>NW_026125562.1:1547500-2253333 GCF_943737965.1 Phodopus roborovskii
CTGCTATTGCTGTGATAAGCTACTCAGAAAAAAGCAATTTCATGGAAGAGATGAGGAGGATGGTCATTTCATATTGATTGAAGGAGAAATCCATCAACAAAAATTCTCAGTTCTGACCATCTATGCCCCCAATACAAAGTAACCCACATTCATAAAAGAAACACTACTAAAACTCAAATCTCATATAAAATCTCACACACTTATAGTGGGAGATTTCAATACTCCACTCTCAACACTAGACAGGACCACAAATCAGAAACTCAACAAAGAAACAAAAGAAGTAACAGAAGTCATGTCTCAACTGGGGTTAACAGACATCTATACAACATTCCATACAAAGACAAAAGAATATACCTTCTTCTCTGCTCCACATGGAACCTTCTCTAAAATCGAACACATACTAGGTGGCATAACAAACCTCAACAGATACAAGAGAATAGGAATAGTCCCCTGTATCTTATTGGACCACCATACTTTAAAATTGGAATTCAACAACAACACAAATAGCAGAAAACCTGCAAACTCATGGAAACTGAACAATGTGCAATTGCACCACACCTGGGTCAAAGAAGAAATAAAGAAAGAAATTAAGGACTTTCTAATATTCAAAGAGAATGAGGACACAACATACCTGAACTTATGGGACACCTTGAAAGCAGTGCTATGAGGGAAGTTAATTGCACTAAGTGCCCATATGAAGAAAACAGAGGATAGTCAGATAAGAGAATTAACAGCGCAACTGAAACCTTAGAACAGAGAGAAGTGAACTCACCCTGTAGGAGTAGACACCAGGAAATAATCAACTTGAGGGCTGAAATCAACAAAAGAGAAACCAGGAAAACAATACAAAGAAATCAATGCAACGAAGAGTTTGTTTTTTTGAGAAAATCAACAAGATAGACAAACCTTTATCAAAATTAATGAAAAAGCAGAGACAGAACATGCAAATTAACGAAATCAGAAATGAAAAGGGAAGCATAACAACAGACACAGAGGAAATCCACACAATTTTCAGGTCATACTTTGAAAATCTGTATTCCACAAAAATTGAAACTTGAAAGGATATGAACAAATTTCTGGATAACTATCACTTACCAAAATTAAATCAAGAACAGACAAACAACTTAAATAGACCTATAACCTGCAATGAAATAGGAGCAATCATTGAATACCTTCCAACCAAAAAAAGTTCAGGGCCAGATGGATTCAGTGCAGAATTCTACCAGACATTCAAGGAAGAACTAAAATCACTACTCCTCAAACTGTTCCACAAAATAGAAACAGAAGGTTCATTGCCAAACTCTTTTTATGAGGCCACAATTATCTTGGTACCCAAGCCTCACAAAGACACAACTGAGAAAGAAAAATACAGACCAATATCCCTGATGAACATCGATGCAAAAATACTCAATAAAATACTGGCAAACTGAATTCAAGAATACATCAGAGAAATCATCCACCATGATCAAGTAGGCTTCATCCCTGGAATGCAGGCATGATTTAACATATGAAAATCTATCAACGTGATCCACCATATAAACAAACTGAAAAAGAAAAACCATATGATTATCTCCCTAGATGCTGAAAAAGCCTTTGACAAAATTAAACACTCTTTCATTTTAAAGGTCGTGGAGAGGTCAGGGATAACAGGAACATACATAAACATAATAAGAGCAATATACAGCAAACCAACTGCCAACATCAAACTCAATGGAGAGAAACTTAAGCCAATTCCTCTAAAATCAGGAACAAGACAAGGCTGTCCCCTCTCTACATATCTCTTCAATATCATACTAGAAGTTCTAGCTATTGCTATAAGACAACAAAAGGAGATCAACGGGATCCAAAGTGGAAAGGAAGAAGAAATACTGTTTATATTTGCAGATGATATGATAGTTTACATAAGAGACCCAAAATACTCTACCAGGGAACTCCTACAGCTGATAAACACCTTCAGCAAACTAGCAGGATACAAGATAAACTCAAAAAAAAAATCAGTAGCCCTATTTTTTTTCAGACGACAAAGAGGCAGAGAAAGAAATCAGAGAAACATCACCCTTTACAATAGCCATAAGCAACATAAAGTATTTTGGGGTAACTCTTACCAAACATGTAAAAGACCTATATAATAAGAATTTTGTGACTCTAAAGAAAGAAATTAAAGAGAATACCAGAAAATGGAAAGATCTCCCATGCTCTTGGATAGGTAGGATAAACATAGTAAAGATGGCAATCTTGCCAAAAGCAATCTACAGATTCAATGCAATCCCCATTAAAATCCCACCACAATTCTTCACTGACCTTGAAAGGATAATAATCAACTTTATATGGAAAAACAAAATACCCAGGATAGCCAAAACAACCCTATACATTAAAAGAACTTCAGGAGGCATCACAATTCCTGACTTTAAGCTCTACTACAGAGCTATAGTTCTGAAAACAGCCTAGTATTGGCACAAAAATAGACAAGTAGACCAATTGAATTGAATTGAAAATCTTGACATTAACCCACACACCTATGAACACCTGATTTTAGACAAAACAGCTAAAATTATACAATGGGGCGAGGACAGCATCTTCAACAAATATTGCTTGCACAATTGGATGAGGGTATGTAGAAGCATGCAGATAGACCCATGTCTGTCGCCATGCACAAAACTCAAGTGAAATGGATCAAAGACCTCAACATAAATCCAGCCACATTGAACCTCTTAGAAGAGAAAGTAGGAGGTATCCTTGAACAAACTGGTATAGGAGACTGCTTCCTGAACATAACTACAGGGGCACAGACACTGAAAGAAACAATTAATAAATGGGACCTATTCAAACTTAGAAGATTCTATTAGGCAAAGGACACAGTCGACAAGACCAAATGGCAGCTCACAGACTGGGAAAAGATTTTGACCAATCCTACACCCGACAAAGGGCTGATCTCCAAAATATACAAAGAACTCAAGAAACTAGTCAACAAAACACCAAATAACCCTATTAATAAATGGGGTACAGAAATGAAGAAAGAATTCTCAATAGAGGAAATCAAAAAGGCTGAAAGACACTTAAGAAAGTGCTCCACATCTTTAGCTATCAGGGAAATGCAAATCAAAACAACTTTGAGATACCATCTTACTCCTGCCAGAATGGCTAAAATTAGAAACACCAATGATGACTCATGTTGGAGAGGATGTGGAGAAATGGGAGCACTCCTCCACTGCTGGTGGGAGTGAAAACTCATACAGCCATTTTGGAGATCAGCATGGCAGTTCCTCAGGAAAATGGGAATTAGTTTCCCACAGGACCCAGCAATCCCCCTCTTAGGCATATACTCAAATGATCCACATCCATGCAACAAAGACTTTTGTTCAACTATGTTCATAGCAGCAATATTTGTAATAGCAAGAACCTGGAAGCAACCTAGATGCCCCTCAATTGAGGAATGGTTAATGAAGATGTGGCACATCTACACAATGGAATACTACTCTGCAGAAAAAAATAATGTTATCTTGAAATTCACAGGCAAGTGGATGGCACTTGAAGAAACCATCCTGAAAGTGGTAACCCAGTCACAAAAAGAGGAACACAGTATGTACTCACTCATATATGTCTTTTAGACATAGAGCAAAGGATCACCAGCCTATAATTCACACCACCAGAGGAAATAGGCTACAAGATGTGTTCTAAAAGATTCATTTAAAGTCCCTCATAGAACCAGGAAGGGATAATTCCCCCAGAGCACAGAGGAAGTGGGGGGGGGGCAGCGAATGGAGAGAGAAGTAGGAGAAGATGAGGAGAAGGAAGGGAAAACACATGTAACCAGGAAAACTGAGCCCAATTAGGAATAGAAGTCAGAAGAGAGAGAGAGAGAAAGAGAGAGAAGACAGAGAGAGAGAGAGAGAGAGAGAGAGAGAGAGAGAGAGAGAACATAAAAGAGGGAGCCAGTATTGGTTTGAAGATAAAATTGAACACAAAGAAAGGTCTAGAGAACTACAAGACTTCTGCCAACTAAAAATTTGAGCTTCCATGGAAAGGCTACCATAATTGCCCTTTCCAGAGATTGAGATCAACAACTAACTTATCCATGGAGCCCTCAACTAATTTTTGTTTGAAACAGGTGCATACACCCATACATAAACACTGAGTCGAAGTAGAACCCAGATGCAGATGAAGAGGACAAGGCCAGGTGGCAGAAACACATAGAGATAGCTTACCTGAATAACGAGGAGCTAAACGGCCCCCAGACTGATCGCTGGGAAACCAGCATGGGACTGACTCAGGCCCCCCTGAATATGGGCCTCAGCCAGAAGGACTGAGCAGTCTAAGGGACCTCAGACAGTGGAGCCAGGATGTATCCCTGGTGCACAAAATGTCCTTGTGAACACATCCCCCATGGAGGGATAACTGCCTTAATCTAGAGACAGTAGAGAAGCCCTAATCCCTACTTCATATGACCTGTCAGATCTACATGAACCCACCTGGGTGGCATTCCCCTACATATGGAATTGGGTGGGGGGTTGTGAGGTGAGGGTGGTTAGAGTGCAGATGAGAGGGTAGAGTTGGTAAAATGGAGGTAAGCAGGGAAGGAGGGAGGGAGAGAGGGAGGGATCTACATGTAAAATAATAAATTAAATTTAAAAAATGCTTTGACTCCAAAATTTAAGTGCAAGGACAAGTTACTGGGGGAAAGGATTTCTATTTTTGTTTCCACAGAAAATGAAAAGATGTGGATTCCTTCCAGACTAATGTGGTTTGATCAAGCCAGACTGCCTGAAACAGAGTACCAGGTGATTCTACATTCAAAACAGCTGGACCAAGCAGCCTTACAGACTACAGCCAGGATTTCTGCATCCTCTTAGAATCTCCCATGACAGTGCCCCTTACCAGCAGAAAGTAGTTTGGAAAGAATGACACCCAAATTCCCATATATTGTCCATAAATGTTTGTTTTCATTTAAATGGACTTGGTTATATAAAATATATATATACACATAAAAAAGAATGATGAATGCTTCTACAGAATAACTACCTTTATGTTTTATATATAGTCCTGTCAATAGTCTATCGATGGTCAAGATAAGTCTTCCCACCTTAGTAAAATTGATATAGGTTGTTCCCCAACAAGTGTAGCCAGAGTATTGTCTCCCAGATGATTCTAGATTCTGTTATGTTGATAACACTAGACACCATAATCTTTTTAAAAATAGAGATAGAACTACCACTGATTTGGGATACTTTACTACTGAGTGTATTTCCAAACTAACTGAAATGGCTATGGCAAAGGTTCATCTGTACTTCTTCATAATCACAGCCCTGTTCAAATTGCCCAGAAATAAGAATTTCTCTCTTTATCAAGAATGAATAAAAAAACATGTTCCACTTATGCAAAAAAAAAATCTCTCAGCCATAGAAAATAATGAAATGATTTGTGACAGCATTGATGGGATCATGTGAAATAAACTCAGTAGCAAAGGTAAATACCATATGAGAACTCTCATTAATAGAATCCGAGAACTGAGTATGGTTGGAAGAATATGGAGTGAGTAAAACAGAGTGGGGTGGAGAAAAAGCTAGGTAACAAGCTGTAGTTACATAAAAGTTAGAAATTCTGAGGTACCCATGTGTAGTGGAATGACTATAGGTAATGATGAGATAATGGGATGTATATTTCTAAGAGCTGAAAGACTTTATGTGTTTTCACAATATACAAGTGAAAATGTTCAGAAAATTAAAATTAAATATTTCTAATTTGATTTACATATTATACAATGCATATTTGTAACAAAATAAATCAATAATTCAGAAGTATAAACAATTATTATGTCTCAGTTAAAAATAAAATAAATTTTAAGGTAAAACTTATTATTTATAATCATGATAAAGTCAATACAAGGAACATGTTCAGATATAATAGTAGAAAGATCAATTGATTAATAGATGATATATAGATGAGATGACGAGGTAAATGATAAATGTTTTATCATGTTTTAAATTTGTCTGAAAAGAGAAAAATGAATAAAATTATAAGCAGGAATATGCATGCATTTTATGCTTGTATCAAAATGCCTTTAAGAAACTCAGTATCATGCCAGAAAAATACATGGTAAGGAAAATAAAGGAAGGGAAGGGAAATTATTGCTCTAATACAAATCCTAAGTTTAGTTGGTTCTTTTTAATGTTTTTAATTGAAATAGAATTATAGTACTTTCTCTGCTCCCTTTCCTCCCTCCCATCCCTTTCAGTTACCCTTTCTGAACCCTCCCTTTAACACTCTCCATCCTCAAGTTTATTAAGATTTAATAATCTTAATACAGAACTTGATTCTTTAAATTCTGGCATGTCCACAAACAATATAAAGTACCTTGGTATTAACCAAGCAATTGAAAGACTTGTATGACAAGAATCTCAAGTCCTTGAAGGAAGAAATTGAAGAGAATATCAAAAGATGGGAAGATCTCCATGCTCATAGACCAGTAGGATTAACGTGATAAAAATGACCATATTACCAAAAGCAATCTACAGATTTATCACAGTCCTCATCAAAATTCCAACACAATTCTCTACAGACATTGAAAGAACAATACTCAATTTAATATAGAGAAACAAAACCATGATAGTTAAAACTATTATGCATAATAAAATAACTACTGGAGGTATCACCATCCCTGATCTCAAGCTCTGCTGAAGAGCTATATATTGTAAACAGCATGGTATTAGCAAATAAACAGACAGGTGGATCAATGGAATCTAATCAAAGACCTAGACATAAATTCACAAAGAAATCAAAACTATGCAATGGAGGAAAGAAAGCATCTTCTATAAATGCTTCAGGCATACCTGGATGTCAGCAAGTAGAGGAATGCAAATAGATCCATATCTATCACCTTGCATAAAGCAAGTCCAAGTGGATCACACACCTCAATCTAAATACAGTTACACTGAACCTGACTGAAGAGAAAATGAAAAACAGCTTTGAACATATTGGTACTTCCTGAATAGAACACCAGTACCATAGACATTAAGACTGACCATTAACACATGGGACATCATGAAACTGAAAAGCTTCTGTAAGACAAAGGACACTGTCAATAGAACAAAACTGCACCCTACAGAATGAGAAGAGGTCTTTACCACCCCAACGCCCAACAAAGAACTGATATCTAAAATATATAAAGAGCTCAAGAAACTAGATAACTTTTGTTATGAGCTGTTTTCCCAATACCCTGGTCCCACTGCCCCACAAGCCACAAATAGCACACAGATATGCCATATTAGATATAAAGCTGTGGCCTTTTACTAGAGTTTCTAATTGGCTAGCTCAGTCTTAAATATTAACCCGTTACTATTAATCTAAGTGTTTCCACGTGGTCTTATCTTACCAGAGAGAGGATCTGGAATTCTGCTCTCTTCTTCCTACATTTTGAATCTCCTCCTACCTCTTCCAGACTCCTCCTTGTCTCCTAGTCCAGCCTATCTTTCTTTCCTATTGGCCAAAAGTGCTTTATTCATTAGCCAATATGAGAAATATATTTACAGAATGGCATCTCACATCAGATATCAAAAAACCTAATAATCCAATTTAAAAGTTGGGCACAGACCTAAACAAAGAATTCTCAAAAGAATAGTCTCAACTGGCAGAAAAACTCTTCAAGAAATGTTCATCACCCTTAGTCATAAGGGAGATGCAAATCAAAACAATTCTGTGATTCTATGTTGCACCTATCAGAATGGCCAAATCAAAAACAAAATGACAGATGTAGAGCAGGCAGAACACTCCTCCATTGTTGGTGGGTGTACAAACTTGCACAGGCACTTTTGGAAGTCAATGTAGTAGTTTCTCAGAAAATTGAGAGTCAATCTACCTCGTCCCAGCAATACCACTCTCGCACATAAACCCAAAAGATAATCAAATCACAAGGCCACCTGTGCAAATATGTTCATAGTAACTTTGTTTATAATAACCAGAACCTGGAAACAACCTTGACACCCCTAACCAAAAAAAATAAATAAAAAGGAAAGAAATGTGGTACATATACATAATAGAGTATTACTTCGTTGTTAAAAAAAATGGCATCAGGAAATTTGAAGGCATATGGATGGAACTAGAAAAAAAAAATTCCCTGGGTGAGGTAACCCAGACACAAAGACAAACACGGTATTTATTATAGGTGGCTGTGTCAGAGGAGGAGCAGGGGGGAGTTGAAGTTCAGGTGTCAGCTCATCAGGAGGAAACTCCCTGATGGATGAATCTTAAATAGGTAAGGCCCAACACCATAGACACCAAAATGTGTTTTGCTTCTGCTGTGTTTTACATGTTTGCTGTTGTTGCCTTTCTCTGGTATATGACATGGTGTGAATGGCTGTGGGGAGATCCCCACTGCCTGTAATGTAGTATGTTTATCTCATATAAACATTCTATTCTACTGGACACTTTTACCTATAGATTATTGAGAAGATGATCCCTTCCTTCCTAAGCTGTACCATCTAATTGATAATAATAATGTGAGCTTAAATTGAGTTTTGGTGATTAAAAAAAATAAAACAAGAAAGTGTCACACAGCTAGAGCACATGAGTTTCTATTGAGGAGCTCTACAGACTGTGGCCTAGGTTAATGATTAAGGAAAACAACTGAGTCCCAGTAGCTCACCCACCTTAAATTTTAATCTTAATGTTGGGAGATGTGTTCACAGGTTTCAGAGTGCATCGTGGCTAAAACAAAGCTTTAAAGATAATTTAAAGTTAGACTAAGATGTTTTTGTTTAATAGCTTTGAGGTTAAAAACACAAAAAAGAGAATCTAAAGTTTTAGAAATGCACATAGTTGAAGTGGAACTTGTTAAGGTCAGAGAACACGAACAAAACAGCCCAATTATCTTTGGCTGATGTAGATTTTTTTGCTAGGGCTGATGATCCAAAGATGATGATTAATTCCTTATACCCATTTCTGCCCTCAGTCTCCTGATAGAAAGAACTAATTGATGGGTGGGTATATAACCTAGATATTCAAAGTAGAGCTGACTGTTTTTAATGTATAGATGTTTGTGTTTGTGATTCCTTTAAGAGTCCTTATAAGATTACCTTTCAAGATAAGTAATAAAGTAATTGGCCCTTTTTTTTTTTTTTTTTTTTTTGTAACTGCAAAACTCAGCCTGCCAGTGAAAGAACTGAGTGAGAAGAATACCTTGCCTGCCTACACTGTTAAAGGATAACAAGTTTTTGTGTATGAATATTGAAAGATGTGAGTTCTTGGGATAGGCTGTTTTTCTCCTGTAATGTGTAAAATGTTTAATCATGTAAGAGATATGGAAAACATGAATTTTTACTTGTATTCATTATAATCAGTCACTTGAAAAACAGAATGTAACCTCATTGTAATGTTAATATTATCTGAAAGGTTTTGCTGGAGTATGTAAGCTGTAAGAGAAGGAATAATGATGTATTTAAAATGAGTTATAAAGAAAGCACCAAAAATAAGAGAGGGAAATCACCAGGAAAATAAATAGAGAATGCAAAAGAAGAATAAAACAAACAAACAAAAAGTTCTGACAGAAACCATCAAGAGACTATGCCATTTTTCTTTAGGAAAAAAAAAAACAGTCTAGTAAATGCTGACTCTGTGGATTCCCTTTGAGCTCTGTGCTGTTGGGAGCTGCCCCCCCACCAGGAAGCAACATGGTATGCATTCACTCATAAGTGGATATTAACTACAAAGGACAGCAATATACAATCCACAGACCCAGACTCTCTAGTAACAAGGAAGGTCCAAGCAGGACACGAATTCCCTGGGAAGGGAAAATAGATGAGATTTCCAAGGTGGATTGGAGACAAGTATGCCCAGGAACTTGGGGTGATGGAGGTGGGCAGAGGGTGATATTGCTGGGAGAAATTCCTGGATATGGAGGCTTTATGGAGTGAGGTAGAAGCCTCATAAATGGAAACTTTAACTACTCTACAACAAGGTTCCTGCTAAGACTTCAGGGAGCAGTGAAAGACTAGCCTATACTGGCCATCTCCTGTGATCATATTGGTGACTACCCAGGCTGTTGTCATCCAGTGACTGATGGAGGCAGATTCAGAGACCCAGGGCCAAACACTGGGCCAAGCTCCCAAGAGTCCTGCTGAAGAGATGGGAAAAGGGAGGAGTGATTGTAGCAGGTTCAGGGAGGTATCAGGGTTAATGCAGGAAAATTCACAGAAATCATTAACCTGTCTCTTAGGAACTCAGATTCTGAACCAACCACCAGGGAGCCAGCCTCGACCAACCATTGATGGAAGATGCCATTCTGTAAATATATTTCTCTTATTGGTTAATGAATAAAGCACTGTTGGCCAATAGGAAAGCAAGATCAGCTGGACTAGGAGACTAGGAGGAGAGAGGAAGGAGTAGGGGGGGGAGATTCAAGATCAGGACTGAGAGAGAAGTACGCCAGTCCCTCTCTCCGGTAAGATAAGACCACGTGGAAGTACTTAGATTAATAGAAATGAGTTAATACTTAAGACAGAGATAGCCAATGCTAGTAATGGGCAAACAGCTTCATATCAAAAAGCATCTATGTGATATTTGGGGCTGGCGCAGCTGAGGGACAAGACCGGAGGGAAAAACCTTACTCATAACAGACCATGTGCCCCTTGTGTAACTTAATCTATTCTTAGGACTCCCAGCAATGGGAGCAGGGGTTCTCGCTAGCCTTGTCTGGCTCTTGAGAACCTATTCCTGATTCTGGATTGCCTAGCCCAGTCTGAATATAGCTGGAGGTGCTTGGTCTATGGCAGATTGATATGCCATGCTTTGCTGATATTCATGGGAGGCCTGCTCCTTTCTGAATGACTAAGGAGACAGGGTGGCTTGAGCATGGGGCAAAGAGGAGGATCAGGAGGAAGAGGGGGGAGCAGAGGCTGAGGTAAGAATGTAAAATAAAACAATTTTTTAAAACCTGGCATGTCTACACATTTGATAAAAATTATTAAACTGCATCAGTGAATTAATAAAATGAAGCCAAATTCAGTGTTTGGTGTTACTTTTGAATTGATATTTGTGTTAATTGCCTTGAGCTAATCACATCTTTGAGCAGAACACCACACATTCTCACACTTTCGAGTAGCCAGCAGTCCTCTGTGTATGTGAGAAAGCTGCTACAAGCTGATTAGAGAATGAGTCGTGACAAAAAGTTATGAATGTGAAACAGAAAACAACTAACCCACACACTGTTTAATACATCTACTAGGCACACAAACATTTAATTAGCTGAAATGTGTTGACAGAGTAAGACCCTCCTGATGGCTCAACCATTTTTCACCAGAGGAATATGCTCCAAAACCCTGGCTGAGAGAGTGAAATTGCTGGGCTGCTTACTGTCGGGTTCTATTGCATACATGTGCTGGGTCTCAGAACCTTCAAGAGCAGTGAGGAGGTTCCATGCTCATTAGTAGGCATTCATAAAAAAGGCAGTCTCCAGGTAATAGGGACTTTGAAAGATAGTCCTGATGCTGGCACATGCTTATGTTGATGAGATGTGTGTTAACTAATCAGTCTCTATGATGTACATCCTTAATTTGTTCTTCCCAAATGTTTTCACTGCCAATAATTACTAAAGTGCAAATAAATGAAAATGTCTCCATGTTCATCAAGTCGTAGGTTCTCAGTTTCTATACCTATTACCACCACCACCATTAAATACCAAGAAAATAGGCTTCAGGATGAGCTAACCAATCTAACCCATACAGAATATAGAATGTACCCATGAGAATCATATTTTCCCCCATTGGACTTGCTGTTCTGGGATATGAGAATTGTGTGTCATGTTTGAAAAATTGATAGTATTTTAATTTTGGAAGGGGACTGGTAAGCACTCTAAAACCTACACTACATTTATTTGTAGAAGCTTTCTCATAATTTAACAAAATGTGAAATTGTCTCAACTGGGTTTAAAATAAATACAAAAATAAAAATAGGATTAAATACCTATTTTCCATAAATTTTGTCACCAGACTAGTCATTAGGATACTGGAAATACTAATCATAACTTCAAACTTACAGAATGTCTTAGTTAGGGTTTTTATGGTTCTGAAGAGACACCATGACTATGGTAACTCTTATAAAGGAAACAATGAATTGGAGTGGCTCCCTTCAATGAGATTCAGCCTGTTATCATCATGGTGAGACATGGCAGCATGACAACAGACATAGTGCTGAAAAAGAAGCTGAGGGTCTTACATCTTTCCAGCAACAGGAAATGGTCTCCATGTCACACTGAGGGAAACTAGAGCAAATGAAACTTCAAAGCCCACTACCACAGTGATAACACTTCCCCCAACAAGGCCAAATCTACTTCAACAATGCCACACCTCCTAATAGTGCTACTCTGAGCTTATGGAGCTAATTACAGTCAAACTACCACACAGAGCTTCAAAACTCTCATATTTCTATTTTGAAGTTAATACTTAAAAACAGGGAAATAATTCCAAATTAACCTAATAATTTGCATAGTCTTCTTCATTCATTGTGTTTGGCCATTTATACCACTGCAAGCTGTATCTAGTCAACAGAGGGGCAATAAAATGAAGCTATTTCAAATGAACTTCTTAATTTTTTGGAGGGATCACTGGTTGTCTGGTTGATTTTGGTTTTGATTTATATGATGCAGTAGTGTTAACATTTAACCCAGAGCCTGGAGCATGAGAAATTTGCCAGTCTGACAGGGAACTACACTCTAGCACATTTTAGTTCTTTTGTTTGTTTTTTAGTTGGGTTTGGTTAAGGTTTTTTGTTTTTGTTTTGTTTTTTTGTAATTAGCTTCATCCATCTAATTAATACTCATGCTGCAATACTTCTGTGAAAGTCTTCAAATGCATGTAAAAATACTAAGTCTGTATGATTATCATAGAATCATTTAGAAACTAGAACAGTTAGAGACTTGACTACTTTGACAAAACTGTCTGACATTACAGATATACTAGGAAAAGTTCAAGATCCCATAAGAACTTCAGATGCCTTCAATGTTATTTAAGATCTACTTTTATTTGTATGCATGTGTGTGCCTGTGCGAGTGAAATGTCACATATGTGTCAGGCATCAAATATCTAGGAACTGGAGTCACAAATGGTTTTAAGCCACTAAGTGTGGGTTCTAGGAATTAAAATCAGGACCTCTAAGAGTAGCAACTGCTTTTAAATACTGAGCTATCTCTCTAGACCTTTGATTTTATATTTTTTAAACAATCATGAACTATTATTTCATTATTCATATTAGAAGCTTGTCCAACTACATTAAAGGAACTTTGGTTCCTAAATAAAATATCTTTGTGCTTATTGAAAATATTCTACCTATCCTTACATATTTCTGACAATTTAGTAATGTTTTTTGAAACTTTCCTGTTTTTCATAACACAGTTTGCCTGAATCAAGATATTTCAAGACTTTAGACCTCAGAAACTACATAGAGTACACTTTACAGGACCAAGGGATCATGGGCATCCTGCAAAACTCTTGCCAATCATCAGTTGAAGTTCAGCTTCAAGAACTTAACTGGTGAACACATCTGAAGACTGAAAAGACTTCATTTCCTCAAAAGAGTTTTTTCAATCATCCTTTACTGGTAACTGATACTTTCATTAAATATAAAGATACTACTTTTTAACAGAAAAGGAGGAAACAATATTAGTTCTAGTTTCTGTTTGTTTTGCATTGTAGAATAAATATTTCTCATATCTTTATCATTCCTACTTTATTTTCTAAAAATAACCATGAATTATTACTCTAGCATGCTAGCTCCACTGCTTTGCAGCTTCAGATAAGAGGCAACGATCTTGGTTTTCTCATTCATAAAATGAAGATAACATTATTATCAGTATCACAGGTTGCAAATGTTGTATATTAAAATGTATAGAATGCTTATATTGATAATTCAGATAATACAACAGTATTAGTTGTTGTGTTATTCTTCATTGCTGCTCTCCCTGAAGAGATATAGATATAGACCTAGATATAGATGGAAAAGACAGGAGAGACAGACAAACAGGCAGTCAGACTTGCATGTAGCCTCAAACTCACTATGCAGCTGAGGATGACCTTCAGCATCTGATCCTCTTCTTTCTCTACCTCATATGCTTTGAGACTACAAATATTACCTACCATGCCTGATGTATCAAATCCAGAGCTTGGTACATCCTTAATAAAGCATGCTATCTTCTAAGCTATATCCTCAGCCCCTCATTTTAGTTTCCAAATTTATCTTCTTAATCAAAATTGTTTCTAGAAATTTGCTCCCTTCTTCTCTCCAGTGCTTTACAACAAATGTTCTTGTCACCAACACTGTTAATATTGTGGATTATATGTGTGTGGCAGGTAACAGTGTAAGGATTCACATATTATGCTGGCCTATCACCTTGCAAAATGCACTCAAGAAGTACCCTGATCAGTCCGAGGTTCCATCATTGTGTAGTCTGCACTCAGGTACAAACAACCCCTTTAAAAGAACTCCACCACACACACATATGCTCTCTGGGCCAGACAGGAATTATCCTGTCCTCTCTCTTTCTCTGTCTCTTTACCTTATTTTCTTACCTCCCCCATCAATAAAACTTTCAATATGAGTCAGGTCTACAGGTCTCTCTTTCCCCATCCACCTGTCACCTGCCCCAGTTCTGTGATCATCACAGGACCAGGGACCTGCCACCTCAAGGTCCCAACCAGTTATTCTTTATTCCTAACAAACAGTATCATAGAACTTTTAAATAATAACATTGGCGCCTACTACTATATAATCCAATAATACTAATACCTCCAACATACATTAGATAAAAATTATAAACATTTTCAAATATTTAGTTGTCATGTTGAGTAAAAAGAAAATACAACATGTGTCATATATATATATATATATACATATATATATATGTATATATACATATATATATATACATATATATATGTATATATACATATATATATATATATATATGTTCACTGAAAGGAGAAAAGAAGGAATTCAGTGAAAAAGCATGAGAAAAGTGAAGAAAGAAGGGGAATGGGGAAGGAAAGAAAGCAGATGAATGGAGGAAAGAAGAAAAGGGAAATAGCACCTTGCCTGAAACAAAGGGCCATTACACTGAACACAATATTAAACTAAATGACAACATTAGCTCAATTCCTCCATCCCTAACATTATACATTGTCAACTTTGCCATGAATCTCATGGACTTGACATAAGTAAGAAGTTTCTGTATTCTTCACTTTTGTACTGAATACTCTTCAATCTCCCTCAACCTTCAGGTTTCTTAGGGTAAGTATTGTTTGACAACTGCCAATAATTAAATTTCTGTTAGAATTCTTTCAAGCAATATATATCTTCCTTTTCTAACACAGTAGCCAGTAGATTTAATATGAGAATACATGCAATAGCTTAATTGTAAGGAGTAGGGTTTTTCCTCCTACCGCTGGTCTGGGCCTGCTGCCACGCCAGCCCCAATTAACGCACAGAGACTTTGTATTTGATATAATGCTGTTGGCCAGTTAGTAGTTTCTTATCAGCTAGCTCTGTCTTAATTATTAACCCATTTCTGTTACTCTAATATTCCCACGTGCTCTTACCGAAGAGCCGACTGACATCCTGTTCTCTCCAGACTCTCCATCTTGACTTCTCCTTACTCCTTCCTCTTTCCTCCTTCTCTCCTAGTCCTTCCTATCTTCCTTTCCTATTGACCAGCAGTGCTTATTCATTAACCAGTATGAGAAACATATATACAGAATGACATCTCCCATCACTTAATAATTTGAATTGCCTTCCTGTTGAAATACAACATGGGATAGATATATTGTTCAACAAAATATGTTGTTAATATTAATTTACTTGTTTCTACACAGAGAAAGTGCCAATTTGATGGCTCCAAACCACAGAGTGCACCCATCATTTCCAATATCAAACACAGAGAGGCAAATCAATTACAAAGTTGAAGGGAATCACCTCCCCTTCAAACACAAATTGCAAATTCAAGGAATTTCCAACACTGTCCTTAACTATGTAAACTCAGTGACTTAGGGTTGCAATTTATCAAAGAGGTATAATTTGTTATCAGCCAGTATGAAAAGACTCATATAAGGTAGATCTTTTTTTGAAGTTCCCAAATGTAAATTTTCTATCATCTACAGAACATGTTACATTATCAGCATCAATGTGTGAGAACATATGCAATATTGCCAACTATGGTATCAGACCTAAATTCCAATTTCCAAAGGTTTCTAAGGGAGGGAAGGTCTTCTTTATACAGAGATGACTGACACAAGGTTGCATTCAGCCTCTAATATCAATGTTAACTGATTTTATGTTACCCAATTTCCCAGCCTAAGTCCCGTGGTAGACTCCAGCATAGAAGCTTCTTTAAATATATAGTCATATGAAAGGAATGTAAATGGAATTACCAAATAACAAGGGAACAAAGCTGAAACCGGACCTCTCTTGCAACCAGGTGAAATCTCTAGTGTAAGTGTAAGTAATGGGTTATATCTAATTGAGCTAATTGAGGTGCTGACCAAATGGTACCCATGGAAACCCCAAAACTTAGGCTGTTGCAAAGGTTATTGGTTGGTCTCCACAAACTGACTGTAAATCCTATTGCTGCAGACAACACCTATGCATCTCATTAAACAAGAGTCAAGATGGTGACTACCAAGAGCCTTCACCCTTCCTGACTATGTTCATGGTACTGGAAAATACTCTGCACATTGCTAGAGAATAAATATGAACACTAAATATTGTAGATCATGAACTTTGTAATCTACAATAGTAAATGCTCTGAAATGTATGCTGGTGCAATAATAACACAACAGTTGTCAGAGTAACCAACTGCTATCTGATTGGATTTAAGGCCTTCTCCTTGAGATGGAGCCCATGCCTACCTGATACTGTTTGGGTGACCAAGAAGCTGAGAGTAGATATGCCAGGGAGAAAATATATACTATTGTTCTGCTGAAGGAACATGGTAATAAACTGACACCTAATAGCATTCTGCTCTACCCACTTAGCCATCATCCAAGAACTTAGACTTGCAGTTGGTGAGAGCTAATGCAGAGACCCACAGTTGGACAATGTGTAGAAGGTAAGAGACTGATGGGAGATGCCAATTTGTAAATATGTTTCTCTTATTGGTTAATGAATAAAGCCCTGTAGGCCAATAGAAAAGCAAGGTAGGCAGGATTAGGAGACAAAGAAGGTTCGGGGAAGAGTAGGGAGGAGATTCAAAATGTAGAGACTTGAGGGAGAAGAAGGTCTGGGTCCTCTCTTTGGCAAGATAAGACCACACGGAAACACTTAGATTAATACAAATGGGTTAATACTTACGACAGAGCTAGCCAATAAGAAACACTAGTAACAGGCCAACAGTTTTATATCTAATACAGCATCTCTGTGTGTTATTTGGGGCTGACATGGCTGTGGGACAAGGCTGGTGGAAAAACTGCTCATAACAAAATACCTTGGAATACTCAGTACTGAAGGGATTGTCTTCATCAAATATCTCCCTTCATGTATCAGGAAACCAGGCATAAGAGGAGGCAAAAGGATTATCAGAGCCACTGGAGAAGGATGACACCAATAAAGCAATGCCTTCTATGTACAACAGGACTACCACACATATAAATGCACAGATACTGTGGAAGCAAATACAGGTAATACACAGGTCCAAGTTAAATGCAATTCTAGCACTTACAGGGTAAGTGGACATAAATCCCTGTTTCTAACCCAGAATAAACTTATAAACACAGACAAAGAAAAAGCATTTTCTCCATAGAGTCTCACTGGCTATACAAACCACACTCAGGGAAGGCTCTGTGCCCAGCAGCATATGGTCAGCACAAAAGGAACTCAAGGGAATTTTCAGATATGTTTTGTCTCTCAGTGCTTTGATTGGGTTTGTTTATTTAATTTTTTTAACCTTACTGTCTTTCCTTTATATTTTATGGTTTCTGATTTATGTCTTTATGTGTTTTGTGTGTGTGCATGCTCATATTTCTGCATGTACATATGTCCCTCATGCCTTTTTTTTTTTTTTTTGTTTTGTTTTTCTGTTTTATTCTGATCTGTTTGTTTTATTTTTTATTTTAATTATTTATTTTTATTTTACATGTTGATCCCAGTTCCCCCTCCCACCCTAACACCCTCTCTGCCCCCTCACATGCACCCTGACTACCCTCCCCTCCCATGCCCCCACCCCAATTCCACATACAGGACAATGCCATCCAGGTGGAGTCATGTAAATCTGTCAAGTTATTTGAAGTAGGGAAGAGGACTTCTCTCCTGTCTCTAGGTTAAGGCAGTATCCCTCCATGTGGGATGTGTCCACAAGGTTCTTTTTTGCACCAGGAATAGGTCCTGGTTCCACTGTCTGAGGTCGCTTAGACTGCTCAGTCCTTCTAGCTGAGACCCATATTCAGGGGGTTCTGAGTCAGTCCCATGCTGGATTCCCAGTCTGGGAGCCTGTTAGTTCCTCCTTGTTCAGATCAGCTGTCTCTATGAGTTTCTGCAACCTGGTCTTGTCCTCTCCCTCTGCATCTGGATTCTCCAGTTTGACTAAGTGTTTAGTTATGGGTGTTTGCTTCTGACCTATTAGTTTTCTAAAAATATAGAGAAAAGGGTATGGAGTTGGATGGGTGGGGAGAATCTGGAAGGAGATTAGGGAGGATAAGGGTAGAATCAGAATATAGTGTAAACTATTCATTGTCAGATGAAGCAGTTGTTACTTTTCATAAGGCCTCCATTAAGAAATACCCCTTTGAGGAAATATGTTGCAACAACTGGGTATAAAGTAACTCATCTAACTATGCCTTTGCAAGAAAATGTATGAAGCTTTGAACTTTTGAGGTTAGGAGAGGACATTACTTTTGTTTTTTGTTTTTTCATCTTTATGCACCACTTCATTCCATCATGTGACATATGCCAATTAAAATGTATCCACTTCTATATAAACACATTTTAAGGGGTGATTGCAATTTATAATGCAATACCAAAGCAAGTAAGTTGTTCTGCTGTGATGAGCTCTGGAGGTGAACAGTGCATCCAAATCTGCAGCCTCCAGCAGTTCTGTTGATAACTTCCATCCCCAGAAAACCACCAAGGAAGACTGTACTAGACAACCACATATGCTGTTCATCGCCCTTCCTTCACGCTTATGCTGCCCTGGATGACATTTCACATCTGTTGTAATTTGGTAAATAATATTAAATCTATGTTCTACAATGCATGATGCTGTAAATCTCACACAATTAAACATCATTGGACAGCCTAGATTGGGGGATAAATGACATAATGTCATGGATTAACTTACTGTAGTGTCATCAAACTAGGGTATTTGAAACCTGGGTCCTGATCTAATACTTCTATTCCTGGATGCTCTTGTGAGAATTTCTTAACTTTTCTACTTCAATCATTCATCTAAGTGTAAGGCATAGCTATTCTTATTGGAGCTCTTATGCCGAATGGTTATGAACATTGACTAAGAGAGTGTTAAGCATAAGAAAAGAAACTCTGGGAAATCATATACAACATTCTCTTCAAGATTTCATTGCCTTTCACCTGGTTTTTCCATATTTCCTAAATGGCATAGTTTCCAATAGGACCACGCAATAATCAGTGCCTTTCAGAGTATAGATTTGACATTCTTATTACCAACTAGAAAGCCTCCAGTTGTCTTTTGAAACACAAGTCAAAATGTTTTGATCACCCATCAAAAGGTACTAAGGCAGCAGTTAAGAAATTTCCCAATTTTACAAGCTAGACAGGAAAACCTCAGAGATTCAACTGCAGTTGAAGATTGCAAATTATTTCACAAAACTTTTTCTCTTTCTATTTTCTTACCAACAGGTGGATTTTGCTCTCCCTGAATGACTGAAACATGCAGTGACATTTATATTACCACAGAATGGTAAAACAACCATCTTCTACCATTATACTGAGCCCATGAAAATGTTTTCTGCCATTAACTCACTGCAAATTAACTCAATAGTGCTAAAATTAATCACCCATACTCTTTATCTCTATTTAGAAAAGTAGGAACTCCTTAGCTTTCTGTCATCAGTACTAGGAAATGTCCTATACAACTCTTGCATCATTTATAGCACTCTGTAATTGCCTTAATAGGCTTAATTAGTATACAGGAATTTGTTTTCCAAGAGCCTGCATATTTTTAATGGGTTTGCTCTCTTGTTAAATCGTCTAAATGACTTTTCATGAAGACCATATCCCAGTAGAGGCAGGCTGCATATCAATAAAAAGACTACTACTATCAGAATGCTTCTCCCTTTGATTCCAGTATAAATATTTAGTGATGATCCCTATCTATGGTAATCAAAATTGCTGTATTAATTGTATGAATTCAAATGCCTTAAGAACTTCAATTTTCATGATTTTGGTTTGACTATTTAAGAGCAAATGTGCATCACTACAAATAAAAATGAAATGTCCATTTTTGGTTTTCAAAGATATTTTCTAAGTAATGGTAGTTAAAATATTAAGTGAAAATAATATACATAAAAAGTATCAAAAATAGTGACATAGAGCTATTGATACTAACATATGTTCAGTCCTCCAGTAACTCATGGAACACATATTATCTAAAGATTACTATGAAACTATAGTTTCCATGTGGCTTTTTAATGATAATATTTTTATTTAAATTAGAAAGAATCTTGTTTTACATGTCAATCCCAGTTCCCTCACCCTCCCCTCCTCCACTGCCCCCCTTCCAACCCTCACTGCATCCCCTTTCTGCTCCCTAGGGACAGTGAGGCCTTCCATGGGGGATCTTCAAACTCTGTCATATCAGTTGGAAGAGGGCCTAAGCCCTCCCCGATGTGTCTAGGCCAAGAGAGTATCCCTCTATGTGGAATGGGCAACCAAAGTCCATTTGTATATTAGGGAAAATACTGATCCACTACCAGAGGCCCCACAGACTGGCTTGTCCTCCTAACTAATAACACCCATGTTCAGGGGGTCTGTGCCAGTCCTATCCTGGTTACCCAGCCTCCATATGGTTTTTAATGAATGCTTTTGCATATGGTTACAAATTAAGTGGAGCATAAATATTATTGAGAATTTGAAAAGTTTATGTAAAGGATGCCATTTTATTCCATAGGTTGTTTTAAATTAATATCAATATTAAGATAAATGATAATGAAAATAGATAAAAGACAGAGAAATAGGAATGTATTGGTTTTATGACAATATAAAATGGTCTTTTACTCAAAAAAGATCCTTTTTTCTTCATTTACTGTTTCACATTAGCAAATTTATAAATTTCCAGGAGGTGTCATCTAAATCTGTCAGGTCATTTGGAGTAGGGACTAGGCCTTCTCTCCTGTCTCTAGGTTAAGGGAGTATCCCTCCATTGGGGATGTGCCCCCAAAGTCCTTTTGTACACCAGGAATACATCCTGGTTCCACTGTCCGAGGTGTATGATGTTCCATAACACAATAATTTCTTGCTGTTTTTATACATATCCTATCAAAATATTGATATTATTACAAGGCATTTGGTAAGATGCACAGAATTAACAACTATTTAATTATTGTCAATATAGCTTTTAATCATCATTACTATTTATAAAATCAAAACTAATCAATGGCAGCAGCAATCCCTATGCAAGCCTATGTCCAAATGAAATGATAGGGTCTAACACTGACAGGATAAACTGGCTGCTTTAAAAAAAGGATGTGCTAACCTTGCATTATTAAATTACCTTACAGCAGATGGCAATTTGAGGCAGCGTTACTCCAAGGAGTTACACCCTGTAGCTGTACAATTGATGTGGAAAACCACAGTAGCACAGAAAAAACAATGGCTGACATCTTCAGAATTACAGTCCTTGGGAGAAAAAATGAACAAGGGTGTTTTCATAAATTTGAGATCTTGTCCCTTTCCCCTTCTTTGAGGGACCAGAGCATATGGGAAGTGGGGAAGGGCAGTGAGAGGAGAGGGAACTAGGAGAAAGAGAAGCAGAGGAGAGGAAAGCACCTGGGACTAGGATGATTGAGTCAGGGGAGGAATAAACTAGAGGAGAGGGAGAGAAAGAAAGAGAGAAGGGGGATTAAGAGGCAGACCATAAAAGAGGGAGACATTATATGTTTGAAGAGAAAACTGAATCTAGAGAAATGTCCAGAGACCTGCAAGACTGACCCCAACTAACAATTTGAGCAAAAGTGGAAAGGCTACCATAAAAGCACTTCCCTGATAATGAGAGAGGCAACTAACTTATCCACCATCAGCAAACCCCCACCCCCAACTAAACACTGAGCCAAACTGGAATCCAGATGCAGAGAGGGAGGACAACACCAGACTACAGAAACACATAGAGACAGATTACCTGAACAAGGAGGAGCTAATGGGCCTACAGACTGATAGCTGAGAATCCATCATGGGACTGACTCAGCCCTCCTGAACATGGGTCTTAACTAGAAAGCCTGAGTAGTCTAAGGGACCTCAGTTAGTGGAACCAGGATGTATTCCAGGTGCACAAAAGGACTTTGGGGGCACATCACCCATGGAGGGATACTACCTTAACCTAGAGACAGGAGAGAAGGCCTAGTCACTACTCCAAATGACTTGACAGATTTAGATGACCCCTCCTGGACATCATCACTCTACATGTGAAGGGTGCAATATAGGAGGGAAGGATGGATAGGGGGCATGAAATGGTGGGAGAGAGGGAAAGAGGGAGGAAGAGAGGACGGGAGAGGGAACTGGGATCGATATGTAAAATAAAAAATATAATAAGGAAATTAAAAAAAAAAGAAATATGAATGACAAACATTATTCTCTCCAGGAGTAGCTATACTCTCCTATATCCTACCTAACTGTAAGAGTTAAGTTTTCCCACCCTCCACTGATCTTGTCCCGCCACCTCACCAACCCCAATTAACACACTGAGACTCTGTATTTGACATAATGCTGTTGGCCAGGTACTAGTTTCTTATTGGCTAGCTCTGTCTTAATTATTTGCCTTTTTCTAAGTATTTCCACATGGTCTTTTCTTACCTGGGAGAGGCAGCTGACAGTTCTGCTCTCCCCAGACTCTCCATATTGCTTCTCTTTCCTACTTCCTCTTTCCTCCTTGTCTCCTATCCCTCCTATCTGTCTTTCCTATTGGCCAACAGTGCTTTATTCATTAAACCAGTATGAGAAACATATATACAGAATGACATCTCCTCTTTTCTGTCTAAATAAAAAGAAGAGTTTTATTTTAACCTTAACTTAGTAAAATATATCACACAACAGTTATCAAATAAGTATCACAGTTAAAACTATTTAGTCCATTTCTTTTTTTTTTTTTTTTTTTTATGAATGTGGGTGACTTTGTATTAGGGGCATAGATGTTCAGAACTGAGACTTTGTGTTGATGGATTTCTCCTGTGATGAATATGAAATGACCGTCTTCATCTCTTTTGATTAATATTGGTTTGAAGTCTAAATAGTTAGATATTAGGATAGCTACGCCTGCTTGCTTCTTATTTCCATTTGATTGGAAAATCTTTTCCCAACCATTTACCTTGAGGTAATATCTATCTTTGAAGCTTAGATGTGTTTCTTGTATGCAGCAGAAGGATGGATTCTGTCTTTGTATCCATTCTGTTAGCCTGTGACTTTTTATAGTTGAGTTAAGACCATTAATGTTGAGGGTGAGTAAGGACCACTGATTGTTGATGCTTGTTTGATTTAGGTTTCATGTTGGCAGTGGTATTGTGAATATATTAGTTCTGCTTTACCCTTGGTTTCTGGTGTAGTTGGATTATCTGTTGCCTACATTTTTGTGGGCGTAGTTACCTTCCTTGGGTTGGAGTTTTCCTTCCAATACTTTCTGTAGGGCTGGATTTGTAGATATGTATTGGGAAAATCTGGTTTTGTCATTAAATATCTTGATTTCTCCATCTATAGTGATTGAGAGTTTTGCTGGATATAGTAGCCTAGGCTGGCATCCATGTTCTCTTAATACTTTTAGAACATCTATCCAGGACCTTCTGGCCTTGAGGGTTTCCATGGAGAAGTCAGGTGTAATTTTGATAGGTCTGCCTTTATATGTTACCTGTCCTTTTTCCTTCGCTGCTCTTAATATTCTTTCTTTATTCTATATGCTAGGTGTTTTGATTATTATATGTCGAGGGGTCTTTTTTCTTTGCTCCAGCCTATTTGGGGTTCAGTATGATTCTTGTACTTTCATGGGCATGTCCTTCTTCAGATTTGGAAAGTTTTCCTCGATGATTTTGTAGAATATGCTTTCAGCACCTTTGAGCTTGACTTCCTCACCTTCCTCTATGCCTATTATTCTTAGGTTTGGCCTTTTCATGGTGTCCCATATTTCCTGGATGTTTTGTGTTAGAGATTTGTTGGATTTATGATTTTCTTTGGTCGATGAATCTATTTCTTCTAGTTTATCTTCTGTGCCTGAGATTCTTTCTTCCATCTCTTGAATTCTGTTGGTTATGCTAGTGTCTGTAGTTCCCGATTTTTTGCCCAGTTTTTCTATTTCCAGCATTCCTTCGGTTTGTGTTGCCTTTATTTTCTCTATTTCAGTTTTCAAGTCTTGAACCATTTCCTTCACCTGCTTAATTGTTTTTTTTCTTGGCTTTCCGTACTTTCCTTAAGGAATTTGTTCATTTCTTCCACTTTTTTGTTTGTTTTTTCCTCCATTTCTTTAAGGGATTTTCTCACATCTTCTTTGAGGGCCTCTATCATTTTTATGATGGTAATTTTTAAGTCGTTCCCTTCTGCTTCCTCTGCTTTGTTGTTGTGTTCTGTTCTAGTTGGTGTAGATTCCCTAGATTCTGGTGGTGTAATGCTTGTCTTTCTGTTGTTAGGTGTTTCCTTATATTGCCGTCTTCCCATAGCTTCTTCCAGTAGGTGTTAGTGGGGTCTCCCCTTCTCTCTATGGTACTTCCCTGATGGGCTTATGTGGGTCAGAGATTCAATATCTGTAGCTCTGTGTGGTCCAAGATCTATAGGAGGTCTCTCTGCAGACAGGAACCCAGGGATGGGGTCAATGATGAGGATCCAGTAGAAGATGCCACTAGCCAGTGGCTCTAGCCATTGGCTGGCAGAAGAAGACAAAGGCTGAGCTGAAACTTGGGAAGGTAGTCGGATCTCACTGGAAACTGGGACTCTCCAGCTGATGCCTCTTTCTTTAGCAAAGGCCCTGATTTGGGGTTGAAGGATCTTGCTGGCAGGAACTCAGAGTGGACCTGCAGAGATAGGCGGATCTCTGGAAGGGGCCCGGGACTCCAGCAGAGGATTGGAGGTGGGGTCAGAGACCAAGCAGGTGGAAATTACAGGTGGCCCTGCGTGGATAGGCACCAGCTCAAACTTCCTGATACCCACATGTTCTACCCCCTCCTTTTACCCTCTATTTCTCCCACCTCCCTCCCCACTACTCCCATGCTCCTCCTTTGCTCAGAAGATCTTGTCCCTTTCCCTTTCTTTGAGGTCTACATAGACATAGACATATCTGCTTTACAGGGTACCTTAACTGAGAAAATGCCTCTATAAGATTTTCCCATAGACAAATCTGTAGTGGTATTATCTTAGTTATTATTAGGGAGTGTGTCTTAGTTAGGATTTCTATTGTTGCGAAGAAACACCATTACCATGGCAATTCTCATAAAATATAAAAACATTTAATTGGGATAGCTTACAGTTCAGAGGTTTTGTCCATGTTATGGCAGGAAACATGTTGGCATGCAAGCACAAATGATGCTAGAGAGGTAGCTAAAAATTCAACATCCTGATCAGCAGGCAAGAGGATGAGCTTACAACACCTGAAATCTCATCCTCATTTACACATTTTGTTCAACAAGGCCATACCTACTCCAATAGGGCCACTCCTCCTCATCGTGCCACACCTCTATGAGTCTATGGGGGCCACTTTCTTTTTTTTAATTTCTTACTTCATCTTTACTTTTTATTTTAAATTTTTTAATTCATTTTACATACCAACTAAGTTCCCCCTTCATCTCCTCTTCCTTCCCGCCAACTCCCCATCTCCCCACCTCCCCACCTCATCCTCAGAAAGGGTAAGGCCTCAAATAGGGAATCAGCAAAACCTAGCACACTAAGTGAAGATAGGACCAAGTCCAACCCTCCAATCAAGGCTGAGCAAGACATCCCTCCATAGGGAATGAGCTCTAAAAAGATAGCTCATGCACCAGGAATGGATCATAGGGCCAGAAGCCCCACAAACAGTCCAAGACATACAACAGTCACATGCAGAGAACCTAGTTCAGTTCCATGTAGGCTCTCCAGATGTTGGCTCATAGGCCCACAGTCATTGAGGTCCTACAAGCTCAGGTCACTGTCTCTTTGAGTTTCCCTGTCATGATCTTGACTGCCACCCTTTCATATGTTAATCTCTCATCCCTCTTTTCTACTGGACTTCTGGCAACTCAGCCAGGTGCTTGGTTGTGGATCTCTGTATCTGTTCCCATCATTTCCTAGATGTAGATTCTATATTGACAATTGGGGTAGTCACCAACATCATTAGAGGAGAAGACCAGTTCATTCACCCTCTCTACTATTGCCTGGAGTCTTAGCTGGGGTCATCTTTGTGGATTCCTGGGAATTTCCCTAGCACAAGTGTTCTTCCTAGCCTCATGATGGCTCCCTCCATCAAGATATATCTTTCATTACTCTTCCTCTGTGTCCCTCCCCCAACTTTCCCCTCCAGGTCCCTCGTGTTCTCTCCTCCACCCCCTCTCCTCTACCACCTTCCCCTGGTCCCCAGTTTACCCAAAAGATCTCATCTATTTCCCCTTCCTAGGGAAATCCATGAGTCTCTCTTAGGGTCCTCCTTATTACCTATCTTCTCTGGGACTGTTGATTGTAGCCTGGTTGTCCTGTTGCTTTACATCTAATATCTACTCATGAGTGAGTATATACCATGTTTGTCTTTCGGTCTGCCAGGATGATTTTTTTTTCCTAGTTCCATTCATTTGCCTTCAAATTTCATGGTGTCATTTATTACAAGCCATTTTCCTGCCAGCCTGGTCCCACAGCTGCATCATCCCCAAATAACATACAGAGACAGTATATTAGATATAAAGCTGTTGGTCTGTTACTACATTTCTTATTGGCTAGCTCTGTATTAATATTAACCCATTTCTATTAATCTAAGTGTTTCCACATGGTCTTATCTTCCAGACAGAGGGTCTGGACCTCTTCTCTTCAGTCGGAACACCTTGAATCATCTCTAAATCTCCCCAAATCCTCCTTGTCTCCCAGTCCCACCTATCTTACCTTCCTATTGGCCAACAGTGCTTTATTCATTAACCAATAAGAGAAACATATTGACAGAATAACATCTCCCATCAGTCATTGTCCTTTACAGCTACGTAATATTCCATTGTGTAAATGTTCCACATTTTCTTTATCCATTCTTCTATTGATGGACATCTATGTTGTTTCCAGGTTCTGGCTGTTATAAATAATGTGGTTATAAACATAGGTGAAGCTCAGGGACTCCTGCAGAAAAGGGAGAGGAAGGATTGTAGGAGTCAAAGGGTTCAAAGACCCCACAAGACAACCCAGAGAGTCACCAAATCTGGGCTAATAGGGCCACGTAAACTGAACAGACAACCAGAGAGTCAACAAGGGACTGATAGAGGCACTCTGCTTTTATGTTACAGTTGTGTTGCTTGGTATTTTTGTGGGACACCTAACAGTGGGAGCAGAGACTATCCCTGACTCTTTTGCTGGCTTTTGGAACCCTATTCCTCATACTGCATTGCCTTGTTTAGCCTTAGTATGAGGAGGGGTTCCTTAGTCTTGCTGTACCTTGATATGCTATTTTCTTCTTTTACTTATGGAAGACCTGCCCTTTCCTAAACATAAACATGTTATGTTTTGTTGATATTCATGAGAAACATGCCATTTTCTGAATAGAAATGGAAGAGGATTGGATGGAGGTATAGAGAATAGTTGGAAAAGAGGAGCTGGGAGGACAGGAGGGAGGGGAAACTGTGGTCCAACAGAAAGACAGAAAGGAGGAAAGGAAGGAATGAAGGAAGGAATGTTGTCTTAAGAAATACAAAAAAAAAAGATTATTTTTCCCATTTTTATTCAGGGAAGATTTGTTAAAAGAGGGGTGGGAACTGGTGAAAATGTATTATCTTTATTTACTGGATACCAATGGCCAGCAAAACTGAGGATTTCAAATAAAGCAAGGCAAACAGCACTATTAGCATCAAAAACAACCACTGAGAGTAAGCAATGTCACTTGCAGAATGAGTAGACAGCTGTGCAGCCACTTTAACCATAATTTCTGTATAATAGGAGCAAATAGATATGTGAAAGGGAAGTCTTCCTACTGAGAACAAAAGCAAATGGACTACAGAGCAGAAGCACAGCAGTATTGGTGAAGTAACAATCAAGCTATTGGGTGACAGAAACAGAAAGAAAATGGGATCACCCAAGAAAACCTATTTACATGTAGTGTCTGAAGATTTCTTTCCAAAAACAGTTCAAGACCAACACCTCCAGTGTTCCCATTTTTAAAGTGTATTGAATATGGACGGCATTTAGAGACACTCACAATGGTCCAGCATTTGACATTCTATCTTAAGCTTTTCTACAATACAATCTCTAACAAAGCTAGGCTGTTCTTGACCTCCAGTAATAGAACTGCGTGCCTGTATATCTATCTATGCACCAACATCTGTGTGTGGTTTGTACTCAAGCTGACTTCAAGGGGTTCATGCTATGAGACCTAAAGTCATTATGAGATTATCTAAAATGAAAAACCATGTCAGTGTGGCCTGTGGTGTTTCCACAAGCACCCAGGTGTGTCCATGATGAGATCCAATGTGAGTTCCTTACTGAAAAAAAAAAATCACTGTGAAAATATTGAAGGCAAAATCCCAGAATCAGAAAAAAAAAAATGTGAAGCATTTTTTTAAGTTGCTATAAATTGATGTACTATGTCTCCTCAACAGATACTTACCTAAATTTAAAATCAAGAAAAGGCAAGTTGATAAGGTAGAATGAGAAGAGTATAAGAATAAATGGACTCTGGGTTGGCTTATCTAAAAGAGGCTGGTGAGAAAAATAATGACTTGAATGAGAATCAACAAGAACAAATATCATTTGATTACCAACCTTTCAAAAGCAGAACACAAACTCTACCTCTGTGGAGCTTAGGAAATAAGACACATACATTACAATAAAGGTGTGGTCTAGTCCTATTCACCTTTAGGTGAGCCAGACAAAAGAAAATGTTTTCAAAATATACCGCACTGTATCAATATTAAGGCAATTGGGCAAGCCTGCATGTTCAGCTTAACTTTACAAAGTAGGACAGGAAGGATTGCAGAGAGGTAACTATGTTCATGTATCAGAGATAATTTTACAATAAAGAACCAAGTGAGAAGATCTGATGTATGTTTCATGGTCTAAGTTAGAAACAAGATGAAGTACAATGTGTAGGTGTTACAGTCCCCCAGACTGACTGGTTCACATGCCTAATTCTCATAATTCAAAGACCAGGTTGTAAGTACCATCTCTGTCCTTGCCTCCAGATGACTGAGTCCTTCCCATCATGACAACAGGGTGATTCTCTCTCTCTCTCTCTCTCTCTCTCTCTCTCTCTCTCTCTCTATCTCTATCTCTGTCTCTCTCTCCTTCCTCTCTGTCCCTCCTCCCTTCATATCTCTTTCCCTTTCTCTCATTTTTATTACAAAGATACTAATTTGACCATGAAAAGTGCACTTTTTTGGCAGAGTCTCTCTCTAATGAGTTCCCTATCACACTGGGGTTCAGGATTGCATCCTATAAATCTGAGGAAAACACAAGCATTCCTCTATAACAAGAAGCTTCTTTAAACTGCTTGCTGGGTCACAGATTTACATATTAATGAAAGTCTTGTTGGAAGACAAGTGTGTTTTATTTTTTTGACTATTTTATACTGCTCTTTTAAATTTTAAATTCAGTTGAGTTAATAACTTTTTGGTCACTCATTCTTAACACTCAACTTTACAAATATTAATTCTTCCCCAGATACCTTGCTTTTTACCCTGCCTTATGCTATTCATTGCTTAGAAAAAATATATGTATGTATATGTATATGGTCTATTACTAACTAGTTGCATACAAAAAGCTCTGAAGTCAATTTTACAATCTACATAAGAAAATTGGACATGGTAATTTACACCTAGTTTTCATAGAAAATAATATTTTAGAAAGTTGTATTTAGAACTTGCCAACAATAACATTAGATAATTTAGTGCACCTGAGTACTTTTAATATTAAAGGTAGTCACCTTCCTTGGTAAGGTGGAAGCATGTTACCTATTTTGTAAAACAGCTGTCAAATACTTAAGTTTTAAAAAATTTTCTGCTAAAAGTCTGCTTTTGCCCATAAAAGTCACCATATTTATATCCTTTATTATTCTCTATTCTAGTAGCTTCATTTGAAAGCAGGTGGCTCATGTTTTAAAATTAACAAGTGTTGGAGGATCCTAAAAGAAGGAATATTTATCAGAATACAACCAATTCAGAAGGAGCCTGCGAGTCCTGTTCTGTAGACCATGCTGTGGGGATCAAGCTCCATGGACACTTTCCTTTTGCTGCCACTCACTGTGGAAATTATCATGTCTAGTTTCCAATCATCACAGACTGTGACAAATAGAAAGAAATAGGAAATTTGTTTTCATGGCAGCATTAACCCCATAGACCTCAGACCCTATGTGAGCTAACCTACAGATTCTAAAGCTGGAGTTCAAGGACTTCAGTTTTTGGGCCACTGAACATATTTGAAATTCACTCATCTAAAGGTAGTACAGTGATAATAGGGCCTGTAGTCTAGAATCATGGTGAATTAAGTTCTTGGCACATTGTCTTACAGCAGTGTAGACTTGAGTACATGTAAAATAGCTAACTCAATACATCCTTTCATTTGCTCTCCTTGAAACCATTCCATGTAAGGGTTACTTTTCTTCTTCTTCTTCTTCTTCTTCTTCTTCTTCTTCTTCTTCTTCCTTCCTTCCTTCCTTCCTTCCTCCCTTCCTTCCTTCCTTCTTTCCTTCCTTCTTTTATTCCTTCCTTCCTTTATATTTTTATTTTTCACATTAATAATTTTTATTAGATTAACATTTAAAACCAATGGTGGCATCTAATAGGCTTCTCAAATTTGTAGGCAAAAGAAATAAAACTTTAATTACTGAAGATACTGTTTGTGGAAGTCAGGTTGTTATGCAGGATAATGATTAAGATTGGAGTTCCAAATGCTGCTTGAGGTCTTCCAAATTGGATATGTTTGTTTGAAGGCTATTCGCCTGCATATGTCATTTTATGATCTCAGAGGTATAAATGCTTGTGTATGGTTTCCCACAATCTTGATAGGTACAGGAGTAGGGCTTCAAGTATAAGGCTTTTTTGGGAGAACAAGGAGCTGATGTTAATTTTATTTTATTTGATTCATCTTTTGTTTCAAGGCACAAAAACAAAGACAACAGAAGAATGGAGGAAAAAAAGTACCATTTGTAAACCATAAGGCAAATGGTAACTGACTGTTGTTAACTGACAGTACCCACATAAAGGCAATGGGCAAATCTGGTATTGTGACAACTAATAAACAAGCCTGCTTTGATTGTATAACTGCTCTCCTTCCAATATATGAATGACAATAAAGCCAGTGGAGGAAGATATGGAGAAATGTTGAAGAATGGGTGGTCCTACCATAGTGTCAGCTGATGAGCTGGGTGATTCTCCCCATTAAATATTTAGTTCCTACATTCTTAGCCTGAACACTCAACAGAGGTTGCAAATTCAGCCTATATCACTTAGAGCTCACAACAGCTTTCAGTCTTATGTCTTCCTTGAATAGTAGACAGTAAGGTTAAAAAAAAAAAGACAAAAGCTTATTATAAACAGAAACTATACAAATAGAAGAGATATTCAAAATCACATTATATTTGCTTTGAAAATTCAACAGATATTTGATGGGTGTGGTGTCTGCCTGTGATTTCAACCGCAGAAGGCATGATTGATCCCAGAGCACCTGTATGTTCAGGACTTTGTTGAGAGGACCTGCCCCAGTGAATCAAGTTGAATGTTGGGGACCATAGAAATGGTTCCCTTCCATGTTGATTTAAGGTCAGAGAGTTCAAACCTATCCATGCTCTTTCAATGTTAAAGGCCTAAGTCCTAAAGGTATGAGGTGTGGCTACTAAAGGCTGTTTGGCCTAGTGTATGGTCACTGTCTGTATTACATAGATAATAGAATATTTGATCTAAGGTGTGGTTAGTAGGTGTCTTAATCTTCAAGGCCACATAACAGAAAGTTAGATCTCATGTGTGGTTACTGGATGCTTTGAGAATTAACGAACTAATTCCTTCTGTTTGTGTACATTGTAAAGAAGTCTTTTGCCTTCCCCCTCTTTTTGGTTTTCGTATTCACTTGATGTCCTCCAGACTCTATATTCTGTTTCTTTCCTTAATCCACACTCCCCCTCTCTGGTACAGACAGAGCAGGTCAGCTGGATGTGTTTAAGAGCCATGAAAGCTGGTTCCCTTTCTGTTAGTCCTCTCTATACATATGTTTGTGGGAATGTACAAACCTACACACAACTGCACATACAAAAACACATGTCTCTCTCTCTCTCTCCCTCATACACAGAGAGAGAAATAGAAGGAAATGATATTACAATAAATGGTAGTGCATTTATGGATATATGTGACTCTATGTGTGTGTGAGAATGAGATTATGAGAGAGAGAGAGAGAGAGAGAGAGAGAGAGAGAGAGAGAGAGAATGTCTGTGTGTTTTCCGGTGGGTTTCTACATATATGTATGCTGGTGATTCCCACTTTGGCAATGGCCACATGTATCTTCTGTTAATTCCATTCCAGTTTGTTACATTCATCTTTCCTGATTTCTGACTTATGTCCATATTTGGATGTTTTTATCTATGTGCTACCCATATACAGCTTACTATTTTTGTGTTTGTCTGACTTACGTATTAGTGGTTAAAGTTGGTCAGAATATGGGCTGTGTATTACCAACACACAACATAGTGCCTGGCTTAATAGTAGTCACTCAAAAACTGTGAAATGACTGAATTAGATACCTATGTAAAATGCTGAAATAGTAATTTGATTTGTTTCCTGAAGAGGTAACCCCAAAGCCCACTATCAGCATTCTGAACCCTATGCTAAAACAAAGGGGGAAAAAAGTTTCAGTAGAGCAGAAAGGACAGAATTACCCTTTAGAAAATAATTCCATTGAACAGTAAAATGTACTTATTTAAAAGAAAAACAAGTTTTCAAAGTAAGTGAAATTCTGTGTCCTATTTGTTCAGTTGAATTATATATGACTATAAGTAAGCTTTAAATTAATATTTTTAAATAGTAATGGTTATATCTGAACTAATTTTCTTTTCATGTCTCTGATTTTAGGATTTTTTTATTCTAAAGCAAGGGTGTTATTTAGAAAATTTTAAAGACAATATTTGTATGAAACAGTATGAATTGAAATTAATATTGAAACAAACTTAATTTTGAAACAGATGGCCCACCCTATCTACGAAATTCATTTTGAATTGTGAAGGTGTGGAGTTTTCAAATTTCTTTATTCATCATAATTTCTGGCTAATGTGATCACAATTCTTCCTATATCTATAGACTCCAAGTCAGTAAGAGAGAGACTCATGCTTTCTATCTAGCTTCTTGTCTATCAACCTCCTTGTCGATCAGACTGCTTAAGTGTTAAGAGTAGTTTTCCCCCCGCCGATCTGGTCTTACCACCTCACTAGCAGCAAATAACATGCAGAGATGCTGTATTTGGTATAAAGCTGTAGGACAGTTACTAGTTACTTATTGGCTAGCTCTTTCTTAAAGAGCTATTTCTATTAATTTCTATTAATCTAAGTATTTCCATGTGATCTTATCTTACTGGAGAGAGAGCCTGGCATACTACCCTGTAGGTCCTCCATCTTGAATCTCCTCCCTACTATTTCCTCTATCCTCCTAGTCTCCTAGTCCCACCTATCTTGCTTTCCTATTGGCCAACAGTACTTTATTCATTAACCAATAAGAGAAACATGTCCACAGAATGACATCTCCCATCATCTGTTTTCTGTCCAAAATAAAACAGGGTTTTAACCTTAATATAGTAATGTATATAACAAAAACAGTTATCAAATAAGAACCATAGTTAACAATGTTTAATCCATTAACATTTAGCAAGATTTAAAGAAAACATATTATCATCTATCCTATCTTTGTGAGTCTAAAGTCCTATATGTAACTTATCTTTAATCCTAAGGAAAACTATAACCATAACTGTTTGACTTCAACTCCATCAAAGACCACAGAAGGATAATATATAAACTCTAGAAATGGCAAAGACAACTCACTGCCTGGTCATTCACCTGAAGATCTTCTGTAATGTTCCATCTTCAGCCTATAGGTCTCAGTAAAGCAGGAAATTTTAAGCTGTTCACCTGTATTGGCAGTTTGTCAGTCACTTCTCTGTATCCTGCAGACTGTCTGGCAGACTCTTCCATGAAGCAGGAATTCTGTAGCAATGTCCATCATGTATTAGCAGTCATTTTCCTTGGGTCCTAGATGTCCATTTTATACAGCATGAAGTCAAACAGTCCAGACAAGAGCAGTATTTTGTTCAAATGGCTAGTCTTGCCATATTGAAAGCAAATTCCATAATGCATTTCTTTAGGTCCATCTTCCTTTCTGATGCAGGTGGTGTTGCCAGGAGCAGTTGTGCCTCACTGTTAAGAAAAACCCTAAACCATTTTAAATGTGATATTCTGTAGGTCTTGATAGGTTGAAAGAATGCCTATCCATCTCCAATATATCTTGAAAACCTAACTAACTTAACTATACTTTGACTATTCTAGGTAAAACCTAACTTAAGTTTTTACTATTATAGGTAACTACCTATAATCTGTACTAACTTATACATTACATTTCTAAATGAGCTACATAAAAACAATACCTAAAAAAGAAGAGAGATATACATATTACAAAAGTGATCTTAAATTTATATCAATAAATTAGAATCCATTCCAAAACAAAGTATTCATATCTATACCATAATCCCTTTTACCTTTAAAAGGACTGGTTGTGATCATTAGCCATTTATAACCAACCCCATAAAAATGAAAATAAACATTTATAAATTATCTTTGGGAATTTGGGTGTCATTCTTTCCAAACTACTTCCTGCTGGTAGGGGGGCACTTTGATGGGGATCCTAAGATGACACAAAAATCTTGGCTGTAGTCTGCAAGGCAGTCTTGTCCCAACTGCTTTGAATGTTGGATCACCTGGGAGGCAGCTTCAGGGGTCTTGCTTGATCAAATCATGTTAGTCTGGAAGGAATCCACAGCTTTTTATTTTCTGTGGAAACAAAAATATAAATCCATTTCCCCAGTAACCTGTCCTTAGACTTAAATTTTAGAGTCAAAGCATTTTTAAAAAATATAAATTGAATCAATCTAGCAGCATTTCTTTTAACAGTTATTATTTCTTCAGCAATCAAACCATAAAAAGACAATATAATACTGTACAGTTTCCAGATTCTCTCTGTGTTTTCCATCTTTATGTGGCTTTTTTATTACTCTATTTCTTCTACTTCCATTTTTTTCATTTTTTGAGACAGAGTTTCTCTGTGTACATTTTTATCTGTCCTGGAATTAACTCTGTATACCAGATTTACTTTGAAATCACAGCTATCTGCTTGCCTTTGTCTCCTGAGTGCTGAAGTTTTGTGCCCCCACACCTATTTTATCCTGTTTCTTTTTCTCTCCCAAGCCTACATATATTTTAAAGCACACTGTAAACCTTTAGAGGTTTTTCTTAATCTGAATCTCTCTTTATGGTAAATCTTTATCTTTTTCTGTCCACGAGTCTTTATCTGGTAAGCAACAACATTGGTCAAATGAAAGCCATAGCCGCGGTCTATCCAAGATGGCTGTGAGCTGTGCTCACTACCTTGGTGTCCTGTGCCATCCAGCAGCATGTTGCTGGCATAGAGATGTGGTCACTGTCATTGCCAGCTCTCATGCACACCATTAAGTTGTTAGCAGAGCTCTTTAAAAGCCTTGGGGGGGGGTGTCACTTATGCTGAGTCAGGACACCTCCCTTTAAAGAGCCACAAAAATTTCCTGCTTGTCTCTAGCAAAACAGAGCCCAACTGAGAAAAAATGCTTGCTTATCTCTGTTCTTTTGTTTCTAAAACTACTTTTTAAGCTTTCGTTAAGTTTTAAGTGGAATTTCTTATTAGCCACGTTGCAGGCGCCATTATGTTATGAGTGAGGTTTTTTTTCCACTTTCCTGGACCCACAGCTGTGCCAGCCCCAAATAACACGCAGAGAAGCTATATTAGATATAATTCTTTTGGACTGTTACTAGTTTCTTATCAGCTAGATTTTTCTAAAATATTAACCCATTTCTATTAATCTAAGTATTTCCACGTGGTCTCATCTTACCGGAGAGAGGGCCCTGCATACTACTCTGTAGTTCATCCATCTTGAATCTCCTCCCTACTACTTTCTCTCTCCTCCTTGTCTCCTCATCCTGCCTATCTTGCTTTCCTATTGTTCAACATTGCTTTATTCATTAACCAATAAGAAAAACATATTTACTGGATGACATCTCCCATCACTTGAGTATCTAGTAAAGCCTGGTAGTTACCACTTATAGAATACATAGAACTCACTCAGGAGTTGTGTCTTAGTTCACAAGCTAGGGCTCTGCCTAATGCTTCCATTTAGTGACTTTGTTAATATGTGATAAGTAGGGAAGTAATCAGTCATGAGCCTTGTGAGAAGAGGGGTAAAGCAAGCTACATAATGATGAAAACTTCTCAGGGAGGCTGCTGAACATGCTTTTATCCAGATCTGGATTATGTATTAAACTGAAGACAATGAATAAAATAGGATATATCAGGCTTACTTCAAGTTTCTCTTGCTTTCTAATTTTTTAAATGCTAAGGAGTAATTTCTTAAAAGATTACCTCCATTAAAAACTACCCTCTTATCAGTCTCACCAGAAATTGTTTCCAAAGCCTTTAAGAGCTAATTTTACATCTTAAAGCTAGTTAATCAAATAGATATTCACGTTCTTCTGCCTTTCCTAAGAGGTGACATTGAAATAAGGGCTTATAGGACATGCTTTTTGATATTAACCATGACTTCTAGCCATTTATCGTCTTTTTACTTAAAAGCTAAAGTTCTGTTAGCCTGCCATGTTACTTTTGTTCACCATATAACACTTAAATGGCACTTTTAGGTTAAAATAATGGACCATATCTCTAACTGGGTATGAGTACTATCAATTTGTGCTCTACACAGTTATTAATTTCAGGGTGTCCATTGTATTTTTTAATGTAGTTGAATAGTAAATAATGTGCAACAAACGTTTTAACCCAATTCCAAAGCCTATGGCAAAGATATAAAGTCAATGGTATATTCCTTTTAAAATGTATCAATCTTATCCTGTAAAAAGAAGATAAAGAGATATTTCTTTCAGTAAAAACACCCACACTGGAGGCTCTAACCACGATTTAGAATATTCGGAGGCAGGGGTCAAATCTGCTTCCCATGCTTGGAGAAAAACCTCAACTCTCTGAATCTGAAAGAGAAGACCAGTGCAGGAGATTCAGTCATCCAGTATCTTCTCGTGTTGACTATACTGGCAAAACAGAAACCCCAAATAACAATAATAATTGCACTGTCATTTCATAGCACTTTACAATGGATTTATATGCATAAAATTGAAAATTAATTGAATTCTTAATTATGGTCATTACACAATACAATAATACCCTAAAGCCTATCATTAGAAAACTAATATTCCTCATGAACATTGATGCAAAAATACTCAATAAAATACTGGTAAATCAAATCTAAGAACACATCCGAGAAATCATCCACCCTGACAAAATAAATTTCATCCTTGGGCTGCAGGGATGGTTCAACATATGAAAATCTATCAATGTAAACCACCATATAAACAAACTGAAAAAGAAAACTCACACGATCGTCTCACTAGATGATGAAAAAGCCTTCGACAAAATTCAACACCCTTTCATGATAAAGGTCTTGGAGAGATCAGGGATAAGAGGAACATACTTAAACATAATAAAAACAACATACAGTAAACAACAGCCAACATCAAACTGAATGGAGAGAAGCTTAAGGTGATCACTCTAAAATCAGGAACAAGAAAGGCTCCACTCTCTCCATCTCTCTTCAATATTGTACTTGAAGTTCTAGCTAAAGCAATAAAACAACAAAGGAGGTCAAGGGGATCCAAATTGGAAAGGAAGAAGTTAAACTGTCACTATTTGCAGATGAATGATGGTTTATATAAGAGACCCAAAATACTCTACCAGAGTACTCCTACAGCTGATAAACACCTTCAGTAAATAAGCAGGATACAAGATAAATTAAATAAAATGAGTGGAGAGGAAGTTAGGAGAAAGAGAAAGGGGAGGAGAGGAAAGTATGTGGGACTAGGAAGATTGAGTCATGGGAGAAATAGATGAGAGAAAGAGAGAAAGAAAGAGAGAGAGAGAGAGAGAGAGAGAGAGAGAGAGAGAGAGAGACCATAAAAGAGGGAGCCATTATATGTTTGAAGAGAAAACTGAACCTAAAGAAATGTTCAGAGACCTACAAGACTGACCCCAACTAACAATTTGAGCAACAGTGGAAAGGCTGTCATAAATGCCCTTCCTTGATAATGAGATTGCTGACTAATTTATCCACCATCATAGAGCCCTCATCTAGTACCTGATGGAAACAGAAGTAAACACCCATAACTAAACACTGAGCAGAACTGGAATCCAGATGCAGAAAGAGAGAGGACAAGACCAGGCAACAGAAACACATAGAGACAGCTGACCTGAACAAGGAGGAGCTAATGAGCCCCCAAACTGATAGTTGGGAATCCAGCATGGGACTGACTCAGACCCCCTGAGCATGGTTCTCAGCTAGAAGGCCTGGGCAGTCTAAGGGATCTCCTATAGTGGAACCAGGATGTATCCCTGGTGCACAAAAGGACTTTAGGAGCATGTTCCCCATGGAAGGATATCCCCTTAACCTAGAAGCAGGAGGGAGGGCCTAGTCCCTACTCCAAATGATTTGAAAGATTTAGATGACTCCTCCAGGAAGGCATCACCCTACATGTGTAGTGGGGGGGGGGGGATGGGTGGAAGAGAGGGAGGGAGGGAGAGGGAACTGGGATCGATATGTAAAATAAGAAAAAAAGAGGAAAAAAAAAGGGTAATAAAATCCACCACCACCACCCCCCAAAAAGAAAACTAAACAGAAAAAATAACAGTGTTCATTGGAAGACTGTAACAAGTACGGTTTTTCTGCCCACTGCCGCTCGTCTTGTCCCGCCGCCATGCCGCCAGCCCCAAATAATACACAGAGACTCTGTATTTGATACAATACTGTTGGCCCGGTTACTTGTTTCTTATCGGCTAGCTCTGCCTTTACTTATGAACCCATTTCTGCTGATCTATGTATTTTCACATGGCCTTCTCTTACCGGGGAGGCGGCTGGCGTCCAGCTCTCTCCAGACTCTCCATCTTGACTCCTCCTTCCTACTTCCTATTTCCTCCTTGTCTCCTAGTCCCTCCTATCTTCCTTTCCTATTGGCCAACAGTGCTTTATTATTAACCAGTATGAGAAACATATACAGAATGACATCTCCCATCAGAAGACTAATAGAGTATTTCTTCAAAGCAGCTACAAAATGTAGTTTAAATTAAATATCTGCAAGACTGGATGGAAATAGCACTTTTATAGTGCAAGAATTATCCTCAATTTTATGAGAACTGCACTCACTACTTGCTTGTTTGCTCAGCTTCATAATCTCCATTCATATATAGTTCAAGACTTCCTACCTAGGGAATGTCATTGCCCACACTGGATTGGGTCTTCCCACAGCAATTAACTTAATTAGTACAATTCCTCACTGATATGCCCACGAGCCAAATCAATGTAGATAGTTCCTCATTGATATTCTCTTCACAGGCGGGAATGTTGCTATCAGGAAAAATAATAATGAGTCTGCTGAACCAGAAGTTAAGAACTGCTATCTCACCACACTGCCTCTGAGTCAACAGGGGAAAATAGCATGACAATGATGGGTGTCAGTACTATAGCAGATCACCATGGAAAAAAACGGGCTACTATGCCAAAAGAATGGCAGATTTATAAAGGCATCTCTCAAGATTAGCATACTCTGTGGTTGTACTCTGTCCATGAAATTATAACAACACAATTCAGGAGGAATTATTATGAATGGCTTGGACCCTGTAGAAACAAAGCTAGGGGGTCATTGCACTGAATAAAACCCCAAAATAACTGAGGTGCTTGCTAAAGGCAAGTGAAGTACAAAATGGGTACTCAGAAAAGCTTTGTGATGGGATTTAGGTGTCAACATAGCCACATTCAGATATACCTAGAGAGCTAGAAATGCATTACTTATGGTTGTGTCACTGACATTGTTTCCCAGGGGGGGTTGTCTTGTGAGTTAGTAGACATGGTAAGATAGATCACCCACAGCATGGACAGATGCCATCCAATCATCTGGGGACACAGAGAGAATAAAAGAGAGAAAATATTTGTTTACCTTTTCCTGGAACTGGGATCCATTATTCCTCTTGCCTTTGGGTAGCAGATCCTAAATTTTCTGACCTCAGGACTCCAGGGTTTATGTTATCAGTCCCCTCAATTCTCAGCCTTTTGTTTTAAACTGAGAATAAAACTGTCAACTTCCCTGATGGCTTCTGGGACTAACTTATGGTAGGACTGCTTAGCTTTCATAATCATGTGAGTCAAATGCCCTAGTAAATTCTCTTGTATCTATCCATCCATCCAGACTCTCTTTTGACTTAAAATATGATTATATCCCTGGAAAACCCATAAGTTGAAAGCTTTTAATACACCTACTGTACTAATAAGCCCAGCTTATGAACAGTGTACAACAGATGGCTGCTGTTTAGTTTCATGACCATGTGGCCCACTAAGAGCTAGAGATAGCTGCTATGACCTGCATCTCAGGAACACATTATACTATACTCTACAGTCCTTCTTATGTTTGTATGTATGTATATATATTCTTAGTACAGTTTCTACTGAAGAACTAGATTACCACCATCATGAAGTTGAAAATCATTCTTCAAACCATAGTAATTTGGACCCATACATATATCTGACTAGTTCTATATTTTAAAACAACTCTGCATTGATCAAGATAAAGGAGAAATGTCCCCATAGGTTTGTGTATTTGAACACTTGAGTCTCAGTGGTTATGCTGCCTTAGGTTCTGGAACCTGTAGGTAGTACAGCCTTGCTGGAGGAAGCATATCACTTGGGTCAGGCTACTTATAGTCTCAGGGCACAACTTTGTCACATTCTGCCAGCTTCCTGCTCTTACTACCTGTTGTCATGCCTTCCCTACCAGTGTGAACTCTCCCTCTAAAACTGTCACCCAAATTCATCTCTTCTATAAGTTCCCGTGCTAGTGGCATTTCATCACAGCAACAGAAAGATAACTGATAGAACTCTCAAAAAACTGCCAGTATCATAAAAGCAGGAAATTTCATCCATTGTGTCTACTCCAGTTCTTTTGGAGGCTATGTAGTCTGAGGCATTTGGTAAATATCATGAGTAAATTTTGTACATAAAAAATGTATGCTATACTTCACACAGTGAGGATATACAAAAAATTAAGTTTTTTATAAATATGTTAGCAAATTTCAAAAGTTAAAAGAACTACAAAAAAAAATAATATCAAAAAGAAAAGGAATTCCTGGCAGGACCAATTACTTCCCTCTAAGTGTTTGTGTGCAGCAGAAACATTGTTAATTAAGCTGGTATTTTCACAGTGTAGAAGAAAAGAAAGCATTGTAAGTTAAAGTTATTACTTTACATAATCACATGGATAAACCACACAACTATAATGGTGAAGGGGGAAAATGAGACCCAGGGCAACACACAATATGACTCTATGCATGTAAAATTCATAAATCAGACGACTGATTCTTTTATGCTATTAAGCATCTCAATGCTTACCTCTAAAAAAAGATGAAGAGTTTCTAATTGGAAGGACAAAGACCCCAATGCTGGCAATGTTGTGTCTAGTCCCAGTCATGACTCTCTAATAATTCATTGTGCATGTAGCTTTGTATTAATCAGCTTTGTTTTTTGCTATGGAAACCACCTCAACACCTCAGTGCTCAAACAATGACCACTTTTCTGTTCTTTGCTTCTATTACATGAGAGATTTGTTCTCCTGGGTTAAATTAGCCTCACCTCAGTCTTTCTTCATTCCAAGAATCTTCTCTTCTGGTATTCGAGCTAGAAAAGAAGTCACTATTCAGGACATGCTTAATTGAGAGCAAACCCTCAGTCATTTTAGCCTGCACCATTTTCTCCAAATGAATGTTTATGTTACAGATAAAATTAAGGTCCTAAATCAATTGCTTTTAAATTCCTCAAAATGTGCTATTATCCTATAGGGAGGCAGACTTGACCTAGAACTTTCCTGAGCTCAGAAATCTCTCTAGGATGACCTTGAAAGCCTGGCATGATGAGAAAGTCAGAGCAGAACACCAATTATGAAAGACTTCCCCGTCTATCAATAAAAATGAAAGGGGAACCTCAGAGACACAACTTCAAGGAACTAAATCTGTCTACAATCATGTGAGATTAGGGAAGAATTATCTGGCCCAAACAGTTCCTCAGGAAAACGGGAATCAGTCTACCACAGGACCCGGCAATCCCCCTCTTAGGCATATACCCAAATGATCCACATCCATGCAACAAAGACATCTGTTCAACTATGTTCATAGCAGCATTATTTGTAATATAAAGAACCTGGAAGCAACGTAGATGCCCCTCAACGAAAGAATGGATAAGAAGATGAGGCACATTTACACTATGGAATACTATTCTGTGGAAAAAAAATACAATAGAATCTTGAAATCGCAGGTAAGCATATGGAACTTGAAGAAACCATCCTGAATGAGGTAACCCAGTCATAAAAAGAGGAACATGGTATGTACTCACTCATATATAGATTTTAGACTTAGAGAAAAGGATCACCAGCCTATAATTCACATTGTCAGAGGAACTAGGATACAAGGAGGATTCTAAGAGATTAATATAAGTTCTGTCACAGATGGGGAAAGGGACAAGTTCTCCAGAGCACATGGGGAGTGGGGGGGCAGTGAGTGGAGAGGGAACCAGTAGAAAGAGAAGGAGAGGAGAAGACAGCACGTGGAACTTGGAAGATTGAGTCAAGGGAGGAATAGAAGAGAGAAGATATATATGTATATATATATATATATATATATATATACATACATACATACATACACACACACACACACACACACATATATATATATATATATATATGTAGAGAGAGATAGAGAGAGAGAGAATAAAAGAAGGAGCCATTATAGGTTTAACGAGAAAATTGAACCTAAAGAAATGTTCAGAGACCTACAAGACTGACCCCAACTAACAATTTGAGCAACAGTGGAAAGGCTAGCATAAATGCCCTTCCCTGATAATGAGATTGCTGACTAACTTATCCACCATCATAGAGCCCTCATCTAGTACCTGATGGAAACAGAAGCAAACACCCATAACTAAACACTGAGCTGAATTGGAATCCAGATGCAGAGAGAGGGGACAAGACCAGGCAACAGAAACACATAGAGACAGCTGACCTGAACAAGGAGGAGCTAATGGGCCCCCAGACTGATAGCTGGGAATCCAGCATGGGACTGACTCAGACCCCCTGAACATGGGTCTCAGCTAGAAGGCCTGAGCAGTCTAAGGGACCTCTGACAGTAGAACCAGGATGTATTCTTGTTTCACAAAAGGACTTTGGGGACACATCCCCCATGGAGGGATACTTCTTAACCAAGAGCCAGGAGAGAAGTCCTAGTTCCTACTTCAAATGAGTTGACAGATTTAGATGACCCCTCCTGGAGGGCATCACCCTACATGTGTAGTGCGGGGTGGGTGGGAGGGGAAGGTGGTCAGGGTGCATATGAGGATGGGAGAGAAGGAAAGAGAGAGGGAAGGAGGGAGGGAGGGAAGGAGGGGGAACTGGAATTGATATGTAAAATAAAAATTAAAAAATAATTTAATATTAAAAAAGGAAAACAAATGAATTGATTGCAGTCTTGCAGAGAAGTAAAACTATTCTGTGTCTCAATGTCTAACCCCATTGTATTATCCTTGCTGGTGGTGGTGGCTGCTAAATTTGTAGTAACCTGCCATTCAACATGGCACTTTTGGTCCTTTTCAAATTACCTAGGTAGTTGTTCTCAAAAATTAAGTTTGTATCATTCCACTTGAGATGTCTATTGACTGATAAATCCCATTACTGAGACTCTAAGTCATAAGCAAGAGTGTGATACCACTACTGTTGATCTAGAGAGTATAGACTATATACTGAGAGTCAGTTTCATTGTTGTTGTAGTTCTCATTTCTTTCCCTCCAGATCTGTGGATAGAACCCTGTTTTCCATAAACAAGCATTCTGCCACTGGATTCCATCCCAACTATTACTCCTAGGTTCGTTAAATGCCCCTAGCAACAAACTATAATACGGCGAGTGCAAATACATCTGATAGAAGTCAATGCTTATTTTCTTTCATAGTAAGGATTTTCACAAGAGAGGGAGAGATCTCATTAAGTGATATTTATTAGTCTTAATATGTGATTTTCATTATGCTGCCTTATCCTTATTATGCCTAGGGCTCTTGAGGATGTTGTTCATTTCATGAAGACACTGGCATATTGCTTCTTTCCATGTTGTAAAGTATATCCTCATTTTCCTACTGTGTCCATTTTGGTGGTCTGATTTAGAAATAGTAAGAAATCCCTATCCACCATGGATACTTGAAATTGTTAAAATGCTATAATGACCTAAATTGATAATGAGGGGTAAGTCCATAATATCCCTATTGCTGCTGCCTAAATAAAATTCATTAATTATTTCAAGAGAAGAATAATATCCACTCATAATAACACCATGGGATGTTGTCATTCATCTGTTTAGTATTGAGTTTAATAGCTGTACCAGTACACAAAGGTTGTAAAAGACATTATATACACCAAGAACACAACATATACTTAGGTTTTTATGTTTGACATTCCTATTCAAACACAAAAGATAATCACCTTGTATTATTATTCCTACAAAGGACTTTATTTTTCTTGACAGAAGTGCCTCTTTTGATGCTGGCAGCTTTGTAGTAACTACAGAGTGACAAGAACTACATTACTTAATGAATATTCATATCAAAGCGATGTTTTAACATTTTTCACATCAGTGCTCTTCAACCCTTTTTCTGCACATACTTTGAGAATTGCAATGAATTCTTGAAATACCAGAGGAAATCTCTCCAATCTCTATAGTAAGTAGTAAAATACATTTTAAATTGTAGATCCTTATATCAGGAAAAAAAATAACAAATAGGCATTTGTGGGGAAATCCAAGATTCAAACAGTACAGGAAAGAGCTGACTTGCAAAGGGCACACTAATTTACATATGAATATCCACAATGGAATCCAAGCTCCTCCAGCAGAGGAAGGGGTTTCTCTCTTTCTGTTTAATGGGATGTTTCCTGATTTTAGAATATTAGTGCAGAATAGACACCCAGGGTACTTGCTAAATAAATGGATGACTGAACAAACCCATTAATTGTGTGATGCCGAATATTGATTCAAGATATTTCCAGTCATATAAAACAAACACTGCAATGACCCTAAGATTCCAGAATCAACAATTTGCAGTGTGGAATTGCCTGGGACTCTCAAACAATGTACCAAGTTCTCAACATAAAAGTGAAAATACAAAATCTTGGTATTTAAATGGCTACAATATTACATGGGAAAAATATGCAACATGCTCTGACGTGATATGGAAACACACTCTTGAACTGCACACCAAATGAACAGCCTACAAATGCACTATGTTTGAGTATCATATGAAACTATGAAGGTGGAAGCAATTGAATAGCAACCCTTATTAGTCAGGGTTCTCTGGAAGAAAATAACAGAGTTCTCACACACTCATACTTCCTCTCTCTCTCTCTCTCTCTCTCTCTCTCACACACACACACACACACACACACACACACACACACACACACACAAATGCTTGCATGCATGCATGCACACAAAATTTATTAGTGTGGCCCAGAGTCCATGGTCTGGCTAGTCCAACAATGGCTATCTCCGTGAAATGCCTAGAATCCAGGAGTTGATCGGGTCACAAGGCTGGATGTTTCAGCTGGTTTTTGATCTTTGTAGAAGTCCCAAAGAAGTAGATTCTAGCATCAGTGAAGGAATGCTTTAGAAACAGGATAGATGAACTTGTTATCCACATTAAGAATTGATGGGAGATGTCATTCTGTAAATATGTTTCTCATACTGGTTAATGAATAAAGCACTGTTGGACAATAGGAAAGCAAGAGAGGAGGGACTAGGAGACAAGGAGGAAAGAGGAAGGAGGAGTCAAGATGGAGAGTCTGGAGAAAGCAGGGTGCCAGCTGGCTCTCCAGTAAGATAAGACCATGTGGAAGTACTTAGATTTAATAGAAATGGGTTAATAATTAAGACAGAGATAGCCGATAAGAAATTAGTATCTGGCCAACAGCATTATATCAAATACAGAGTCTCAGTGCATTATTTGGGGCTGGTACAGTGGCAGGACAAGACCAGTGGTGGAAGGAAAAACCTACATATGGTACCCACGTGGCTAATAAGAACTTCCACTTAAAATTTAACAAAACCTATAAAAAGGGTTTTATAAACAAAAGAACAGAGACAAGCAAGGTTTTTTGGTACCAGCATTTTTCTTGGTTGGACTCTGCTTTGGAGAGACAATCAGATATTTCCACGGCTCCTTTAAGGGAAGTTTCCTGACTCACCATAAGCAACAAAAAACTGCACGGATTTTAAAAAAGCTCTAACAATTTATTGGTGTGTACGAGAGCTGGCAATGGCACTGACCACATCTCCAAGCCTGCAACATGCTGCTAGATGGCAGTGCAAACCAAGCCGGCGAGCACAACTCTCACTGCTGGTGGTAAAGATACCCGCCATCTTTGATAAACCATGGCTGACACAACTATAACTTTCATTTTACAATGTTTCTGTTTAACAGATGAAAGACTCGTGGACAGAAAAAGATAAAGATTTACTGTAAAGGCAGATTCACATTAAAAAAAGCGGTAAAAATTTACAGTGTGTTACAAAATATATGTAGGCTTGGTAGAGAAGAGAAATAAAATGGTTTTAAAAACACAGCTAGGAGTTGGTTGTGGTGGCACACGCCTTTATCCCAGCACTAGGGAGACAGAGGCAAGCAGATCTCTGTTTTGGCAAAGTAAACCTGGTATCCAGGACAGATAAAAGTTACACAGAGAAATCCTGTCTCAAAAAAAAAAAAAAAAAAAAAAATACAACCAACAGAAACATAATAATTAAAAAGTCACTTAAAGATGGAAAGCACAGAAAAACTGTGGATACTACATGCTATTCTGTTGTCTTTAAATTGTTTGACTGCTGAGGAAATAACAACTGTTACAACAAATACTGCTAGATCAGTTCAATTTATATATTTTAAAAATGCTTTGACTTCAAAATTTAAGTCTAAGAACAAGTCACTGGGGAAAAGGATTTCTATGTTTGTTTCCACAGAAAATGAAAAGCTGTGGATTCCTTCCAGACTAATGTGGTTTGAGCAACCCAGAACCCCTGAAACAGAATACCAGGTGATGCTACATTCAAAAGAGCAGGACAAAGCAGTCTTTCAGACTACAGCCAGGATTTCTGCATCTTCTTAGAATCCCCCATGACAGCGCCCTTTACCAGCAAGAAGTAGTTTGGAAAGAACGATGCCCAAATTCCCAAATATTGTTTATAAATGTTTTCATTTAAATGGTGTTGGTTATAAATGATTAATGACAACAATCAATCTCTTTTTATAGGTAAAAAGGGGATTATGGTATAGATATGAATAGTTTGTTTTTGAATGGATTTTTATTTATTGATACAATTTAAGGTCAATTTTGTGATATGTGCATTTCTCCTCTTGTTTAGGTATTGTGTTTATATAGCTCATTTAGAAATGTAATGTATAATGTAATACAGGTTTTAGATAATTACCTATGATAGTCAAAGCTTAGAATTAAGTTAGTTAGGTTTTTCAAGATACACAGAGATGTATTTAAAATGGATAGGCATTTTTAAGATCTTTCAAAGAAATACAGAATAGGGCATTTAAAATGGTTTAGGGTTTTTCTTGACAATGAAATATAAATGCTCCTGGTAATACCACCTATGTCAGCAAGGAAGATCGACATCGAAGAAACTCGTTATGGAGTTTGCTTTCAATATGGCAAGACTAGACATTTGCACTATTGTCTGGACTGTTTGACTTTATGCTGTATAAACTGGACATTCAGGACCCACAGAAAAGTGACTGCTGATTCAAGATGGACATTGCTACAGAGTTCCTGCTTCATGGAAGAGTCTGCCAGACAGTCTGCAGGACAAAAAGAAAAGTGACTGACAAACTGCCAATACAAGAAGACAGTATAAAGTTTCCTGCTTTGCTGAAGAGTCTGCCATATACACTATGGCCTATGGGCTGAAGATGAAAGATTACAAAAGAACTTCAGGTGACTGACAAGGCAGTCAGTTGTCTCTGTCATTTCTAGATTTTATATATTATCCTTCTGTGGTCTTTGAGGGAGTTGAAGACAAATAGTTATGGTTATAGTTTTCCTTAGTTAGGATTAAAGATAAATTACATAGACTTTAGACACACAAAGAACAGATGATGGAATATTTTCTTCAAATCTTGCTAAATGTTAATGAACTAAATATTGTTAAATGTGATTCTTGATAACTGTTGTGTAATATATTTTGCTATGTTAAGGTTAAAACCTTTTTATTTATACAGAAAAGAGGAGATGACCAGAGATGTCATTCTGTAAATATATTTCTCATACTGGATAATGAATAAAGCACTGTTGGACAATACGAAAGCAAGAGAGGAGGGACTAGAAGACAAGGAGGCAAGAGGAAGTAGAAAGGAGGAGTCAACATGGAGAGATCAGGGAAAGCACAATGCCAGCCCATTCCCTGGTAAGATGAATCCACGTGGCAATACATAGATTACCAGAAATGGGTTAATACTTAACACAGAGCTAGCTGATAAGAAACTAGTACCTGGACAACAGAATTATATCAAATACAGAGTCTCGGTGTGTTAATTGGGGCTGGAGCTGCAGCAGGACAAGACCATCAGTGGGTGAAACAACCTATTCCTTACAGAGCACAAGCAGGCAAAAAGCAAAACATTTTTTTCCTATGCCCTTTATATGGACTGCCACCAGCTGTGACCCTGATTTTAGGGTGTGTCTCTCAACTGAAATGATCCAGATTTTGGATAGGTCTTCTCAATAATCCAATTTAGAAATATCCTTCATGGGTGTGCTTGCCTGCTTGGGTTTTAGTTGATTCCAGATATAATCAAGTTGACAAACAAAATTAGCCATCACACAACCCAAAAGTGAAAATGTGGATATATGAGCTGATCATTCAAAAGTGACAGATAATAACAAAAGCAAGTTTTATGAAACAATAGCTTGCCTTTATCATTTCATAGTTCTAAAATTTTTCAATCTAATTGCTAGTCAAAATGTACTGTTTCAAGGTCCATTTTTTTTTTTTTTTTTTGAAAACCATTTGGTTTCCTCACTAAATGAATGTGAGAGTATTCCACTACAAAGGAATCAGAGAGAATATTCTGTCAGCACAGGCACAACTCTCTTCCTGTCTAGAGGACTCAGTAGTATAAGAGTTCCTATTGACCTCCAGTGCTAAGACAGCTTTGATCTAGATCCCTTACCTACTCCAAACCATTCCATGTGGTAGAATAAGCAATGAATTCCCTCTTTATGGCAAACCAAGATATAGAAGTGGGAAGTGTCATGGGCCTTTTCTTCTCTTCACTTTGCATTTGTGGTGTTATCATCATTCTTCCTACAAGAGAAGGTAAAACAAAACTATTCTCATTTCTGAGAAGATATTAATTTTCCTGAAATTTTTATCATGATATTGAGACATGGTCATACTTAACAAAACTTGGATTCTTCATCTAGATGAAAACATGACTGTTTATCCACAACAGTCCAGTCAAGATCACTCACTGAATCATTCCCAGGTGGCCTTGTACTCCTGCCAGGGACTACAACAGAAGTTCAAATATCATGTAATTTATCTGCTTAGAAAACAAATTAAATAATTAAATATAAACAGTTAATAACAAAAACTATAAAGGAAAAACATCAGCATCTTAATGGGAAAATATTAGACAAGGAAAGCATTCTCAGTGAGGCCATAGATGTGAAGTAATGAAGAGAGAGTTCTTTTTTGAGATTTGACCACACACAAGTGGGCATGTGACCCAGAAATGGAGTGGTGTCGGAAGACCAGTCTGTCTTGATCCCACTGAGGAGTCTAGAATGCCATTATGAGATAAGATGAAAATCGTCTAAAGTTATTTGATTCTCCCGATCAGAAAATAGGAAATCCTTCAAGTAATGTCAGCTTAATGTATTTTTTGTAATACTCATGTGTGCAAATTATGTAAAGAATGAATTAATTAGGGGTGTGGCTAGCTACAAATAGTTTCCTTCAGAGACTGATTGCCAGGCTAGAAAGGCACTTTCATCTTCAGTAGAGTTGGATTTTCCTAAGAAATGGAAAAAAACAAATGAACCAACAAAATTTTGTTTAGACTATTTTCACAAGAAACCACAAAGAAGTGGATTGAAAATTGGGTTGATAACAAACACACACTGAGGGAGGTAGTGGAACACTCTTTTAATTCCAGCAGAGGAAGTCAGATCTCTGTGAGATCAAGGTCAGCCTGGTCTACAAAGCTACACAGAGAAACAGTGTCTTAAAAAACAAAACAAAAGCCGGGCATTGGTGCTGCACGCCTTTAATTCCAGCACTCGGGAGGCAGAGGCAGGGGGATCTCTGTGATTTCGAGAAGCCAGCCTTGTCTATAGAGCTAGTTCCAGGACAGGGCAGGCTCCAAAGTAATACAGAGAAACCCTGTCTTGAAAAAACAAACAAACAAAACAAACAATCAAACAAAAAACAACAACAACAAAAAACACCTTGAGTCAGGGAGATGGCTCACTAGGAAAAAGTACTTGCAGCCAACCCTGAAGACTGGAGTTGGATCCCAAGTACCACATGGTGAGGAAAACACTAACTTCCTCAGTTCTTCTTCGGCCTCTACAAGCATACCATAGCATTTATGTATATGCACACATATGTAATAACTCGATTAATTAATTAAATATCTTTATAGAAAACTGAACACAACATATTCAAAAGGAAAAATGGCAATTTAAGGACAGAGTAGTCACCAGGCATTGGTGGCATAGGCCTTTGATCCCAACACTCGGGAGGCAGAGGCAGGCAGATTTCTGTGAGTTTGAGGCCAGCCTGCTCTACAGGGTAAGTTCCAGGACAGCCTTCAAAGCAATACAGAGAAACCCTGTCTTGAAAAACAAACAAACAAACAAACAAAAAGACAGAGTGGAAGTATAAGGAGTATATGCTAAATAAAAGCCTAATGTGTGTTACAAAATTCTCACATAACTAATCTCATGCCCTATTCTGGGCATTATTTGTTAAAATAAGATATTAAAACAAGGAAAAAGGGAAAATGCCTGCTTTAAGGATTTTCAATTGTAGGTTGCTGAGCCCTGGTTGTTGAAAATAATGATACAAGATTTAACTAAGGAAATTAAATCAGAAATAGCAATAATTACCTGGTTTCACACTATGATTCCCTAGGGAGCTTTAAAGGCTAGATGCCTAAGTTCCGCTGAGTGATTCGCATTTAAATCGGCTGAGGTAGACCCTGTCATAGGTATTTCGATAAAGTTTCTTAGAGGATTCTAATGAGCCACTGGGACTGAGAATCCTGAGTTTAGAAGTACAGCTGAGGAATCCATATCAATAAACCTATTTCATTAGTGACATTAAAAGAGAGAAGGTAAAAAAAAAAAATCTGTCACGAAGATGTTTAGTGTGGATAAACAAGTACTTCAGTACATGAAAACAAAGGCCCATTTTCTTTATGGGATCAGTTTTTAAGCTTAGAAAAATAATGTTGTTTTTGTGAAAGAACAATTTAAAAACCTTTTGTATGAGTATTTTGTCTGCATGTTTGTCTGTGCAACACAGCTCTTGGAGGCCAGAAAAGGCCATCAAATCCCCTGGGACTGGAGTTAAAGACAGTTGTGGACCTTCATGTGGATCATGGTAGTCTAACCTGGGTGGAAGAGCAGCCAGTGGTCTAAATTCCTGAGCCATCTTTCCAGCTCCAGAGAGCAAATTTTTTTAAAAATATTGTACTTCTGTATGAACAATGAAAAGAGATTGAGGATGTGGGTATCAATTCTGCTCTTACAGGGAGACTTATCAGGGTTTACAAAATGAATGGTGTTGTAAAATAGTCAAAAGAATTTCATCATTTCTCCAAGAAAATATTTATGTGTAGATATATGGATTTATGTGTGTTCGTATGTGTTTATATGAAAATTGGTTACTAGATAGCCACTAGAAATGGATTTGAGAGTATCACATGACTAATGTTAATTGCTCTTTAGTTTGAACCATGGAATTTTGAGAACGGGACTCAAGTCAAAGTAAACTGTTCTCCAGAAACACAATGGTGGGTGAAAGGGCGTTTGGTGGCCACAGTAGCTCTCTACTTGGCCTGAATCTTTTAGTGCACTGGGGATCAGTTTGGACTTGGAACCAAGATCTTGTGTTGTTAAGAGTTTCACTTTGCCCCACTTACACATTCTTTGTAACCTAGCTACAGTTGGAACAGAGAGCTTGATGAGTTACAAGCGTCCAAGAAAGGATCTGAACCATGCCACATAAATTCAGTAGTGGTGGTGGACATCCCATGGGGGAGCAGAGACATATAGTTATAAGGGGATGTATGGGCTTCAAGAATTGGTGAAACTGAGAGAGCCTGAGAGGCAAAAGGAAAGAGGAAGAACTGAAAGAATCCCGGGATAACAGTGTGATCGTAGGGAAAATAGTATGTAAAGGGGTTAGAGAAGTGGAACAAAAGTGCCCTGTAGTCCAAGTACATTCTCAGCCCACCCAAAAGAGGTGGGATAACTCGGCTGGACTACAAATCCCAGCAGCCCCCGGGACTCGGAGCCCGCTCGCCGAACCGCGCAATGCCTGCTGGGGCCCGGCTGCCGTGGCCAAGATGTCGCTGATCAAGAAAAGAAAGCTTGAGTCGGGGGGCGGCGGCGCAGGAGAGGAGGGAGCTGAGGAGGAAGATGGCGGGGAGCAGGAGGCAGACCCGCCACGACCCCGGAGGACTAAGCGCGAGCGAGACCAGCTGTACTACGAGTGCTACTCCGACGTATCGGTTCACGAGGAGATGATCGCCGACCGCGTCCGCACCGACGCCTACCGCCTGGGCATCCTGCGGAACTGGGCCGCGCTGCGAGGCAAGACCGTGCTGGACGTGGGCGCGGGCACTGGCATTCTGAGCATCTTCTGCGCCCAGGCCGGTGCCCGGCGCGTGTACGCCGTGGAGGCCAGCGCCATCTGGCAACAGGCCCGGGAGGTAGTGCGGCTCAACGGGTTGGAAGACCGCGTGCACGTCCTGCCAGGCCCCGTGGAGACGGTGGAGCTGCCCGAGAAGGTGGACGCCATCGTGAGCGAATGGATGGGCTACGGACTTCTGCACGAGTCCATGCTGAGCTCCGTGCTCCACGCGCGAACCAAATGGCTGAAGGAGGGCGGTCTCCTCCTGCCAGCTTCCGCGGAGCTTTTCGTGGCCCCGATTAGCGACCAGATGCTGGAATGGCGTCTGGGTTTCTGGAGCCAGGTGAAGCAGCACTACGGCGTGGACATGAGCTGCATGGAAAGCTTCGCCACGCGCTGCCTTATGGGCCACTCGGAGATCGTGGTGCAGGGTCTGTCTGGGGAGGATGTGCTGGCCCGGCCGCAGCGCTTTGCTCAGCTGGAGCTGGCCCGCTCCGGTCTGGAGCAGGAGCTGGAGGCCGGTGTAGGCGGGCGCTTTCGCTGCAGCTGCTATGGCTCCGCGCCTCTGCATGGTTTTGCCATCTGGTTCCAGGTGACCTTCCCTGGAGGGGACTCGGAGAAACCCCTGGTGCTGTCCACCTCGCCTTTTCACCCGGCCACTCACTGGAAGCAGGCGCTCCTCTACCTGAATGAGCCGGTGCCGGTGGAACAAGATACGGACATTTCCGGAGAGATCACTCTGCTGCCCTCCCCGGACAACCCCCGACGTCTGCGTGTCCTCCTGCGCTACAAAGTGGGGGACCAAGAGGAAAAGACCAAAGACTTTGCCATGGAGGACTGAGCGTTGCCTTTCTCCCACCCACTTTCTTCGGAAGGTCAGAAGAGAAAGGGAGAGTGACTTCAGTCTTCATTTGAGGACATTCTTCTGGGAATTTTTTTTTTTTTTTTTTAAGTGAGCCTCCCTGACCAAGGACTGGTGCAGTGTGCTTATTAATGGGTTTTTTAAGTCTGGAAAGCATGTAGTATCAAACTTGTATTTCTGTTTCTTTGCTTTCACTGCGGGGGGGGGGGGGAGATAAAAAAAAAATGTGAGTTTATAATTGGTCCATGCACTAATCTGACACTTCATCCCTTATCTCAGTATGAAACTGAGAAGGACAAAATGGTTCGATTAGATTTCCAAAATTTCAAATGATTTTTAGAGTGTTTTGGTTTTGGTCTGAATTCTCTCTGAAGTCCTAGGTGGCTGTAGGATGTGGTACCCACACTTCCTTATGTTCTAGATAAAATTCCTCCCATTAATGAGGAACTGGAGCACATGTGAATTACTTTAATTACGCCTATTTTCATTACTCTTAATCCACAGGGTACTAAATTTGATGCACACAATAATCTTTATAAAATTACTGATTGTACAACCCATCTAGGCAACTCTAAAGTAACAGGAGAAAAAGTTTGGAAGTGAAAAAGTATGGGTTTGAGTATCCTTATTTTTACTTTTAAGACGGAGCCAAGAAAATTTCATATATGTTTTATAAGAAATATTCTATGATTCTTGTAAAGCCGGCTAACAGAAGATTGCTGAACACAATCCAAGAGTGTATTCCTTTACCTCATGTGCATTATTTAAACTCATTTGGAAGGAACATAAGTGGCCTACTTATAGGCTCCTTTCTTCAGTTCTTTTTAGTTCAGCAAAATGGGAACTTTGTGAATTTGGGGAAATTGCTTATAATGAAGTGTGAGTCATGTTATCAAATTTATTTCACTGACGTTTCTTCCCTCATTTCTGTGGCAAATAAAATGGCATTCTCACTTTTTATAGTTAAGGTCTTAAGACGTTTTGTGTACTATCTATGAGTTTATTATGATGCTGTCCCCATCTTAATATTTTGTGTCAGTTCTTAAGTGTTACAGCTCCTGCAGAACACAGCTGGAAGGCAATTCAGATTATGATTAGCACTCCTAGCTTTGGAAGGGTTAGCAGAAAGCAGTTTCGAAGACTGGTGATCTTGAGTACTCTTGAATTTTAGTTTTTGTAACCTTACCTCTGCTTTTAGCTTTTTTATTCATTGTATATTAAATTGCTAAAGTATAAAAGCTAATTTTCAGAGCTCTATTTTGAAAAAAAATATACGAATATAAACCATCAGTTTTACAGAACAGTCAAGCACTCCAATAAAATCTCAAAAATTTGCTATCAAATACTTAACATCTTTTATAAATGCTTACTCTGGAGATTTAAAAAGTAGTTCTATAGGATCATCTATGTTTTTAATCAGGCTTTCACCTGGAGTGATTGCTGGTGATTTTGGTCTGTAACAATTACCTTCATATTTGAAAGTTCTATAGACTCCCTCTTTTCTGCATATTTTGTAAATACAAGTACTATATTCTGGGATAAAAAGAAAAAAAGGACAAAAAAGGAAAATCCAGTTAAAACTTGAGAGGGTGAAAGTAAGTTTCAAAATTCTAGTTATTTTTCAAAAGAAAGACAATTATGCATACGGGGGAGCTGAGTCAGGCACTAAAAGTGGGAGGCATGGTGTAGTGCTTAAGAGGAGGGTCCCTGGCACCAGATAACCCAAACACATTTCTGTGTCTTCAAGCACGCCAGCTCACCCCCCCACCCAACACACACACTGTTTTTTTCCTTTCAAAGCCCTGGTGCAACTTGAGATATAATACCTATTCCACAAACATTTGAGAATACAGATAATTAATATAGGTAACCCAGAACCAACCTTTCAGTGTGTAAAAGGCAAAGCTAGAGCAGTCTGAGGCTGCATACAAAATGTGTCACTGAATAAATAATCATTTTGTTTTTGCTTTTCTTTTACAGGCATCTATTGACAGTATCGATATGGCTATACGAGAAGAGCGATATATGCCACTGAGTACCCAAGGATCCAAAGAGTGCTACAGCCTTTGGGATAAGCACACTTACGAGAGATGAAAGCCTGAAGTGTGTGGACACCCAAGCACTGTGTGATGTGTTATATGCATTGTGACTGGTAACATGGGCCCCTTAAGGCTCCAGGCCTAGATTACCAGACCCAAGAGAGTATCATGGTATAATTTACCTACCTCCCTCACAGTTTATATTTATTTAACCCTGTAAAAACTTCCCTTTTCTCCAATTAATTTATTGAGCCAATGGACATAGTTACTAAAAATACAATCTAATAGTCATTGTGATAGGTATTTGGGATTACAAACAGAATGTGAACTCTGCCCTCTAATAGATTACTACCAGTAGAGAAAGTAAATGCCACGACGATAGGATGGGTTGGTTTTAGTGTCAGAAAGGATGAAGTCTTTATTTTACACATTAAGTAAAAGGGTTTCTACAGAAATGGATTTGCCTAAAGTTACACACAAATAATTCTTTGTTGTTTGTTTTGCGAGATAAGATAGCAAGTGTGCAACACTGTCCTGGAACTCACTGTGTAGCTGAGAATGACCTTGGACTCTTGATGTTCCTGCCTCCACCTTCCAGATGCTGGAGTTAACAGTTCTACCACTGTGCCCAGCACACACCTAATTTTTGGCAGTTAAACCTTAAGCACAGCTCTTTGACCTCAACCTAAACAATTCACTGTTGATGATCCTGACTGTCTCAGTCGAGAACAGAACACTACAGTCTACCATAATGGCAACAAAAGTTTAATTATCTGATGATAAAGGAAAAACTTAGTACTAGTAAGTCTCACAGGTGATTAGACCTTCATAGAAGAACCATTTGCAGTGTATAACTCCTTGAGTTTGACACAGTAGCCACTCATTGGGACAACCCCTATTTTTATCTTCCTAAAAGTTAAGCAAAGGTGATACTGTGGTCCCCAGAGAACTGAATGAATCTACGACAGTAGTAAAGGCAGGTGAACTCCTTGTCATTTTGGCTGAGGGGCATCTGATAGATCTAAAAGAGATAGAGAAAATGGCATAAGGGGTTCAAGAAGGTAGATGTGAAAGTTGCCTGCTGTTATCCCCACAGTTTACACTACCTAGGATAGATGGTACCTAGGGAGCATTTGCAAACACAGGCCCCACTCTCTCCATATGCTCATCTATGTGTGTTTCTCCATTACTTTTATTATCAACTGCACAGTGTTTAAGCACTATAATAAGTGCACCCTCCTCTCAAACATCTAGGATACAATGGGGACAATAAAATTATATCAGTTGTTTGCATTCATCCATAAGTCTGGAGACCCTATCCAGTTCTTAGCTCTGCTGAGACTAGGGAAAGCAGCTCTCATCCTTTAAGCCTCTCCCTATCAATAGGTAGATTGTGAAAATCTAGAAGATTTTCCCATCTGATACTCTTATCCTAGACAGTGTTCTCCAAAATAGTCTGTTGCATAACAGAGAGTGTGTATTAATTAGTCAATCTTCCTTGGCTACTAAAACAAACAAAAAATTTCTAAGCCAAATCTATATCCAGTTCTGTGTGTGTCTGTCTATGTCTCTGAGTGTATCACACTAAAGGAATTTATGTAAGCATGTAACCAGTAGCATAATTGTAAACTTTTGGAACCTTTCATAATTAAATTCATCATCATAAAAACTGTAGGGGACCCAGAATCTGCTTTGCAGAAGACCCAGAATCAATTCCCTTTACTCACATTTTGTTTTAGAGTTGTCTATTGCAGCTCTAGGAGATCCACAATATGATAAGAAACAAAAGATAGTAAAACCTATTGAACTTGGTCACTGAGTATATAAACAAAACCACAACTCCAAATAAAAACAATTTAAAAGAGAAGTTCCTAACAAACACTGAAGTAATTATAGGCAAACAGAGTTTGATAGGAAGGCCTATGGAAGACTTAAAGAACAAAATACACAAAGATGGGGGGAGGGTTTAATACGCAGTTCTAAGATGAGAATGTGGCCAAAGGACCCAATGGAAAGAATCAGTTGATCTAGCTAGCATGTGGTGACTTCCAATAAGGCTTGATGCATGCAGGTACAAGGATGCCTTGTATTCAGTGGCAGTCACTTCTTTAACATCAAATTATTAAAAAATGGTAGTCATGGTTTGAAAAAAAAAATGACCCCAAATGGAGTGGCACTATTAGAAGGTATAGGCTTGTTGGGGTAGGTGTAGTATTGGAGGAAGTGTGTCACTGTGGAGGCAGGCTTAGAGGTTTCATATATGCTTAAGGCACACCCAATGAGACAGTTCACTTCCTGTTGCCTTTCAATCAAGATGTAGAATTCTCCAGCACCATGTCTACCTGCACACTACCATACACCCAGCCTCCATGCTTCCCAGTGTAATGATAATGAAGTAAACCTCTGAACTGTAAGCTACCACCTCAGTTAAATGGTTTCCTTTGTAAGAGTTGCCATGGTCATTGTGTCTCTCCACAGTAGTAGAAGCCCTAAGACAGGGATGCTCACACCTGAATCAAACAGCTCCCACATTTTCTGCTGATATTTCTAATGAATGACCAATGAATTTTAGTGTATTTATTTTTACATAAACATACATTTGTACCAAAATTTCTGGGTCTTGTCACTTTTCAAAAATTAAAGTAGCTTGAAGTTATATTGGGTTTATGGAGCTTTTCAAGGCCAAGTTTCTACAGGTGTCTAACTTCATACAATTCCAGGTGAATCCATATACATTATCATTTTCCAGAAAAGTGAGCAAGGAGGGAAGAGACTAGGTCCTGAGTGATGTAGCACAGAAGAAAGTATTTGAATACAGATGCCTGAATTCAGATGGTAGGCACACAGATGGGTAATGAAAATAACCATTTTCCAGTGACATAAAAACATTTTGGGTCCAGAGAAACTTGAAGTTAAGATTAGTATCCTCACTACACACCTTCCCCTCAGTCACCGTTACCTTAAAGTTTTTCTGAAAATATCTATTTATAAAATAGCTATACTTAGATTCATGGCATATTACTGTTTATTTTGATATGTGGCAATCTGGCAAGGTGTTATCTTTTATTTTTTCCATTGAGATAAGTTTTCATTGCACTACGTAGTCCAAGCTGGCCTAGAATTTGTAAGCCCTCATTTTTAGATAAGTTTCTAGGACTGTTTGAGGAGCCCTATATATCAGAAATACTCAGTCTTCTCTTGTCAATGAAATCTTTCAAGTTCCATGTGCAAATTAATAGTGGGGTGTGCAGACTAGTGTAATTACCAAGCTTTAATTTAAAACACAAGATTTATCATAGATTACATACATTGCAATTATATATAATGTTAGCACAGTAATTATATAATTATAAGAACAAGCTATAGATAGTTTTACTTCATTATACATGTTGATGGAGAAAGGTTTAAGATCCATAAATGGTTAAAAAAAACATTATTCTATATATGCATCAACATTAAACTTTCATAAAAAATTTTAATAAAATTACCAAGCTGCCTATTTTAATGATAACTTTTTAGTCTACCATAAAGTCTATCTTTTAGTAAAAGATAGAATTTTAAAATGAGGATTTAGGAAATCCTAAGATTAAATACACAGTCCATGATTAATTGAGAATTTTCTCTCTTCAGAATAATTAGAGGAAAACAAGGAGAGAATGACAGCAATTAGAGCAAAGGGATTTGAATACAAGATGGAATTAGAAACCACCAGGATAAGTGCTGTTTATAATAGAATTAAATTACCAGCTGTCTTTCCTTGGATCTTCAGCCAAGGTGATTTTATAGTCCAGGCATTCTGATAAGGTAAGGTCATATATACATTCATTCCATGATACTGGGCCCAAGAAAAACATGACACAGCTGTCCTTATACAGATAAAATGGCTGAATTCTGCTAAATGTAAATTTGGATACATAAATATATGATACTATCTCTGAAAACAGCACTTTCAAGATGTTAAAACGATATTATTTAGAGATAGTATATGTGCTATCATTGTTAATGGGACATCATTTTTTAAGCTTTGATTTTCATTACTTTATACCAAATCTTAGCAGTGTAAAATTTTATTATATATTTAAATTTTCATGTATATTATTGATACATATGTATGTGGTATGCATGTTCCTATATGTATGTTCACATGTCTATTCATGAGATTGATGATAATCATATTCTTCAATAACTCTCCATTTTATTTTATTTAGGTTGAAGTATCTCACTGAACCCAAAACAAGCAATTCAAGCTAGGCTAGCTAGCCAGCTTGCTCCAAGGATACCTCATCTTCCTTATAGACAGTTGTCATACCTTCCCAGCTTTTACATGGGATCTTGTCATACAAATGCAGGTCCTCATATTTGTACATTATTCACTGGACAATTTTATTCACTGAACCTCATATGATTTTTAAAGCTACAGTAATAAAGTAAAAAATATAAAAAAATTATAATAAAAAAATAAACCTCCATTTTATACAATTCAGAATTTATCTTCTAGTGTATATGTGTGTGTAATATTTTTACTATATATATGTATATAAGTTTCAGGTGAAGGTATTTATACTAAACATGACATCAATACATATGCTTATAGCTTATTCTTCCTGAAAGCAATGTGGCAATTGATAATATGCATATTCAACTATGCTTCTATCAATAGATAATATTTATGATCTGTCCTACCACCAATTACACTTATCTCCCTCTCTCAATCTTTTCCTAGAGGATCTTATGGAGTCCTGCCACTACTTCCACAAGTGCTCAGACTGAAGGTGTGCATCACCAAAACCAACTTTGTCTATAATTTTACTAGTGTACTATTTAAGTGCTCATGACTCCCAAGTTTATACTATGATCTTGTCATTCATACTATGATAGTAAGATGTCAATTGTCATCACCATTTGAATATAGTAGGGGCATAAAGAAACTGTATTTGGAGTATAATTGTATATATCACATCAATATAAATCTGTATATGTGAATATATATAAAATGTTACCATATACATAAAATCTCTAGACTGTTTATTTCTGTATTTTATAAAATCATATGCTACCATATTCTATAACTCTAAATTTACTTATCACATCACCATTTCTGTTTTCCAAGCACCAATAACTATTATCTCCTGACATTAGTTCATTTTTTTAACTTTGGCATTGACTCCCTTCAAACACAGAGAATGAAGTCCTCTTTAAAATTCAAGAAATTAGTGAACACATGCTACTATTTACTCATTTATTAGTCAGGGTTATTATTGCTGTGAAGAGACACAATGATCAAGTCAACTCAAAAAAAAAGTATTTAATTGGGGGCTTGCTTAAAGAATAAGAGGATTATTATCATCATTATGGCAAGAAGCATGGCAGCAGGCAGGCAGGCAGGTGGACAGAGATAGACAGACAGCATACCAAAGAAGTAATAGGCAGAGAGAGAGAGAGAGAGAGAGAGAGAGAGAGAGAGAGAGAGAGAGAGAGAGAATGAGAGAGAGAGAGAGAAGTTGGGCCTGGCATGGGCTTTTGAAACTTCAAAGTCTACCTCCAGTGATGCATTCCCTTCACCAAGGACACACCTTCTCGATCAAGGCCGGTGTTCCTTACCCTTGTCATCAGTCCACCAACCAGGAAGCAAATATTTACATGTATGAGGCTACAGGAATCATTCGTATTCAAAACAGCACACCTCACACACTGCTGGGTTTCCCTCTCATTAAAGTAGCTTTTCCTAAGGATTTGCTCACCTTCAGCCTTTGTGAATCCTGGCAGCTGGCTTTCTAAAAAGCTCCAGGACGTCATATTCCCTTTAGGGATATGCAAGAGAGATTGTTTCCAAGTGTCAATGCTGTGGTTTGAATGACAATGACCACCATAGGCTCACATGTTTGAATACCTCTTCCCCAGCTGGTGGAACTGTTTGAGGAGGTGTGCCATTGCAGGTAGGCTTTGAGGTTACACAAGACTCATGCCATTTCCAATGTGTGTTCTGTTTCCATCTGTAGATCAGGATATCAGCTCTGAGCTATACTACTCTAGCACTATGTCAGCCTGCCTGCTGCCATACTCCCATGATAATAATGATAAACTCTTAATTTTTTGGAAGTCTAAGTCCCAACTACATGCTTCCTCTTTAAGTTGCTGTGGACTACAAAAATAGCTAAAATGGTCATTTACCTGGATTTCATCAAGCAGCTTTTTCGAACCTTATGGGTAAAAGCAGTTGGCTTCTTTTGTTTTTACTACTTTACATCCTAGGACATTGAGCATCTTTCCTTATATCCACTGACAATTTATGTTCCTTTCCTACATATATATTTCCATTGCATTTTTACCTAGAAGGGGCCCTTTGTTTTTACTAGTGCTACATGATCTTCATTTAATTTTAATATTTCACTACAGTATTTTTGGCCATTCAGAAATAATGTATTTTTATTACTCACAATGCATTTATCTTCTATTTTTAAAAAAAGGTCTCTTCTGATTAGGAAACCATTTCCCATAAAGCCTTATTGACATAAAGCTATTGACGGTTGATGGCTTCTGGTGAGGGACAGTCAGGGACCTCTGGGAAGTCAACCATGCTCCAACAGATGGCTCAATTCCCAGGAGTATAGGGGCAACACAGACTTGACTCACTGGGCTACTAGAAGGAGAGAGAGAGAGAGAAAGAGAGAGAGAGAGAGAGAGAGAGAGAGAGAGAGAGAGAGAGAGAGAGAGAGAGAGTTGAATTTTATATGTATCAGTTAGGGCTGGACAGCCCACTGTCAATTGTTCTTGGCACATTGACCAGTGGTTGACTTCTACAATGGTCTCCATCTACTGCTCAAAAGGCTTCATTTGTAGGTGGGAGTTGTAAGGAGTTCGGTTTTTCCGCCTGCCGCCGCCTGGTCGTGTCCCGCCGCCGCGCCAGCCCCAAATAACCCACAGAGACTGTATTTGATATTATCCTGTTGGCCAGTTACTAGTTTCTTATCGGCTAGCTCTATCTTAATTATTAACCCATTTCTGCTGATCTATGTATTTCTCTTACCGGGGAGCCGGCGGCATACTGCTTTCTCCAGACTCTCCATCTTGGCTCTCCTTACTACTTCCTATTTCCTCCTTGTCTCCTAGTCCCTCCTATCTTCCTTTCCTATTGGCCAACAGTGCTTTATTATTAACCAGTATGAGAAACATATACAGAATGACATCTCCCATCAGGGAGTTATTAAATTAAATTAAAATAAAAATAAAGTAAGGGCAATAAAAGAGGAAGCATGTGTCTGGGAGGAGGTGAAAAGAAGAGGTGAAACCAGGAGGAGCTGGGAGAAGAGTGGAGAGTGAATATAGTTAAAGTACATTGTAATAAATTCTTGAAGACAATACAAATTTTAAAAGAGAACCTATTCTTATCAAGTGCAAGAACAATAATCTCAAATCATCATCCATTCCATAGTCTACAAATGAAATATTAAATATATCTGAAAATAATAACACTTTAAGTAAAAGATGCTTTTGTTTTCAACATGAAACTAAAAAAATGAATTTATTGTCCATGATCAGGTTTTGCTTTCTAGCATGTTGGATTGTGCAATTTACAAAATATCTCAGCATTTCAGAAACATAAATTTTAATCACAGATAAGATAGGAGAAAGCAGAATACTGCATATGACAAAAATCAGGGGAGGGGAACAAGACAGTTCAGCAGGTACACACACTGGCTCTGAAAGATTGAGTTTGATCCCTGGAACTACAGAGGAAGGAGAAAACAATTCCCAAAAGCTAACCTTGGACCTCCACATACACTTGGCATTCATTCCTTCATCCTAGCTTTCACCCCAGTATCCCCCTGACATGCCACACACACTATGTACCACACACACACAGCGCACACAATACACCACACACATATATCCCTCACACACACTCATACACCACACACTTACACACCACACACATACACACATGTATCACACATATTCATACCCCCCTATACAACACACACAAATAATTTTTAAAAGAATTTTTAAATGGATTATGTATGTGGGGCTGGGGAAATGGCTCAGTGGGAGAAGTGCTCACAGATCCAGCATAAGGCAGAGTGCTTATTCCCCAGAATCATGTATAAAGCTGGACTTGGTCTTAGAGTCTATTTGTGGCCACGAATGTATATGGAAGTTTCCTTCGATCTTATTATAATCAAGAATGAGTTATGCAAATAAAAGAGAGGCAAATTTATATACAGTTCACTTAGCTTATATTATTAGTGCTGCATTTGTTTTTAAAGTTACAATTTTTATTACCAGTTGTTTTGTTTATATTAGATTGAAATGTTTTCATCACTGCATAGAAGCACCTGCGAACAAATCCAATAGGAAAGTTGCGGCCTTGAGCTCAATTTACTTATTGAGCAGCCAATTCAGGAGAGTTTGCTTTATAGCCAACCAATTCAACCCTATTAGTCAAATAAGCACCATGCATAAAAATTGCACATATACACAGCATGCATGCTTGTAATAAATACTTGAGAAAGACCTAGACAATGTCATCTGAAGAGCAACTGTGACTCAATCCCTAAAAATTATGGTGATATCATCCCAATAAATGTCATGCAGTTCCCTGTTTCTTTCTTTGTGTATGTTCTGCCTCCCTTGCCTCACTACTTTACCCATTTGCGTTTTGTCCCCTCCATGTCCAACCACTGAAGATCTTGCTTAATGTTACCTTTCATTCTAAGTTTCTTCTCACCTTTCATGAAGTCCTTCATGCGTCTCAAACTCCCCTATATCCTCTCTAATCCCTGGCCTTGTGTGTTTCTATCTCCTTTGGCCTTATCATCTGTTCAAGGAAAAACACATTTTTAATTTTTTTTTTCATTTAGATATGCAGACCACAGTTTCTTTTCCCTTTTTTCATCTGGTTCTCTCCTCATACCTCCTTCCTAATCCACATCATCCACTACTCCTCCATCTCCATTCAGAAAAAGGGCAGGCCTCCCATGGGAGTCAATACAGCATGGCACACCAAGTTGAGCCAGGACAGAGCTCCTTCCTATGTATCAAAGTTGGCCAAGGCAACCCAACCTGGGGACTGGGTTTCCAAAAGCAAGTTCAAGGGCCAAGGACAGGTCCTGTACCTACTGCTAGGAGCCCCACAAAAAGACCAAACTGCATAACTGTCACAACTAGGCAGAGGGCCTAGGTCGGTCCCATGCAGGCTCCCTAGCTCTTGGTCCAGAGTCGATGAGCTAGCATGTCAGCCTTCTCTGTGGGCTCCCAGCCATGACCTTGACCCGACTGGATCCACAATGCATCCTCTCTTTCTTCAGCAGGACTACTTGAGCCAGGCTTGGCTGTGAATCTCTGCATCTGCTCCTGTCAGTTACTGGACAAAGGGAAGAGCATGTTTCTTATTCATCAGTGCCTCCCCCATTTTCCCTGGCATGAAGTACTCGATTGTTTTTATTCCAAAGCATTTTCTGTGTTTCTTCGTGTTCTTTACAAGGGAAGAATGTGTTTTTGTAACTTTAGTCAGATTTCCTGGCTGCGTTAGTCACCTTCTGTTCATGGGAGAAATAACTGAGATAATCAACTTACCAAGAGGAAGAATTTATTTTGACTCAAGGTTGAGAATTTTGTCCATGGCCATTTGGCCCTCTTGGTTTGGGTGCATTGCTATATCATGGACATAGCTAATGGCAAAGCAAATCTGCTTACCTCGTGGCTGGGACATGAAAAAAAGAAAAGGAGGGGTCTGATATTCCACCTTCCCTGTCAAAAGCATGCTCCCAATGACCTAAATACCTCCCTGTAGGTCTTACCCTTAAGAGTTCTAAAGTAGGGCTGGAGAAATGGTTCAGCAATTAAGAGCACTTGCTACTCTGACAGAAGACCCTGGTTCGACTCCCAGAACCTACAGGGCAGCTCACAACTGCTTGTAAACTCACTCCCAGGAGATCTGACACTCTCTTCTTCCCTCAGCATACTCATGGTGCAAAGATTTACATGCAGGCAAGAGGCCCATACATACAAAATAAATTTAAAACAATGTCTACAGTCTCCTAACAGCACTCTTCTAGGGAGCATAACTACATCATTCAGATCTGTATGACATATCTAAGGGTCAAAAAGGGTCAAATGATAGATAGCACTATCTAAACTGATGTTACGGAAGGCCTTGGATGAATTTGGCATTCACGTATTGACCAATTAATTCTATTACCCAAAGGAAATAAGGTACTGCAGAACTGTTATCTTAGTACTTGGTAGGTACAGGCAGGAAGATTAGAAGATCGCAGTCATGTTCAGATACATAGGGAGTTAAAGGCCAGCCTGGACTACATGAGACCTTGTCTCAAAGGAAACCAAAGTATTGTATCCCAAGCTAAAGGTGGTTTATTGATAATTGAACAACAACAATGTTGAAGTTCAATTCTGTCTGATAAAGTGATATACTATCAATCTGTAAAGTGAAATTGAACATGTTTTGTTTCTCAGAAATATCATAACCAATTTACAGGAGGTTTTATGGGAAAGAATTCATCTAAAACAGTGATGCACATTTCAAGTTTTATGAAATCTTAACATTGCAGCACAGCATTTTTATCAGTGTAACTGTTTTCAGAAAGTTTAAAATAAAGTATTTTTAATTAAACATTTTTGTCACAATATATTACCTAAAAGACACTGTATCTCAGAAAGTAATAGGCAATATTTTAACTAGATCTTGACAAAAATGCATTAAATCTATTTTTTAAAATATATTTATGGCCTGCAAGTTTCAGCGTGAAATAATTTTAAATAAACCCCCGAAAATTGGAATTTATAATGGAAACAGTTGCAGACCTTTAACTTTGAAGAGAATGAATATGCTGTTTTAATAACATTTGCTGGTGCCTCTGCAGTCGCTGAGTGGCTCCACTGTGGGGCTACACGTGGGATTCCAGAAATAATATCAATGGAGACATGCTGAAACATCTTACTCTGTTTCTAAGTTTCTAGAAAATTAATTTTGTGCTTTGCAAACTTTTTCTCTCTCAAACAGTGTGGTGGAGAACATGCATGGAGGTCCTTTCCTCTTTCCCTCTTTCCTCTCTGTTTTTTTCTCTATACCTTCTTCCTTCCTTCCTTTCTTCTTCTCTTGATGCCCTCCCAGTTGTCCTATGCTCTTTCTTAACTATGCTCTTTCTTAACTGTTTTTTTTTTTTCATAGTGCTTTTCTGTCTGAACAGGTCCCTGCTTTGCCCCTTTGTTCAAGCCAGAAAACCAAATGTCAGTCTTAATTCCCAGCATTACATCTTCCTTCTGAGAGACTCCTCTGTAAATACTGAGAACCTTTCTGCCAAAAGGGATTTTGGAGTCATCATGCTTCATCATTTCATCATCTTTGCTATCACTTTAGTCTACACCACCATGACCTCTGGTCAAGTCCATCACAATAGTTTCCTAGACTGAAGCAAAAGATCTGCTTTCATTTCCCCATATATGAGATCTTACTCTTTCTGTGTCTGTCCCCAGGTCCTCTCCTATCAGTCTTCATCAACTCAGCTCTTCATACAATACTGAAGTCATAATGGTCTTCCAGAGGTGCCTACACTACAGCTTTCTCTTTGGATGCCTGTGTTTTCACTTAAAATACTCTGACTTCTTTCATTAGATCCAAGTGTCAATGTTATTTTTGCAGAGACTGCTGTGGCCACCCAAGGCTACATACACACTTCCTCCAAGTCCATTCACTCTAAGGACCCTATTCATTTAATTCATATGGTTTAATTTCAAATATTTCATTAGCTTTTTTTCCCCTCTTACAAAGCTCTGTGCCTCACAGGGAAAGAAATCTTATTTGTTTTCTTTATGATATATTTCTTTTTGTCTAGCAAGGTGATAAACACTTAACACAAGGATGATTGCATGAGACAATGATTAATAATGGCAATATTTGCTGAATATTTGGTGTTTGCCAATTACCATTGTATCTGCATCTGGCCTAAACCCTTTACTCTTTACTATCTGGTGTGATAGTGACATCATGAATGTGTTTTTCAGTTTGAAGCCTTTAGTAATGCACTCTCCCTCTCTCCCCTCACTCTCGCCTACACCTCTCTGAGTCCCATTTCTCAGCAGGGCTTCCTTTCCTCTCTAACCTTATCTAGAGAGTATCTCTAAGCTCAGATGCTTGATCTGACTTGGAGGATGATCTTGCATAGAGCTCCCTCTCCCTGCAAACACTGTATGACTGGTCACAGAAGTCCCACCCTTTCCTCCCACCCATATGTTGTGCATAAGGTTGTGAAGTACCTAATTATTGGCTACTCCCAAGTTGTGGTTTCCTGAGAACTGCTTGGTCAGCTGTCCCTTTGTACCAAACCAAAACTCAGTCCTGGTCTATGTCAGGGTAACCAGGGAAGCCTGTCTGATATACACCATTAACTTGTTAGCAGGGGTTGCCACTTTTGCTGAGTCAGGAAACCTCCCTTAAAGAAGCCATGCAAATCTGCTTGTCTCTAGCAAAACAGAACCCACCCGAAAAAAAAAAAAAAATGCTGCTACCAAGAAGCCTTGCTTGTCTCTGCCCTTTTGTTTCTAAAACCCCTTTTAAACTTTTGTTAAGTTTTAAGTGAAAGTTCTCAGGTCCCACATTGTAGGCACCATTTTGTTATGAGCAGTGTTTCCTGCCAGCCTGATCTCACAGCTATGTCAGCCCCCAAATAACACACAGAGATGATGTATTAGATATAAAGCTGTTGGCCAGTTACTAGTGTTTCTTATTAGATAGCTCTTTCTTAAATATTAGCCCATTTCTATTAATCTAAGTGTTTCCACGTGGTCTAGACGTTCCAGAGAAAAGGTCCAGACCTCTTACTCCTCTTGGTTCTACATTTCAACCATTCTACTACATCTCCCAGAATCCTCATTTTCTCCTAGTCCCACCTATCTTGCCTTCCTACTGGCCAACAGGGCTTTATTTGTTAACAAATAAGAGAAACATATTTACAGAATTACATCTCCTATCAGGTGCACTTGTAGAGGGAGAGGAGAGATGAGCGAAGCAGTCAAGACCATGTTGGTGAAAACCACAGAAACAGCTGACCTGAGCTAGGGGAGCTCACTTATCCTAGACTGACAGCTGGGGAACCTGCCTAAGACCAAACTAGGTCCCCCTTCACATAGGTGTCAGTTGGGTAGTTTGGGCAGTCCAACCAGTATTTATCCCTAGTGTATGAACTAGGTCTTTAGAGTCTATTCTGTATGAAGAGATACTTTGCTCAGAGTAGATACATCAGGAAAGTGGCCCAAATGATGTCGCAAACTTTGATGGGGGAGGTGATATGGGAAGATGGTGAGGAAAATGGAAAGACAGAAGGGGGAGGAAATTGGGATTGGTATGTAAAATAACTCAGAAAACTGAGAAGGCAACTGAAGCTTCCCAGAAGGTATTGGGTACCTATTGCTCTCAAAGCTAGTTAGTCAATTTCCTCAAAGACCCAACAATGCAGACCAAGCGGTGTTCAAATCTATTAAAATCAACAGAGATTAGTTCAAATCTACATAGTCAGACAACGATCCCAGGCTCCCAAGGTCTCTACAGTATTGGAGGCATCAGGACAGTACAGTCTTTAGCTGCCAAGTCCATGGGGGCACCTGTCCAAATGCCAAACCCTGGGAAAGGAACCCTCTCGAGGGACCAGAAGCTCGATTACAGAATACATATCTTATTTATCATACATATGTCTTTTATTTATCTAAATTCTCAAGAAGCTTTGTATTGAGCATTTAGTAGAGATATAAGTGCCTAAGTGTAAATCTCTAAGGCAGCTTTTGTTAATCTGAATAGACCTTTATAACCTTAAGTTTTTATTACCATATGGAGTATATTCTACACCAGGGTAATCACATACATAGTATGATATCAGAAATCATACAACAGTTCATTGCAGTGCTGCTGATGAAGGCTGGGGGTGCCTGCTGAGCCAGCAAAGGGGCTATTGTGTGCCTTCTGAGCTAGCAGAAGGGTGGGGTTGGCTGATTGGTTGCCCCCAAGTTGTGGTTTTCTGAAAACTGCTTGCTCTGCTGTCCCTTTCTAGAGAACAGAAACTCAGGATTGGTCTCTGTCAGTGCTACTAGGGGAGTCTGTCTGGTCTGCCAACCCTCACATGCCCTCTCAACTTCATTTGTGACTAGTTGTGTCTGAGAGTCTAATTCCATATGAATGGTATCTGGTATATGCTTTCAAGCAATGGATAAATGAAGATGAGCTGGTGAGCTATCAGAGGAAGCAAATGTACACTTGGCTGACATTCACCATGCAGTCCAATTTAAGCATTGTTTGTTTATGGAGACAGTCTCAGGTAACTCATTATGTAGTTGAGGCTACCCTTGAACTAATGATGCTCCTACTTCTATTATCACATAAATACTCATTTGTAAACTCATTGTTAAGTAGGCTTAAAAGTACATTAAAAAAGAAGTGTTATATTCCTGCATTCCTGCATTGGACTTTTGACTCTAAACATTAGCACCCCTGCCTTGTAAGACAGCTGTCCCTCATGAAAACAGCATTTATCTTCACAAATTTGATTCCCACACAGGACAGCATTTTGCTCATTCTCTCTGAAGCTGAATCTCAAGCTCTGAAAGCAGAGAAATGCAGATGTTAGAATTTTCCTCTGCCTCTCCAAGCATCAGCAAGGAGAAAGTGGTATGTTGGTTCTGAGTTAAGATTCATCACTGCTGTCCTGAGAATCATGCCTTTGGTATTTCAAGTCCTGACAATGAAGAGTCAGGAATACAAGCCTCTGGGATTATCTCTTAATGAGCAACCCAAGGGACAGAAATACAGCTCCTCCTAGAAGAAGGAAGTGATTTTATTTGGCAGCAAGAGGTATGGGTAGATATTTTCTAAAACATAACAAAACAAAACAGAATTCACTGGGAAAGCAGAGTGCTATTGTCCAATAAAATGTAAACAGTCAGGCCATAGGTTTTTTCATGGAACATTTTTTTTATTACATTCCCAGAGATAATTTGGGCTCTGATCTTAATCCGGGAAATAACTTGATCCAAGAGGGTTAGTAAAGTGCCCTCTAACCATATGAGGATTATATCAAGAAGTAATTACTATCATTGCCTGTGCATTGGTTTTCACTAATTTTGGTTTAAATGGATAATACCTGGTTGTATCTTTGCACTCTTTATTGTCTATTGTATGTCTGTGTATCACAAGTAATAACTACATATTTTACTTCTGAATAATGCAAAGCTCTTTTTAAGTAAATTTTTCTTGTAACCTCTGTTGGAAGAAATAAATTTAATAATTTCAATAAAAAATAAGCTAAAGCATGGGAATTAAGAAATACTATGGAGGTGGGATGGGTGTGTATACCTTTAATCTGAAAACTTGGAAGAGAGAAATCAGAGGCTCTCTATGCCTTTGTTGAGGCCTGTCTGGTTTGCCTAGCAAGCTTCAGGTCAACCAGGTCTCCACAGAGGGAACCTGTTCAAGAAAAGGCTCCCTGGAATTAGATTAACAAGCAGTTATCAGACACCTGATGTGGATGCTGGGAACTGAAACCTGGTCCTCCTCAGGAGCAATAAGCACTTCTAACTGTTGTGCCATCCCCCTAGCCTGACCCAGGGGTGATTTTGGAAATTTGAAGTTCCTATTTTGGTCACAGCTCTAATGGAGAGTTAGAGTGTGTCTCTAAAGCACAAGGATTGCTGGGACCTGGATGACATGATATAAACGAATGGTACTCTGTTCTTATAAATGTGAATCATGAATATCCCTTTAGGCTGATAGTAGCATGGTATTTTAGTTTTCTTTTTAATTTGTTGTTTACATTCCTGTGTGTGTGTGTGTGTGTGTGTGTGTGTGTGTGTGTGTCTGAATGTGTGTGTGTCTGTGTGTGTGTGTGTGTGTGTGTGTGTGTGTTGCCCTGTGTGTTTTGGGAGGTACCAGCATGGAAGCCAGAAGAGAGTTATGAGATCCTCTGGACCTGGAGCTATAGGTTGTTGTGATCCTTCCCCTGTGGGTAAAGCACTGCTCTTAATAGCTGAGCCATTAAACATTGAAAATTTTGGACAACTAGGAAAAAGGAAATTCTTATATTTTATAGACTTTAAAGGTAGGGACTACTTCACAAGACCTGTCAGACCTACATGACCCCTGCTGGATGACATTCCCCTACATATGGAATTGGGGTAGGGGGATGAGAGGGTGGTTAGAGTGCATGTGAGAGGACAGAGAGGGTAAAAGGGAGGGAAGGAGGGAGGGAGGAAGGGAGGGAGTGAGGACGGTTGGGAGGGAGGGAGGGAGAGGGAACTGGGATCGACATGTAAAATAATAAATTAAATTAAAAAAAAATGCTTTGACTCCAAAATTTAAGTTCAAGGACAAGTTACTGGGGAAAAGGATTTCTATTTTTGTTTCCACAGAAAATGAAAAGATGTGGATTCCTTCCAGACTAATGTGGTTTGATCAAGCCAGACCACATGAAACATAGTACCAGGTGATCCTACATTCAAAACAGATGGACAAAGCAGCCTTACAGACTACAGCCAGGATTTCTGAATCCTCTTCGAATCCCCCATGACAGCGCCCCTTACCAGCAGGAAGTAGTTTGGAAAGAACGATGCCCAAATTCCCAAATATTGTCTATAAATGTTTGTTTTCATTTAAATGGTCTTGGTTATATATATATATAAAAATAAAGGTAGGGACAGCTTAGAGGGGTAAGTCTCTGAGTTTAACAGCTTAGAGATTATACTGGATAAGATACTAGACTATACGTTAGGAAGCTAGTCCTATTATCTCTCCCTACCTTGGAGCTATTCCCCAAATATAGCAGTATAGGGAAGGTACTGTGTAGGCTATTAAGTTTGGCTGTTGCCCTCGGCTGTGCAGTAGAGTACCAGGGACCACAGAGGCTTTCCTAACACTGGTGTACTTCCAGTTAAATGACTCCATTCCCTGGCCCTGGTACTTAACACTCTCTCTGAACCTCTTTCCTCTTCAAATTCCCCAGTCTTGGATCCCAGATTTTTCCAGAACTTCACAATACAATGAAATGGAAGAATACTAGTATCTTTCCTGCCATTATTTAAGGTATTTTGATCCAATAATAATGGTGATAATAATAATAATAATAATAATAATAATATGCTTACATCTACCATTTAATTTCTTATACTATATTTTAAAAATATATTTGTGACTACCAAATTTATATTATAAATAGGAAACTATAAACCAAGTGAAGTAGTTTGGAGGTCAGAGAAATAAATTATATTTCTCATTGCTCTTAATTTACCTCCATAGATTGAACGGAACACAGCCATCATAGACTAAAAATCTGCTGTGTAGCATGTATAAAATATCTAGAATTTTGTTAGAATGAGAAAAATTCACTCAATGGCTCTTTGAATCAATAGTCCAAAAATTGTTTTCACTGATTGAGTCATTTTTTTTCTAGAACTGAAAATGATAGGACCTGCCTTTCCTGATACTGTTAATCTTAACAGTTTTTGCTGTTTCTCATTTTGTAGTTTTACAAACACAATTAAGACTAATCTATAGTTTACTAATTTTCCATGCAACAGGTGGAATTGTCCACATTTCCTGTCCAGTTCAAGTAAACCCAACAGCATAAAACCATTAGAAATTTAAAATACATGCTTTATTTTTCAACATTTAAAGGGCAATCATTACCCATCTTTCCTGTGTGTAGCATCTTTCCTATACTACTTGACAACTAGTTCTGTTTGCATTTGTGAACAAAAACTCCTGGAAATAAACTGTGTCTACAAAAACCACTTACCTGATTACAATTTCAACACTATAGCAAACTTGGAATATTGCAGATCCAAAGACTTGTTAGTGTGTCTTGCCCTAGGTGTAGTCACCTGGAAAAGCCATTTCTTGCTCACCTCTGTGTCAGAAGATCCTGTGCTTAAAAAATCCAAAACCTTATAGAATCTATTAACTTAGTAGCCAATTTGCTTCCACCAAAGCAAAGACTCAGATAGAATCTTGGAGCTTCCCCCATGTCTATGTACTTGCCTCTCTGGTGTACCTACCAATGTATTTTAAGCTTGCCTGGACTTATTACTTTCTTTGTTCTTAAAAACTATAAATCACTTTCATGTTGGAACATGGAATTTTGGGTCATCTAAACCTGTGTTTCCAGTCCATGGTCATTCAAAATGGCTCCAGGATAAACTATCTCTTATTCCTTTTATGATGGAAGCTATATTTTTTCTCATTGACACATGTTCAATTAATAGTGTAAAATTACAGATTAATGAATATTCTCTCATTTCTGTATTTCCCTCATTATTATTACAACTTTTGAGATGTATTAAATGCTCAATAAATATCAATTAAATAGGAGTTATTGAATTATAACATTTCTAAATTACATAAGAGTTATAAAAGAGGCAAGAATTTGGATGATTGAGTGATCAATCAAAACACTTAATGAGCCAACAGAGAACTGGAGAGGTGGCTAAGTAGACAAATGCCTGCCTGCCTGCCTGCCTGCCTGCCTGCTAAGCCTGAGAACTTGACTTGTATCTTCAGTATTCACAAAATTACCAGGTATAGCTGGTAAAGGGACCATATTCAGAGGAAGACCTGGTTTCAAAAATTAAAGTGGAAGATACCCCACTCATGTCATTCTCTGGCCTGCACATGAACGGGCTCACACAAGCACTAGACACCACATATACATGCACATACATACACACATTGGCACACATAAAAAAGCAGTTTCAGATTGCAAGTGATTTTAAGGGCAAGATAATTAAAGGAAAAACAAACCAACTGACTGCTTTTAGAGAAAGCAACCTGGTAATATCACAGAGGGCTGTTTATTTGGGTTCATCTATAATGTGAACTTTACTACACAAAGCTAATGCTTCTCAGGAGTCCAAGTTATCAAAAATCATTAACTGAATCACCAGTTAGATGGTGACACTGATGACAACGGATAACGACCTAAGGATAGCCCAGAGGGGTGTTCTCCAAGCTATTCCAGTGATACCATGAATTGAATCCAGGAAAGATCTAAGATTGAGCTCAGAACTCAAGACAAAGATAAAGTAATACAGCATCAGTTACTTATTTTGAATGCCGGTGCTGCCCAAGAACACTAAGTTTATGTAAAACTGAGATAATGATTTTTGAGGTCTGAGGAATCTTTGTTTTCATATGCTAAATACTCATTTGTACACACACAATTTTATCATAAAACTTGGTATGACTACTCAATGGTTTTTAATGGAAATTGTGTTTCTACTCAGTGTTAAAGGTACTTCACATGATATGATATTGAGTATAGTAGCCATATTTGTATGATTTTCGCCCATATCATAACATCTGGCTTACTAGTGATAACTTACACGTGTCATTTCCTAACTAAATATGTACGTAATGAATGCATTAATGAATAAAAAGGGGAACTATTTTGTTAATTGGGATTATTATATTCAACTTTATAAATAAAAGCCTTACTTAATGCTATTTTTCTAATTTCTTAAGATAATTTGTTACAAAACTATTAGGTGTGCATAATTTTAATAGAAACTCAAACTCACATTCTTCATAGGAAATGTAATTTTACTTATTTTCATATATTTCCCATAAGAGTCAGAAATACTGATGTTTTTAATTAATGTATGAGAGTAAGAATATTTGCAGTATCTTGTTATGAATTTCATAATTAAAGTAGATTACATAGCATTGCCCTATTTTCATAGTGTTGGCATTTACTTTGTCAGTTGTCAGTATAATTTAGCTTATCCTGATATGTTTTGAGAAATCAGCATTCAATGATACTCAATTGAGGTCTTCTGTTCCTTCTCATTCTGCTACAGTATTCAGATGATCACACTCATGCTTTATTTGCATCTACCATATGTCATATCCAAATATTTTCTTTTATAATTTAGATAGATTTAAATTCAAATAGTTAAGAATCAAAAGATTTCACTGAAAATGTACCATTTTAATTTATCTTAAAACATGGCTGACCTGGCAGAACTGGCCTAAATTTCTTCATGACAGCAGTCGGGTGGAAATAAACAGAAGGCATCTCCATCTGTAGGCCAGACATCCTTTATAAGGTATAGATCACAATCTGAACAGTTCACAGGCATTAGAAACTGCTTCCCCACCATCTTCTGTTGCAAACAAAAAGTTATTTTTCCCTAAATGGGAAAGTTTTCTTTCTAGAACATGAACATTAAACACTAAATCCCACAACCTGCAAGTCTTAATGAAAGGCTGCTTTAGCCATTCTTTAATTTGCTCCTTGACACCATTCTAAAACGGGAAACATTACTAAAGATTTTGTAAACTGCTTCAGCAAATTCATAAACCACTAAATGACTGCCCTTAGAATAATAATTCACTGAAAATTGTAGAGTTTAATTTCAATTTTGTTCAGTCTGTACTGTTCTTAAAGATGCTGTATAAAGTTCCAGTAGAGATGTGAAATTATCCCCTAGTTTCCAATGTCTTCCTAATATGGAATATTTTGATGAGGAATGAATTATAAAGTCTCATTTATTCCTGCATCATTCCTGGAAACACCGTTGTTGTGCATATTATGCAATGGTTCATTAAATATCTTAATATAACACTGTGATAACTGTAACGAGTAAGTTTTCCCCCCCGCTGTCGGTCCCACAGCCATGCCTGCCCCAAATAATGCACAGAGACTCTGTAGTAGATATAATGCTGTTGACCAGGTACTAGTTTCTTATCAGCTAACTCTGTATTAACCCATTTCTGTTGATCTGTGTATTTCCACGTGCTTTCATCTTACCGGAGAGCTGGCTGGCATCCTGCTCTCTCCAGACTCTCCAACTTGACTCCTCTTTACTACTTCCTCTTTCTTCCTTGTCTTCTAGTCCCGCCTATCTTGCTTTCCTATTGGCCAACAGTGCTTTATTCATTAACCAGTATGACAAACATATTTACAGAATGATATCTCCCATCAGATAACAGAGATACTTTTGACCTTAAGATAGGTTCATTTCAAGAATAAAATATATGTATAACATGTTGACATTCAATGAAATGAACAAAGTTAGCTCAGGCCAGACAAAATCCCAGCATAGAAGGGGAAGATATACAGAAAGTCTTGTCCATTGCTGAGGAGCATTGGTGATTGATATCATGCAAGAGAGGGAGTTAATTTTCTTCAATAGAGTTATCACTGATAGGCTGACCTTAAACTCAAGAGTTTATAGGCACTGATACAATAGGCTTGCACCCAAGAGCTTATAGGTAGCACAAATTAGACTCAAAAGGTTTAGAAAAAAAGAAGACATTAAATATGGTGGGTGTGGGAATGGGGAGTGTATCTGGAAGGAGATGGGGAAGGGGGTAATACAGTAAGAATAAAATGTATAAAACTCTCAAAGAATAACAATTTATAGATATGATTGTTGTATGAAAGCTTGACTGGTGTTCATTCTTACTAAGCTTAGATATGTTCTCCCTTTCTCCCTTTTCTTCCCCCTTATCTTACAAATCAGCAAGTCAGGTACGTTTAAAATTTTGTTAACCAGGCATGGTAGTGCATGCCTTTAATTCCAGCACTATAAAATACAGAAGATGCTCTGAAATTTTGAGATGAGGCTAGTCTACATTGAGATTTCTAGGACAACCAGAGGTACAAACTAAGAATCTGTTTCAAAAATAAAATAAAACATGAAGTTGAATTCATTTTTAACATTTTGGTAATGATAAGATCTTTTTTTTAACTGTCTTGGTTAGTTTTAACTGTTTACTTGATACAACCTAAGAATTTTGGGGAAGACGATCTCAATTTGGAAATTTCTAGATCAGATTGACCTCTGGGCATGGCTACATGGGTGTATATGTGTATTCCAGATTGTAGGCAGACCATTCATTAGGGAGATGGTCCTAAATTGTGTAAGACAGCTAGCTAAATATAAGCCTGCCTGTCAGCCAATACTCCATGGAACCTGCTACATTTCTTTGACTATGAAATGAGTTCTATACTCAGAGATAAGGTTTGTATAATAGAAAGCAAGCTTGCTTCTAAATTCCTGCCATGGTTTCCCTCAGTGATGGACTTTAACTTCTAACTGTAAACCAAATAAACCTTTCTCTTCAAAGTTCCTTTTGATCAAATTATTTGTCAAAGCAACAGAAATGAAAAAAGAAACAGCACGATCACATTTATAAAGGTACTAGGATAGCATATTAGTCTGGGCATTCTAAAGGAAGAGAATTGATAAAATAAATACACACAAAATTATTAAATGGAATTTATTAGAATGGCTTATAAATTCTGGGGTCTGAGTGATCCAACATTAGCTGTATCCCAACAGAAAGATCAATAATCTGGTAGTTGTTCAGTCCACTGAACTGGATGACTTAGAAGTTTCAAATTGATGCTAAGGTTCCAAAGGGTTTCTAGAGAGCTACTGGTCTTCAGTCTGTGTTGGAATCCTGAAGAAGTTTGTGTTAAGATTAGCAAAGGAATGTCTCAGCAGCAGAGTAATAATAAATGAATAAATGAGCTTGCCAGTGAGAGTGAAGGAAGGCAGGCAAAATCCAAAAGCTTCCTTCTTCCATGTCCTTCTGCATGAGCTGCCACCAGAAGATGTGGCCCAGTTTTAAGGTGGGTCTTGCCACCTCAAATGATGGAGTCAAGAAAACCTCTCACAGGTGTTCCCAGCTGCTTGATGTTTCAGTTGATTCCAGATGTAGTCGAGAACTGAGTTTACCATCACAGGTGGCATATTAGTCTGATACGTGATGCTTTTAGTGTGAATTTAATACATTGTTTAATTACTTTTACTTGTATTTTGTTGAAAATTATTTTTATTTATGTATTTATTTTCTTATTTTACATATTGATCCCCAGTTCCCTCTCTCTCTCCCTTCTATGCCCCTAACCACCCTCCTATCCCATCCCCCCCCACACACACACTCCACAGAGAGGGTGATGCCTTCCAGGAGGGGTGAACAGATTCTGTCAAGTCATTTGGAGTAGGGATCAGGGTCTTCATCCTGCCTCTAGGCTAAGGGAGTATCCCTCCACACGGAATGTGCTCCCAAAGTCCTTTTGTGCACCAGGGATACATCCTGGTTCCACTGTCAGAGGTCCAAGACAGAAGTTCAATGCAACAGTGAGAGGACAACAGGCATTTTTCAAGCCATGGTGTCACGTTTAATTTGTTGCACAAGCAAAAGAAAAGTAGTACAAATGCCAAACGCTCCTTGATTATAGGTACATGGACTATTTATTATATCTTCCACATGGTTTCAGGGAAATGCTGGTTTTACAACGTTAACTACAGATGATACATTTGTTTGAAATATTGAAGGAAGTTTGAAAATAATTTGTATTGCTTCTACAAATGTTGGCAGAATTTACCATTGTAGTCATCAGGACTCCTCTTTTCTAAAGATAGTTTTATTTTGCTTTTTAAATAAGTTATTTTGACAAGTGATTAAATATTCTAGGTTTGTTTAGATTTTTTTTCTTTGTCATTTGGCTTCAGTAAACTGTCTAGACATTTGTCCATTTTACATAGGTTATAAAATATTTTGGAGTACATTTATGCAAATTTTCATTTTCCTCTCTTACAATTACATTTTGCATTTAGAATTGATATTTTAACCTTTATTATCAACTTCAATAATTTGAGTATTCTCTCTTTTTTCTTAATGTATCTAGTTAAAAGCATATATATATATATATATGCTTTTATTTAATTGTTGTTTTGTATCAATTGATTTTACTTTTCTCTAAACTTTATTTCTTCTTTCCCTGCTCTAAACTGTATTATTTTCTGACTTCTATTTTTCCTCATCTGTAAGCATTTTCTAGGTGATCTTTTGTTTTCTTCTCATTATCTAAGTTTGGTTTCCTCAGAGCTGTGAATGTTTTAGCTTTGTTTCTGTTTCAAGAGCATCAGTTAGATGTCAGAGCATAGATGCCCAATATTTGGTAGCCAGGTCCATTTCTTACCCTGAGGTCTTGAAGTACCTAACTATACTGCTCAGAAAATTATTGGTCAGCTGTCTGCCACAAAGAAAAGTGGCAGTGACTACTGTCCAGACCTAAGTCAAAGACATAACAGCTTTAGTATCTGCTAAGTTCTGTGCTCTAATGCTGAAATAGAATAAGGTGAAAAAGACCAACTGTGAGATACTGTTTTATTGCTTTTATTAGATTTGTTACTTAAAGCACTGTTTGTACTGTCTGTTTATCAAAGTTGGCTTCACTTACTACTGGGAACAACATGACTTGGAGAAACAGCTGAAATAGTTGATCATTGCCCATAACAACCTTTTGACACCCACCTGTTTATATTCAATCTTGGTTGCTTGCCCATTCCACCTTGTGGTTTTATTTATTTATTTATTTATTTTTACATATCTATCCCAGTTCCCTCTCCTTCCCTCCCTCCTTCCCTCTTTCCCCCTTTCACATGCACCCCAAACACCCTCCCCTCCCATCCACCCCCACTCCACTTTTATGGTGATGCCATGCAGGAGGGGTCATCTAAATCTGTCAAGTCATTCGAAGTAGGGACTAGGACTTCTCTCCTGTCTCTAGGTTAAGGGAGTATCCCTCCATGGGGGATGTGGGGATGTGCCCACAAAGTCATTTTGTGCAACAGGAATACATCCTGCTTCCACTGTCTGAGGTCCCTTAGACTGCGCAGGACTTCTAGCTGAGATCCATGTTCAGGGGGTCTGAGTCAGTCTCATGCTGAATTCCCAGTTATCAGTCTGGGGGGGTGGGGTCCGCTAGCTCCTCCTTGTTCAAGTCCAAAGTCTCTATGTGTTTCTGCAGCGTGATCTTGTTCTCCCTCTCTGCATCTGGATTCTAGTTCCGCTCAGTGTATAGTTGTGGGTGTTTGCTTCTGTTTGCAACAGGTACTAGATGAGGGCTCCATGATGGTGGATAAGTTAATCATTGATCTCATTATCAGGGAAGGGCATTTATGGTAGCCTTTCCACTGTTGCTCAAATTGTTATTTGGAGTCAGTCTTGTAGGTATCTGGACATTTCTTTAGGTTTATTTCCTCTTCAATCCTATACTGGCTCCCTCTTTTATGTTCTCTATTTTCTGTCTTCTAGTCCTCCCCAACTCAGTCTTCCTTGTCCCACTTGCTTAAGTTTTCTACCCTTCTCTTTCTGCTAGTTCACTCTCTACTCACTGCCACCGCCCCCCCCCACTTCCCATGTGCTCTGAAGAACATGTCTCTTTCCCCTTCCATGAGGGACTGTGTAAGGAGTAAGTTTTTTTCTTGCTAGTCTTTTCCCACCACTGCCCCAGCCCCAATTAACAGACAGAGACACTGGATATCATGTTGTTGGCAAGTTGCTAGTTTCTTATCGGCTAGCTCTATCTTAAGTTTTAACGCATTTCTATTAATCTAAGTATTTGCACGTCGTCTTGTCTTACCTGAGAGAGAGGCCAGCATTCTGTTCTCTCCTTCTTCCATCTTGACTCCCCCCTCCTACTTCCTCTAATCCTCTCTGTCTCCTAGTCCTGCCTATCTTGCTTTTGTATTGGCCAACAGTGCTTTATTCATTATCCAGTATGAGAAACATATTTACAGAATGACATTTCCCATCATCTACTCTTTTCTGTCTAAATAAAAAGAGGTTTTAAACTTAACAAAGCAAAATATATAACACAACACTTATCAAGTAGAATCACAGTAAACAATATTTAGTCCATTAACATTTAGTAAGATTTGAAGAAAATATTCCATTATCTATACTATCTTTGTGTGTCTAAAGTCTATGTAACTTATCTTAAATCCTAAATGAGAAAAACTATAACCATAACTATTTGCCTTCAACTCCCTCAAAGACCATAGAAAAATAATATATAAACTCTAGAAATGACAGAGACAACTCACTGCCTTGTCAGTCACCTGAAGTTCTTTTGTAATGTTCCATCTTCAGCCCATAGGCCATAGTGTGTCTGGCAGAATCTTCAGTAAAGCAGGAAACTTTAAATTGTCCTCTTGTATTGGCAGTTTGTCAGTCACGTTTCTCTGTGTCCTGCAGACTGTCTAGCAGACTCTTCCATGAAGCAGGGAATCTGTAGCAATGTCCATCTTGAATCAGCAGTCACTTTTCTGTGGGTCCTGCATGTCCAGTTTATACATCATGAAGTCAAACAGTCCAGACAAGAGCAGAATCTTGCTCAATTGGCTAGTCTTGCCATATTGAAAGCAAACTCCATAACACATTTCTTTGATGTCCATTTTTCTTTCTGATGCAGTGGTGCTGCCAGGAGCAGTTATGCCTCACTGTAAGAAAAACCCTAAACCATTTTAAATGCCATATTCTATAGGTCTTTGAAAGGTTTGAAGAATGCCTATTTATCTCAAATACATCTCTATGTATTTTGAAAACCGAACTTACTTGACTCTAAGTTTTGACTATCATAGGTAATTATCTATAATCTGTAATACATTATACATTACATTTCTAAATGAGCTATATAAACACAATACCTAAACAAAAGGCGAAATATACATATCACAAAATTAACCTTAAATTTGTATCAATAAATGAAAATCCATTCCAAATAAAATATTCATATCTATATCATAATCCTCTTTTTACCTTTAAAAAGCGATTGATTGTTGTCATTAACCATTTATAACCAATCCCATTTAAATGAAAAGAAACATTTTTAAACAATATTTGGGAATTTGGGCATCGTTCTTTTCAAACTGCTTCCTCGTGGTAGGGACGCTGTCATGGGGGATCCTAAGAAGACGCAGATATGTTGTCTGTAGTCTACAAGGCTGCTATATCCCAACTGTTTTGAATTTTGGATCACCTGGGACTCTGTTTCAGGGGTTCTGGGTTGCTCAAACCACATTAGTCTGGAAGGAATCCACAGCTTTTCATTTTATGTGGAAACAAAACTAAAAATCCTTTTCCCCAGTAACTTGTCCTTAGACTTAAATTTTGAAGTCAAAACATTTGTAAAATATATAAATTGGATTGATCCTGCAGCATTTGCTTTAACAGTTGTTATTTCCTTATCAGTCAAAAAATACAAAGACAATATATCATTCAGCATTCAGTATCCAGATTGTTTCCATCTTTATGTGGCATTTTTATAAGTCTGTTTTTTTTTTTTTTTTTTTTTTTTGAGATAGGATTTCACGTTTCACTGTGTAACTCTTATCTGTCCTGGAATTCACTCAGAATATCATGTTTACTTTTCAATCACAGAGACTTGCTTGCCTCTGTCTCTGGAATGCTGGGATTAAAGGCATGTGCCACCATACCCAGCTCCTCTGTCTTTTTAAAACCATTTTGTTACGTTTTAATTGGAAGTTTTTATTAGCCACGTTGTGGTGCCATATGTAAGGAGGAAAGTTTCTCTTGCCAATCTTGTCCTACCGCTGCCCCAGCCCCAATTACACACAAAGACTCTGTATTTGATATTGTGCTGTTGGTCAGTTACTAGTTTCTTATCTGCTAGCTCTGTCTTAAGTATTAACCCATTTCTATTAATCTAAGTATTTCCACTTCGTCTTATCTTACCTGAGAGAGAGGCTGGCATTCTGCTCTCTCTTTATTCCATTTAAACTTCTCCCTTCTTCTTCCCCGAAGCCTCCTTATCTCCTAGTCCTGCCTATCTTGCATTCCTATTGGCCAACAGTGCTTTATTAATTAACCAATATGAAAAACATATTTACAGAATGACATCTCCCATAAGGACTGTATATGAATCTCTTAGAATCCACCATGTATCCTACTTTCCCTGCTGATGAGAATTATGGGCTGGTGATCCTTTGTTCCTTGTCAAAAATCCATGGATGAGCGACTACATACCATGTTCAGCTTTTTGTAATTGGGATACCTCATTCAGGATGGTTTCTTCAAGTTCCACTTTCCTGCGAATTTCAAGATTCCATTGTTTTTTTTTTTTTTTTTTTTTTTTTTTTTTTTTTCCCACAGAATAGTATTCCATTGTGTAGATGTGCCACATTTCCTTTATCCATTTTTCAGTTGAGGAGCATCTAGGTAGCTTCCAGTTATTTGCCATTAAAAATAATGCTGCTATGAACATAGTTGAACACATGTTTTTGTTGCATGGATGTGGATCTTTTGGGTATATGCCTAAGAGGGGGATTGCCAGGTCCTGTGGTAGACTGATTCCCATTTTCCTGAGGAGCTGCCCTATTGATCTCCAAAATGGCTGTAAAAGTTTGCACTCCCACCAGCAGTGGAGCAGTGTCCTCTTTTCTCCACATCCTCTCCAACATAAGCTGTCATTAGTGTTTCTAATTTTAGCCATTCTGGCAGGAGTTAGATGGTATCTCAAAGTTGTTTTGATTTGCATTTCCCTGATAGCTAAGGGTGTGGAGCATTTTCTTAAGTGTCTTTCAGCCTTTTTGATTTCCTCTATTGTGAATTCTCTCTTCAGTTCTGTACCCCATTTTTTATTTATTTATTTTTATTTAATTTTATATAACAAAGTCCAATTAAATGAAAACAAACATTTATACGCAATATTTGGGAATTTGGGCGTCGTTCTTTCCAAACTACTTCCTGCTGGTAAGGGGCGCTGTCTTGGGGGATTCGAAGAAGATTCAGATATCCTAGCTGTAGTCTGTAGGGCTGTTTTGTCCAGCTGTTTGGAATGTAGGATCAGCTTGTACTCTGTTTCAGGTGGCCTGGCGTGATCAAACCACATTAGTCTGGAAGGAATCCACATCTTTTCATTTTCTGTGGAAACAAAAATAGAAATACTTTTCCCCAGTAACTTGTTCTTCAACTTAAATTTTGGAGTCAAAGCGTTTTTTTTTTTTTTTTTTTTAATTTATTATTTTACAAGTCGATCCCAGTTCCCTCTCCCTCCCTCCCTCCCTCCCTCCCCTCCAGCCCTCCCTCCCTCCTTCCCTCCCTTTTGCCCTCTCTGCCCTCTCACATGCACTCTAAACACCCTCCCCTCCCAACCCCCCACCACAATACCATATGTAGGGGAATGCCATCCAGTTGGGGTCATGTAGATCTGACAGGTCCTATGAAGTAGGGACTAGGGCATCTCTCCTATCTCTAGAATAAGGCAGTTATCCCTCCATGGGGGATATGTTTGCAAAGTCCTTTTGTGCACCAGGGATACATCCTGGCTCCACTGTCTGAGGTCTCTTAGACTGCTCAGACCTTCTGGCTGAGACCCATATTCAGGGGGGTCCGAGTCAGTCCCCTGTTGGCTTCCCAGCTATCAGTCTAGTGGCTTAGCTCCTCCTTGTTCAGGTAAGCTGTCTCTATGTACTTCTACTGCATGGTCTTGTCCTCTCCATCTGCTTCTGGGTTCTAGTTCGACTCAGTGTTTATGTATGGGTGTTTGCTCCTGTTTTCAACAGGCATTAGTTGAGGACTCCATGGAGAAGTTAGTTGTTGATCTCACTCTCCGGGAAGGGCATTTATGATAGCCTTTCCAGGGGATGTGAGATTGTTAGTTGGGAGCAGTCTTGTAGTTCCCTCGACCTTTCTTTGTGTTCAACTTTATCTTCAAACCAATATTGGCTCCCTCTTTTATGTTCTCTCTCTCTGTCTCTGTCTCTGTCTCTCTCTATCTCTCTCTCTTTCCTATTTTCCATTCCTAACCAGGCTCAATCCTCCTGGTCGCACATGCCTTCCTCTCCTCCCTCTCATTTTCTCCTACTTCTCTCTCCATTAGCTGTCCTCCCCCACTTTACCTGAGGTCTGGGGGACTTGTCCCTTCCCAGTTCTGTGAGGGACTTTATATGAATCTCTTAGAATACAACTTGTATCCTAGTTCCTCTGGTGATGTGAATTATAGGCTGGTGATCATTTGATCAAGTTCTAAAATCCATATATGAGTGAGTACATACTGTGTTTCTCTTTTTGTGACTGGGTTACCTCATTCAGGATGGTTTCTTCAAGTGCCATCCACTTGCCTGTGAATTTCAAGATACCATTATTTTTTTCTGCAGAGTAGTATTCCATTGTGTAGATGTGCCACATCTTCATTAAACATTCTTCAATTGAGGGGCATCTAGGTTGCTTCCAGGTTCTTGCTATTACAAATAGTGCTGCTATGAACATAGTTGAACAGATGGCTTTGTTGCATTGATGTGAATCCTTTGGGTATATGCCTAAGAGGGGGATTGCCGGGTCCTGTGGTAAACTAATTCCCATTTTCCTGAGGAACCGCCATACTGATCTACAAAATGGCTGTATGAGTTTGCACTCCCACCAGCAGTGGAGGAGTGTTCCACTTTCTCCACATCCTCTCCAACATAAGTCATCACTGGTGTTTCTAATTTTAGCCATTCTGGCAGGGGTAAGATGGTATCTCAAAGTTGTTTTGATTTGCATTTCCCTGATAGCTAAGGATGTGGAGCATTTTCTTAAGTGTCGTTCAGCCTTTTTGATTTCCTCCATTGAGAATTCTTTCTTCAGTTCTGTACCCCATTTTTTAATAGGGTTATTTGGTGTTTTGTTGACTAGTTTCTTGAGTTCTTTGTATATTTTAGAGATCAGCCAATTGTCATATATTGGATTGGTGAAAATCTTTTCCCAGTCTGTGGGCTGCCATTTGGTCTTGTCAACTGTGTCCCTTGCCTTATAGAAGCTTCTAAGTTTGAGGAGGTCCCATTTATTAATTGTCGATCTCAGTGTCTGTGCCCCTGGAGTTATGTTCAGGAAGCGGTCTCCTATACCAATTTGTTCAAGGGTACCTCCTACTTTCTCTTCTAAGAGGTTCAGTGTGGCTACATTTATGTTGACGTCTTTGATCCATTTGGATTTAAGTTTTGTGTGTGGCAATAGACATGGGTCTATTTGCAGTCTTCTACACGCCATCATCCAACTGTGCCAGCACCATTTATTGAAGACGCTTTCCTCTCCTTATTGTATACTTTTAGCTGTTTTGTCAAAAATCAGATGTTCATAGGTGTGTACGTTAAGATCAGGATTTTTGATTTGATTTCATTGGTCTACTTGTCTATTTTTATGCCAATACCAGGCTGTTTTCAGGACTATAGCTCTGTAGTAGAGCTTAAATTCAGGGATGGTGATGCCTCCTAGAGTTCCTTTAGTGTACAGGCTTTTTAGCTATCCTGGGCCTTCTGTTTTTCCATATAAACTTGATTATTTTCCTTTCAAGGTCAGTGAAGAATTGTGGTAGGATTTTAATGGGGATTGCATTGAATCTGTAGATTGGTTTTGGTAAGATTGCCATTTTTACTATGTTTATTCTACTATCCACGAGCATAGGAGATCTTTCCATTTTCTGGTATCTCCTTTATTTCTTTCTTTAGAGCCACAAAGTTCTTATTATATAGGTCTTTCACTTGTTTGGTAAGCATTACCCCAAGATACTTTATGTTGTTTGATGCTATTATAAAAGGTGATGTTTCTCTGATTCCTTTCTCTGTCTTTTTGTCGTCTGAATAAACTAGTGCTATTGAGTTTTTGAGTTTATCTTGTATCCTGCTAGTTTGCTGAAGGTGTTTATCAGCTGTAGGCATTCCCTGGTAGAGTTTTTTTGGGTCATTTATGTAAACTATCATATCATCTATCATATCATCTGCGAATAGAGAAAGTTTGACTTCTTCCTTTCCAATCTTGATCACTTTGATCTCCTTTTGTTGTCTTATTGCTTTAGCTAGAACTTCTAGTACGATATTGAAGACATATGGAGAGAGAGGGCAGTGTTGCCTTGTTCCTGATTTTAGAGGAATCGCCTTAAGCTTCTCTCCATTCAGTTTGATGTTGGCTGTTGGTTTACTGTATATTGCTCTTATTATGTTTCTGTATGTTCCTGCTATCCATGATCTCTCCAAGACCCTTGTCATGAAAGGGTGTTGAATTTTGTCGAAGGGCTTTTCAACATCTAGAGAGACGATCGTGTGATTTTTCTTTTTCAGTTTGTTTATATGGTGGATCAAATTGGTAGATTTCTGTATGTTAAACCATTCCTGCAATCCAGGGATGAAGCCTACTTGGTCATGGTGGATGATTTCTCTGATATATTCTTGGATTCAGTTTGCCAGTATTTTATTGAGTATTTTTGCATCAATGTTCATCAGAGATATTGGTCTGTAGTTAGTTGTGTCTTTGTGAGGCTTGGGTGCCAAGGTGATTGTGGCCTCATTAAAAGAGTTTGGTAATGTACCTTCTGTTTCTATTGTGTGGAACCATTTGAAGAGTATTGGTATTATCTCTCTCTTGAATTTCTGGTAGAATTCTGCCCTGAAGCCGTCTATCCATGGGCTTTTATTGGTTGGAAGGCTTTCGATGACTGCTTCTATTTTTGTAGGTGGCACAGGTCTATTTAAGTTGTTTGTCTGTTCTTGATTTAATTTTGGTAAGTGATAGTTATCCAGAAATTTGTTCATTTCCTTAGAATTTCCACCTTATGGTTTTAAAGTATAAAATGGGAATGCAACCTGGTAACAATATTAAAGCCTTTCAGGAACTGTCCTCAGCTGACAATTCTTCTCTCCTACTCTCATTGGTGTCAGTGTACTTACTCCAGAAGGATTCCAATGGAAGATTCCAAGAGCAATGCCAAAACAGCATGATGTTACAATCTCTCCAGAGGATAGTACAATCTGTGTCCTTTCATGGACAAAGGTAGATGAGAAAATGACCAAATATTGTGTGAATCTTCCTTTTACAAAATCCCTGATCCCATTCACAAGCAAGAAGCTGTCATTATATCACTTTACAAAGAAAGACATATCTCTGAATCTCATCACATTGGCTACTATTTCAACATATGAATGTAGAGGAACATATTAAAACAATGATATCCTGGATATCTGTTCTTTCTCTTTTAACTCCTAATCCCACTTTTGACTATCACCAATGCACTTAACTATATTTTATTGGTAGTTTACTATCTGCCCATTCTGTTCTCTATCCTGCTACTTTTAATTTGAGAGTTAAAGATTTCTTCTCTGATTGTTAAACCTTAATTGTGTCCAGAACTCTAGGCTATTGTCCCTACCCTAGTCCTAATACTATTGTCTCTAATATAAAACCCAGTTTCTGAATCACATATTGAAATTGACACTCTGGCTTAGCCCTTACTCCTTCTCAAGCCTTTTCACTCTTCAAATTCAATTAAGGGTTAAACTATCAGTTTTCTTTTAGTAAAATATAAATTCCTAAATTTCATGAGTTCTTATTTTACTTTGATCCTGCTAAGAATGGACTGGTTGCTGTATAAACTTTTACTTTTTCTAGATAAACACATACTAGTGTGGACTCTCTCTCTCTCTCTCTCTCTCTCTCTCTCTCTCTCTCTCTCTCTCTCTCTCTCTCCTCTGTGTGTGTGACATATTTATTGACCAAATATTAAGTTAACAATCTTTCTGACACTCTGCAACATTCAAGAGAAGCAGAAACTTACTTTAACAATTTCTTTTAACCAAGAGATATTATACAAATATTTACTAACAAACCAAATATTTTTACTAGAAAACCAATAATATGTGTATGGTTTTCTATTATTACTTAATTTAGAACAAGCATTCTCAACATTGGCACTATTGGCATACTTAATTCTAGGTATTCTCATTTTCATAACAAAAATAAAAATGGGCTCTCATTATATAGAGCAGGCTGGCCTCAGACTCATAGAGATTCACCTGCTTCTGTCTCCTGTGTATCTGGATTAGAAGTGTGTGCTGCTCTACTTGGCTTATTCTAGATATTTCCTTCCTGCAGAGAGTGAGCTGTTTGAGTATATCATACTTTACTCAGCAAGGCTTCTCATTTCTACACATTTAATCCAAGTTTCAGCTCATCAATTCAGTTTACAATCATCAGTGTCTCCAGACATTGCCAGATGTCAGGGGATGGTGTAGAGAAAAAGAAATGTAACCAGTTTGAAAGAATGAGTGCATCCAGTACATAGAATGAAGGATGTGATCAAAGGTCTCAATTACTTATAAATTAGTAGGAATATACATTCCAGCAAAATAGAAAAGAGTACACAGTAAGGAAAATTAAGTAAACTTGTCTCCAAAATATTCATATAATCAAATGAGATTTTTGTTGTGTATATGATGTTCCAAAAAACATGCCACAGTCCATACCCACTTGTTTCATATTACTGTTACACCATATATAGTCCATATTAACTGTGACTGACTTCCTTAATTAAGTCCATAGAAGAGATTTACACTTCCCCTTAAAAAAATTAAAATACATTTGTAAGAATATATGTGAGGTGGTTCATTTTGTTATTGAAAGACTATTTTCTCCACTTGTTGGTAATTTGGTATTTTTCTTCCATGGACAAAGATTTATTTATTGTCACACAAATAATTGCTTGTGTGTATAGTTGCTTGATCTTTTCCAGAAGGTTAATTCAAAAATGATTTCAACAATGTAAATTTGCACAGGAATTGTCACCATATTGTCTAATTTCTCTTCATAGTTTGAGTAAGTCTTTTAAATTGCAGAGGTATTATGCTTTAGGAAATGACTTGGGTTTTCTGCAATAACAGCTTTTCATTTATATTATGAGTTTTAACATCCATTTAGAGTATCAACTCTCTTAGTTCCAAATATGTTATTATGAGGCATTTGGAATTGTAAAAGCACTCATAAGTGAATGCATCCTACAATAGTTCATGTTGGCTGGCTGACAAATTAAAACAAATAATATCAAAATGCATATGCACTTTGGTTAAATGAAATAAGTATATTTTGGGTCATTCAAATAAATTTCTCATTATATCAAGTGAACCTTTTAGAAAAGTTGTTTTTTCATTTCATTATAAGCAGAAAAATACTACTTTGGAAATATCCAGTGCTAGGAACTGTGGATTCATTTCCCAATGAATAGAGCATATCACTTTACTACATCCACGATGAGTGAAGAATCCGATACCTATAGCCATTTAAGTCTCATCAATCTTTTTATTGAAGACATTAAAACAAAGTATACAAATTAATAAGGAGAAATTTGTTACCCTTTATTCAGCATACATTGTTGATGGGAGATATCATTCTGTAAATATGTTTCTCATAGTGATTAATGAATAAAGTATGTTGGCCAATAGGAAAGCAAGATATGCAGGACTAGGAGACAAGTAGGATTCAAGGAAGTAGTAAGGAGGAGTCAGCATGTAGAGACCAGGGAGAGCACAACGCCAGCCCCTCTCCGGTAAGATGAGACCACGTGGAAATACTTAGATTAATAAAAATGGGTTAATACTTAAGAAAGAGCTAGCCGATAAGAAATTAGTACCTGGCCAATAGCATTATATCAAATACAGTGTTATTTGGGGCAGGCATGGCAATGGGACCGGCGGCAGGGAAAAAAAAAATTACTCATAACACATTGTGTTTGTAATGAACCCACAATTCAAACATTGAAAAATGAGTAAAAACCATTATGTTTCAGCTCCTTAAAAAAAAAAAAAAAAAAAAAAAAAACAGCCAAACACTCTTACCCTGTAAAATCAAAAGTTTCGCATCCATCTCTACTTCCATAATTCCATCCAGCTTACACTGGAGTCCAAATGTATAGACTACTCTGCTGCCTTGCCACATCTAGATCTTGTGAGGTTATCAGATCATTCACAAATTTTACTTTTGGGCATAGAAATTTTTGTCAAGAATATTAGCTTCCAAATTAGGTACATGAGCAGCTCTCACTACTTGAGTTCACGCCTGGCCTTAGCATACTAGTACAAATGGAAATTACAACTATTCTGGATCCAAAATGTACACTGATTATAGTCAAAATGACAAAATTTATCTGTAACTGTTGACCTCTCCAGTATGAGTTGATTGTTATGGGGTTTGTTTTAAATAGGCACTTAGAAGAGTATAATTTCAGAGATCATGTCAATGGTTTGTTAATTTCACACTTGCAGTTATGATTATAATTCCAAAAGTCCCTGGCACACAGTATATTCTTAGTTTCTGAATTTACTGCAAAATCAAAATTAGTGCATTAATAATGAGCCTTTATATGTTTAAGGTAAACTCAATACTTCTGAAGAATTTACAAAAGAACAACAAAACTAAAATAATTTTGGAGAGATTTCTTTACTTCTTTATTTTAATTTTGTTTCTAAATCAAACTAGTGCCAACTAGTCCAGAGATGATAAAATGTTTAACAGACAAGCAATCTGTATTTGGCTGATTGTAGGAGAGTTTAGAGATTTCACACAATGACTGGGTGATTATGGGAGAATGTTAAATGATATATAAGTAGAAGTATGACTTTCCCCTACTTAGCACATACCTAATATACCTACTAAGCAAATATCTTCTTGAATTGCTTTAGAATATTTACTGAAGTGCTATGCCTACCTTCATTCATGCAAGAACTCAAGAATGTTAGACTACCTCTCATTCAGGTAGCACTTCTATCTATTTGTATTGTTTTTATACATGTTATTCAGGGATTACTTGTACACATTTATATTTAAGCAACAGATATAATCAATAAGAAATATGAATACATGTACTTTTGACAATTTAAATTTAAGTGGTAAAAAACAATTACACTATAAACTAATCACAACACGGGAGTTTGTTCAGTGGAATTGGCTTTCTGTACCTTGCATCTACTTGAGTGGACACTACAGAGAAACATTCCCTGCTCTTCTCCTAGTTTTGGACATATCATAGAAGTTAATAATCACACTAAAATTCAATGTATATTCTTCCTCTCTGTCCATCCCTTAAGCACTGTTGGACTAATAAATGGGAATCTCCAATTTAATGGAGAAAAGAAAACCTTGAATCTATAGTTCTGACTTCTCCACTGCTCAGAAAGGCATTCTAGAATCTAAAGAAGATGTAAAAATATATTAATATCCAATATATGCCAATAAAGAAACAATCACATTTTCAATGAGTATGGGATACAAGTCAATTCACAAATAATTTTCTTTGTATTGTTAGGTTTCAGAGGTTGGTTCATTAGTTATGCATATCATTTTTGGCTGTGAAAAGCATGGCTTAAGCATGGAAGTAATAGAATGGAGCCAAGAGCCCAAGAAGGAAATTCAGGAAGGCTGGCATGTGATACTTCATCGAAGGCTGGCATGGGATACTTCATCCAATGCTAAAGCTTTTATGCACTTTTTTTCTATAGATGATGAGAAATTATTGCAGAAATTTGTATTAGGGAAACAGCAAGACAGCTTGCATTCTCAAAATACAATTTTACTTCATTGTGGAAGATGAATTGGAATGAACCTAGAAATAGGTACATAAATACATATTTCATATGAAATAATAAATGGATTAATTTAAATTGTAATTTCATTTCTCACTCTCTTCTTCTACTGCCTTGAGTAATTTGCCTATCATTCATTGCAAAACATTGCATTCTAGAATATACAAAATAGTCTACACAGTGAGGAATAATAGTACTATTTACTAAGCCTACTGTGTGTTCCTATTATGTAATTTTCACAACAGACTACATTGTGAGAATCACATCCCTTCCCTTTTTAATATAGTGGGAATTGGAAACAAAGATTACTACAAATTTTGTAGATATTTGGTGGCAGATCTGGAATTCCATCTGTCCCAGGCCAGTTGGAGTCAGTGCTATGAGTTCTGACAGACTGGAGCAGTGGCAGATCTTAGGGACATTTTACCCATTCTATAAAGTCAATAGTGAAAAATGGGAGAGTGTCTGATGAGAAGGAATGTTAGGTCAAAACAGAAAGCTTGGTGAAGGCTTTCTTGATATGATACATGCATGAATCTCAAAAGGTAAATTTATTTTTTTGACGCATTCATTTATTCACCCAATATTTTTTTTATTTCTAAAGCATAAGACACAGTGTCAAGAAAATGAACATTGTTTTGCTCTGTTTGAAACACATCTTGTAGCATGTAGAATTGATTAGTAAAATTATTACAAAATTAAACATTAGGAAAACAAAAGTACATAGTTCTATATGTCTTCAAAAATGAATCTAGGAAGGTAAATTTAAATAATATGAAAATAGCTAAAAGTTACTCAAGTAAGTGAGGTTATATGGTATAAGAAACACTTTCTAGCCACAAAGTACGATACTGGCAGAGAGATAGATGGGCACAAAAAGTGAAATTCACTGAGTCAGACAAAAACAAGGGGTAGGAAGCAGAATTACCCCATGTGATGGACAGGAATAATGAATGAGTAGTTTAAAGTCATTGCCTGGGCTGCTGAAACCAGCTGAAGACATTCATAGTCTCATTTAGGATATTAAACATCCACTATGGCTGCTGGGCCAGAACAGAAATGGTTAAACAGTTGGATAATGAATAGAGTTTGAAAGCTATTTTGGAAATATAATTATTCTGATTGAATAATTAATTGCTTATCAGTATAGAGACAGTAAAAAGCAACTAATGTCAGTTTATCTCTTCCTACGTTGAATGAATGAGTAAATGTTTATATCAAATTTTTGTTCAGGGAAGGCATAGAGGCCTTATAAATACATGGCTATTGTTCTTGCTTGCTAACAAGATCTACATGCTAAACATAACCACTCACTTATGTTGCAGAACACTCTATACTGATCTAGAAATTTTCTCCATGTTGTCTGGCTTTCATAGTGGTAGAAGGTGCTATGTAGGCTGCTTGGGGAAAAAAGGAAACAACAGTTTTACCCATTAGTGAACCCTGCTTATTACAACACTGAATGTCTAGTCAGGATGTACCCTTTGGTTCAACAGTGGCACAAATATTTCTCAGGCAGCCAATTGTTTCTGATTGTGTTTGAGGCATGCTTCATAGGAGCTCATGGCTGGAGAGGTCTTGGGACCTAGGAGTCCGAATATTCTACTATTCTTGTTATGCTAAATGAATTTTCTGTTAAATTGCCTTCTAAATATATATGTTTATCACCATAGATTAGTGCAGTTCTTTGCTTTCTTAGAGCTTCTTCTTTTTGTGAGTGTGATGGGCCCTGATGAATTCAAGAGTAGTAACTGGTCAAAGTATAAGTGGCTATTGCACACTCACCCCTAAATCTTATATCTATATCATACCCTCTAAAGCCCAGATAACATGGTAAAAGAGGAAGCAGGGGGAAAATGTGACAACTAGTGGATAGGAAGTGTAAGAAAACAGTGTCCTCTGGACAAGATGTTACCATGACACTTATGAATACACTGCAGATATGGCTACCTACACAAGAGCAGCTTAAATCTTTGCCTATCAATATTCTACCAAGGACAGGAAAGGGGCTTATAAAAACCAAATAATCAAGGAACTATTTTCAGTTAATGGTTACTAGGGAAAAGTGTGCTGTTTTCATCAGCAATATAGTCACAGATTAGTCAACCATGCTCCTGTAATTAATGTCCTATCCATGTTCATACAGCAAGTTTATTAAATTAAGTGGATCCTCCAAACACACAAACATGCACAAACCAAACCAAACAACAAACAACCAAAAACCCCATGAAAGTAAAAGGGAGACATGTTTGGAAGAAAGATTTCAGGGGGAAATGGAAGAGTGGAGGCAAAATGGCCAAAATCCATTATATATGTACTGTGGAATAATTCTTTTATACACTGTGAAGATTGTCACTAGAATTTGTTTAATAAAGATGCTGACTAGCCAATAGATGAACAGGACAAGGTTAGGCGGGAGAGCCAAAATGAGACAGATGAGAGGAAGAAAGGTGGAGCTGAGGAGCTGCCAACAGATGCTGAGAGAACAAGGTGGACATGCTTATGAGAAAAGGTAACAACCCACATGGCAAAGCATAGATAAGAAACAAGCCTGAACTATCAGCAGAGCATTTACAACTACTATTAAGTTTCTCAGTGATTATTTGAGAGCTGATGCCAGCATAAGAAAATTCCACCTACACATACATGTATGAAATTGTCAAAATATAATATAAATAAATAAAACTTAAATAAACCAAACAAAATAGAAAGTCTGGGGATGGTCCAAGTGGGAGTGAAAGATTGGAGAATCGTAAATGCATCTGGAACACATGTAATCTGACATATTCACAAGAAACTTAAGGTGTTCAAGGTGGAGATTGTGATGGAGTTAGGAAAGACATCTATAATAATGATGTAGACTAGATAGCCTCTAATAAATGAGGTAAAAGAAGTCATGCAATTACTTAGTAAAAGAATGCAAGACAATGAGAGAGAGAGAGAGAGAGAGAGAGAGAGAGATCACCTTTAGTAGAACTAAAGGACACTTCAGAGTTGCCATGTTATGAACAAAGGACACAAGGAAACAACAGCATTTCCTAGAGAGTTAAAAATTAAAACCAACCAAGACATCTGTACAGCAGAGGTTGTGGTGGAACAGGTTGTTCACACTTGATCTTAGCCAAAAGGCTAAGAAATGATGGAAACGGTTGTTTACATGTCATTTGCTGACAAGAGGAAAAGTAGAACAAAAAATAAAACGTGTTGAATTTAGCCCTGAGGACAGCATTAGCCTTAGTAGAATGTTAAGGGTATGTTGTACTGGGAAGATAAAGCCTCTTTGCAAAAATCTTGTTGAGAAGAATGTAAGATATTAACTGAGGTGAGATAATGGGTTAAAGGAAGTTGCTTAATCGGTATTAGTTGTGTTTGTATGCTTTTATTCTTGTATAGTGGAAGGTTCTGAATCATGTTTCAGTGGTCTGGTAGGATTCGCAAGCAGAGAAAGATGAGCTCGTATGTCAAATCCTGCTCACTACACCAAGAGAAAGGGAGTATTTTAAGAAAAGAGATTAAAGAAGAAAAGGAAATCACAAAGATCAAACTTGGCTTGGAAGGTGAGAACATGACCAGAAAACATATGGCGTCAATAATGTGGATAAATCTTTTCCCCAGAGTACTTTTTTTCCTCGGAACTTCAAATAAATCTTTGGTCATTTGTAGAGCCATTAATTCTTTCCTGTGAGGTTTGTGGCTCTTAATGTGGTTAATAGCCCAAATATTTATTTAGCATGGATAGCAGTTCAGCATTACATATTTTAAATGTGCCCAGTTAAAGTGTGATCTCATGCTTGCATTTCCCAGATGTCTAACATCATCTTCACACAGAAGCAAGAGTTTATCTTTAAAAATATCTCTAGATTCTCAGCTCTTGAAAATGAAAATGAAATTAACACAGGTTGCTACATGTCCTTATTGAAATCCAGTGCTTGATATGCACTGGAAAATTAATGATCAAAAGATACTACTGGAGAGATCCTGATTGCCTACCCCTTTTTTTATATTATGAAATAGGAACAGGATAGTAGAGCTGAAACAGGAACATTCAAAAGCATATGACGATGGGAGATATCATTCAGTAAATGTTTCTCTTATTGGTTAATGAATGAAGCACTGTTGGCAAATAAGAAGGCAAGAGAGGCAAGACTAGGAGGATTCTGGGAGAGGTAGTAAAGAGGAGTCAAGATGTAGGACATGAGAGAAGAGGTCTGGACCCTCTCTCTGGTAAAATACGACAACATGGAAACACTTAGATTGATAGAAATAGGTTAATATTTAAGACAGAGCTAGCCAATTAGTAATACTAGTAACCGGCCAACAGTTTCATAATTGATACAGCATCTCTGTGTTATTTTGGTGCTGATGCGGCTGTGAGACCAGGCTGATGGGAAACTGCTAGTAACAATAGATACAAAGAACACAACAATACATGCAGACAGGTGGTTTAGTACCTAAATCATTCTTATGCACAGTTTCTTTTACTTCTGGCCAAACAAACAAAGGAGTTATGGTACATACACATACATAGGACTACATGAATGTGAGAATGGATAATTAATAATGTTAAACATTCTCTGAAACAATTAGGAGGAGTAAATTTGATGTGTATTTTGTCTACATTACTTTTATATTGCAGTGAAGAGACACTATGATCAAGTCATTTATAAAAGAAAGCATTTAACTGGAGTGTTGCTAACACTTTCAGAGGGTTAGTTTATAACCTCCATGGTAGGGACAATGGCAGTGAGCAGGCAGGCATTGCATTAGAGGAGTCATCAAGAGATTACACTTGTTTCCAACTTACAAGTTGGAGCCAGAGAGAAACTAGGCCTGATATGGGCTTTTGAAACCTCAAAACCAATCCATAGTGACACACCTCCCCTAACAATGCCATAATTCCTAGTCCTTCCCTCAAAAGGCCACCAACTAGGGACTAAAATTTGAATATATGAGCCATTCTAATCCAAGCCACCACAGCATTCATGACCCAGATGGGAGTTCATATATTTTTGAAATTTAAAAATGTATGGATGGTTCTATACTCATGCATTTATTAACAGCACTTACTGAACTCAGTAGGTTGTGAAAAAAGATAATGATGTTGATACAGAAACATGATCAAGATGATCTGTGGGTAGTTGGAGAAGAGTGAGGGGGTGATATGATCACCTTACATAGTTTACATGAATGAAATTCTCTAAGAATGAATTTGAAATTTTTAAATATACCAAGAAACAAAAGTAGTCTGATACATGATAAAAGATATGCACACACATTTTAAAGAACAACCAAAATAGTAATTTATAAGGTTAGAATATACAAATGGATGCATTTTAATACTTAAAATATGTTAGTGAAATGAGAGGGGAAGCAAAGTATGTACACATGGCTGCTGATAAAGGAACAATTAAGTAAGGTACAATGAGTACTGGTATATGATAATGTAGCATGAATTCAAACCTGTGGTTGAAAAACAGTTCCATTTACTACCATGTACATGAGATTAGGAGAATTATAGATAATCATTAAATAACTTTAGTTATACAACACCCTGTCTCAAAAAGCAAGCTAGACAGTTTCTGAACAGCAAAACTTGAGGCCCACCTCTATCCTTTATAAATATGTGCAGCTACATGCTCCTACAGATGCATCCATGTGATCCCACACATGTGTACCTACATTCTCCCACATATGCACCTACATACTCCCACACATGCACACACAGATATACATGAACACACAAAAATCATATGAGGTAAGTAAATGGGTTATGGAAACTATGATTGTGAAAAACTGAACACCATGCACATGTAAATTTAAGATGGAGCAGGCTGTCAGCTACTGATCTTGTTCAGCCAAACAAAGCATGCAACAGTCTTTCCTCCAGGCTACTATCGATTGACCAGCCTCTCCACAGTAGTTCCAAAGGTCACATAACAGAAAGGTCATGAAGGGTACAAAATAAGAATTTGGATAAAGTCACCCTTTGGAGAAAGAACAGGAAATTTGGAAGAAGGGTTAAAATAAAAACCTCAGTAGGCTATAAAAACCTCAAAAGATAGATCAATTTCATTGAGCTCATTTTGAGACTTTATTCATATATAGTAAAATATTTTTAAGAGACAAAGACATTGCCAATTAATAAATACAGAACATCTTTATACTGATTTTTTTTACTAAATTAATATTTTATACTTGTATTGAATGTCAATCTTGACCTGATAATGCTCTGACTTTGAACAGAACAAAAGAAGGTCAAAGCCGCCCTTCACATGAAAGTTTTATATTCTGACAGCACAAAGGAGTGAAATACTTTCTCATCTGAAGTAGCAGTTGTCTGGGAGGCTCTTTTATTCTTTCATCAGCACATAGTAAATTGAGTCTTTTCAACAGTAATGCAATTGGGAATGTTAAAGATAATTAAGAAACATAAAATATGTCAGTCTTCTCAAACATAGTTGGAATATGAGTTTTAATCTCCTTCATGAACATTAGCATAAGGTTAGGTCTATTTTTCATAACCTAAAAAATGCCTATCATTTAGTTGCATATGTGTGTGTCTGTGTGTGTGTGTGTGTGTGTGTGTGTGTGTGTGTGTGTGTGTGTGTATATATATATATATATATATATATATATATATATATATATATAATCTAACAACTAGGTATAGAAAAATAGAATGCTTGGCTTTTATAAATATTTTATAAATATTTAATAAGAGCTGTACTAGAAATATATTGCTGATACATGAGCAGAAATGTTTTAAGTGTTTGAAATAACATAGCAAAACATTTGAAGAGGAGACAAAGGAAATTCTATAATAAATCTTGGCTTGAGTAGTTGTAGTATAAATGTGAGAATTTAGCTTTCTCCTGAATGCCTTAGAGGCCACAAACACCACAGAGGGACAGGTGTGTCTGTCAATGCCCACGGGGTGTCTGGCAGCTAAATTGATTGTAGCACAGCATGATTTGTACCAGAACCTGGAGCATCTCCTGGGGCAACCTTAGAATCCATGATATTTCAAAAAAAAATACCCTCAATATAGCTGTATGGTAGTTATGATGCTTGTTTCAACTCCAGCTCAAGAGGGAACATTTGCATGAAAGATCATGCAGGCAAAACCTTTCTGCACATTGCCACCTTATTTCTAATTCACACGCATATTAGACTTTTCTCATCTACCCTGTACTCAACCCACATTTCATAACAATTCAGTCTGTTCTTGAGAGACTTTCCCACTCTAGAGGTGTTGAACTGTAGAAACACCTTGGTAGGTTCAAGTTATAGAGTAGCAAGCAGTGAATACTTGTCCATCTATACTGGGGTCCCACACATTGGACTTCATTATCAGAATGCTTACTTAGCACCAAAACTCTCCTAAGGATCCAGCATCATTTCACATATGAGAACACTAAGATCTCAGGGATCCTAAATAACACACAGTACAGGATGCCTGCTGCCACTCCCTTTAACTGAAAATACACAGTGCTATAAAACAAAAGGAATTGCAACGTTAACTCTCACTAGGAAAGCTGATCAAAACTAAAGTATATTTGAAATATCTAAAACTAACCCAATATTGCCCTTTAAAAACATAGGCTTTAAGCATCTCAAACATATGATGGTTTCATGTGAGTGAATATAAATAACCGAAATATAGAATAGAATATTATTTGATGATACATGCAGAGAATGAAGTTCACCTATCAAGGTTAAAAGACCAAAGATGATTTCCCCAAGTATGACAAGTAGAGAACATGACTCTTCTTTGTGGTTTTCCATACAAGATGGGCACAGACATTCTCTGATTCATGAGAACTCTCCTTTCTCAGAAGAGGATGTCTTTTTTAAAAAGACATATGGGACTAGGAGGGCATATGCTGTAGGTATTATGGAAAAGTTTGGGGGAAGTGAAAAGTAGATAATTATTTCATTGTATACATGTATGAGACTCCCAATAATAAATTATTTTTTCACAATGTGGGATTGCATTTAAAAGGCCTGGGAGATGGCTTAGTTGATGAAGTGCTTGTCACACAAACATGAGGACCTTTAGCCCAATCACCAGAATGCATACCAAAAGCTAGCTGAGGACTTGAACTCAATTCCCAGAACTGATCTTTAAAACCAAAACCAGCCAACCAACCAAAAACAAAGCAAGACAAAATCTGACTGTGGTAGCACACAGGTGCTTACAGGTTTGGAGACCCAGTGTTATTATTCAGGTTCTTTCCACTATGTTATAACAGAGTCTCTCATTCACCTGGAGCTAATGAATTAAACAAGGTTAGCTGAACATTGAGACTTGGGAAGCTGGCTGTCTTTAACTCCCCAGCGCTGGCATTATAAGCACAGGCTACCACAGTCAGATTTTATTTGTCTTGCTTTGTTTTTCGTTGGTTGGCTAACTCTGTACTAAATACTGAAATGCAAAGACAAAAGTTACAAAGTGAATTTTATACATCTATCCAAATGCCCATTTAGTAAGTACTATATTAACAATACAAAGAAAATGTTAAGGTGAGAAAGAGAAGTAATTAATTTTAGAACACAGAGAAAATTATTTCACTGAAATCATTTTGTGTTATAACTTGAAGGACAGATTGTTTCCCACAAATTGAGGCAGGGAAAAATTTTCTCGTGACACTTCAAATTCTATTATTTCATAAAATAGTAATAGAAATCTTGACCATTAAGTATTAACTGGAGAAACTCTGCTATTACTAGAAACAATGAAAATCTTAAAACATACCTTAGTGTTAAAAGCCAAAGCTCTGAAATCCTGAAGTCCTTAGCTCACTGTTGTCAATTATTACAGTCCACAAGGCCATTTAACATCTCAGGATCTTTTATTTTCCATTTGTATTTCATGAGGACTTTGAACAGAAAAAAGTGTGTGATGGTGCTTTTTTATTGTCAGCTTAACTGAACCTAGTGTCTTCTGGAAAGAGGGAATCACAGTTGAGGAGCTATCTGTTAGACTGGCATGTGGCCATGTCTGTAAGAGACTGTCTTCAAAGATCATCTGTGCTGAAGTGTCCAGCCAACTTGAGTGACACTACCCCTAGGCAGGTAGGTCTAGATATAAGAAAATTATATTTTAAAAATTAGCTAAGCATGAGTCAAATGCAAAGCCAAATGGGCAGCCTTCCCCCATGACTTCTGTTCTAGGTTTCTATCCTGAGTTCCACTGATAACTGGAAGTATAAACTGAAATATAAACCCTTTTCTTGCCCAAATTGCTCTCGGTCAGAGTATTATGTCAAAGTAACAGAAAACCAACTGAGACAGGATATAAAGCCAACTTGAACTGTATAGTATAAACTAGGAATGCTATTAAGCTCATGGACAGGAGGAAACCTGGAATGGAAGGATAGAATCAGACTATATTTTGTAAATTGTACATCATGGCTCCATTTTCTTGATCTAAATCTTTGTGTTTGATGGAAACCTCAGTGAACTTTCAATTAACAACTTCTGTCCTTCTTCCTCCTATTGGACTTTAGAATCTTCTCCCCAGCTCCATTTTAAAAGTGGAAAGTTGGTGACTTCAGCCATCTGCTCTCCATTAGAACAGTCAACTGAGAGCTAGAAGAAAAGGAAATATCACTATACCTGTTTTCCTTGTGACCACATAGACCAGGAGAGAACATGCTGTAAGAACCTTTGTCTGGACCTCATGTATCCCTTGCTTTATCTGTAAGAAAAACTTTCTCATTCCCATCTGCATAAATTTTGTTACTATATTACTGGATATATTAGGATCACTAGAGAGTCAGGTTACATATATAAATCCTCAATTGAATATTCAAAAGTTTATCAGTTACATTTTTGTTACTGTGGCCAAATACATGATAAGTGATATGAAGAAGGAAAGCTTTCTTTTGGCTCATGGCTTGAGTATACAGTACATAATGGCAAAGACATCAAGAGGCAGTTGGTACCATAAAATTTGCAGTCAGGAAGGAGAGAGATCCATGCTTGTACTCAGGTCACTGTCTTCCTTGGATTCAGTCAGAACTACAAACCAAAGAGTGGGACCACCTACATTTATTCAACATATTCTCATATTGGTTAACCTAACCCCAAAATTCCCTTACAGAGGTACCCAGAAGTTTGTTTTGTAGGTGACTCCCCATCCTGTCAAGTTGAAAATATTGACTTCCCCAATGATATTTTAGAATTAAAATTATCACCTCTATAGAAGCTTCTCTTGGAATGACAGCATCAGAAGTCATGGAGATTATGTTTCTTGGAAGAATAGAAGAGGTAGTGGATCGACAAAGTAATATTTGTTATTTATGCCTGCTCTTAGAACATCTCATTTTCAAAATCATTTTGTAGCAAGAACAGGAAATGTAGTCAAATTAAAAAGTGCTAACAGGAAAAGAAAACAATGAAAATTAAAACAAACTCACAAAACATGTCAACAATCACCCATTTATATCTATTTTTTAATTTTCCAGTTAAAGAAAAATATCCCTTTATTTTTCTTGTTGCTGTCAATGGAGTATTCACTTGTTTAATCAGGTAAAATTGAGAAGTCTCCCACTAGGTTGATCCTCACTGATGGGAAAGGTGGAATACAATAAATACACTTTATTTTATTACATTACTAATTATGGAGTTTGTATTTGCTATATTTTTCACCACTGTTAACAAAAACCTGAGAGACAACAAAGAGAGGAGTTTACTTGGACCAGTGTTGTCAAAGGACATATATCCATCTTGGTGTAGAAGGTGAGGCAGTGGGAGCTGGTCAGGTCATAGCAGGAAGAGCATGAATTAGACACTCTTCACACCTTGAAGAACCAGGAAGTTGAGAAACCAACCCAGAACCGGACATAGGTATCATTCAGACTCACCCCCAGTGACCTACTTCTGCTAGTTAGGTCAGAGGCTCAAAGGTTCCAGAATACCCCCTAATGACATCACTACCTGGGAAATATGTCAAAGACTAATAGGAGGCATTTAATATTCAAATAGTAACACCCAGACTCAGTTTACATAATTTGACGTGGGATAACTTCTATGGGCTGCAGATTTTCTTCGATAAAGTTATTTGTTGATTTAGATTCATGTTTGTGCTTCTTCCTCCTACAGTAGTCTGGTCAAGTGATTGCACTCAGAGGAAAAGGAGGACTTACAGAACTTATTGTGGACTAGGAAGGGTAGATAACCGCTAACAGGCTGCAAGTGAAAAATAGCAGCCCAGACGATAGCACAATTCACGTTTCTGGCAACATATTTATGATTTACTATTTGGCTTGGTCATGAACTGGTACTCTCCTTGACTACCTCAGTAGCATTACAGTAGCCCTATGGCAGGAGGGAACTTTGTTTAGAGTATAGCTTTGTACAATATAAGTGGAAAACATTTTGAACAGTGAATGGATAATCAGAAAAAAGAATGCTTCTGAGTTCCAGGTCACTCTCTCTGCCTACCCTCTACTTTCTGAGCAAACTATTTAAACCTCATGACTGCCATTCTGGCACACAGATTGTGAAGTTTACCCTCCATAAGCCTCTTAGTTCAGCATGGCCTAGCTGACCTTTGATCTATTTTCATTTGTTTGCATTCTTCAAAATCTGATGGCTTTTTTGTTACTTTAATCATTATTGTAACAAAATATCTGATATAAAGTAACTTAAGAAATTTTAGAAGAAATACCCCTTTATGGCATGAACAGGATGATGGCAGATGGGTGAGTCATCTGTTTGTATCACATGCTCAGTCACATGGCAAAAAGAAGTGAATGTTGGTTCTTGGCTGCTCTATCTTCTTATTCAGTCCTGCACCTCAGCCAAAGGAATGGTGCTCCCACCCAGGGTGGTCTTTAAATTCAAGCTGACCTTCCTGGAAATATCATCACAGACACACACACATATGTCTTTCTCTTGGATGATTCTAATTGCTATCAAGTTGACAATTAAGATTAGCCATCAGAATTCTTATAGACCCTAATTTAATATACATGTAGCTCAGCATATTATTCTTCCTCATAATGCCCTTGTAGATTCTGTGTATACCTTTTATGTGTCTCAATTTCAATCTCTCAAACTCCTTGCTTGCCCTTAAGAGGAATTCCTGTTTAGCTACATATCCACTGTCCCCAACTAATTTGAGATTGTCAGCAGATCTACAATTTTGCGTAATTCTGGAAGTTCCCTTCTATCTCATTTGACCCTGTCTAAAATTCCTTCACATAGTCAGAGTGTACCTTTGTGGATCTTTGCTCCACGTAAAAATCAAACTATTATAGATTTAAATGTGATAAGCTCACTATGAATATTGCAAGTTTGTAAAAGCTTGCAACTCTAAAAATAGCAAACATTTATTGAGCCTTTATTATGTGCCAGATACTGTACTAAGCATTTCATATATTACATCACTTCATTTTTGTGAAACTATATGAATAGGTTTGGTTGCTTTAGTCCAATAATCCAGACAAAGAAGATAAGGACATAGAGGCCAAAACATTTGCTCAGGATTGTCTAACCAACATATAGCACTGGTTGGCTGATGGTTGTGTATTTCATCAAGGCCTGTGTTCTGAAGGACCACACCAAACACCATTAATTACTCTTGGCCACAAAAGAAGAATTTTAACACAGTTTTGCAATTCATTTGTTAAATACTTGAACTGGGAAAATTCAGAGGCAAGCAATCTTTTAAATTACAAGATAGAACAGCAAAGAGGATTTTGCCACTCAGAAATGTCTTTGATTTGGTGAATTCCCAGAAGACTACTGTGATTCCAAACAGACAAATGGGTTCCAATGAGGCAGAAATATCTTTTTGTTCCCTTCACAGCAAAATCATCTTGTCTGTACTCATTTTTCATACTATATTACATTCATATTTCAGTGGTGAGAAAAGACAACTTAAAAATATTCCTTTAAATTTCCCTCTCAGATTCCCCCATAGAATGACTTTGGCTATTAAGCTGTCATGTGATGTGTATTTTTTCTGGCAGTAGTTGCATTTCCAATTAGTAGCTTAAATGGACACAATAGTGCCTCACTGCTCAGTAATGTGTCAGAGCACAGTGAAAACTGTCAATTCCCCTCCAAGTCATTCACTAGCCTCATGATATTCTAATTACAATTATAGTCCAGGGGTAGGGAATCACTTGGTTGTATTTTCTCACAGTTGTAATTTAAAAAAAAAATTGCTCAGCATGAATAAGCTATGAAATATATTAGAAAACAATAATTTCAACAATTTTATTTTAAAATGTGTTTTAGATACTTCACACTGAGAAAGTCATCCTGAGTCCTTAAAAATGCAGAGATGGAGCGGAAGAGAGAACTCTGCTCTTAAGACCATTAGTTTCTTTCAGAGGACCTCATGTCAATTTCTAGCACCCACATGAAAGTTCATAAACCATATACACCTCCTGCCTTACCATGGGTATTGCACACTTATAGTACACAGACATACATGTAGACAAAACCCTCATAAACATTCAAAACATAAGTAATTTAAAAATAGAGATGCAAGCCCAGTTTGGAGTTTGCCTGCAGCAGGTTCACAAATCTCCAAACTGAGAAAGGTTTCAAAATCTGTATGGATTTGTGACCCTGTCTTCATTTGTGTGTATGCAGCGCTTAAAGTCTCTGGCCTCATAAGTGGATTCTCATTCATAAGTCAGGAAACGGGAGAGAAGATGGTCAGTAGAAAGCAGACGTTAGAGGAACAGATTATAACTGCCTCAGGAACTACAGCTCCTGCAATTTACAGCTAAATTTCCTTTATATCAAATCACTCAAGCATTGTTGCTAAGTCTATATACACTATCACTTTCTCTTTCAGCAAATAGGGCTTTCATGCCTCTTTCAGGGCAGTAACTACTTTTGTCAACAACCAAAGCAGCTCACTGCTTTGAAAATAACTTGGAGTAAAAACCAACCAACCAAATAATAATAATAATAATAATAATAATAATAATAATAATAATAATAAAACAACCATGTTTGTTCTTCAGAATTGAAGTGGAAAGCAAAATACCTGTGGATACAGTATTCCAAGACAGATGGTAAGGAGGTTTGCAAAAATATTAATAATAATGTTGTAATTCTTATTGGAAATAGAGTTCCAGAGTGAAATTCCTTCAGGTTGGAGGCCATTTTGGCATCTTTTGACTGTATATTCCAGGTGTTATTGAGCCTTGACACTTTTATTGATTCAAGAAGCCCATGAAAAGAAGGGAGATCAATCTATCTTTTTTATTTTGTGATCATACATGTTGATGTCTCAAAAGCTTCCTGCTTTTTAGCTCCTATACACAAATTGTAATTCACCACATGGTACAAATCACAGACTTGGATGGTTGGTTGGAAGCTCCTTTTGCTGAAGAGAGAGACTGCATGTAACATACACCACTCTGCTCCTATTTTGAGAAGAAATGCCCTAGAAACCCATAAAACTAGGTGTCTGCAAACTGAACATTAATGTGTTAAATGACAAAAATAAGTTGTTTTCATGAATTTTCAGTGAAAATAAATAGATCTGTAAAGTGACTGTGAAGCTGAGATGAAATTGATGTCCTTGGTTATTTATTGTAATTAAGAGCATCTTGAGTTAAGGGCTGTGAGGCTATTAAACATTCCTTATGTACTATTTGAGTGGACATGTGACTTTTGCTAGGATAATTGCACACTTCTCAGTATTCATTGACATTACAGAATGTAGATTAAAACTCCTTACAAAGGAATTGGTCGGTTGGTAAGTGCTTTCCTCGCAAGCACAAGGACCTGAGGTTGATCCTCAGAATCCATATAAACATACAGGGTTTGGTGGTATATATTTGTAATTTCAGTGCTGGGAAGGTAGAAACAGGAGAGGCTTTCTGACCAGTCTAGCTTGGTTGGTGAGCACAAAGTCAAGAAAAGATTTTATATTAAAAGAGATGGACAGTATTCCACTTGAGCTTGTCTTCTAGCCTTCTCATGTGGGTATGCACCTGAGCTCACACATGGGTAAGGGCACTAAAGACCCTTACATTGGTAGGATATTGAGAAGGTCTAGCTTATTAAGTAATTCTGGTCTACCACATCCTTATCATTTACAGGCCTAAAAAGCTAACATACTCACACAGCCTGACTTAGTGCAAAGTACAGTAACATACAGATCAACAGGGGAAAACATTTCCTCAAAAATTCATTTTCATTTCATCCATTCTATTGAACAATAACATTGTTGGTTCTTTCCATAAGTTACTTCAGAAAAGCAACCCTCAATATGAAATGAAACATATTAAAAGTTCTACAATATACATTCTTTAAGAATTAGTACCATCAGACTAATTAGACTTGCACTGCAGTCTCTATTAAGAAATGAAGTTGCGGGGCTGTTAAGTTAATGTGCAGTGTTTCACTGGAAAACATGTTCTGATTGCTCCTGGGGAAACATCTGTTCTTTCTGATAATCTGACCTTAGCAGTAATTTAATCCAAAGTTTCCTTCCAAAGTATTTCTCACTTTGCTTAAGGGTTCAATCCCTATAACAAAGGTAATTTATTTGAACTAATTTATATTTATAAATTCCATAAGTTAAGATTCAATAAGAGAAACCAACATGTTATTATATAAACAGTAATCTACAGTTATAAGTAGATAACTAGATGCATGGATAATGACAGATAGATGTTAGATAGGGGTAGACAGACAGGTAGATAGACAGTCAGGGTTTTATTTCATGGATGCGATTGTATACAATATGCCTGCTTAAGTTAGTTAAGGAGTTTCTCTAAAGCTCTTGTCCCTGTATCTATTGACAGACCATGATCTAATCGCAGTAACATTTTCCTTGTATTGGTGAAGACAACTCTTTATCTAGAGTGAGTGGTTATTTTAGTAAGAAATAAATGCTACCCCTATTATGATGGGAGTGGGTGGATGTAAATAATATGGCATGATACTCTGTGAACAGTGCCCTATCAAGAGTTTTATAGCTCTATGTTAGTCATGGCAACTGTTCCTTACTTTACTCAGTAACAGACAGCAAGTGTAGTCAGATCAACCTTGAAAAGAAGTCCGCAAAGCCAAGTTCACATCGTAGCTATATTTTTACCACCCAGGTCACTTGCTCATGAGTGCTCTGGGTAACAACAGGAATGGCTGGAGAATTGAGTTAAATCTGACATAAGAATAGTTTCTTCTCTCCTGTGATGATGAATATCATTCCCTACTGAGGTCATTCTTTGTTGAGTATTCACAAAGGATACCAAATTTCAAACTCTGCTTGTTTATAAAAGTCAGTCATTTATATAGTCCCCAGATCTGCTGACAACTATGTTTCCAAATATGTTTCTCTGACATCACTAATCATCCAGCCAAAGTAGAAGCTCCGATTCATGAATTGATGTAGAGTCACATATATTAACTCTTCATGAAGGGAAAATGAACAACCAATGGTAATGTTGCAGTTCTGACTTCTGGGAGGACTCCCTGTCACCACAGTCCTTGAAGATCCTTCAAATAGAATGGTGATAGTGCAGTTAAGGAACCATAGGTGAAACAAATGCAAAATTTTTCTTCCTCCATCAGATGGCATTCAGTATTCCCTCCTCTGAGAGTACAGATACATGCAGTAAGAAAGATAAGGAGTAGTGAAAGAAGGAAAAATAAATAACTTCCCTAGGGAAGAGCACACTAGCTGGTTACCCCACATCAAATGGTGAGCCCTGAAACTACACATATAAATAGTATTACATAGACTGAGCAAGAATTGTATTTATGTATCCAGAGAGGGGGTGACCAAGAATTTAAAAAAAACTGAAAGGTGGTAAAGTTTGGAGAGATGAAATGCTATAATTATAATCTCAAAGAATAACATAAGTTTAAAGAAAAGGGAAGAAGGTTATAGGATGGAGGATGGAAAATTATGTTTTGGCCATTTCCTCATGTATTTTGCTTTCAGTTCTTGAATATTATCATATATATTATATATATATATATATATATATATATATATATAGTTTTCACTTGATAATAGGATATTGTTATATATATCCAACTTTCTACTTGGTGGCTGAGGGTGTTAAGTAGTTCATGATAGGGAATTCAGAAGTCCAGTTTATATGATAATCTGATGGTCGATAATCAAGGATTATCATTTATTACATGCATGAGCAAGCCAGAAAGTTTTTTGGTTCTTCTGCTTTTTGTTTTGTTTTGTTTCATCTTTAAAGAGTAAATAGGCTGTTGGATTCGTGAATTCATATCAGCTATAGTGACAGGCACAAAACCTACTCAAGATCAACCCAGTCAAAATGGCAGCATGTGAGCAAGAAGGGTTCATAAGGATCCACATCTAACTGAGATGTGTTTGGAATTTGGTAGCTTCCAGAGGAGGAAAAGCCATTCTTTTGGGCTGATGTGGTTACCAGTGGGCTGTACATGTTCTGGTGGATGCTCCATAGCCATGTACAAGTGAGCAAACAGCACTGATTAAACTAAGAATATAAAAAATAAAAAAGAAGATGAACTGAGAGGGTTGGAGACTTGGAGAACGGAAATGGAATGGATATTATCATATTCCATTTCATGAACTTACTAAATTTTCAATAATTTTGAAATAATATTAGTAAATTAAAATGAAAATAGAACATTGCCATAAAAATTACACAGATACATGATGACAAGTTTTAGTACAGCATCCCAGGGATAAATACTGTGGGAGGGTTTGTAAAAGGGTTTGAATAGCATCCCTACTTCCCACTGACAGTTCTACTGTGTCTTTTAGGGAGTGTGATCTAAGTAACAGAGAGCTGCCACAGCAGGCTGAACCTGTCACAGAGTATTCACCTGTTCTGAAAAAGACTCTAAATTGGTAGTTTTTTTCAGATCATCAAAGAGTCACAGTGACAAAATCAAATCAAGTATATATCTTTTCTAATCCAAAGGATTTCACTGTGTTGTTCAACTTTATTAGTGGCCTCACACAATTATGATTCTTTCACTTTATATGGGCTGCTGGCCACCACACCGAACTCACAGATATTTTTGTGGAATTAGTTCCCCAGTCTCTGGCATGCAAGTGTTTTACCAACCTGTTTAGTTACTATTTATTTTTCACTTACTACATCAAATAAATATTTATAAGGCAATAATGTCTTCTTAAGAGATACCAGATTTCCTTTCAATTGAAGTGGGTAGGGTACTTGGTATGTAAACTAGTTTGAAGCTGGGCATTGAAGAAGATTTGTGATTTGCCTGAGGGATCTTGATCACTACACCTAGAACTTGTCAGGTTGCAATGATCAACTATTTTAGGTGAATATTTATTTAGTTTGAGGGGTTCTGAGGTAAAGTGAACCACAGGAAATATCTCTAATTTGATCAGTGCAATTGCTCCAAAATCTATTTCTGTTGTTCCTGTTACTACCATTTTTATTTTGGAGATTGAGTGCTCCTTCTTATTCTCTGGGATGCCAACTGCCTTTCAGGATCCAATTGTAACAGCTGTCATATATATTCTTTAACTTATGGAGAAGTCCACAAATTTATTCACAAATTATTACTTACAAGTTGGTACAGTATTCTCTATGTAACTCTGTGGAACATAGGATACATTAAATGAGAAAACTGCCAGTCAATCTAACCCATTGGGTGCCATTTTAAATAGTATTCTACCAACTTCTAGCAATTTTTCTTTGAGATATTTTTAATCTATATATCAATCAGCCCTACAAAACCTATTAGAGCCATCCCTAGCTATTGTTCTTAAAATATTAAGTCTGCAGTCTTTAATTAGTTGGTCTAATGTAACTATTCCTTTCACTCTAAACTCACATCCTTAAGATGCTTAAGTTTCTTCAAAATAAATAGGTCAATCATGTGTCTTCATGAATACTCTACCTATTGCAAATCAAAATTTATACCTTTCCTACTGTGCTTGTTGGGTCTTGAGTCTGATTGCAGATCTAGGAAGACTACAAGAACAAACTGTGGAATCTGGAGAGTCACAGAAATGCTTTGAAAGGTAACTGTACATCATCACTGTTTCTTTGGAAAAAAATAAAGTGACATAACCAAAAGGGAGTGGAGAGCTTACTTTAATTGACAAGGAAAGTCAGGAATTTTTTATATTGACTTATCATAATTCATCACATACCTCATGTCAATTTTCATGATTTCTTTCCCTCTCATAGACTGTTAGAATTATGAGAAAGAAACTCTAGAGTGTTAGGGAATTTCATTTATAAAATAGCATTTATCTTTAGGTTTGTTCTTTAGTAAATCATGGCCCAACAGTGACAAGTAAATGAATTTCTCTCAGAACAGTCATGAAGTTTTCAAATTTTTATACAGACCTTAAGGTGGGAATTTAAGTCACTAAGCTTGTTTTCTTGACTCATATTTTCTAGCATAGTTAGAAGCAGTCAACAAACCCAATTATGGTATATATTTTCACTAACCTATTTTGAGATTTTGAATACCTAGTCCTGCCTTCCCTTCTATAAACACACTTGATTTCACAGGTCATATATTGAATAACTATGCTTTCCATGAATGTCATGAATTGCCCATGTCCTGTTTGACATGGAATACATTATCATCAATGCCTTTAAACTTTATCACAGAAGAAAACCAATTTCAACAGCCCAGAACCAACATAAATAACTCATATAAATAAATAAAATCTTGAGATTTTATACCACAGAACTTACGCTATTTTTATTACAAAAAGGTGGTTATTCTTTAGGATTTAATAGGAGAAATAAAACCATCAGGAGATATACAGAAACTTTATTCATTGATGAGGTCAATTCTTGATCAACAATTTAAAATAGGAAAGATTTATCTTGGCTAATAGTTTCAAAGATTTCTATCCAAGGATGACTGGATTCATTAATTTGATCCAGACATGGAGTGAGAAAATGTGTCTCATGGCAGCTAAGAAACAAAGAGAGGAACACAGAGGGGGCTAGGACAATATTCCCATGGAAGACACAATGACTAAAGTCTTCTAAACAATCTACTTCCCTTCCACAGTTTCACCACTCCCCAATAGCATATTTATATTTTGAACCCAACTTATCTATGGATAACACTTTTGATTACATCAAAGTCAATCAAGTTTAAACATAGTGGATAGTTAACGTATAACTTACATATAGATAAATGGATAGATGGGTTATAAGATTTTGATCCCATCCATCTGTAAGAGTTGCAGTTGAAAGCAGACTTTGTGAGGCTTTATTCTTCACTTTTGATGATTAGACCTGAGGTCTACAGGGAAAACAGTATAGTAGAGAATACAGATTCAAAATGTAGATGTACAAGATGTTGAAACTCATAAAATAAATTGAAATCTAAAAGAGTGAGCCAGAATTCATGGTATCAGATCTGACTGAATTTCTCACTGCTTCTGACTGACTGAGAAACACCCCATAGAACTCCCCTCAGGGAGTTAGGCTTCAACCCACACTAGGATTCTAAGAAGCACCAGAAAGATTCAAGAACAAATGTGTCAGTGGCAAGGCCTACCTCTTCTCAAGTCAGCATTGTGCATTAGCAGATGAGTGATGGGGCATGTACTCTAGTATGGCTGCCATTTTCACTGCTGTCCTCTAGTTCTCAAAGAAGAAGCCACCCTTCTTTTGGTTAACTAACAATCAAAAACAAAGGAAAAATAATTAAGTGAAATTTAATTTAACCATTTTTTTTTTGTCATTTTTTTTCAAAGCTCCATATATCTGAGTACTAAGGTAGAAATTTTCGGAAGGTGTCTGGCTATGTTTCCCAGGCTGGCCCTTAACTTGCCAACTCGTGACTGGCATAGTCTCTGAATAGCTGTTAAAAAGACTTTTGACAATTGAGAGGAAGTTATCTGAGGCTAAAAGGACTGAAAAGCAAATGACAAACATCTTGATAGTGAGCATAGGCTAAATAAAGGGATTCTGTGAACCAAAACATGAATTAATTCACTTTTTAATTCCCTCTCTTGATATCTCAACTGAAATGAAACTACATATTTATTTCACACAGATTCCTTTAAAGATTTTCACTGATGGAAGGCAGCTGTAGGTGAGATATGTTAATCCTGTGGTTGAAAAGTCAGACTTGGATTTCAAACTTCTTCATTCTTATGAGGTAGCCCTAATTAAATACTTCTTCACTTAAAAGATAATGTATACATCATTTCTAATATACCATTTTGTAAAACATTGTATCTATACTTAAAATATATTAATCATGAAATATAGTCTAGTTATAAAACTCAGTGGTATAGCCTTTGTGTGGAACATGCAAGGCCTTGGATTCATTTCTCAGAAATACAATAAAAGAGAGGGGGGGAAGAAAGTTATTATTCTTTAATTATTATTTATGACTTTCATTTTCATTATAAATTATAAGAAATTGGGTGTATGCTACTAATATCTTTACAAACAATATTAATGAACAGAGGATATTAGAAAATCTCAAAAATTTTAACTCATTTTTATATTTAGTAGGCAAGCATGATTGACACTGTCTTAGTTATTCATTTTTCACTTACAAGTGACATGCTCAGTTAGAGAGTCAGTGGCCTCAACTAATAACAACTACATTTACTATAGTCTTATTTCTTCATCTTTTCATCCAAACCAGACATGAATGAAGTAAATTTGAGCACTGTTTATGGGCTAGCCAAGGAAATTTTTGAAGATTGTATGATAGCTTAACTTCTTAGTTGTGTCTACTTTCCTTTTTATAGATATTTGGCTGCAGGAACTTATCTCTGTCTCAGATGTTTGCCTCAGGTAAGTTTTACATTGAAAAGATAACAAACCAGACCAGTTTTAGGTTTGTTGCTAAAGCTGTAAAAGTCAGGTTTGAGAGTGATGCTGAATAGTTAAGTTGTGAGGTAAAAGGCTGAGGTAGGCCAAAAGTAAAAAAGAAGTGGTTAGAGAAGGCAAATGTTATAGGGGGCATTGGAGGTTGATCATCTATCAGTCTCCTGGCAATGACAACCCATACTAGACTTACATGGACTCCTGGTAAAGGCAGGAGTAAAATTGTTCCAGTCACCAGTAGCAAGTGGGACTGATGTAACCACAAAGAGAGATGTACTATAGGGAATAACACAGCAGATGTCTGAGATATATGGGATGACTTCAAGGAAAATGGAATTATTTGGTAATTAATGGTGAAAACTCATACTTTGGGAAAGTAATAAAAGGCTAAGAGTAGTTAATCAGCAATTTTATGGTAAATATCAAAACATAATGTCCACATTGGCAGTATAAACAGATTCATGTACCTAAGAACCTGTTGTCCTGTGATAAACTAATTCCCATTTTCCTGAGGAACCGCCATACTGATCTCCAAAATGGCTGTATGAGTTTGCACTCCCACCAGCAGTGGAGGAGTGTTCCCCTTTCTCCACATCCTCTCCAACATGAGTCATCATTGGTGTTTCTAATTTTAGCCATTCTGGCAGGAGTAAGATGGTAGGTATCTCAAAGTTGTTTTGATTTGCATTTCCCTGATAGCTAAGGGATTTCTATTTTTGTTTCACAGAAAATGAAAAGATGTGGATTCCTTCCAGACTAATGTGGTTTGATCAAGCCAGACCACCTGAAACAGAGTACCAGGTGATCCTACATTCAAAACAGCTGGACAAAGCAGCCTTACAGACTACAGCCAGGATTTCTGAATCTTCTTCGAATTCCCTATAACAGCTCCTGTTACCAGCAGGAAGTAGTTTGGAAAGAACAACGCCCAAATTCCAAAATATTGTCTATAAATGTTTGTTTTCATTTAAATGGACTTGGTTATATAAAATAAAATTAAAAAAAGAACCTGATGTCAAAAAAATGCTAAAAGAAAAACACTAAATTTATCATTTTTAATGCCAGAACTTCAAAGGAGGTTGAACTCTTTTTAAGATTTGTGTGTGTGCCCATACATAAACACTGAGTCAAAGTAGAACCCAGATGCAGATGGAGAGGACAAGAAAGACCAGGCAGCAGAAACACATATAGACAGCTTATCTGAACAAGGAGGAGCTAAAGGGCCACCAGACTAATAGCTGGGAAGCCAGCATGGGACTGAATAAGGCCCCCCTGAATATGGGTCTCAGCCAGAAGGACTGAGCAGTCTAAGGGACCTCAGACAGTGGAGCCAGGATGTATCCCTGGTGCACAGAAGGACCTTGCAAACACATCCCCCATGGAGGGATGACTGCCTTAATCTAGAAACAGAAGAGAAGCCCTAGTCTCTACTTCACATGACTTGTCAGATCTACATGACCACAACTGGATGGCATTCCCCTACATATGGAATTGGGGTGGGGGGATTGGAGGGGAGGGTGGTTAGGGTGCATGTGAGAAGGCAGAGAGGGTAAAAGGGAAGGAGGGAGGGAGAGGGAACTGGGATCGACATGTAAAATAATAAATGAAATAAAAAAAATGCTTTGACTCCAAAATTTAAGTTCAAGGACAAGTTACTGGGGAAAAGGATTTCTATTTTTGTTTCCACAGAAAATGAAAAGATGTGGATTCCTTCCAGACTAATGTAGTTTGAGTAAGCCAGACTGCCAGAAACAGAGTACCAGGTGATCCTACATTCAAAACAGCTGGACAAAGCAGCCTTACAGACTACAGCCAGGATTTCTGAATCTTCTTAGAATACCCCATGACAGCACCCCTTAACAACAGGAAGTAGTTTGGAAAGAACAATGCCCAAATTCCCAAATATTGTCTATACATGTTTGTTTTCATTTGAATGGACTTGGTTATATAAAATAAATAAATAAATAAAATTAATTTTAAAAAAAGATTTGTGTGTGTGTGTGTGTGTGTGTGTGTGTGTGTGTGTGTGTGTGTGTAAGTGTTTGACGTGTTTGATGAAAACACTATGCCAAAAATAAAAATGAATATGTTTATATCTTTCCACACTTTTAGAATTTTTAAATAACAATGCATTAACTAAATTTAGCACATTTAACAATAGCATTTTTTTTTTATGTAAAACCCACCTACTTTGGTTGAGGTGAATACAAGTTATTTTAGTCCCATCTTAATTACTACTAGAAATTGTCATATCTTATGTCACACAGCAAACTGTAAATATCTCTATATGATCTGACACACACACACACACACATATATATATATATACATATATTATATATATATATTTTATATATGTGTAGTATATATATATACATATATATATGTATATATATATATATAGGATATATGTAGGATAGCTGCAGCAGAGTTCAAGAGGCTTCAGAAGTAGGCTGAGAAAGAGTCTGTATCAGTAAGATTAGCAAGACCAGTGTTGGGAAGAAGCTGCTGCTGGAGTTTCTGATATCATGTTTGAGAGAGAAGCTACTGAGCTCAGCTGTGATGTAAATTGAACTAGGTCTCAAGATGGAAATAGAGTGTCAGGCCCATGTACAGGGGCACCAGGCAGATACATATATGGTGAAATGGCTTGTCAACAGCAGAGGAGCAAGACCACTTGAGTTCTCCTCAGTTCTTGACATACACACCAATTTTCAGATGTCAAATTAGTGTGGTACCCAGGAAGGGGTGCTATATCCTGTTCTTGGTTTGGTATGTTGGTTTGTTCCTGATGATAGTGTTAAGAATTAAACTTAGGAAAAATAGCTCTTGAACACTAAAGTATCATTCCAGTCTCAAAAGTTGAGACCCAATAAAATCTGCTCTAGTGGGACTAGAAAGATTGATGGGCTAGAAGCCAGGCAGATGCCTGATAGACAAATAGACAGGGAAAAGAGACTCTCATTTAAAACATAAAATGGGTGACTTTCTGGTTCTTCTTCCTCTCTAAAATAAAGCCTTGGAAGGTTCTTCAAGAAACTGTTTTGCAGGGGACTTTCAAGTTTCCCAGTGGAGGCCTCCTATGGTAGGATCCAATCAGCTTCCTCATCTTTGTCTTGGTTAACCAATCTCCTAAAATAGCCCAAGACAAACAATACTGAAGATGAAAGGGAATCCTTCTCATTTTTGAGGCACATACTAAATCTGGTCCTCTAAGCTGTCTTGAACATCAGCATTGGGTCTCCTTCTCACCTGGGAACTCTGTGTGTGTGTATGTGTGTGTGTGTGTCTCTGTCTCTCTGTCTCTCTGTCTCTCTGTCTTTCTCTCTCTCTCTCTCTCTCTCTCTCTCTGTGTGTGTTTGTGTGTGTAGGTGGGTGTTCTGTGTATATGTCCTTTCACTTTCACCAAATTGTTGCTGAGTGTTGAGATCTTGTTATTTGGCCTTTGCATTGCCCAAGGAGGATTGGTACCTACAATCCTAGATAATATCATCCTGATGGCATTAACAACCAAGCCACCATTGTGCTCACTTTTTCTTTTGAGGCACAAATGAACATTCAGCCACCTAGATGGTTGTCAGTGACAGACCAGAGATTAATTTTTAACAAAATCCAATTCTTAAAGTCCCAGCACATCATGGATGACCACCTTATGAAAGCTGTAACATGGAATTCTGCTTTTAAGCCATATTTTATTACATATACTCTCTATCACCTGCAGCTGAGAAGGAAGAAGTATCTGGAATCCCAAGGGAGAGTTTCCTCAACTATCTATAGATGTTCAGGCATCCAGAGTAAACATTGGAGCTAAAATCACAACATGACACTGGCTAGGAAAGGGTTAAACCAGAAACTGGTGGAAATGGAATATAGGACACCATTAACCCTAGGAGAGAGGAGATTGTGATGTCAAGTGTACCTGGTCAAGAGGGACAGAAGACAGTGCTACATAAAGGAAGTATATGTTGATTTTTCTTGGACATGGAATGTAAATTCTTTTATGACAATACAAGAGAGACCAGCATCCAGCTAGGCACAGAAGCAGACATAGTTCCCTTCAGTGAAGCTTACTATAATGAAAGGACCTCAGGGCAATGGTTGAGCCTTGGAGGATTGGAGAGCATTTGGAAGAAGTAATAGGATATGTGGAGATTGAAACCTGATGGAGCCTTAAAGGACAGGAGAAGCCTTTAAACCCTAGAGAGAAGTGTTGCTAAGAGAGGTAGGGAGAAAGAGAGGGAGCTGCCATGGGAGGAATTGCAGGGGAGGCCAGAGAAGCCCATTCAGAGCAAGCATCATTCAGGAGTAGAGGCACGCAGATCTCTATAAGAGTTCCAGATTAGTCAGGGCTACATAGTGAAACTGAGTCTCAAAAATAATAAAAATAAATAAATAGTATAAAATAAAAAAGCAAAATTACACTGAATTATTGACTCTATCACACATACTGATATGTATTAGCATTATTTTTTAGTACATACAACTAGCATTTCTTTTGCAATGTGATACTTCACATGTTTTATAATATTTATTTAAAGGACAACACGGAGGTGTGGAAGGAAAAATAGGACAACAGGTAGGATGAAAACCTTAGAAGGTAAGTTTCTCTGGTTACAATCCTCACTGAGAATATCTAGTACATAAACAATAAGCAATTATACACCTTGCTTATATTAATACATAGCCCAAAACTTTTGCATCTTTAAAACTTTCCATTTATATTCAAGAATCCCTTTGAATCTGAAATAATTTATATTTTCAATAAAACATGTTTTTAAATCCCTTCATTTGCTGACCAAATATTGAAAATCATTGTAGACAATAAAAACAATTTAATAATTCTTCCAACTCAAATACACTCTATCCAAATATTCCCCAAAGTGTGAAACAACAAAGGCAATAGATAAAAATAAATCAATGATTATGTCTGTAATTTTAGCTTAAAGTTTTTTGCAGTTGCTCAAATATTAATAACCCAAGTTCTGATCTTTTTAAATATGCAGAATCTACTTAAGCCTTTAAAAACAGAAGAAGCTAAACAGAGATTTAGCCACACATTATAAGGCACAATCCCAATGTGGCAGAAGAAACAACAATGTTATCACATGATGTACAACTATTACTTCTATGCACTTTGAGAAACTATGTCCTAGCTCATCAAAGTGTACAAGGACGCAGCATTGTGTGAATATTTTGATGGTATACATGCTTTAAAAATGTTTTATTAGCTATTCAAACATTAACAGAAAGTGTTGAACAAGTAGATCAGAGCATTGGCTCCCAGAGATTTGAATACACTCTGCAAAATATAACTCAGTAAAGCGCTGGGACTATTATATTATCATGGGACAATTTTCAAAGGCTGACAACAAACACCAGATCTTTAATTAGAAAGTGATACTTTGGTTGTTGTTTCAAAGTATGAAATAGGGAGCAAGAAGTAGCCCAAATTCCTAGATATTATTGAAACTTGGGTGAGTATTCTACTGTTGTTAAAGAAAATATACAAGACTTGAGAACATGATTTTCTTTAGAGATACTATGATAGAACTTACCTCAATTGGAATTATTTTTCATTATTGGAATCCACATGAGATTCATAGTTTAGTTTGCACAGTGGAGATTTTAAAAGTAATTACCTTATAAACCTGGCAGGAAATAGAATATACCAAATGTTGACTATATACTTAGTGCTTAGTAAGTAAATACCCATTGTTATTATTTTATCAAGTATAGTTGTTATATACTTTTATTTTCTCATATGAGCAGCTATAGTGCTTCTATAGAAATTCTTTGCTTGTTTGTAGGCAAAATAGGTTTTTGTGGACTTAGGACTTAACTTACTTTTATAATATAAAGGCTCTGGAAAACCACATTTCCTATTTCAAGTCACCAATTTATAACAGCTGGGGAAAATGTACATATTAGAAAGGATAGTCTGAATCAGACAGTGTGTGATCTGAACCAAAGAGTAAATTATATCTGCTATTGTCTATATTAGGCTTCTGCTTGGAAAGTGACTCAGGTGACATGATGTCCTCATTCCTTTCTTTACTTATTAGATAAACCAAGAGGCCAAGTATTAAGGGGTCAGTCTGACTGGGCAGGCAGGTAGTAGGGTATCCCTTTCCTGACAGAACATATTAAACAATTTTGTTTTCATATATAGTGCAAGATGGAGCCCCAAAAGTTGTTAAATAAAACCTAACCTACAGTTAGATGCACATATAAGATGACCCTGCCTGCCATAATGGGAGGATATTGAACAAAAGATCATGCAAGGAAGAACCCTGATGACTATTTCAGTGTTTTGGTGAAAGATATAATAATTGTGGTTGTGGTGGCAGAAATGGGGAGCTAGAGGGAAATGGTGGGATTTTCTTTCAGGAGACAGTTCAAATTTAGGCTGCCATTGTAGCATCTCTGACTCCATTTTCACAGCTCTAAGAGGAACAAATTACAATTGCCACTTATAGTAGCTATTAGATAAGTGGACCCTTGCACACAGTACATCAGTAAGGCCACCCTCAAGCTATCTCCCACAGCCTTTCCCTGTGTGGGTTACCAGGAGAATAAGCATGAAGATACTCATAAAAGGCTTAGAATTACACTTACCATAGTATAAAGTCTCACTCAGTGTTGCTAGTAGTGGCAGTTGTTATGACAAGCTTAAAGTACAGTTCTGTAATGATTTTAATTCAGCATTAAAAAGTAAACCTAATAACTACAGAAGGCTAGCACCAGTGTGAGATCCTACCTCCATATGGAACAATTTGAGTCAGTGGTATGCAGGAACCTTTCACAGCACACACAGGAATGATAGATGACCAAAAGGAAAAGTTCTATCCACATCTTTAAGTGAGCCTGTCCATTCACACACACACACACACACACACACACACACACACACACACACACACACATATGCACGCACACACACACACTGGGTATTAAAACATGTGTAATTAAATCAAAACATAGGAAAAAGCTAGGAAGAGTTTACATTAATTGCTAATAAATCAAATGACCTCAGAAACCACTCTACAGTGTTTGTGCCCTTTCACAAAGAATACACCCAAACCATGATTGTGGGACTTGCTCATTGAAGAATATGGAAGGGAGGCAGAGGCCCCACAATTCCTTTTAGATAGATAGTTGAGTCACCTGTTCTTGCCTGTAACTCATAACACATGAGAGGCTAACTGGAAACCTCATATACATGAAAACCATTGACTTAGGGTTTCTATTGCTGTGAGGAGACACCATGACCACAGCAACTCTTATAAAGAAAAAGATTTAACTGGGTATGTCTTACAATTTCAGAGATTTAGTCTATTATCCTCAGGTGGAATATGGCAGCATCCAAGCAGACATAGTACTAGAGAAGGAGCTGAGAGATCTACATATTGACCCACTAGGCAATAGGAAGTGAACTGTGACACTGGGTGTAGCTTGAGCATAGACTTCAAAACCTACCCCCACAGTGGCACAGTTCCTCCAACAAGACCACACCTACTCCAACAGTCACATCTCCTAATAGTATCATCCCCTTTGGGGGCCATTTTCTTTCAAACCACCACATTCCACTCCCTGGCTGCCAAAGGATAGTAGCCATATCATAATGCAAAAATGCATTCAGTTCAACTTGAAAAGTCCATATTCCATAACAGTTTCAAACTTATTTAATAGTCTAAAGTTCAAAGTCTCTTCTGAGATTAATGATCTCTCTTAACTGTAATCATGTAAAATAAAAATCAAAAGGCAGATCACACACTTCCAACATATAGTGACACAGGATACACATTACCACTTCAAAACATAGGGAAGGGAGTATAGTGAGGAAATACTGGACCAAAGCGAGACCAAAAACCAACAGGGCAAACTCCAAACTCAACATCTCCGTGTCTGATGTCAAAATTCTATGCGCATCTCCAACTACTTTCAGTTTTGCTGACTACAACACACTTCTTTCTCTTGGGCTGGTTCTACTTCCTTTAGCAGCTTTCCTCTGCAGGTATCCCACAACTCTGGCATCTCTAACATCTTGGGCTCTTCAGGCTTCAACTTCACAGCTTCTCACAATGGTCTCTTTAGACCTTCATGCAAGGACACTCCTGATGTATGCCTAGCCTCAGCAGCTTTCCTTGCCATAATGTAATAACGCCCTTTTGTTTTATCTTTAACTCTGAAGCCAGAACCACATGGCTGAAGCTGCTGAATTCTGCTTCATCTGGAACATGTCCCCTCTTTCAATTAAATCTTCACTAGCTTTCTGTTTACAATGGATTCCTTCACTGCCTAAGCTTGAATGTTCTGAAACTGAGTCTGTAGACCAGGTTGACCTGAAACTCAAAGATCTACTGGCCTCTTCCTCTGGGGTGCTGGGATTAAAGGCATGCTCCATCACAACCTGGCTGTAAGCTTTGATTTCATTCTGTTTCAAAAGGTGGAAACTTAGGTAGGTGGGATCTTGACCTGAGGTCACTATTCCCTTTATTCCATTGTTCAAATACATACACAAAGAGCAAAATATAAAAATAAACCCCAACCAAATGCAACATTTATTGGTGACCCAGAAGGATGATTTCTGATTATGACTAAGGCAATGGTATGTGCTAACTGGAAAGCAGATGTTAGCACTTGAAGGCTACTCTAGCTGAGCCGCAGCATAATCATGTAAAGTCTGCCTGAACTGACATTTCTCAAGAGAGGAAAGAAGTACAAATCTATGGTACTAACTAGAGTAAGGAAATCTGCTTGTCTGTCTGTCTGTCTATCATCTCTATCTCTTCTCTCTCTTCTTGACACTCATGTCTTTGAACTTAAAATGTGTGTTACAAATGAAGGACAATAAATGTTAGATATTGCTGTGTTGATTGTCTAGCCAGCTCAGGAAGACTAAAATGGAGTTAAGTTAATAATGTTTTGTACTTAAGGCTCCTTTACTACTGGCATGTCTACAACAGCATTTCCTGTGGGGCTCAATTGTGCTTGTTGAATTTCTTTCTTCTTTCAACACAGCATGTATTCTGAATTGTTTTATTAGTGATCTGATGTATAATCAGAATTCAAAAAAAATAAACTGATGAGTATTTAGATTTTAAGAAACCATTTACTTAAAAAAAAGTAACACTGCTTATAGAAAATGGTAAGTACCTAATTCCTTACTTCTTAGCCCAAATTATATGTGTAATTATTCTTTGTATATCTCCAGCTTTTCAAGGGACCTACAATGATGAGTCAAACACAGTGTGAGCATTTTTTTTTTGAGAACGACTTATTATGCCTTTAAAAAGCTTAGTATTTTATATCCAGACATTAAAGAATTATAGGATTTGAAATTATGAAGAGTCTTAGAGAACAACCATCCCAGATCCCTTTGTAGAAAGAAAAAGGGAGAGATTCCTTTAGTTTAAAAAATGGTAGCATTCAGATATCCTAGCTGTAGTCTGTAGGGCTGTTTTGTCCAGCTGTTTGGAATGTAGGATCAGCTTGTACTCTGTTTCAGGTGGCCTGGCGTGATCAAACCACATTAGTCTGGAAGGAATCCACATCTTTTCATTTTCTGTGGAAACAAAAATAGAAATACTTTTCCCCAGTAACTTGTTCTTCAACTTAAATTTTGGAGTCAAAGCGTTTTTTTTTTTTTTTTTTTTTTTTATTTTACATGTCGATCCCAGTTCCCTCTCCCTCCCTCCCTCCCTCCCCCCAAGTCCTCCCTCCCTCCTTCCCTGCCTTTTGCCCTCTCTACCCTCTCCCATGCACTCTAAACACCCTCCCCTCCCAACCCCCCACCACAATACAATATGTAGGGGAATGCCATCCAGTTGGGGTCATGTAGATCTGACAGGTCCTGTGAAGTAGGGACTAGGGCTTCTCTCCTATCTCTAGAATAAGGCAGTTATCCCTCCATGGGGGATATGTTTGCAAAGTCCTTTTGTGCACCAGGGATACATCCTGGCTCCACTTTCTGAGGTCTCTTAGACTGCTCAGACCTTCTGGCTGAGACCCATATTCAGGGGGGTCCGAGTCAGACCCCTGTTGGCTTCCCAGCTATCAGTCTAGTGGCCCTTAGCTCCTCCTTGTTCAGGTAAGCTGTCTCTATGTACTTCTACCGCATGGTCTTGTCCTCTCCATCTGCTTCTGGGTTCTAGTTTGACTCAGTGTTTATGTATGGGTGTTTGCTCCTGTTTTCAACAGGCATTAGTTGAGGACTCCATGGAGAAGTTAGTTGTTGATCTCACTCTCCGGGAAGGGCATTTATGATAGCCTTTCCAGGGGATTTGAGATTGTTAGTTGGGAGCAGTCTTGTAGTTCCCTCGACCTTTCTTTGTGTTCAACTTTATCTTCAAACCAATATTGGCTCCCTCTTTTATGTTCTCTCTCTCTGTCTCTGTCTCTCTCTCTCTTTCCTATTTTCCATTCCTAACCAGGCTCAATCCTCCTGGTCGCACATGCCTTCCTCTCCTCCCTCTCATTTTCTCCTACTTCTCTCTCCATTAGCTGTCCTCCCCCACTATACCTGAGGTCTGGGGGACTTGTCCCTTCCCAGTTCTGTGAGGGACTTTATATGAATCTCTTAGAATACAACTTGTATCCTAGTTCCTCTGGTGATGTGAATTATAGGCTGGTGATCATTTGATCTAGGTCTAAAATCCATATATGAGTGAGTACATACTGTGTTCCTCTTTTTGTTACTGGGTTACCTCATTCAGGATGGTTTCTTCAAGTGCCATCCACTTGCCTGCGAATTTCAAGATACCATTATTTTTTTCTGCAGAGTAGTATTCCATTGTGTAGATGTGCCACATCTTCATTAACCATTCTTCAATTGAAGGGCATCTAGGTTGCTTCCAGGTTCTTGCTATTACAAATAGTGCTGCTATGAACATAGTTAAACAGATGTCTTTGTTGCATTGATGTGAATCCTTTGTGTATATGCCTAAGAGGGGGATTGCCGGGTCCTGTGGTAAACTAATATCTGAATCTTCTTCGAATCCCCCAAGACAGCGCCCCTTACCAGCAGGAAGTAGTTTGGAAAGAACGACGCCCAAATTCCCAAATATTGTGTATAAATGTTTGTTTTCATTTAATTGGACTTTGTTATATAAAATTAAATAAAAAATACTCTATATGCATAAAAAAAATAAAAAAAAATTAAAAAAAATGGTAGCATTTGTTGAACCAAAGATTTGCAGATGGTCAGAGCCAGATTCAATGAGGTGTGACTTCATAATTCAGTGCAGGATAGGGCAAGGCAGGTCAGGTCAGGTGATTTAGATCAGGAGAGCCTTGTTGTGTCAAATATGAAGGTATAAGAATGATATTGCATAATGCCACCACTCTTTGTTGTTGACAAAGTATACAGTGAAGACCATTTGGCCTCTTTTCCTTGTCTATACCTCTAATCAGAAATTGTAAGTATTATAGAGGCTTCCTATCCTCACATTCTGTCTAAATGGGCTGAGCTGCAGCTTTTCTCTGTAGTTTTTGTTTTGTTCTTTTGAGAGGGTTTGTTATGTATCCTTAGCTAATCTGGAACTCACTGTGCAGAACAAACTGGTGAGGAACTTGCAGCAATCCTCTTGCCTCTGCCTCTCAGGAGCCAGGATTGCAGACTTGTTCTATTACACCCAGCTAACTCAAAGGAATTCTTGTCACAGGAGCTTAAATAGCCAAGGGGCTTCTGTATGACTCAGTTAACAGAAGGAACAGAGAACAGAAGATAGCCCTCTGCTAGAGCTGCATCCTCTAAGTGCTGAAAGCTATTGACTTGTTCCCCAGGAATTCCATTGTTCAGTTGACCATGGGTATCTGTGTAGGCTGTGTAGGTTGTAGGTACCCCTATAGATACCAAAGTTTCAGATGCTGAAGTTCCTTATATAACATGATATTGTATTTACTTAAGGCCTTGTGAACACCTTTGCATATATTCTATATTACCTCTCAATTCCTGATAATTATTAATACAATGTAAAGTGTATGTAAATAATTGGTATATTGTGTTGTTCCGTTGACAATAATACCGGAACAGTCCACATTCTCAATGCAAATACATTTTTTCTAAATATTTCTTGCTATATAATTGGTTGGCTCCATGTATGGCCAACTCAGCATAACTCAAAAGGAGTGAATGCTTTAACTTCCATTAGCAAGGCCAAACAACATCCTCAGTTTCAACAATAGCTAACTACTCACTAACAGGAGTCAAAATCGTCATGTGCTTATGGTCTTACCTCAAGACCACAATATGCACATATTCTAGAAGCAACTAGTAGTCCACATTTATGTAGTGCCCATCAGGAGTAAAGCACAAGAACATCAGCTTGTGATATAAATGTTACTCCAGTTCATAGGTACAACTTCAATGAGACGTCTATAGGTAAGGGTGAAATGGACAACTGGATAAAACTGCAGAAGTAGCTCGTTATTATATTTCATAGGTGAATACTTTTCTGATTAGTGTTTTGTATGCACATTGTATGTGTACATGCATATCTGCATATTTATATGTGCAATACATGTGTCTGCAGGTGATCATGCAAAGTCAGAGGTCAACCTTTTATTGTGGCTTAAGTATGACCCATCTTATTCCTTTATTTTGTCATGGAGCTTGAAAAGGAGTCTGGGCTGGATGGCAAGCCCCAGGAAATCTGTCCATGTCCCTCCAGTATTTGGATAAAAAGTCTATGTCACCATATCTGGCTCTTTGAGTTCTGGGCGATCAATTGAACTTAAGACCTCATGCTTGCATCACAAGCACTGTATTAACTAAACTACCCCTTTAATACATATTGTAAAAATTCAGAATCTAGAATGAAATCACTACAAAAAACTATTATTAGTTCTTCCTTTCATTATCATATGACTTTATTAAAGAGTAACAACGAGACAGAAATTAATTTAAGAGAATTTGGAGAGGAAAAGGAGTACATTTTACTGCAGTGTGTATTAGAAAATCCAACCACCCAAATCAATCCATAATTTTGAGTGTAATTATTATTTCTATTATTTTCTTCATGTGTGTGGTTTTCATATATACATGCTCACATGGGTGAGCACACATTTGTGTGCAGCAATGCTTCTATTTGTGTGTACATAGGAATGAAGGCCCAAGGCTGACTTTGGAATTAGCTTGCTCTGAACAAATGAGGCAGTACTTCTCTGTTGAAATCAGGGTTCACTGTTCCAGCTGTTCCTGCCAGTCAGCTTGTTCTCGGAAGCCCTGTGTCTGTCTTCTGAGTACTTAGTTACAGGCAAGTCCTCTTCCGGCATTTATGTAAAGATATCTATACTCCAGTACTTAGGTTTGCACATTCACCACTAAATCACCTCTCAGCTCCCAAAATACCGTTATTTTTACTATCAGTAATGGAGACATGACATGGCACAACTCAGGTGGGAGATGATTGATCTGGTTGGTTGTGATTTTATTCAATTTGGGAATGATGTCTGAGAAGTTGTGTCTTTCAAACTACATTTGTCCAACTACAGCATGTCCTCAAATAACTTGGTATAACTATCTGAGCACAGCAGCCCAGGGCTGACAAGGTGGCCTTTTATACCAAGAAAACAGGGTTGCTTATTGTTTACTTTGTAGCCTTCCATCTTTTGATCCCAAGATAATTTAAGATTGTTGCTCTAGCTCCTGATTTCGTGCCTGAATTCAATGGGAAGAGCAGGGATAAGGAAAGCAGATTCCTTTGATTCTTTTCCTAAAGAATATTTCCTGGCAGGGTTTATATAAGGTTTTTTGTTTGTTTGTTTGTTTTGTTTTGTTTTTTTCCAGAATGGAGAGCATTCTCAGTGAAAAATCTGTTGGTAGGACAGAGAACATGTGATGGGGACATCTATGACAGAGACAGAGTTCATGTAGGGATCTGGATCTTAATTGCACAGGTTGAAAATCACTCTGTCAGAAGCTATTTCAAATTTTAGAAATGTTACCAGTTTTATGAGACATACTCATTTGCTAATGAGTAGGACATTTTCCTGGTATGCACCCCAAATGAAAAATGTTACAATGCAAGGCAAGACCAGAACAGCTAGACGACCCTCATGCATCTTTGCAAAACAGCCGTGTGGCATCAGCCTCCACCTGTCAGGAAGCAGTTACAACTGAAAAACAGTAAAGATCAATCACTTCAAATAAGGTTGCTATTAAAAAAGATTTATTTATGTTTTATTTATGTGTGTGTGTCTACATGTATGTCTGAGCACCATGTGCATTCAGTGCTCATGGAGGACAGAAGAAGGAGTTAGATCCTTTGGGACAGGAGTTGCAGTCCATTCTTACCCACAAAGTGGGTACTGGAAACTCAACTTTGGTACTCTGGAAGAATATTGGTACTCTTAACTATGGAGACATTTCTTCAGCTTCAAGATTGCCAATATAAAAAAACAAAAATCAGTGATGTTCCTTTTTAAAAACAGAAAAATAGCCTGTGGTAAATATCAATTCTAATATTATAATTAAATGCAATGCTTGTGTGAGTAGCCATTTAATGCATTCATAGGGTCAAATATGCACCACATGGTTTTTAACAATACAAAGTGATATGTCACATAAGTAAATAGACTATACTATTTGTTTGCCTGAAATGTTCATGTGAAATAACATATGTACATTCATTTAATTTAAAAATTTAATTAAAAATAAGCTTTCCTTAACATTTGAATCTTCTTCTGAGAATAGCGTTTGGAAATCCATATATGTATGGATATGTGTGCATGGTGTGTATATGTATATCTATATGTGCCAAGTAAAGACACCCAAGATTGATTCTCAAGAAGCTTACATTTTTGTCTTGAAACTGTGTAATGTCAGGGCCCATATATATGGATCTGTAATATATTGACTTAAGGTCAGAGAGTTCAAACTATGTTTGCTCTTTCAATGTTAAAGCCCTAACACCTAAAGTGTGGCTACTGAAGTATATTTGCCCTAAGGTGTGGATGTCTTACCTAGATAACAGAACTCTTGATCTAAGGTTACAAGATGTCTTAATTCTCGGAGTCAGATAACAGGAAGTTTGATCTAATGTGTGGTTACTAAATGTTTTGAGAGTTAAGGAAGTGATTAAGACTGTTTTGTTTGTTGTTTGTTTTTTGTCTTTTTTTTTTTAATTTTTCCCCTTGTATCATGGTAAAGAAGTCTTTTGCCTCCTCCCTCCCCTTTTGGTTGGGGTATATGAGAATTTTAAGCAACAAACTTAAGGGGAATCCCAGTATCACCTGGGATGCCCTCCTGAATCAATTGTGTTCCTCTGTCTTTTCTTCAGTATCTATAATTTTTCTACCTAAAACCTCTTAATACACACACTTCCCCATTAGCATGGACAAAAAAAGCCAGGTTGAACTGGTTGTTGTCTTCAGGACTGGGAATACTACAGTATCCTGTTCTTTTCTATATATTTCTATCTAAATATTTAATAAACTCTGGTGGTTTTTCTTCCCTCTGTCTTATCCTGAAACTATTTCAGTAACATATTCCAGAATCCAGCTTCATTTGAGTGGAGGTCTCTAAGGAGAATGGGAAGTCCTCAAGTTTTCAATGGCTGGTTAGGCTGTGTCTACTCATACCTTCTATGGGGACTTCTCCAGGATTTCTCTGCAACAATGTGGACAAGTTTTACTGGACTCTCACTTATCTGCTTAGCCTTACTCTACTGGTTGTGTTTTTTTCATCTCTCTGTTTCTTTGTTTTCTGGCAGAGACCCATGAGCTATTTAATGAGCATCTCAGGTGTCAAATAGAGGAAACCCTAAAGAGATTCCTGAAACCCATTCCTGGGCCAAATGGAATAAGACAAAATTAACTCAGGAGGACATCAAGTCAAGAGTTGATCCTCCAAATGTTCTCAGTCATTCTCTTGCCTGGGACAAAAGCCTGAGTTACCAGAGACCCTACTGAGGGTCTGCCACCAAGGCATTGCATTTAACCCTTCTAGTAAATGTATGACTTTTGCATTATCAAAATTATGAATTATTTACTCAACTTTGGGGAGCCTGAAGTCAGTTACCATGGATATTAAGTAAAAAAACATGAAGGTCATGATAAGGCATTCTACCTCTGGAGAATTATGCCACCAATAAGACATCTCAACAGTTAGACCCCTTTCTCAGCATCAGTTCTAGCATATATTAATACCATTATAGTCCTTACAATATACATGTGATCTGTGCAAGGACAATAATGTAAGATGTGGTTTCAAGCCTGAAGCTGTCACACCCACCTCTAAACTATTTTAATCACTTGTGATAAATATCTTCATTCCCGCACCTTTAAGTATATTGTGATGACTAATTATTTTAGCCGAAACTCTGGCAAAGGGTGAAAATTACTTTAATTTTCTTCTTTGCAATAGTAATCCATGGCAAAAGGAGAACTCAAGCCACTAATGGAAATAATCCCCAAAAAGAGACTTTACCAAGTTTAGAATAATACCTATTGATATTTCATTAAATGAGAGTATGCTTTTGCTTTCAATTTCAGTAACACACTTTCAATATTTTAAATTATTTTTACATGTTTGTGTGTAGGTATGTGCACATAAGTGCAGGTGCCCATGGAGGCAGAGACATTAGGTTTTAGATTCTCCTTGCTAGAGCTGTAGGTAAGAGTCACTCAATTGGGGTCCTGAAAAATAAATCTGTGTCTCAGAAAACACTCCAAACCATTAATCTGTCTCTCCACCCATATAGTATTTTAAAACAAAACAAAACAACAACAACAAAAAAAAAAACACTATCCTTTCAGCACTGTTGAAATAATATGATTAATTAGTATCACTTATCTTTACAAGAAAATCAATCATGGGTGAGCAAATTATTTAACATCCAAGCATGGGAAAAGGAGTTTGAATTCTTAGCAGTGACATAAATGCCAAGTGGAGCTGATAACCCACCTGTAATCCCTGTATGCAGGAAGTAGAAACTTGAGGTCTCAGTAACAAGTTGTCAGGATTAAATGAATTGGTGAGTTTTGGGTTCAAATGAGAGACATTGTCCTTGGAGAGCAATCCAGGAAGAAAACCAAAAACCAATGTCAAGTTTTCCTAGTGTGCATGAGGCTGTGGGTTTCACTCCTGACATAGAAATCAGATAATGGTGTGCATTGCTATATCAAAGAGGAAGGAACAGAGGTTCAAGGTCATCTTTGGATACAGAGGAAGTTCCAAACTAGCCTGTGCTGCATGAGACCTTGTCTTTGAAAACTAAAACAGACAAACAAACAAGGCTGGGTATAGTGGCACCTGCACTCATGAGACAGAGGCAGCTGAATTTACCAGCAGCTGATTTGATTATATTTTGCTAGCTATCTGCTATTTCTACCTTTTTTTTTTTTTTCTTTCTTTTTTTGGTTTGTCCAGACAGGGTTTCTCTGTGGCTTTGGAGGCTGTCCTGGAAGTAGCTCTTCTACATCAAGCTGGTCTCAAACTCACAGAGGTCCACCTGCCTCTGCCTCCCGAGTGCTGCTGGGACTAAAGGCTTATTTCTACATATTCTTTTACTTTTGCTTGCTATATACTTAATGAACTCATTCATTTGAAATTGAAAAAGTGAGGCTATTGTTGATTGTTCCCCAGTACACACTAAACAGAAGCTCAGATGTTTCTGGTCTTAAATCCATAGACTCATTCTCAGGTATCCCTATAAAGACAAATAATACAATGAGAAATCCCACCCAAGTTCCCTTGATTTGAACTTGTACCTAATTGTGGAACAAGGAGCAGAGTTGTAACTTGCTGAGCTTGTAAACATAACCTTCTATGATACTGTCAATAAAAACAATTCATCTAATGTTTCTTTAATTCTTTATGAATATTACTTCCAGGTAAATTTGTGAAATGTGTCATGTGACTCATGATAATTAATTTTATGTGCACATTTATAAATATATTTCCATGTGTTTAATTCATAGTTATTATGAATTGTTATCTAATGTACCAGAAGGTGTCAAAAACCAGAATTCAAGTTCTTGGCCCAAGGTTTTACAGAGGTACAGCTATAATTCACTGGCTTAGCTTTCTCAGGTCCTTGTCCTCAGCTGTAACAGGAATAATGAGAATTTCACTTGAAACTTTATTTGACCTATATTATGTCTTGGATACATTTCAAACTTCCCTGAGCAATTCATGGAGCATGAGTCTATAGGTTTATTTAATTTTTCAAATGTATGCCTTGCATTCACTGACATAATCTTTAACTACAACCACGCTGAAGTTTGCCTACAGTCTCCTGAGAATGGCTAACCATCACCATTCAGCTCCTCTGAATTTTCCGTTTTCCACTGAACTCCCCCCATGACTTATCTTCCAACACTAGAACAGCTCCTTGTCCCACCTGCTTCAGTGAAGCAATCGCCATCTTAGAACATGAGTGGTATTTGTGTTTGGTGAGTTCATCCTTATACTGTGTGGTACTCTTATAGTGTCCTCAAGTAAAATGTGAGTTCTTTAGTATAGAAATTATATCTGATTCTTCTGAATCTATTTTTCAGAGTACTTAATATAGTGTTCACATAATAGATGACCTAAAGTGTTTGTTAAGTAAATTAATAAATGTCAGGATTAATGTCAGTATTAATGGAAGGTTTGGTGGCATAATGTGTCAAATAAACCATAGCAAATAACTGCTAAGCATCTTTTTTTAAATACCAAATATCATATTTAATCCTCACAACAGCCCCCACAGGATTCTCCACTCTATTCCCATTATTTCTGGTTCACAGCTGAGAAAATATGGCTGAAGAAGGTTAAGCCAGCTGTAACTTTGCAAAGTCTTGTACCAAGTGCTTGAACTCTGCACTTTGACACTTGCCTGCATATTATACATTTTATAATACCTTTAATATCAAATATAAAAATATATCAATAAATGTACACATAGCATATTAAATATGCATATACATCACTTCTTGATTCTTTATTCTGAAATACTTTTCAGGCTCTGACCTGCATGGAAGTCTGCCAGTGTTAATTTACAAGGGCATTTTACATGCATATTTTATTTAATGTTGATAAAGTCTAATAATCGCTATCTGATTTCAAAATACTCAACCAGAATTATATTTTCAAAAAGCTTTTAGCATCTCCTGAGTGAATCTTAGGGTAGTTTTCAGGGAACTGGTATTTACTAGTCTAGGAATTAATTTCTAGGAGAGATTATGGCAGTTTATGGCTAATACATATATTCTAGAAGCTTGGTCTCAGTGAGCAGTGTTACAAATTAACTGTATTATGTGGCAAATGCCCTCTTCCTTTCTGTGTTAAAAATATGGTCTCAAAGTCCTTAGCCTTTATTCTATCTAATCTTTCAGGGAATAAAACTTATATCCTACTTAATTCTAACATATAGAAATTTATATATAACTTTTAAAAATAGGAGAGTCTGTCCATTATCCAAGAATATGAAGGTTAGATTTCTTTTTATCTTAGCTTTCATTTAAATTAATCTCAACCTCAAAGCTAGACAAAAATATAAAAATGTGAAGGATAGTTTAAGTTGGCGATGCCCAAATTTTATTGCGATAAAGTAGGAGTCATTCAGATGGATGCTGACTCAGGTGGTGTGGGATGGGCCCAGCAGCCTGCTTTGTAACAGACTATCAAGTCCTCCTGAGGCAGGAAGCCTATGGCTGCTTTTGATTCATCAAACTCAACCCCCAATTTTATCATTGAGAAAGGGAAGAAGTGAAACAGCTTATGTAAATTCACACAGTGAGAAAATTTTTAACATAGGCTGGGGTTCATATTTCCTTGTTTAATTCTACTTTCACAGCATCAAGTTGAAATATCTGGGGGAAAAATCTTAGAAATATACCTATCTCTTTTTCTGCATGTCTAATAGATTTCAGGCTAAATGTCTTCTTCTGTTAATCTTTTTTCTTTTTAGAAGTAAAATGTTACACTTTTACATATTTATTATTATTATTATTATTATTATTATTATTTACTTTTTGTTTTTCAAGGCAGAGTTTCTTTGTGTAGCCATGGTTGTCCTGGAACTCACTCTGAAGGCAAGGCTGGCCTCAAATTCACAGAGATCTTCTTGCCGCTGTGTCTGGAGTTCTAGGATTAAAGTTGTGTGCCACCACCACACAGCTTCCTTTGAAATATCTTAAAGAGCCTTGAATATCCAGCTTTCCTTGCCTATCACTTCTTAACAAAAGTAGTATTATTGTGAGTTTCTAGCAGCAATACAGGTGTGTGTGTGTGTGTGTGTGTGTGTGTGTGTGTGTGTGTGTGTGAGATACAATATCATAATTGACCACATAGCATTCTTTCTGTATAATAGACTCAGCCTTCATGGTGTAGAAGCAGATATAATTTCAGGATGATGAACTGAGTGATTCCAAAGTCTCATTTTTCTATAGCTATCAAGAAAACTGAAGTTTGTATATGCAGAAGGCCGTGGGAGTATGTGAGGAGGGCAGGTAAAAAATATAAAAGATGATTCAGTTTTATCCACATTGCCAATATGTATAGCTCCCAATCTTTTGGTCAGAAACTGTATAAGAGCCTAGTTAACTTTCTGCCACAAAAGACGAAAAGAATTTTGGATTCTGTTTTGATTTAAAGAAACAGTTATTATCAACTAATTGCTACTTCTTTTCACTACAAATGACTTCTAATTTTGTTTTTGTCATCATTTCCTATATGTTAATAGTTTCTTCTCTTGTTTCAACAAATAGGTTTTTAATTTTAAGAAAATATCATTTCTAATTTTTTGTTGTTGTTTTGGTTTGTTTGTTTTATTTGAGACAGTGTCTCATTATACATACCTGGCTAGTCTGGAATTTTCTATGTAGGTCAGGCTGTACTCAAATAATGTGCTCCACCATAACCAGCTAATAGTGTTTTTAAAGATGGGGTTGAAATGAAGTACAATGATGTCAGATGGCAAATGAAAAGCATGAAAGAGTGAGCAGGGCCTGCTCATTCAGTCTGTGACTTAACTGGTGACAGGAACTATGAGTTATCCAACCCTTCATATCTACTGTGCTTGTGCCTAGACTTTAGTTTTCTAGTCTCCAATCTGTTCTTCGGCTACATTGTTTAGCTGCTGGTACTTTTCCAGGAAAATACAACTAGTTTTACTACTAATATAAGTGCAAAACTTTATAAGGAAGCCATAGTGCCTGCTTTTAAAAGTAAAAAGCACATGATATACTCACTCTAAGAGCAAATATAGGATAAATAAGGTTATTTGTGGCTTTAAGTCATTCTGTCCTCAATAAAAATCACTGAATGGGAAGTGTTCAATCATGTCAGGTTGAGACATATAAACTTGGCAATTTTAGGTCATTAATGGAAAATTACATCCATATTCATAGGCCTTGATTTAAGTAGCCAAATATAATTATTTCCTTGCTATTTGCTTCTCTTGCCTTCAGTTTGTATTACAAGCTTTTATTGTTAAAATGGTTAAGTGTTCATTACAAGGGTCGTGGTGGTTATGTGTTATAAGCCACAGTCATAACAAATGATTTCGATATCCCAAAATACTTCCTCTCAGATTACATCCCTGACTTTCCTCTCCTTAGTTCTTGGTTAGAATGAAGCCTTGTATTCCTCTGTGTTTTTCCTGGGTAGCTATTTATCCTTGGAGATACGCTGCTTGAATCACCCAGTTGATTGAGCTTGGTCCAGGCTCCCCAAGAAGGATCATGTATCTTTCCCTTTGGAGCTCCTTTGTTTCTTGTGGGCCTCTTTTCCGTTCCTGTGGCAATATTGTCTGTTCCCAAGTTTGCTTTACTGAACATACTATAAGCCACACAAGAAACTGTCACAGTCATCCTATTTCCACTGCAGTCTCTAATACTGAGTAGACATGAAATTCACGTCTGGGGAAGATGAATAAGAACAGGGGAAGAGAACAGCAAATAAATTCTGTGAGATCATAGGAATCTCGCCATTATGTTATTTTCTGTGGGATTTCAGAGTTCAGAGAACTGACAATTGGGTGTCATGCTGGCTTGTTGAAGTAAGAAGGCTTCATAATGCGTCTGCTTTCCTTCTTTGCCCTACAAATGGAGGCAGGATTTAAGAGACTTAGTCATTTTCTCAGCAGTGGGAACTTTATTGCAAAAGGAGAAGGCAGCCCACTAGGATGTAAAGGCCACTTGGCATGAATCGGCCTTACTCACCAGCAGCCAGCAGCCAGCTCCCACCCACTGCTTCCATTCAGGTTGAAGGATGGAGCAGTGGATATGTACCAAAAGCCATGAGAGTGATGACTGGAAAATGGTAAACCTCAAACTAAACTCAGGAGCAAGACATCAAGAAAAGAAGGAACAGATAAAAGTACACCTCAAACCAAATGGTGCCCCGTGACCCCAGCTTTCTCCTCTTTACCTGTTTTATTCCCTGGTGGGATAGTTCATACATATCATGGATCGTCTCACTGCAGTGGTTTACTGAAGTGGAGCTGGTCCATAGTTGCATTCTGTTCTATATTTACATGACATTTCACAAAGGCATGATGCTGCACCCCATTCTCATCTGGATCACTAGCCAGGTAGAGTTGTTTGCATATTTATACCCCATTTGGGAAAAGAAATGAGTCTGTAGGTTTCAGTGTTGCAATGTTTCTTCCTTGAAAATTACTTCTAATCACAGTAACACTGCACATCCACAACACTGGCAGTTTCCTAACTCTCCTTCCAAGGTGATTTGTGAGCTCTGTGCTTGCTTGAGTTTGGTATTTACTTTTGTACCCAGGAATGTCCCAGAAATAACTGTGAGTTCCACCAAGGTTCGCTGAATAGAATGACTATTAGGATGGGATTGACAGAAGGATCTCCTAAATTGGCCATCACCCGTGCACTGTCTTCTCAATTTTATAAAGTTGCTTTTCTGTTTCTGTTGTGGTAGAGTAACTAAAAATATAGTAATTTCATTTGAAGAAATGTCCAAAGCTGCTGCTGACTTTTGATAATGAATGTTTTCAGCCATCTACTAAATGGATGATGTGATCTCATCTTTTAAAGAAATAGGTTAATTGCCTTAGGCAGGCAAATGAAACATAATCAAACAGTTCCCACAATCTTACCTATTTAGTACTGATCATAGCATAATCCAAATCTTCTGGTGGTATGCTTATCTTACATACTTAGGAGAAAAATTAACTGCTTAAAAAATGAGTACAAGAAAGAATTTATGGAGTAAGCAAAATGGGCAGTGGAATCTCATTGTATCCTGTTGTCAACAAATTAACTGTGTTGAATTAAAATGTCTAGTGTCGTATATTAATTAAGAGATGATTACTACTGCCCTGTTATGGATGAGAAAGGGTAAACAAAAATAAGAACACTGTAGAAACACTTTTTAGAATAGAAGTGATTGATGAAATATTTGACTAAAACCCATCTTTTTAAGTTAGTGTGCTTTCTCTTAAAAGAAATCCAAAGCTATATTTTGTGAAATTACAAATTTTATTATTTCTGAACTTTTACATGTAGTGCCATATATTAAAAAATACATGCTTGCTGCGGGTCAGGTTCCTTGCATCAATCATTAACCACCAAATGGCATATGTCATTAGCTTAGTCTTTGTGTTTCAGCATCAGTACCCTGTAAGTAGGTGAAGCTGTTTTATATTATATAATAATACTTCCTTTGGTCTGTCATCAATCCCCAAGAGAAACTAAATGAAACCATCTTCTAAACTTATAGCATTAAAACAGAGCTTTCAGGGCACATTTACAATATTCCAGCAAGATAACAGCATAGCCTAATGATAGAGCCAGATCAAGTGTTTAGAGTTTGAGGTTTAAATGTCAAAAGATTTAAGCATTTAAAGCTCTAGGTAAATGAACTTCAAAATCTGTCAAAATGAGGCTTTTAATGGCTCTGTAACAAACATGCCCCTGAGCACTTGAGGGAAGGTGGGCAAGTGCAAAGGTCTTGAAAACTGCAGTTGGACATTTTCACTGGATGCAAGCAGCAACTGTAGGGAAAAGCTTATGGCATAGTTTATAATTATTCAAATACATTTTGCCCCTAGCCACCTACTACATTTTTTTCTGTCCACTCCCACATGATATGTTCAAATTTTAATCCCCACCTTAATGGTAGGATGCTACTTGGAGGTGGAGAATTAAGGAGGTAACTAGGTCACAAGAGTGGAGCCCTTATTAATGAGATTCGTTCATTTATTAAAGGAACTAGCTTGCTAGCCCTCCTTCACCATGTGAGAACTCAAAGAGTCAGGTGTCTAAACATGCAGGAGGTCTCTAACCAGAACCCAGTTACTCTGGCACTCCAGTGTCCTTTTTCCTCCAGACCAATGTAAAGTATTATTATTATTATTATTATTATTATAAACCATTAACTCTGTGGAATTTCTTTTGCAGTCACCAGAAATCCCTGACGCCCCTGATTTGAATGTATCTAAGTATAAGTCTTAATTAATAGATATGAGTTAGTTCTCATTACCTGCAAGACTTCAGTAGAATCCAAAATTTATTCACACTAGCAGTGAACACTTATCTTATATCCACTTTATATTTGATACTATATAGCAGTTATAAAAAGATCCCTGTCTTCTTGGATCAGGTAAGTTGCAAATCTGCCACCACTAGCAGTTTGGCACACTGGAGTTACAAGTATTCACACAACCCTGCCAACTCTCTAAAGTGATTTTCAGAAGCTACCAACCTAGAAAAATGAGCAACAGTTGGAGATCTAACAGGATTACAAATAAATGGATATCTAAATTGAAGAAAAAATGAGGGGTGCATGGAAATCATCCACAGAGCTGAAGCTAGACAGTGAAAATACCTAACTGTTCACCTATGAAAAAGAGAAAAATAGAGTTGAAAGGTTAAATAAAAGCAGAAAATCATTCTGTCCCAAGAAAGCTAAATATATAGATTTGTATGTACTTGCTAAGGGCGAAAAGTAAAGTGTGTCCTGTATTATTTTCCAGTGTCAATGGGAGACCTGAAGTACGTTTCCGATTGTCTCTTTTACATACACATATGAAAAGATTTATTCAGGAAAGCAAATTTAACACATGCATGTGCTAATTCTTGGGTGCTCAGTGTGGGTTGATCACATCTACCTGAAATTCTGCTTAGGAGAGGCACAACAAATACCACCTTTGACAGCCACGTTTCTTCTACCTCTACCCCCATTGAAGGCCAGGAGGAAACAAGAGTGAAAGAGAACTGAATGAGAGCATGAATCCAAATGGAGAGAGGGGTTAGCTGTGGAGGCTAATGTTTCAAAGATCTCAATTTATTTCTGGAGGGAGTTCTCTTATTTCTGTATAAATCTGTTTTTTGTTTGTTTGTTTGTTTTTATTGGAGACTGAGAGCTCACAAGAGACTCCCTTGGCCTGATTGAAAAGGGCAGTGTGGCCCAGACTTGTTGGCACATGCCTTTAATTCCAGCACTCAGGAGGCAGAGACAGGCGGACCTCTGAGAGTTCAAGTCCCCCCTGGTCTACAGAGCTAGTTCCAGGACAGGCTCCAAAGCTACACAGAGAAACCCTGTCTCAAACAAACAAACAAACAAACAAAAAAATAATAAAAAAGTAGCTGTCAATGGTCAAGGGTCCAGGCCACTTGCCAATAAGAAGTGAGAAGGCCACTGTGGATGTTCTATCAGTCCCACCAAACAGGCATTTCAAGAAAAGACAGAGAGTTGGTTGGTGGGTGGGTGGGTAGTAGTTATACAACATCGATGTGTTTTGAACCTAGATGAGATAGGCTAGAGGCAAAGCTAGCAAAGGCTGCAGGCTTGCCACTGGTTTCATCCCCAAGGGTGACTCCTTGTTTGAAACTTCAGAGTCAAGACCAAAGACAAAGACACAGAGAAAAGAAAGTCCAGACTGCAGCTCTGAGAGGAACAGAGGGGTGACTCCCATTTTCTCTGGTGTCTTGGTGTTTGGAATTCCAGCCTTTTCTTATCTAGTCCTCAACTAAATAGCCTTCCTGGCACATATCCTCTCTGCCAATCCCATTCCCAACCATGGCTGAACAAACTGTCCCTGCCAATCTTAGTTCTCTGCCTTCCTTACCTAGCATTTAGCTAGTGACCTGGTGCTCACTGGTACCCATTTCTGGCCTGTTGTTTTACACTGAGTAAACATCTCTAGACCAGTCTGCCTAAAATGCACCACCTCCTCCTCTTACCCCCACCAGCCTGAGCAAGTATCTATTTGTCAGTTCCTCCCTCCAGTCCTTGAACCACAGAGACAGGTTGCTTGCCAAATCAAATCACATGTGACTTAAGCCACCAGTTTACCTGCCCTTGTGAGCCCAATTTCTTATGTGACTTATTTCTTTTACAGTATGAGAAAAGCCCAGCTTTAGGAGCTGTCGTTGAAACGTTTGTGAATTTGTGAGATCGGTGTTTTCTCTATTGCAATGTCCTTTTTCCAATTAAATCTCTCCCTACTTCTTCCTGTAAGTTGGGTCGGTTGGCATGTAACATTAGCAAGTAGCTAGTGGGACTCCAAAAGCCTTGGGGCCAGGTGGCTTTTGTCTGTCATTAGGGAAAACCAAGGGTGCCCGTGATTTGCACTACAACTTTCGAAATTGGGATAAATTTCACAGCAAGGAGGTAGGGAGCTCTGGCTAGGCAAACTAATTGCAAGTTTAAAAATGCTGTGCTCCCAGTTAGCGAGAAGGAGGTGTGCTTGGGAACCCTGTAGGGAGGTTAGGAAGGAGCGAGGGGAGGGGCAGAAGTAGGGGTTTAGAGGGGGAGCCAGTAGAAACTGCGCTTGTGTGGATCAGCAAAGATGGGAGATAAGGATGTGGGTGGTCTTCTTGCCCTAGTACCCCGAGGTCCTTACACAGTGGCAGTGGTGGCCAGAGCAGCAACAGCAGTAGAATCAGCAAGCGGGACGGAGTTAGGACCGCTCGGAGCGCCCAGGTCTCGAGGTAGTATAAGGTTTTTGCTCGCTGGCAGTTGCAGAAGATCTGCTTTTTAAGTGAGAAGAACACGCCACCCCTCCGAGGGCTGCGGCTTCCCAGAGCTGTTTCGTCGCTGGTCCCTTTGCCGGTCCCTGGCGCTCACTCTCTAATTCGTCCGCGCCCCTAAGTTTGCCCAGAGCAGGCTGCGGGCTGGGAGCAGGGTCCCGGCCGGGCGCCGCGGGCGGGGGTTGGGAAGCCGCGAACCGCAATCCAGAAGCATCTTGGGGCCATGTATATTTCATCAAACGGACTTTGGGTGCGTCGCGTCTCGCAGCCATCAATGCTATGTGCAGTGACATTTCTGACTTGAGTGGAGGAATGCGCGAAGGAAACCGGGGGGAAATTGCTTCGAGAGGATCTTCTTGGCGCCAAGGCTAATTGTCCTGATTTATGTCGCTTCTGACAAAAAAGAAAAAAAAGAAAAAGACCCAACATCTTCATCTGAAATAAAATGAAAGGGGTGCCAAGCGGGATAGAACCGCCTGGCCGCTGGTTCTGATCCCCCGGGATCGGAAAAAAAAAATCGTTCTGCGGCTTAAAAGAAAAGAAAGAAGAAAGGAATAGAAATAAGAGACCAGAGAGAGAAAACCCACAGTAAAAGTTTAAGGCGAGAAGTGGCAAAGGCAGTGGCAGCGCTGGGAGGCAGCGAGAGGAGGCGGCTGGCGAGACCTCTGAAGGCGGCTATTTGGTTCCTAATCCCACTGTATTTTTGGAGGGAGAGGCACCCTTTCTCATCCTCCCTTCCACTCCGCCCACCCTTCTCCCTCCCCCTCGTCTACCTGTCAAAGTCACTGATCTTTTGCATTTTGGAAGAGGACGTCAACGGAAAGGAATTCCCCCTGTCCAGGTCCTGGCTCTGAGAGGGCGACGCGCGACGAGGCTGCCCCTGGGGCGCGAGGCCAAGGTAACCGGGACGGGAGGCGCCGGGCGCCATGGGGTCTGGGGCCGCGGACTCCGCCTCCCCATGGCCCTCAGAGTGCACGTAGGGAGGGATACGGACCCCGGGGCTGCGGTGGTGGCGACTCGGGTCCACACCCGCTGCATTCCCATTCCACCCGTGCCCCGTCCGCCGCCAGCGGGTCCCCGCAGCTGCGGTCGCCGCCCCACGCGGGACCAAGCTGGGCAGGGCCGCCGCCCCGCGCCGACGGCTCAGCTCCCGCCCGGCACAGGGCCAGCGGGGTGCCGGGTAAGTGCGGCTGACTCCCTTCTCCTCCAGCGACCCGTGCCTCTTTGGGTGGCCCCTCTCCATCAGTTACTTCCCTCCCTCCCTCTCTCCATCCCTCCTTCTGTCAACCCCGCGTGCCCGCCGAGGGCGGGAGGGGAAATCCGGGTGGGCGAGGAACTTTGGAAAGCGCCTTAAGGAGGCAGAGCGCGCACTCCGGAGCCCGCACCGCTCACACCCACACTATATCCCTGGCGTGTGCCCTGTACCTGTACCGGGTCGCTGGCTGTTGCATCCGGAGCCTGAATCCACCCACCCGCAACGCGCCGGGCTTTCAATCTCCCACACACACACCTGACCACACGCATCGCACAGGCTTTTTTAAATATAATATAATTATATATATATATATGTAATTATATTATATTTTTCTCAGTTTTTTCACCAGGGAAAAAAACAAATAAAAACTTGTCTTGTTGCTCGCCCTGTGAAGAGCTTTTGAAGTCCCCTCTTTTAATCTCATTTATTGGTGCTAGATTAAAGCGTTTCTATCACACATTGTACAGCTGGGGAAAGAAGACCATGGAAGGAGGGAAAGATAGCTTAGGAAAGCTGGTGAAACCCTTTCCTCCTCTACTGGTTTAGTGTTATCTGTTGATGGACTCAGCTAAGGACATGGAGTTTATCTCTGCTATGGATCTGTGGATATCGATATCTAATACAAATAATACCGAATATTATTGGGCCCAAAATAACCAGTTAAGTGATTCATAGGAGAGAAAACTTGGATATAAAAAAGAAACTGCGCCCTCTGCTGTTTATTTTGGTAACCTTATCTTAGGACTCTCCCCCCCCCTCCCCCCGCCCCCATCTCCTTAAGAGTGGCTATCATTTTACAGGGCCTGGAAGGAAAATTCTGGGGGGGGGGGGGAGGATTTCAAATCAACTTTATTTGCAAAGGTGGTAGGCAGATTTCCTCCAGTTGCACCAGGTGTAGGTTTGTAGACCATAGGTGTTCCAGCTGCCACCTCTTTAGTGCCTGTTTTCTTGCAAAGGAGTAAACAAGCAACTTCCCAGCACAACACTTTGTCACCCTTCACAGTGGAAAATTCTGAGCAAGACTCAGAACTCCACTAAACATATGGTAAATCTGGCAGCAGCTTTGCTCTGGAAATCAGGCTTCGTTTTATGACTGAAAATACTAAAAGTTTTCCTATCTTAAAAGAAAAAAAAAAAAAAGAAAGCAAAGATGTTTCCCTCAAAATCGTTTATTCAAATATGCATAGTGATTAAGCTTGCTAGAAAGTTTTGCATCGATGTTTGATGAGGGCAAGGGTTTCCTGATTTGTGTGGCTCTTGGAGAGTAAAGTACCTCTAACCTGTAAGGAGGTCTCTCCTTGTTTTGTACTTTGTGCTTTGCCTCACTGAATGCCTTACCCATTAGTTTTTCTTCTTTGGCAGAGAGAAATCAGCTCAATAATTGTCCAAGAATATTTTTAAGCATAAGAAACTTTCAATCGTTCATTCAATCCTGGATCCTTGCAAGAGGAACCAGGGTGCAAAGAAGAAATGCTTCAGACATTTCTCATTCTGTGCTGTCCTGCTTGCATATATAAGGGGGATGTTTTCCCTGCTAGATACCAGGTCATGACATATCTTTCATCACTAAATATCAACATGAAGGTATCTGGTGTTTCATCTATTTGGCTATTAATCTGTTGGCATTTCCTGTAGTTATATTTAAGAGTAAATGTCATACTTATTTTAAAAGGAACTATTTACTTAGATATACAACTGTGTACCCATTAAGTGTTTGTCTGATGGACATGTGGGTTCAAATGGTTCAGGCTAGCTTTGTTTTGTTTTTAGAAGGCAGTTAATACATGTTGAAGTTTATTTCATTATTTACCAGGGGAAGCAAATATCTGTTTTTGCTTCTGTCATTTATTATTTTTTTAAAACATCACACAGTATCTTTAAACAATTAAACCATTGTGCATTTAGCTGGTAGATATTGTAAATAAGCATTTGAAGAGTTTGTAAGTAACAAAAGCACCAGATCACTGGGAAGAAAATAAAATTTCCTACAATGTAGGAAAACATGTATGTGTTGGTATTTAAATGTGTACATGTGTGTATGTGCTAAATATGCTGTTATAGGGAAGTAAGTGATTTAACATACTTTCAAAAAGTAATTTTAATTTTAGGATCTGGAGTTCTGTTTCAAACTCCAAGTGGGTGTAGAATTTTTCATCTGTGTGTGTGGAAGCTTGTATTTCTGAGCTTCCCTATATTAGAAGGAAGGCTCTATCATTCATATGACAGTTCAATGTCAGGTTTCTTTTAGGCTTAGTTGATTCTGACGTAATTTTATGTATTGTCCTTCTACAAACATAACAGAAAATATGTACTGACTTCCATTACTTTTATCCCTTGATAAAAAATAGAAATCTTTAAAATACCAATGTGTGATATTAAGGCTGCCATGATTGTTCTTTATAATACTCAAAGTCACTTATAAGTAAGACATGTCAAAATTGTTTCATAGATTCCTTATGTTTTTGAGATTGTTAACAAAAAGACAGGAGCTTCTGTTCTTCATGAAGAAACCAAAAGATTCTCTTTTCACAACAAATGGACATGTGCAAAGAACATTGAATGTATGTGAACCTGTGCTCTCACTGTGACTGTGTTCAGAGCTGCTTATCTTGACAGGTTATAGAACTTGTATATTGTTTCCCCTTTATTTTCTTCAGTGAATGAAATGTGATTATCTCCTTCTGTTCATATCCATTCAAAAACATGTAGGTTTATAAAAGTCTTACTGTCTGCACAGAATGAGTCAATACTGTGTATTTCAGGTGCCCTGATGATCTGTGTATTTATGGAATATTTAGCCTATTACCACTTCCTAGTGAGATTATATAATGAAAAGAATGCTAAAATCCAGGGAGAGTTGGTAGATTTACCGACAATACTTCCCTCTTAGTTGATGACATTGGCTGTTCTTTGGGACTATAAAGGCTTGTTCTTTTAATCATTATTAGTTTTGAGTAATATTTTTGAAGCCTTTTTTTCTTTTTTCTGATGAGAGGAAGGGTTTTTTAAATCCTTCCTGCAAAGTTAATGCAAGGTGGAAGGTAATTAGCTATTGAATCCTGGAAAAATGTATGTTCCTTGGATGCAATGCCATTTTGTAGCCTATTTTATCCCTGATCAATAATACCTATCAACCTGAAATCCATGTAATTTTGTGCTTTTTTTCTTTCTTTCTTTTTTTTTTTTTTTTTTTTTTTTTTTTTGGCTATGTCCATTCTTATATCAGAGAGTCATGGGCTTGTAACATATTAATGGGGAAAATTTTAAACAGAAAGGATTTCTTACTCCTTCAGCTCCTAGGTAGAGACGGTGCCAGTCCTTGACTGTTCTGAGTTCCCATGTAAGGAAAGTACAGACATAGAGCTGGAGCTGCCCAGAGCTCTTCTGATTTTGCCCTTATCCAGGTGATCCAGACACTTTTGAAAATTTGCAGTAGTTAGTTCAGTTATGTGCTGGGAGGAAGGGATACATTTAGGATACTAAGCCCCCAAATATGTCATTGTCTGCCCATCCCCTAATCAGTTTGTTTAGCCATTTGCAGTCATGGCAGCTCTTAAGAAGATACTGGTATTTTTTAACCTGGTTCACAGGAAAGCCAGCTGGAAACCAGATGCATTAAGTGTTGGAGGTGGTGGTATAAATAATATTCTCTTTGTACAATATTTGTTTTCTTTGAAAATCCCACAAATCCCTGATTCTCATAAGGCCTCTTTATCACTAAAGTTAATAGATTTAATTTCTTCTAATATGAAGTAGGATTTATTTGATAGCCTGTATGATAGTAGGAAGTAAGGAGAATTTGATATGAAGGGTCCAAAAGAAGGGGTGCTACAGACTTCAGAGTTAGAAGGGAAAGTATAATTATGCTAAAGAATAGCTTATGACTGTACTCAGATTTGCATTACACTGCGGTCAATACCTTTTTCCGTGTCAATGGGAGCTCATTAAATGTAAATTCTGCAGACCAACTGAGCCACACCATATTAGTGCTTGCCAAAGCTTGACATTTTTAATACATTAATAATATGTCTGTAATGTAATGGAAAACTATTAATCACAACTGGTTAGGTGCCAGAAATTTAAGCTGTAATTGGCTGCTTCTTGTCAAGAATGTCTGTCGCACAGTCCTGCAACTGCCTCATATTCAAATATCTTGCACCCCTCTGCATTTTGCCTGTCAGTTCTCTAACTTCGATCAATGATGTAGTCCATAATTCTGTGTAATGGCCATCATTACAGTCTGGTAGACTTTAATGAGAATCCCCTGCATTGGAAGTGCTATTGTCAGGACATGGTGACAGTTACATGCATTTCCTTAGTGTCCACAGTTTCACGCAGATGAGGTCATTGCAATAACATAGGCATGAGGACAGAGTAACAAAGAATTGATGGTTGAGGGAATAGTATTGTCTAAAAAAGGTGAAGAGTAATCTTGAGGGTCATTTAAGCCTATATACTTGAAATGTTCTTTTAAAAAATCATTTTACAAATTAACCAGATATTCACACAGTACAAACTCAAAGTCATTGGTTCCTGACTTAGAAATTGCTGTGTTTTGAAACTAAAAGATTGATGTTAATAATTTTGGAACTAGTATACTTTATACTACCTCACCTCTCATGCTCAATTTCTTCACTTTCCAAAGTGTCTGCTTCCTCTATAAGGATGTAGTAACCATAAGTGAAAAATGAGGCCAGGAAATCTACATTTCTTTCTTCTTAACGCCTTTTCAGATTATTAATCATTAATGTGTTGAGTGTTTCTGAAAATACAAACTTAATGAATTTAAAAACAAACAAACAAAAAATGTAGAAAAGCTTGAATAGCCATAACACATGCTCCTGTAATGTTTTATTTTTCTTTTCTTTTTAGGTTAAGATTTCCAAATTCATGCCACTGAACAGTGTCAAAGTCACAAGGAAGCAAATAAGTCTGTAGTTTACACATGTTTAGACACATTGCTAATTACTGCTTCATGGGAACTCAAATATTCAACATTTTTCCTAATAGAAAATATCACAAATTGCAGCTGTATGATAACATTTTATGAATTGAATATAATGAAAATTGCACTTGCATCCATAAAGCAATTATTATAAATTACTTTGCTATGGAAACACAATTCAACCATCTGTTGGCATTTCATAGTCTCTGTGGCTTAGTTCATTTTAAGATGGTGCATTATTTAAATATAGTGCATTCCCTTTATAAGATTGCTTGAAGATAGCCAACTTCCTTATTTAAACTGTTTAGTATGAATCGAAGAGTCTATAATGGAATTTTCAAAGCTGTAGATTTTTTTTTATTTTGTTCTTTTAAAACTTAAAAGTATGTAATAACTTGAACTGGGAATATGAACCAAATAACTAAGACAATACATTATCACCTGGGTTTTAAATATTAACATTTATTAAGATTTGAATAGTTGAAAACTTGCTAGCAGAATGCATCTGTGACTTTCATCTGTAACTTATACAGGTTACATTATCAGTTTACCCAAAGTACACTGAAATAAAAATCTTTATTTTCTCTTAGAATTAGTGCCCTGTTACTCTGCTTCATGGCCTGCATTTTAAACTGTGTGTTTTACTATGGAACTTTGCCTTTAAAAGCAGCATATAACATCCACCTTTGGGACATATTCTCTCCTGTTATAGAAAGTAACTGTAAATGCAGATGTGATGGCTCTAAAACGATGCAAGAAATAGAAGATTCTTATGAAAGGAATATTTGCCTTTTGGTTTTATTTATTTATTTATTTATTTTAGTATTTTCAGAGAGCCTAGTTATCTTTTTCAGTAAATGCAACTAAACAAAAGATGTTAAATTCTTTTAGTATAATGAGAAAATTCAGAGAGAGGCTTGTCCCCATATGACCAGTTTTCATTTACCTGCCCCTAACAAAAGCTAAGAAATGTACAAGGAATTTGGAGAATTTTAGGGTCTATTTGCTAAAAGAAGAAAGGCACACAAGTAATTGTCATTGTTATAAAGGCTCTCTTTATTCCCATTGTTCTCTTGGAGGATTTTTAAGCTAGCTGTAAAAGCTGTTTAAATCCAGAAGCTTGCTCTCAGTAGTTAAGATGGAAATAAAATTTTTGAAGCAAAAGCCTGTTAACTCTCCTAGAATATATTCATCTAGCTTTGTTATGGAAGAGTCAAATCCTTCATATCAAAATTCTCCCCAATGTGGATGGGTACCCTGATCAGCCTAGCAAGGCATCTAACTGAAGCGTATCCATATTACACCAGTTTGCTTTATATCACACTGAGCCTTTGAAACGTCAAAGCATCATACATTTCCTAATGCATTGATTCCAGAGTAATAACTCTTACTCTTATTGTTTCCACAAAGGTTGGTGCCAGAAGAGAAAAAGAAAATGATTGCTGGTGAACAGACACAGGGCCGTAGACACTCATCCTTGTGCTCCAGATACTGATCCCTCATCGCATCTGAGCAGCCCTAGTGACCCTGAACGCTGAGGATCATTCAGGATTATTGAATGTACAATGGGAGAGCCATCACTTTGGTAAATTATTATCTGCTCCTGGACGTCTTTCACAAAAGTCTAATAGATATGTTCTACGAGGAGGAAAGACTGCAAGCTGCTAATGCCTAACATAAAAGCAGGTTAGGCTTCCACCAAAATCCTCAGCATCCCTGACCACACAGTAAATCTATCACATTAAGTTTGGGAATCTGCTTTGAGACCACAGCATTTTTTCTTTTTTTTAATATACAGACCTACCTACATAAAGACACACACACACACACACACACACACACACACACACACACACACACCACGCACATACACACAACACACAACGTACTCATGTGTATGTGAAAGAGACAGACTACAAATAAGACACGAAGATTGCCAAGATTTTAGAGATGTATTTGTCAAGATTCCTGTCGATTCATGCCCTGTGGGTTACAGTGTCCTCTGTGATGCAGCCCTACCCTTTAGTGTGGGGACATTATGATGTATGTAAAACTCAGATTTACACAGAAGAAGGGAAAGTTTGGGATTATATGGCCTGCCAACCGGAATCCACGGACATGACAAAATATCTGAAAGTGAAACTGGACCCTCCGGATATTACCTGTGGAGACCCTCCAGAGTCGTTCTGTGCAATGGTGAGGCAGTGCTTTTGAGTAGAGTATTTCAATAAATGCCATTAAATCTCATTGGCAAACAAATGTGGTGAGTGGGAAGGCTCAGTTTGGCAGAGCCAAATCTGCAGGTGGCAGATTCATGTTGAGAGGCTGGCTTCATTCTCTGGAGGCTTGTCCTATCTGGGGTTACAATATATATGGCGTGATTGATGTATGGGGGCTTGTTGCTTGCCAGCAAGCCAAAAGTTTCAGTGAGACAGGTGGCGTGTGCATATATTACAAATCAAAAAGCTGAATTGATGGTCAAATTTTAGAATAGAAACTGAAATGTTAGGACAGCTGGGTTAAGTTTATGATGAAAATCCATTAGTAAATCAATGTTAAGAATACAAAGTTGCTGGGAGGTGGTGGCACACACCTTTAATCCCAGCACTCAGGAAGCAGAGGCAGGTGGATTTCTTTGAGTTCAAGGCCAGCCTGGTCTGCAAAGGTACACAGAGAAACCCTGTCTTAAAAAGTAAAAAAGAATGCAAAGGTTTATTATTACACATAGATGAAGGCAGGCCCAAATCCCATAGTGCCAGATTAGTTGAGGTCACCTGTATCCTTTACCAGATATCATCTCTGGTAGGTGTTCCTCAGGTAAGGGAGCAGCAAGAAGAAAAGAAGAAGGAAGGACAGTAAACTTTCTTGAAGGATTTTCCCAGGGATTTTATTTACCAACTCATGCATACCCTTATTACCAAGGGTTGCATTTCTATGGGAATTTTGAAAGTGGATGTTGAAATGCCAAAAACACATTTGTTGAAATCAATGACCTGGGGACATGTAAATTTAGACAATAATAAAAGGAGTTATAACAGTCTTTATTCTTGGAGTGTATTTGAGGCCTTTTCCAGGTTGAACACACACTAGAAGAAAGGTAGTATTAGAGAAACATGTTGAATTTCCAAATAAAATAATAGCAGAAAATATACATGTAAGGTGTTATTAAAGAGATGGGTGCTTAATATGGTGTCAGTTAATGGGGTAAGAAATTGAGACAGTATGTCCATTTTGTTTTATGTTGTTGGTTTTTATTGGAGACAGTCTTTATTTGATATAAGAACTATGACCCCATTTTAATCCACATAACAGATATAACCATGTGGCAGATTTTAATAGTATCTTACCTGACTTTATTATCTTGAACTTGGCCTGGCATTTTCAGGCTCGTGAAACTATTAATCAAAGTAGCATCTGCTCACAGTCCCCAGTGAGTTAAATTAACATAAGATTGTCTCAGATGGAGCACTGTAGAAAAGGTTTTGTAGCAGGAAATGATTTTGAGCAATAAAAAGTGTTTTCACCTAAAAGCTAAGGGCTTGCCATTTTTCAGAAGTGCCTTTGGGGACTGCTTTGAATTATAGTCTAAACTTGATTTTGTGGAGAGTGAGAAAAAGACCTTGGCTATTAGGTGTCACTATGACTAAAGTGCCCTAAATGACTAAATATTTCAAAGAGAGGGCCTCGTCTCTCTGGGTAACAGGTATGTGCTTCAGAAAGAAGTTGCATTTTGGAAACCACCACAGGCTTCCAGTAAACATATCAGTAAAACTTTGATAAATCTGTAAAAGACCAGGGACATTTGTTGGCTTTATATGAGCTCTTTAGTAATTTCTTATAAAAGGTCCAATTTAAAATTTCTTGCAAATGTGGTGTGAAATTACTGTTTGGTTATAGGTTATACAAGCTCCCAGAGCCTGCATTCTGGGCCAGATCTTCTCATGGAGAGACTCTAGCCCCGGCTATTGGGTTCTGTGATGTACAGAACAATATGCCTCTTCTGGAATTGCTTAACAATTTACAGAGCTAAGTGAAATACTTAATGTCCTTTGCCAGAGTGCAGTTTCTACTCACATGGATACTATAGGATATGTTCAAGGTGTAATTTGTGTGTGCTGCTTCCTTGAATTCTCCTTTGGCCAGAGAACACTCACTCAGCATTTCTACTGCCCAACATGTAAAGAATTCCCATGGTCAGCATACCTATTTCTTCCAATAGAAGCAGGAAAGGGCACATTACAGGACTTTCCAGACTAGCTTTTCACAGGAGCAAGGTCTCAGGTCCTTAAGTAAGTTAATTCCTATCATGTCAGTGGCTAAATAATGGTGCAGGTACCATGGGAAAAGAGAATTAACAGAATGTTCCTAGGTTGGCCTGAAGTACAACTGTGTTTTATATATGTGTTCCCATGAACCCCACCCAAGCTACACTGTAGTGCAATTCAGGTACTCAGGAGCAGCTTAAGTTTGCCCAGGTGGATTTAGACATGTAACTTCACAGAGTGTAAGATTTCTGAGTTACCTATCAGTCATTAATTTGTGTTCCTTAATGTGCATATGATTGGCATAGCAGATTTAATAATCTCCTTTAAATGTGAACCTTGGGACTATTAGTATGCATATTAAGTGCCAACTCAATGATAATGGCCCAAATACTGCAAAACTTCCCTTCTGTGGTTGTGGATTTTCTATAAAATGTCTTAGTGTAAAAGTTCTTAAAACAGGCTATAAATTGGGATGCTGTAGTATCAGGTCTGTTGAGGAGCTCCTTAGCCCAAAGTCTAATGGGAATCCATAAAGGCACTTATGCTAGGACTTATGGGTCCTGTGCTCTCTGACACTCGCTTCCATTCCAGAGTTGTTATGGCCTATTACATCACTAGGGCTGCCAAATAGACACAACCATTACTTTGCCCCATATGTAAATGTTCACTGTAAATGGCTTTGCCTCCTTGGCTAGTAACACTCTTATTAGTAATTGCTCCAGGGTTTCTGAACACAGGTAATACATTCAGCCATAGAAATAGTCTATGATTCTAAGAGTTAATGCTCTGAAAATTTGTAGTGCTGCCTTCTGTATTTTCTCTGTCAGTATGTCCGTGACCACCCATGAATATTGCATTGACTTTAATTCTGAGTGAACTTGGAGGGGAAAAACAGCTTATGATTCCATTTAATAATAGATCTGTGCTTGCTAACCAGCATGTCCTATCTTTGCCAAATCTTCTATGTCAAGTAATTTAAAATGGTTAGATATTAACTGTATTAGCACTTCCAAACAATCGTTTGCTGGAAAAAAAACTTGTCTATGATAGGTTATACATATGAACATAGAGTGAATGTCATTTATGAATGTGTGTGAATTATTTATTTTGAAAATTTTTTATTTTCTTTTTAATTTAATACATTTCTTTTCAAATTGACAGTGCATAACATTGAGGACTATTTTTGTGAGTGAGGAGAAACCTGCAAGGCACAGGGTTGGTTGGCTGCTTTTGCTCTTACAGCCGAGGAGGCAACCCATTTGTGCCGAGCCTGTCCTTTCAGCCATAATTCAAGCTTCAGGTAGCATGCCTCTGTTACAAGACACAGGTCATCTAGTGACAATGATTTTATTTGTGTAAGGAGCAGGTAGGATGAGCTGATACTGTGTGTAAAGCTGAAGTGACGACACAGAGCTCTGACTTGGTCTTTGTGTTTAGATAAACATAGCTGTCATGTCCCCTCCAGGCAACACCCCAGTGGCTTAAAAATGGAAAAATTATCTTCAATTATCTCCAGCATGCAGCCAATTTTCTGTGTAACTTAAACAGAAGCATTGAAAAGAAGCCTCCAGATAAAAGATGCCGTGTACATTTGTACAATTTATGGGGCAAAAGTGCTGATGGCTGCGGAAATGGGGACCCTCGAGTGCTGCCATGGATTTCAGAACCAATCAAAACTAAATGAGAAAACAAAGATTATTAAAAAGTCTTTTGTGCATGTAATTTTGGCATAACATTATGAGGTGGACATTAAATGTTTACCATGGAGACTTTCAGCATCATTAATGCAGCATGCCTGTAATTACAAATGCACTCGTATGACTAAGAAATGGAGAAAATAAAGTCCTCTGAGGTGTATTTAGCAACACCCTCATTATGTTTACTGGAATAATTAAAAGAAAGGGCATAATTTTTCTAAATAAAATGTCAGACCTTGAAATGGAAATGGATTTTCTTGAGAAAATTTACTAATGTGTGCCTGTGCTCTTGACAGGCATTCATTCAACGACCTTACCAGGTCTGCTAATGACAGTTCCATATGTATGCTTTCTATTAAGAAGAAAACAGTTACTGTAAGCATTGTGGATAGAACATATTTCATTAGAGTCAAGTGAAATTTATAAAAGTAATAGGAAACTTTTATACTTTGTGATTTCAAAGGAACCTGTGGGGCAAGCAGTTGACAATGGAGAGTCTTCGGGACTACATGTAACTTATATTTCTGATTTGACAGTATCTTGGGTTCTCATCTGGTCGCTATCAGGTGGCATTTGAGGAATTAATTTGATTTTTTTCAGTGACAAGGGATTAATATCGGTTTTCTAAAAACTGGAAGTGACATTGACTTAGACAATAGCTGAATAGTCTTAAAAATGTTCTGTTCATATGAATCATAATTTGATAAGCAAATTAAGTTTTAATAACAGTGGCATCTTTCCTTTGAACTGATTTTCCTCTTAAATTATGATAGAATGGAGTTTTAAGAAAACTATTTTTTTATTACCACTTCTTTGTTATTAGTTCATTATTTAGACTTATTTCTCAGAGATGACTAATTTACATTAAAATGATTAAGTTGCACAAGGACAAACATTTCTGATTTACCACTTCATCAAGGAACCTCTTGTTGAGAAGCTCACAGTCAGAATTGAAAAGTAGCATGTAATTTTATGGCATGTCAAAGAACCACTTGGAAAATGATTTGGTAGCTAAATGCCTAATATTTAACTCTATCAGAAAAGAAATAGAAGTAAGGCTGACTGGAATATTTAGGTACCTGTAGCATTCCAGTTATGGTCTGGTGACCGGGTAAATGACAAGAGGATTTCTCATATCCTTCAGGACACATGGAGAATGAAAGTCATTTTGTAATACCCCACAAGTGTGAGGAGGGCTGAGGGTATAGCTCAGAGGAAGAGTACTTTCCTAGAGTTTACAAAGCTCTGGATTCTACCACAAGCACCACTCAAAACTAAAGTAAATATTAGTTATCATAGGTTATTTGAAAGAAATACTAATATGTATCAAACAACACTGAAATGCCTTTGTTCATCAAACAGTATGATTTACCTAAAAAGACCTATCTCCCACACCCCAAGACTTCAGGGTTAAAGAAAGTGTCTGTGTGTTACTGAGTTGAAATCAAATGGAAGGGCCATCTCTTATGTACTCAGGAATGAGATTGCCACTCACTGGAACCAATCTGCATATCAGTCATGAAAAGGAACAAGTCCTGGGGATCAGACAAGTCCTTGTCTCTGAGCTTGGCTCTCTTTTATTGGACTTCATGATCCCACAAAAGTAGAAGCAATGGCCTTGTATGCATGGTCAAGAATGAAGTCAGGAGACTTTTTTCCAAACAAAACGCTGAAGAAAAATAAACTACACAATGTATACTGTAGTCTTGCCCCTTTAACTAACACAATAACTACATTTTATGTTAGAATTCAGTAAATATACATTACCCATATCATAGCCAGAACACAAGTTTTACAGTATAGGATTTACCCTTTCTGTGTGCTATGCTATCTCTTATCCTGAATCTGAACCACATATTTTGTGTGGTGTTGGTCTTTGGAACTTGCTTAGGGGTATAAACATACACACACACATACACACACACCATTGCATAATTTCTTATTTTAATTCTTTATAATTTTGTTTTGTTTTGTTTGCTTTTTGAGGCAGGGTTTCTCTGCATTGCTTTGGAGTTTTTCCTGGGACTCACTCTGTAGACCAGGCTGGCCTTGAACTCACAAAGATCTGCCTGCCTCTGCCTCCCAGGTGCTGGCATTAAAGGCATGCACCACCAACACCCAGGTAATTCATTATATTTTACATATACCATTGTGTAATATTTTTACTCTGTAGAATTTTTTCACTTATTCTTCTATGTATGGGCATTTAGGTGGTTTGTTCTTACACCTGAAGACACTTGACAGATATTGCTAAATTGTCCACCAGAAAGTTATTTAAGGACAATATTAAATATCATCAGCATATACAGATCCTTATAAATATTTGAAAATGTTCTTAAATTCTCTTATTACAAGGTCTTAGCAGATAAAAGAAAGACAATTAGCCAAGAAATGAGGGTCAAATTATCCACATTCTTTCCATTCTTTCAACTAGCATTAGAATCTTTAAAATTTCACATTGAGATAAGGACATATTTCAGAGTGCAAGTGGCACTTCATTTTATTAAGCATTCATTTATTGCATTTATTTTCTTATTGAGAAAGCTGATGCCTGAGTTTCTTGTCTGTTTACATATCATTATTTCTAGCTATAGTAGTTTTATTGCTTGTAATTCTATCTGTTTTATTTTCCCCTACAGAAGCCACCAATTTAAAGAGATATATACATATACATAAATGTGAGCCTTTCCACACAAACTTCAGTTTTGTTAATCAGTTCCAAGAATAAGCATCCTTCTTGCCTGAAGGCAAGAGCTTGCTTTAGAGTTTTTCCCATGCCGTTCAGTCTGGAAATACCCTGAATTTCTGCCCTGGATTTTTTTTTTTTTTTTTTTTTTTAATTTTTTAAGTCAACCACGTTTCCTCTCCTTCCTCTCCTTCAGTTCCCCTTCCCCACCTCCTTTCTACCCCCATGGACTCCTCAGAAATGGTAAGGCCTCCCATTAGGGAGTGAAAAAAAAAAGCCTCTGCCCTGGATTTTGATGGCAGGCTTCCACAGTCCTGGGCTAGAAAAGATCCATCTGAGGGTCCACATCTGTGTCTCCTGTGTTCATACGTAAAAACTTTGCAAAGTTGCTATTTTCTTTAAGCAGAGGGTTTATATCCTCTTAGAATTTATGTTGTTGAAAACAATTGCAAACAATAACATATTCTTTGTATAAAGCTACTGTTGTAAAATTTGCTTAGGTTTTAATTTGCCAGACCAATGGGAATACTTTTTTTGTTTTTTTTAAGAGACATTTTTCCTTTAATTTTCGAAACTTCTATTCTTGCACTTGGAAAAAGTCTCAAAGTTGTTTCGCAAACACCATATTTGAAAACAAGTTACTGACATTGGCAGGTGGTCAGTTTCTTTTTGTTGTACCTGGAATAGATTCACATAGTGTCTGCTCCATGGAAGTTAAAGGTGTGAGCTGAGAAAGAGACCAGAATTGGTTTTCACTTTTTGACCTACTTTGAAGCTGACTTCTAAAATATTAAATGAAGAGCTGAGTTAGGTATTGCTCCAGTACAAAGAAAGAGCCCTTTTGTTCCACAAGGTCGGTGTCCATGGAGCGGTCCAGGGGCTGACATCACTGGGTCATGTCTGCCAATGATTTTCCACCATCATGTATAACTTTTTGTTCCTTCTTGGAAATGAAGAAATCAAACACACTTCCAAGCATGTTCTAGGAATTAATCTTGTGTTTCAGCTTTGTTGTGTTTCCTCTGTGTTGGTTTATATGAGGCAGGAATTAATATGTAAGTAGAAAAAAATGAACAAGTATGAGAGGTATAAATCTAGCTGAGAAGATAGAAGACCATCCTAGAGAAGGAATTCTGTATTGAAAAGAAAGATATTTTAATGTGTGAATAGGTGCCAGATGACATGAATGCAGAATGTGTAAAACTGTAACTTGTCTGACAGACTTGGAGAGCTGAGGTCTGTAGGTCACATGAAGTTTACAATAATGTTCCTCATTCTTTTTGTAAGTGAATTCAAAAGTTGTGAACCAGGTAGATTAAGGTCATTTAAATTGTGGACCATGTGAAGTCTCTGTATGTAGTGAGATAGTTCTGTGGCATTGACCACGCCCATTGGGGGTGGAGCCATGGGCGGAAGTGACCTGTGGAAGGAGGTCAGAGGGGGCCAGGAAAGGCTCTCTCTTTCTGGCGTGACTCGGACAGGAGAGGATTTGGTTGAATTTCCTGGTGTTCATCTGTCTAGGTTGTAAGCTATTTCTCCCTGAATAAACATCTATTTGGCCTATTTGTTTATCCTGATCCTTATTTACTGCGATATCTGTATGAGTAGAAGAGAATACAGTTGATGTCTATACATGTTACAGAAAAAAATATATATACACATATATATGTATATGTATATATGTATATATATTATAAAGAAAATGAGCTGATGGCCAATATGTTAATCCAAGGTTTTTTACATATCCTTTGACTAGGCCACATAGATTATTATTGTAAAGTTTTGGCAGATTCTTTTATACGAGGTGTTATGGACTGTTTACATTAGTATAAATATCATCTAGATCACAATAATGCTGTGTGTAACCATCATAGGGGTTGGTGCTTTCTAAATGGCATATGCAGTGTGATTTGTACAGTAGAGCTGATTACACACCATAGAACTGAGTTTTTGCTACATTTTACAAAATTGACTTGTAGCTGAAGCTGATTTGATAAAGAACTTATTGGTGCCCTGCTCTGTATTAAACACTCGATATGGTTTGTTCCTATAATGTTCAATCCTATCATTATCCTTGTGTACCAGGTAAAGTAATTGAAGCATGAAGCTAAGTAATTTTCCATCTGGGGAGAGGGAATGCAATAAATGCAGGCATGCTGGCACCCATGCCCCCCTCTTAAACTATTCTATTCCCTCTTAATTTTATTTGTAGTGTATTCAAGAAAACCATAGCGAACACCATTTTAAAAATTATATTTGTGATGTGGACTGTGGGTTACAATGCTATGATTTTGTTATTTAGAAAACCTTTTATCTGAAATAAACTCATAAAATTGGATTCGGTAAACAGTGCAGAGAATGTTGGAATTGCATAAAATGTGATGAGAGTCTTCATTTAGGGGTAAGGGAGCCAATCAACAGTGTTTGTTTCTGTTCTTTCTTTCCTCTTTCTCATTAATGTGTTCATACGTTGTTAGAAACACAGAGAGCTGAGTACATACTGTACTCACACTGACTAACTCCGTAATAGTAAGTCAGCAATTGTTGACTAGTTAGCAACATCATATCATTGTGGGTGAGGTGTTGAGGAAAGTAGTTGGCCTGATGATTCTGTGTGTTTTACAGTCTCAATAAACACTGGTATCCTAGAGCAGACTGCCTCCATGGTTTCTCTATTTGGATGTCTACTAGGCATTTAAAATCTAACAGGGTTATTATAGCAGTCTTGTTTTTTGTTTTTTTTTTTTTTTTGTTTGTCTGTTTGTTTGTTTTTGTTTTTTTTTCTCCTACCTAAATCAATTTTGCTTTCATTTGTTCCATGTCTGTAAGTGGTAGCTTATATTCATCCATTTGTTGCTCAGAGTAAACAGTCTAGAAATTCCCTTCAGTTCCTCTGTAAAAACACATACTAGCAAGCCCTGTGAGTGAAAGCTTCAAGCTATCTTATAAATATGACCATTTTTCACCATCAATCAATCAGCTCTCTATTGAAGCTGAACTCTATAGTGTCTCTTAATTGGCCTCCCTGTTTTCAACTCTTGCTCTTTTAACAAAATTATGTACCTTTTGTAATATTCCATGATATGTAATATAATATTCAAATGTGTATTTTTACATATATTTGGTTCTTCATATTTGAAGGCTGTATATATAAATAATCAACCACTTTGGGATAAAAAACATTTCAAAGATATTATTTGTCCCAAACATGTACAGATATTTATTATTCTCCAAATAATAGTGTGGAACAACTACCTATATAATATTCACATGTTGGTTAGTCTAAAACTCATGTAAATATACAGAGGACTGTGAGTAGTTACCATTTCATATAATGATGTGAGCATCCATAGATTCTGGTACCCACAAGGAATCCTGGAACTAGTTCCCATGGATTTAGAGGACTGGCTGCAACTTTTATAATGTTATTCATTTGATCCTTTCCTTATCCAATTTCATCCTGTAACATTGTGCTTATTTAAAATGAAATCAAACCTCTTCCCACTGCCTGGAAGGCTTGATGTAACTACATAGGACTGGGATCTTTACTGTGCTGTTCCTGTTCCTTCCTCACTAGGTTGTTTGGCAGTAACCTCTCAGGTCCCTCCTAACAGTTTATCCCTGTCTCTCTGGAGGGAGTAGATGGAAGCTGGGGACACCCAACACCCCAGACTACACCATCGGATATTACTCAGCATAAATGGTCTCCAAAGATGACATTCTCTCATCCTAGAACTAATCAGGCTGGCACCTACTCAGTTTTCCAAATTCCTGAAGATACTGTGTGTTCAGGATAGTATGTCCATGAATTCTGCATTCTAAGTAGCTTCTCATAGCTGGTTCTTGCCAGTAATTAGGGTCACTGCATTTAAAATCCTCATGAAGGAGCCTATCTGACCCTTACATCTAACATTCTTCTTACCCATTGCCAGTGCCCAAGAATGCTTGGTGTTTTGAGTTAATTCCTTGCAGGATGCAGTTAAAAACATTTACTAGTCAGAACAGTACAGTCAGTCAGAGGAGTCATTAGAGGTTATACTTTACTTTTTACATTCTGATTGATGTCAGTCCAGCTATAGTTTTCTACTGCTTATTATGTCATGTATTGACCAATTTGTACATATATTTTTCTTTTCCAGTGTGTACATTCCCAAGGGCAGATATTATGTTTCATATACATCTATGGTGGCATTAACAAACATGTGTTCAGGGAATGAAGTAATTTAAAACATAGGCTTGGTAATTTAACCATATTTAAGATTATTATAACATACCTGATCATTGGAACATAATTGGCTGTGCTGCAAATTGTTAAAATTTGAAGAAACTTAATCTTAAAAATAATCATGAATATTTTATTTTTAAATTAAAATACCTAAGCAATACAGTCAGCATGTGTCTAAACACCAGTTAGTATTAGCAATGATAACATGTTTTGTTTTTCTGGATTAAAAATGTAGAAAGGTTAGATTAGAGTCTTTACCCCTAACCTTGATCTATTCCTTACCTTCTTCAACCAGAGAAGACCCATGTCTTTATTTGGTAGTTCTTCCTCATGTATGACTTTATATCTTTTGTTTTAGATTTCGTATTTAGTTTGTTTGTTTTATTTTTTGAGACAGGGTTTCTTTGTGTAATCTTAGCTGTTCTGAAACTTACTCTGAAGACCAGACTGTCCTCAAACTCTCAGAGATCCACCTGCCTCTGCCTCCCAAGTTCTGGAAATAAAGCATGTGCCATTACTGCCTAGCTTGATTTTATGTTTTTGGTACAGAGTTTATATATTGATAAATATATATTTATATATTTTAAAACAATATATAGTTTTAATATTAGATCTAAAAAAATCTATTTAGTAATTTGCTTTTTGTCATTCAACATTGTTTTAAATTATGCATGGTATCTACATAATCTAGTTTGTTCATATTAACATCTATTATTAACCTATTAATGTGGCAATATTATTAACATTAACATTTGTATAGAATTGTATTGTACATATACATGTGTGTATATATTACACATTTATTATATATATATTATTTTTACAAATATACTTCTCAGTAGGATTTTAAGAAATTTACTTTTTAAAGTCTTATTTATCCCTATCTGTTACAAGCCACTCCATATTCATGAACAAACACTCACCAATCTCTTGATGTCTGTTGCAAAGACTTTAGTTTTGTTTGCCTTTCCTAAATAAAGTATACACCCTGAACCCAGTGTGTTGGGTTGGAGACTATGTGAGTTTTCATCACATATGGTACCCTGTCCTGTATTCCTTAACAAAATAGTCTAAGCTTTATTCTGCATTCTTTACTTATATGCTTCTTCTTATTATGTCATTCAATATATTAGAAAATTATGTTTCTCTTATTTCCTTGGCTGTGAAGGAACTCATACCCAGGTTTATGAACTATCACAGAAAGTACAATCGACCCAGAATTCTTGATAAAACTATATGGACCATGGATATTGATTTTTATGTGTTTAAATTATTTAACACTAAATCACTTGGAGGTTGCATGAGCATCCCTAATAAATATTCATCAGGGTATTCCAATAGGCAAGAAGGGTGTTATTTGGGCTAAACATCTAGCTCAACCACATGCAAACTTAAATCAAGTCTTCATATAGGAAAAAAAAAATTTAAGAGTGCTGCCTTGTATTTGGCCATCTGACTAGAAAGGTATGTCCTGACCTGTATATGTTTCTTAGTTTTAAAACTCAAAATTAAATGAAAATTTAAATTTAAAATTACAGTTGTTAAATCATTTTTAGTGGTTAGCCATACATAATTACTTTTCCACATTGGCTGTCTTCATTACTGGAGTCTAACAACGGCTTTAGAGTGCTTTATAACTGGAAGCCCCACTGCTTACTTTGCAAGATGATATATAAACATTGCCTCATCCATCACTGGAACGACTTGTCTCCTAGATGAAAATCTGAGGGTGATGTGTAACTGTAATAAATTTAGACAGCAAGGGAAAGGTTCCATTTTCAATTAAAACCACAGCCAGGAAGTTTCTGTTTAGCCTGACAGAGAGGTAGACCAGCATGCATTTTTTATATTTTCCGGTTTGTTTTGGGAAGGAAGGATTGGAAATACAATAGAAACATTGTTTTGTTTTTGTTTTAATATTTCTCTGTGCTCACTTAAGAAAAATCAATTGCCTTTCTGTACTTGTTGAGTGAGTTTTGGCTCCTTAGAAATAAGTTTCATGAATAGGGGAGCTAACATGAGGACCCACATTCATGCCCTTAAGGATATTTTATTTGGATTCAAATGGCCATGAAGGATTAAATTCAAGTTTAATAAGTTTAATGAAGTCATTTCAGTCATTCATTCTTTTTTTGTCTGTTTTTTTTTTTTTTTTTTTTTTTTTTGGTAATGAGGAGTAAGGTGACACTATGCTTAGGAGGTGTGTCTGGGAATCTAGTACATAGTAATTGCCTTTATCATTGTGATAACCACTAATTTTGTTCAGAGGTTCAGGTTATTCAGAGTCTCCATTTCTGCTTTGGAGATGTCTTCTGTGTGTTTTCCTGTAGCTCCCCTTTCTATGAAATGCCTGGCTTTCCCTGATGTTGCTAATGGCATTTAATAACTAACTGCTTATGAGGTTCAGGCTTCAAGCCAGGTTTTTAAAATCAGAATAATTTCAGAACTGTGGTTTTAAAGTAAATGAAATGTATTCTAAATAACACAGTATTAAAAATAATCATTCATGGATGCAGTGGCATTTGCACTGAGATTATAATGGTTTCATGTGTTAGCAACTGCACTAGGCATACCTACAAACATCACTATTTCTAAATACAAGAATGCTATCAAAATAAACTACTGTGCAAATAAATAAAAGCTCATTTTGTTAATGGCAGTTTGGGATGAACTGAGAAGCTTAGCAAGCCTGAGAAATTCCAGATGGTAAATGGAAATGCTTGGTCTCAAATTGCTTATTTTTGGAGACAACATTATTCATCTTCTCTCTTTTATCCAAAGCACCCACAGATCTCTACCGACATCTCCATCAAACACTTGATTGAAAGCTCAGTTTGTAAATTCTACTTCTCCCATTTTATTTCTTTTTATTCTTCTTATTTAAACATAATACATTCAATTAGAGATGCTACCATATTGTCCTACCAAGATGACCATGTGAATTGAAAAGAGGCGCTGTTTCCTTAAAAACTGTAGTTTGCATTATGATTTAAAAGGGGAAATAGTGCAGACCTCAGATCCCACCTGCAGCTCAGATGGGTAGCCTTGGGTTGGACATAACCTGTCCAACTGTGCCTAATGGTCCTTTGCATACTGACAACTTCTCAGGTAAGACTATATCTTTGGCAGAACTTACACTGCCCTTTGGAATAAGTATCACAGAAGAAGAAAATTCTCTGACAGACTACACAGAAAATTTACTGTTACACATTAGGTGATAAGTAATAATTGTTCATAATTTTCCTCACTGAACACCTGTTATGAGTAATGTATTGAGCTAGGGATACAATGATAGAAGAGAAACATGGAGAAGGAGAGGCTATTCTATTCACCTCGAGGGAAATCTGCATCTTGGTAAATGCTAAATTTGCTACCAGGTGCTTTTGATTTTTCACTTTTATTCTTAAAGCTATTAACATGCATGGCTCTATAATTGAAATTTGCTCCAGAGTTGAAATATATACACAATCTCCTGTTCCTTTGTGAACTATACTCTTCCAGCAATTTAATAGCAAGTTTCTTATAATAAAACTTCCTTGTTGTAGTAGGCAGTTTTCCTCAGTAATGTATCCACCACCACCTCATTCTGTAATTTTCTGTTTCAAGTCTGCCTCCCACAGCAGATTATAATGTCTATGAATACAACAATGGAGTCTTTTCTCTGTTGTGTGTTGTGTCCCTAGAAACCAACATAGTGTCTGGGACATAGGGGAAACTTGATACATGACCATGAAATGATGAATTCAGCTTGCTTCTCAAAACTTCTGCTCTACCAAGTTTTATTCTTTCATTTTTAGCTTTTGAATTTTTCCTGTTATCTTTTTTTTATATATATAAAAGACTTATAAAGACTCTCACAGAAGGAGACTCAGGAAGTGTGTGTGTGTGTGTGTGTGTGTGTGTGTGTGTGTGTGTGTGTGTGATGTTCTAGTTTGGACATGGTGTGGATGTTCTCAGTCATACCCATGTTGGACATTTGTTCCACATTGTGACAATACTGGAAGATGGTCTGTACTTTTAAGAGGCAAGGAATGGAGACCATGTGGCCTTGCCCTTGAAATCAATGAAGTATTTTCTCATGGGATTTTAATTAATATATTTAAATAAAACTAATTTTCTTCATTAGGAAGCCCTGAGGTACATCATGATGCTAACCTAACAGAATGCTGGCAGATGTACTTACACTTCTCCTTTAATTGCATCTTCTCTAACTTAATGGTGCTCCCACCACAGGTTAGTCTAGTTCTGCATGTACTTATGAAATTCTTTGTTCTATGGTCCTCTGTGCTAGGTGTGGTGGGAGAAAATGATGACAGGCCAGATTCTGCCTCCAAGACACTCAGTAAAGGAGGTGTGTAGAAAGATGAGGAAAGAAGCTATAAAGCTACAGAGCACAGAACGTTGCATTTGTTGCGAGCTTTAGGGCACCAATGACAGATTTACAAAGAAGATCATTGAGCTGGACCTTTAGGAAAGGTTAATGTTCTCAAACATGGAAGACATCACAGAATATTACAGTTCAAGGAAGCTTCAAAAACTTGTCTACTACTTTATTTTAAAAATTATTTCCCTTTCTGCATCTATTTCAACAAGAACAAATGTTATGACTTGTCAACCACAAATCCTACTCTACCACTCTCAGGTTTTCCAGTATATAAATGTAGTAGCATCATTTCTCAGGCTTGGCATTTTCTCTCACTTTAATATATATATCAACTCTTATCCACAACAATGTAAGCGAAGATACCATCTAAACTGCAAAGCACTATATAATGCTATATAAAGTTAGGTTACTGTAACTTGTATTTCCTTTAATCATATTTTATTTAGTATCCATGTGTGCATGTGTGTTTGGGTCAAATTTACTACTTATATGCCACTTACTTTATCCTGTCCAATTATTTCCCTATGCCCCCTACTTCTCCCATCCATTACCACCCCCCCCTTCACCCTCTAAGTCCATTTAGAATTGTCCACAGGTGAATGGGTGTGGAGACACCTCCTGCATGAGTAGCTCCTCGGGGCCTGTATCCCTAAAGAAAGTTAACTCTGCCTTCCCCAGCAGCCATCAATTGGCTATAGATAGGAGTGGGACTTCATGAAACTCTCCCATGTTCATGCTCGTTTTTAGGTTATTTTGATCTTGTGCAAGTCTCATGTATGCTGTCCCAGTCACTGAGTTCATGTATGTAACTGTGCCATAATATCAAGAAAGTATTGTTTTGCTATAGCTATCTACCCCTTCTGGCTCTTACAATCTTTCTGACCCCTTTTCTGTAATTATTACTGAGCCTTATGGGGAGGGTTTGTAATATAGACATCCCATTTAAATTGAGCACCCCGGCCTCTTGTTTCCTGCATGATGACACACAATATGTCTCTATATGAGTCACCATCTACTACATAAGTAAATTTCTTCAATGAGGGTTGAAAGATGCACAAATCTATTGGTATAAAAATAAAAATAAAAATCCAAGGGCAGTTTGTTGTTATGTCTATGTAGAATAACAATAATAATAGGTTCTATTCTAAGGCCTGCTACCTAGGAAGCCATGAGTTTTGGCCTGGTTAATGATATCAAACATGTTTTATGTCTTGTATAAGTTTTAAAACGTGGTTGCCTACTTCTGTATCATCCATCCCATTATTGTGCATCTCAATCTCATCAGACCAGTCATTATTATAGATTGCAGAGTTCACAGCTAGATAATTTTTACAACCTATAACCCAGGTGTGCGATGTGTTTGGCAATAGGGCTTTACCATCAAGCTCTGCAAGAGGGGTAATAAAGAGCAATAACAATAGCCTGTAATATTTTGGGGGTAGCCTTTGGTATTTTCCCATCATCAAGTGAAGCCAAGGCAGGAAGCTTGAAGAAGAAGAATAAGAAGAAAAAAAAAAAGACAAAAATACTGCTTGCTAGCTCACAATCAGCTACCTTTCTTACACATTGAGGTCCACCTGCCTAAGGATGACACTGCCTACAGTGGAATGGGTCAACCTACACCAATTAGTACTCAAGGAAATGCCCCATAGACACGTCTATTAACCAGTCTGACTTAATTCCTCAACTGAGATTTCCTTACATCATTCCATAGAGGTGACAGTTGATTAACTATATTATGTTCTTATTTGTGAACTCAGGAATCACAAGCCATGGTTTTATTGCAGAAAATAGAAAGATTCCATTCAGTACACAATTAATGAAATATAGCCTCTAGTTTTGGGCAAAGTAACTAAACACTTTGTGTTTCTTTTGCTTGATTGTTTGTTTTGTGGCAATTGACTGAATAAATAATGTTTAAATGGAAAATTCCTTCAAATAATCATTCTTAATACATAACAAATTCTTGGTTTGACCAAGTCTTTGTCTACCAAAAATTTTGCTGCAGAGGAGACTTACATAATTATGATTTTTGATAACAATGCACAAATAAGTGAAAAGATATTAAAGTCACTGGCAATGTCATTAATTGTGGTGGGTGTATCAAAGCAAGCAACAGAATTAAGATATAAACAAACTGACTTCACCTAAATCCACAACCCTGGCAGAGTGTTCTCTATAACCATACCCTCATTTCCCTCTTTCTCACAGAATACTGATACATAATGAAATGACACATGATTATTTGTCTATTGTTTTTTAATAAGAAGCATTTATAAAATTACTTAAAAGCCTTTTTATTTGATTTGCCCCATTGTGTTTGTACTGACTAATTCTTGTCAACTTGTTACAACCTATAGGAAAAAAGAATGTTAATTGAGAAATTGCCTTCACCAGATAGCCTGTGGGCATGTCTTCGGAGGCATTTTTTTTCTTTTTTTAAATTTTTTACTTTACCTGTCGATCCCAGTTCACTCTCCCTCCCTCCCTCCATCTTACCCTCTCTGGCCCCCTCACATGCACCCTGACCACCCTCCCCTCCCATTCTCCCACCCCAATTCCACATGTAAGGCAATGCCATCCAGGTGGGGTCATTTGAAATAGGAACTAGGACTTCTCTCCTGTCTCTAGGTTAAGGCAGTTATCCCTCCATGGGGATGTGTCCGTAAGGTCCTTTTGTGCACCAGGAATACATCCTGGTTCTACTGTCTGAGGTCCCTTTGACTGCTCTGTCCTTCTGACTGAGACCCATATTCAGGGTGGCCTGAGTTAGTCCCATGCTGTATTCCCAGCTATCAGTCTGGGGGCTTGTTAGCTCCTCCTTGTACAGGTCAGCTGTCTCTATGTGTTTCTACAACTTGATCTTGTCCTCTCCCTCTGCATCTGGATTCTAGTTTGACTCAGCGTTTAGGTATGGGTGTTTGCTTCTGTTTCCAAAAGGTACTAGATGAGGGCTCCATGATGGTGGATAAGTTAGTTGTTGATCTCTCTATCCAGGAAGGGCATTTATGGTAGTCTTTCCACAGTTGCTCAAATTGTTAGTTGGCGGCAGTCTTGTAGGTCACTAGACCTTTCTTTAGGTTCAGTTTTCTCTTCAAACCTATAATGGCTCCCTCTTTTATGTTCTCTCTCTCTCTCTCTCTCTCTCTCTCTCTCTCTCTCTCTCTCTCTCTCTCTCTCTTTCCCTCTGTCTCCTATTCCTACCCTGACTCAATGTTCCTAGTCGCACATGTTTTCCTCTCCTCCCCTTTTCTTTCTCCTACTTCTCTCTCTCTCCATTCACTGCCCCCCCCACTTCCCATGTGCTCTGGGGGACTTGTCCCTTCACCCTTCTGTGAGGGACTTTATATATATCTCTTAGAATACACCTTGTATCCTAGTTCCTCTGGTGGTATGAATTATAGGCTGGTGAACCTTTCCTCTAGGTCTAGAATCCATATATGAGCGAGTACATACCATGTTCCTCTTTTTGTGACTGGGTTACCTCATTCAGGATGGTTTCTTCAAGTACCATCCATTTGCCTGCGAATTTCAAGATTCCATAATTTTTTCTGCAGAAAAGTATTCCATTGTGTAGATGTGCCACATCTTCTTTATTCATTCTTCAGTAGAGGGGCATCTAGGTTGCTTCCAGGTTCTTGCTATTACAAATAATGCTGCTATGAACATAGTTGAGCACCTGTCTTTGTTGCATGGATGTGGATCATTTGGATACATGCCTAAGAAGGGGATTGCCGGGTCCTGTGGTAAACTAATTCCCATTTTCCTGAGGAACTGCCATACTGATCTCCAAAATGGCTGTATGAGTTTGCACTCCCACCAGCAGTGGAGGAGTGTTCCCCTTTCTGCACATCCTCTCCAGCATAAGTTGTCAGTGGTGTTTCTAATTTTAGCCATTCTGGCAGGAGTTAGATGGTATCTCAAAGTTGTTTTGATTTGCATTTCCCTGATAGCTAAGGATGTTGAGCACTTTCTGAAGTGTCTTTTAGCCTTTTTTTATTTCATCTATTTTGAATTCTTTCTTCAGTTCTGTACCCCATTTTTTAATAGGGTTATTTGGTGTTTTGTTGACTAGTTTCTTGAGTTCTTTGCATATTTTGGATATCAGCCCATTGTCAGATGTAGGACTGGTGAAAATCTTTTCCCAGTCTGTGCGCTGCTGTTTGGTCTTCTCCACTGTGTCCTTTGTCTTACAGAAGCTTCTAAGTTTGAGGAGGTCCTATTTATTAATTGTTGATCTCAGTGTCTGTTCCTGGGGTTATGTTCAGCAAGCAGGTTCCTCTACCAATTTGTTCAATGGTACCTCTCTTCTAAGAGGTTTAGTGTGGCTAGATCAGAGACATTTTCTTAATTGCTCATTGATATAAGAGAGAACATTCAATTGTGGATAGTGCCATACCAGGACAAGTAGGCCTGAGTTGTATAAGAAAGATAGCTGAGCAAGCCAAGGAGACCAAGCCAGTAAGTCACTTTCTTTTGTGGTCCCTTCTTCACTTCCTCCAAGTTCCTGCCTTGACTTCCTGACTTTGCTTCCCTTGATTTATATTCTGTAACCTCTAAGCTAAAACATACCCTGTACTCCTCAGCTTGATTTTGGTGAATGTTCGTCATAGCAAGGTAACAAAACCAAAACTTCATAACTCTGAATCTGCCTTCAATATTGGACTATCACTAAGAACTTTAGAAGAATCTAACCATAGCTTATAGGACATCAGTATTATTTTTACCTAGTTTATTAATAGCTAGGAAAATATATAATTCATTGTTGTCATCCTTAACATTATTAAGTTCTAAAGCTAAAGGTGATATTTTTAAACTAATAATTTGTATTTGAATAAACACAATTTTGTAATGCTTTCATTTATCTTGACTCATTAATCCTAACATATAGAAGTAGAAAATACCCTATTTTTAAAAAATAGAAAAACCAAGAGCTGAGAAGATTGATGATTTGTTCTAAGTTGCAATAACTACTAAAGGGTATTGTTGGATTGCCATGTGTACTTTAGCTTATACTTAGCCTTTATTGAGTATATTGTACCAGGCACTAAAAGCCCACCCAGCATGATTAACTAAATCTTTGGATGAATGCTTGTGTAGACTTCAGAAGGATGTAAATATATTACCACTGAGTTCGCAATTTCCTTCAAAGCCATTCTTTGTTCTTTTCATGTACATGTTGCTTGTTAGCTAAGAAAGCACTTGGCAAAAGAACATTGTAGTCATTATCGATGCTTCTTACCTTGGTTGTCATAAAGCTTATGAAAGCCTTCCACAGAAATAATTCTAGAACAGACTCCTCTGGGTACCACAGAGTCAGAAACATTGGGCTATTGACAAATGGATACCTGAAAAGAACTTTGAGATCTCTAGAGGTAAAGTGGTGTGTAGTTTTACAGTGTAACTAATGGGAACTTCCCCATACAACCAGGAGATGATTCATGCAGCCAAGCTCTGAAATGAACAAGGCGGTTCTCAAATGTGACTGACTGTACACCCTCTCATCCTCACTCTTTTAATTATGCACATAGGATGTCATTGGTAATGTCCTCAATTCATTTTACAATAACTCAGGCAAGAAAAGACCATAGCCCAAGACTCAAATAAAAATAATGTCAGGAATCTGTAAATTCATGCTTATAATTAAATAGTTATTAAGCTATATAATAAGATACTACATCCATAAGATTAGTTTTCTGATAGCTAAATCCAATTTCTTTCTAATATGCTAGGCAGTAATATTTCTCTATAAGTAGAAATTTCCAGTATCTTGTGACTGGTGATATACTTCTATTTCTGCTCATGAGCCTCTCCACTGATCCCCTTGAAAAAGCAATGCACCTACTTTGAGGAAACATTTAATAACAACAAAATAAACCCAGTAGTGGATCATTTGTTTTTATGCTCAAATCATATATTAGTTGATTATCCCCACCAGTTTTTTTTTGCCATCATTGCCCTACCATATCTTTCAGGCAGGATCAGTTCTTAAATAATGATAAATTGAGATGACTCCTGGATGAAGAGGAGGGCAGGATCATTTTATAGTGTTTTCCTATGCCTGCTTATCTTGTCCTTTTCTGCTCAGAACATATTTATCTGTTTCTCAGCCACAGAAGGATGAGTTTAAGAAACAATAAAGCAATAGAATCTAGAGAAACACCTAGAATTATTGATTTATTTGGAGATCTCCCGAGAGTTTGAAACTATGATTGAATTGGTGACCAAATTACATTATATACCATGCTAATTTTTGATAGGCTGAAATGTATAGAAATCAACTCCATATATAAACTAATGTTTTCCTCCTTTCCTTTTCATAAGCCACATTAGTACATACATCTATTGGAATGGTAAAAATAAAACCAGTAATTTCATTCAAATTCTGCTTGCTTGAGTTTGTATACTTTACAAAGGATGGAAGATCACTGTAGAACCTCTTGAGATGTGATGTAATCTGTCCTTTTCATAATGAAATACTATAAGGTAAACATTCTGGTTAAGTCTTTACTGTTCAGAGAAGGCAAGATTATAATAAGCATGACTCTAATGACATTTGGATGGAGACACATTGGTTCTGACTGAGATGGTGTTTGTTCTAGAGAAAATGAAGGGAGCCTCATGGAGTTTAAGATTAAAAAAAAATGATACTTTGTTTGCTGCCTCCTCTTCTCCTGGTCTAGAATTTCTTCTTTGTGAGTTCCACTCCCCTTGTTCCTTATGCAGGAAGAGACCCCCTTAAAAATAAAGGTCTTCACAGGATTGTTTAATGCTATTGCTCTATCTACAATGTCTCCATTTTGCTGGTACTCATAAGAAAGTGAATTAACATTCAATAATGAAATTTAAAATGCTATGGTGTATATTTTAATTCAAGAAATACATTTCTGCTTCTTATATTCTCTTATAACCCCTCACCCATTCAACTGATTATTTTCTCTGCAACTGTAGAAGCAGAACTGTAGTAAATAGATATATATTAAGGGTTTCATTGTAAATAATCTGCTTATAATATTGTGGGACTGACTAGACTGGTCCAAATTTAATGGCAGGCTGTCAGTAAGGGTACATGTGATGGTTCAAAGTTGCTGTCCATGGCTGGAATTTCCCCCTATTCATGGAAGCCTCAGTTATGCTCTTAAAGTCTTCAAACTAACTGAACCAAACATTACATAACCTGAAATAATGTCAGTTACTTAAAGTCAACTGACAAGGGACTTTAATCATCTCTAAAAAATGCTGTCATAGACACACCTAGATTAGTGTTTGAATAAATAAGTGGTAGCCTGGGAGAACTGATACATCAAATAGACTATAGCTATAGCATTTGCTTTTTGTAGGAATATATAATAACTATTTTCCAAAATAAATTTACTATCCATTCTCTCTCTCTCTCTCTCTCTCTCTCTCTCTCTCTCTCTCTCTCTCTCTGTGTGTGTGTGTGTGTGGGGGGGGGTGTTCATGCATGTGTTTTGGTATATGTCAGCTAGGAAACAACATTGGGCATCTTCCTCAATCTCTCCACTTTCTGCCTGGAGACAGGATCTCTTACCAAACTCTGAGCACACCAACACATCTAGATTAACTGACCAACAAGCCCCAGAGATCCTCTTGTCTCTGCCTCACTGGTGTTAGGATTACAGGCATATGCCATCATCCCCTGGTTTTTACATGAGTCGTGGGCTTTGAAAGAAAGAATTTTGCTGAATGAGACACTTTCCCCATTCACTTAACCATGTAGGATTCTTAATTAAAATACCATTTGAGAATGAAGTGAGATCTAAGAAGGATTCAAGTTTAAGAACGATAACTGAAGTACTTCATTTCTCCCCTCTTGGGCTACATCCTTGTCCTGTTATTCAAGAGAGAAATTTTAGTTCAATTCAAGATTTACTTAATAATTTAATTTCTTTACTCATCTCACACAGGATGATTTACTAAATTTAAGGAACAAGATTCAGAACTGAATTACTGTCTTTATAAATCATAAATCAATGAATAACAAGGAAATATTATTTAAGTGGCAGATTCATTATCAGTAAGATTAATAAACAGAGGCAAACAGCATAATTATTGATGCTGATTGTTTAAAATATTTGGAAATTAAACAATTAAATGGATTATTTGGTTTTATGTAAATGTTTATGGTCAGGTTCTAAAAACACATTATAATTTATATTTATCACTGCTGACCTCATACTCAAATATAGTCAGCCATTTTTCATATTACAAAATATTTTCCAACTTCAATTTACTGCTTTGAAACTTTTTAATCAGAATGGAAGACCATGGCAATACATTCTCTGTGTATTAATTTGGAGACTATCTTTACTCATAGCTTGAACAGATGTGTAGTGCTTCAAACCATGTTAATAAGATAAAATGTCCTTGTACGGAACCTAGCCCTTGGTGTGACATGTAAATGGACCAGCTAGTTTGATTATATTTAGTCGATATGAGATATATATTTTAAATGGTATTTTCTATATTTTGAACCAATACAACACTGTGCCTCTTTATTGCTTTAATATTCTTATGCCCCAGTTTTTGACGTTTACAAATGCACACTATTTTTCTCCCGGATAGACAGACAGACAGACAGATAGATAGTTTGGAGTCTGCACCTTCCAGCAAACAGCTGCAGTTTTTGAAGCCAGTGGCAAAAGGTACTAAGAAAGAGAGGCTTCAGATTCTGGAATCAGGGTAGACACACTGGGTTCCTTTTCTGGTCCCCTAGGTGGCAATGGTCTGCCATTGTGTGTCCCAGCAGGGACTTAACAGGCTTCCTGGCTGCCCTCTGCCAGTGAACTGCAGGGATTCTTCTACTGTAGCCATTCTGAAAGCAGGCAGGTGCTATGTACCTGCTGTGTTTATTGCTTGAAACTCCAATTTCCTGTCCCTTGCAGGCAGAACTGTTCATCCACTCACTGAGAATCACAGTATGCCTTGAACTGAAGTGACAATTGTTAATCATATACCAGTCATTGTCCTCACTAATTTTCTAATCTCAGATCTACATTGACACAGAAATAGTTTAAACCACAGTCTGCCACTTTGTTTTTGTTTCCTTGTGTTTTTTGGGTGGGGAGTGGGGTGACAATCGATAGATCTATCTTTCTTTAATATTAATATTAACCTACCAGTTTTCCTCTTTGAGTTTGAGTACATGGTATGTCCACTAGACTGCACAAGCCTAGCATTCTGCTCTTTGTTTTCATCAGGAGGAAGATGCTGGCATTTTTGTTCTTGTTTTGCATTTAGGAACACTGAAGCTCAGAGAGATGGAATGGTTCAAATGCATAGTGTTTAAACGCCTACTGAAGGATCCATGTGTAATTCCAAAGCTTACTGTGCTGAGGGAACTTTTGGGAACTCTACAGTAACACATCAATAGCTTGTTTCCATTGAACACACAGTGCAGGAGATACTGTAAAACCTTCATGTATTTATGCATAATGACCTCAATATATGGGTAGAGTTATTGACTCTGCTATCTAGATGAGGAGCCTGAAGCAAACACCCCCCCCCCACACACACACACACTCTAAAGAAAGCTATGGAATCTGTCCAAAGTCACACAATTTAAAAAAATCTTGGCAATATGTTTCAGAATATTCACATTTAACCTGTATGCCCTAATGTGTGAAGTCAAGTTTCAAAACTTAAGATTTTAAAATTGCCTTCACACTTGTCACTAGAAACAAAGCAAATGGGGTTTGGTTAAGGCATGCTTAGAAGGCAGCAGACATTGTCTGTGCCTTTTAAAGTTGGATGAAAAGGAAGTGAAAATTTTAGGAAATCAACCTGTTTGAGAGTTGCCTTAATTATAGATTGCTTGTTTGGGTGTCATGGTTTTGGGGCTTTTATCTCCCTCTTCCCTTAGCCTTGCAGCCTCTTCTGGAAGCTAGGGGCAAAGGGCACAGACAGAGCTTTCAGACATAAGATTCATGTTTTTCCCGTCAGATTTCTGGTTGATGACATCACTGGGTCTTTTTTTTTTTTTTTTTTTTTTTTTGCTGTGGGTGGGCTCCAAAGTGGAATTCCAATGAACATAAATTCATTGAGCTATTCTGGAAAATAAAGCAACCTGGCATTTTAAAACACTCAATGCTTAATATAAGAAAAACTATTTTCTTGCTAGCAAACTCAAGAATGGAGGATTTGAGAGTATCCTTCCCTGAACTTGACTCTTAAGAATACCATTTCTAGAGAAACCACACCACTCAGTACAGATGGCTTTTCTCTTTCAAATTGGTATGAGATTGGTACAGGAGAGCCCAGTAATGAATTAACCAGCCCACAAGACAGCATAATGGCTCTCGAGTAGGGACTGAAATTATAGTTCACTCCCAAGCCATTATGTGATATGAGTCTTAGAATCCTATAGCATTATTTCATTGATTAATTGAGATACACCTAGACACGGCATTGCCCTTTTTTCTCTTAGCTTTGCTCGGTGCACCTTAATGTGTTCTCCCAGCTCATTGTTTTAGTGCTCTTTTTCATTTTGAGTTCTTTCTTCCCTTTGTACTCTATTTTTACCCACTCACAGTCAGATGCTCTCTAACCTGGGAAGCAGAAAGCTTAATACATCTTTAAAAATAACCATTTTAAGGTCCGGATTGAAACAGTTGGTTTTTTTTTTTTTTCTTTCTTTCTTTTTTCTTTTCTCATTTTCAGTGATAGGTAAATTGAACAACCCCATGTATTTCTTCCCACTTAAAGCAGGGAGGGGACAAAGGATTAAGTTAAAGTTCCTCTGACAACAAGTTATGAGCCTGACAAGAATCTCAGTGATTTTCCTGACAATCTGAATGCTAAAGCCCCCTTGCTTCAACAAGGTCCTCATACTGGACATCTTACAAGAAAAGTCTTACAGCTCTCTGTTCTTACAAAAGATGAAACTCAGCTGGGGAAGAGTGAGATGCCTTTAGGAGCTTAGATGGAACGATACAATGAGGTGAAGAGGGAAAAAAATGTCACTTTTCGTTTTGTTGGCAAAACTTTAAGGATCACAAGATTTCATGAAGAAAAGACCATTGTGAGAATGTCTTCTCTCTCCTGGGAGAGAGATTTGAATTTGGGGATTTCCTTTTCTAAATGAATTTAAATTCCATCTGAATTTCTTTGTATTGATAAATGAGCATACTGTATTAGTCAGTATCACTACTGGGAGTGGGTTATCATGGCATGCAAAAGATTGTAAGCTCTATTCCACAGCAGTCTCAGTACTGCCGGCATTAAACTTCAACTATCAATATCACCCAACCCCTACCCCCGAGTTTTATTTAAGTCATTTCTGGGGTAGAAGCAAACAACCTGAATGATGGCCATAAATGGTCTAGCTCACATAACATTTTCTTTCTGTTCTTCATAAGCACTGTAGGACGTATATATTATCCCCAATGTGTAAGTGGAAACAAGAGTCAAGGAAGGTCAGAAGCCTTCACAGGGACACACTATGGATACCTGAACCCAGTCCTCTATTCTTTCTATTGTGGAATGCTGTGTTTGGGGTATATGCTCACCAAATACTTCAAGGTACTCAAATAGCAGCATATACTTGCTCATGTGAATATTATATTCTTTTCTTTGTGTTTCTGCCCTGCCCCCTTTAATTTTTTCTATTATGGAGCCTGTAGAGTCATTTTTGTTGATAACACTTTTCCTAACCAATGTCCTGCAAAGATTGAGTTTTATGTCCTTCCAAAGTGTCTAAATTATATCTATTTGAGTACAGTGACATTTAAACACACTTGCGTGTGTTTTATCTGTTTTGTCTGTTTTGTCTATGCAGTTCACCAGTTAAAACAAGGGCTTTTATTCCTAGGTCTACATAAGAACCTCTTAGAGTGTTTCAAGAATTGTCATTATTTGGGACCTACCTTTAGGGATGAAGTTCTCATGACTTTTTGTAATCACCTGAGTGATTACAAAGTGTTTAAAATCAAGAATTTAGTATATTAATTCATGAGGGATGAGTATAATTCAGTCATATTTTCAGAACTTTAACTTATAATATGTAACAAGTGATTAATAAATCATTGATAAGAGAATAAATGATTTTTAAAAATACTAATTTTAACATTGAAGTAAAGTGATGTTATATTATGCTGGAGAGATTGCTCAGCCAAAACTACAAAGTACCAATTTATCACATATATTTTCAACCAAATATTTTACTCATTTATCTGATCAATATGTAGTCAATGAATTTATGAATAGCAGATTATCATCAGATATTGAAAAGCAATTATAATAGTAATTTAATTCATGTTTCACACAACCAAGCTTTGTTTGCTTACTGGAACTTGCCATGGCAGTGTTTCTGTAACAATTCATAAGAAGACTCCAAATTCAAGAAAAAAAAATTATTGAGAGGAAACATGTTTAATGTGCATGTACAATCAGAATGAGATATCTTTGTGCGTTTATCTGGGATATGAAGGATCTTTGCTTCCTGGTATATTATATCATGATCAAATTTAGTATCAGAAAACAAGAGGCATTATAGAATGCAACAGCCTGTGAAAACATCTTAGTGCTAGAACACTGCAGGCTATGGCCTTGCGCAACTTCATAGGAGAGATCGATTCTTTCCCTAGGTAGCTGCCAAGATATTACTGGATTTCTTAGCTCCCTAAGAATAGAGAACTGGGTTTTCAGGATTGTCAAATATCCAGGTGAACTTTTAATGGCAGTTAATGCTCAGAGTCATCCTTTCAAAGTACTGGGAGACACTTTGATATAATTAATGCCACCAAGATATTGTTTTCCCTTTGCTTTCTGATTTTGTTTGTTTGTTTGTTTGTTTCTCCTAAGGAAGTTAAGCAAGCTATATGACTGGTGTCATGAAAAGCTGTTACAAAATTTGCAAAAACTCAGTCTCTCATAATGGTGGAATGTTGTGGGCAAGGGGAAAATATTTACATAAGACCAATGATGCAAATTCTATAGGGCAACAGATTTCATATAGCATAGGTACAGCAGGAAATGTAGTGACTTTTAAGGCTAGTATAATAACAACGTATTAATTTTTGGTTGGATATATTTCCACATGAGATTCTAAGAGATTTTAGTGTTGACAAGTTCTGGTTCTTGTTGGGGGCTCATTGAAATTAAATCCAACCACTTTGTACAAATCAATAGCTACTTACTGGTTGGGGGCTCTTCTTTTAAGAAATGGGCATTTAGAGTGGAAGAAACTTGAACAAGACAAGATTCCTACCTTCAAGGAACTTACTGTTCTATAAAATTCCTGTAGCCTTCTACTAGAAAAAGAAAGTCTTATTACTAGGAAACCAAGTTTATAGAGTAGCACAATTTTAGAAAATATTGGGGAGAAAGTTAAGTGTTCTAATTTCTTTGAATATTCATTCCCCCTCAATTTAATTTATGTCAAAAGCCCATTTGATAAAACAAGTTTGAGGAAATATTGTACATTATTTGTCACTGGTATTAGTAGAAATTGCTGTTCATTTCATTTCAATAGACATGAAGAAAAAAATTTTGCTTTTTTTTTTTTTTTTTCTGAATCAGAGATGCTTAGGAGAGATTCGTTGTATTAACCCTTATGAATAAGTCAGCTATATCGATCACCAGCTAAGGAATTCAAGGATTGCCAAGATCCATTTGTTTAGTAAAGCACAAATATTAACATCAGTGTTAAGTGCATGCTCTGGCAAGAATGAATTGCAGATGCACTCACAATGCACTTCAGGATGCTGTGTTACTTTTCTAAAATGGAATGCCTTGAAAACTGACAAGTTAAATGCTTTGTTGTACAACATTAGGGAATTCACTGGTCTAGGTAAACAGAATATAATTCTTCATAAGCCATAGTTTCAAAGGTTTTTAAAATATTTTTTATTTACCATATCTCTTTTGCCCATAGAATTTTTTCCCAATCATCTTTTGCTATTTCATTCACTCCCTCTAATCTTTCATTCAATCCTTTCTGACAGCTACCAGTATGTTTCTTTACATCTCTCATTAACAGGATAAGGCAAGGATTCTGAAACTTGGCACAATAGATGGTCAAAGCCTGAATAATCCTTGTAGGGAGCCATCTTATACATCACAGGCTGTGGAACAGTGGCCTTAACCACTCCCAGTGAGAAGCCAGTAGCCTGGGTATCCAGTTTTGGCAAAGAAACAATGTCTGTAGATACTGCCAAATATCTCCTATTCAGCAAAACTGACTCATCTGAGACATTCATCTTAGTCAGCTTCCTCAATATTGTTCATCAACCTCCCTTCTCTTCACAGGTTCTGTGTAAACTGTTTTAAAACATCACTTCAGTGAAATTCCTATGTCACTCTTATGCTCACAGATATTCAGCGACTACTTCCCCTTAATATTCCAGGCCCCTTACTGACTTCACTTCATCTTTTCTGTGTGTTTCTTTTTAGCAAGAACTATCATACACAAGCAGTACAAAAGAGGTTTTAAAAACAAGTTGTCTGTCCCACTTCTCTACTCGTCATCTGACAGAATGTTTTAAGTTTATCGCTAGCAGTTTCTCTACAAATCTAATACATTTATCATTTATCTGACCTACCAAAGCACAGAAGTGTTTATACTTATTCATTTGACCTATGAACACTAGGTAATATCTAGACATTATTGATTCTTGTTCTATGATGTAACACAATTGTGTAATTTGTCTTTCTGCTTCTTACTCTCCCAGTTTTTCATGTTTAGTTCATTAGGGAAATATTTCAAAAACAAGTTATCATTGGTCATTTGTCTTTCCAGATGACAGTTCTGCACTCCTTAAGTGTGGGATTAGAGACTCGAGAGATAAACTCTAAGCCTTCCTCCCTAGTAAGTTAAAAACTTTCCCTTTTACCCTTTCCTCTATATCCATTTCCTCTCAATCATGTGTTTTATTTGTAGTATATTGAAATTTTCATTCTTCCTTACAAATAACAACCAAGTCACATAAGCTCTATTGTTAGTTAAAACATATTACATTAAATCTACATTATTAAGACTCTGCAAACACTGTTCAGTGCCAGGTCTAGGAGAGAGATGTAATTCTGTTTCCAGGTCCAAGGCCATTATCCTTTCAGGAGCTGAAGGAGTATGATCAAGGTCAGTGTCAGAGAAAGCCTTCAATCTTTATTGGCTTTGAAACATCACATGGTATTTGACATTGATTCATAGTCTGCAGCTTCCTGGGAGATTCTGTGCACCTGTCTTGCTCTACTTGACTATGTTTCTTCTTTATAAACTCACATTTGTCCTGTCAATCTCTTTCCTAAGATTTCAACTCTCCCTCAGCACAGTACTTCTCTTCCTTGTTCTGGATAGGACCCACAGTTTGCTGGATACTCTGTTTTTGTAATTTTGTTTTTAATCTTTATTTTCCTAAGGCAAAGATTTAAGTAGCTAACAAAGTATAATGGAAATGAACATGTCCCTGTATAATAAAAACTGTCTTTATTACACCCTCCCCCCTTGATTGACAGTTTGTCCTAGAATTCTATGTTTAAAAAAATATGCTTCTGTTCACATTTCAAAAGGCACAATTAGACTTAACACTGCTGAGAAAAATGTATGCCTCTTTTTTCATTTCTATGTGATAATTTTTAGTTTTTTTGTATTAGGTTTTACTAAGTCAGGTCATGATGACATGCAACCCCTTAATCTTAGTGGCTTGAAATGCATTAGATGTGGGCTGACCACAGCTTAGTCAAGTTGTGTCTTTTGAAGCCTTTGTCTAGACTAATGGGGTAGCTTATACTGGAATGTTTAAGTCTTAAAAAAAAGAAAGGAATATGGGGGACCAGTACATAATGACACTTAAAGTTCCTTGGACATTGAATATACCAGCCACATATTCTAACTTAATACAAATGAAGTAGGAAAAAGTCCCTACCAGTCTCTTCTTCAAGTTCTATCATCTATACTGCCCTCAAAACAAAACAAAAAACAAACAGAAACAAACAAAAGAACAAGCAGGGCCTCTGAGAGGTCAGCCTTGTGGAGAGGAATATCGAATAACTAGAATCAACAATACAGCACACCATATTGTATATAGACTTAAGGACTTTTCCCCCTTACTCTTGGCTTTTTGAACATTTCTGATGTATGCAGACAATTCTTTTTTTGTTTTGTTTGTTTTAAATTTTTCTCTATTTCCCTCAAGATGAGCTTTTCTGTCTGTTTATCTTGGTTCTTCTTATGAGAGTTTCTGACCAGAATGGAGGTGTGGTATGGTATTATTGTGGGAGTTTAGTATGTGGCATGTGTCCAATTAATGGGTTCAATTCTTACCACTGCTTAAAAAAAAATCTCTTGAGCTGAGTCTGCCGATCACTGGTTGAGTACAGACTTACAGACTTATCATACAGAAGTCCCTGGGTTCAGTCCTCAGTCAGAAAGAAAGAAAAAGGGAGCAAGGAAGTGGAAATGTGTGTGTGTGTGCCCGAGTGCATTTATGGGTACTACATATGTACAGGAGTTAGTGGAAGCCTGAAGAGGGAGGACATTGACACCCTAGGGTGTAGTTAAAGTTGGAGGTGAGCTGCCACGTTCATGCTGATATCCAGACTCTGGTCCTCTACAAGAGCAATAAGCACTCTCATCAAGTGACCCATCTCTCCAGCCCCCAGGTGATATTGACATTGACTAAAGGTACTGTGAGGGGATAGTCAAGTTTTGCTTTAGAGAGTAACATGTCATATGATGGCTGTCTGAACTGCAAGAATGCAAAGGCTGCACTCTAAAACTGTTATATTTAATTGGAGTACATCTCACCAAAGTACCTTACCCTAGGATTTTATATGTATCTATATATTCCCATTTCAGATTTTACATTTTAATCAAGCCTTACTCCACAGATCTTGTGATTTAGCAATAATTTTATAGTATAAAAGGTGCTTCAGAGCCTAGTCTTGAGAAGGGAATAAGAATGTTCTCTGGGTTTTCAAATAAATGTCATCAACTCATTTTGCCAAAGGCATTAACTTTACTTTTTAGCATTACTTTTTAAAACTTACAGCCTATGTATGGGTATTTAACATAAATCTTAGCAGGATTTGTTGTCTCCAAAATGAAAGTTTAGATGAGAAGCCACAGAAATTAAACTGCAGAATTGATCCAGTTATCATTTAGTATAGTAATAAATTTGTGTTGTCTGTTGTTCTCATTTGGATATTGTGTGGTCAGTATTATCTGGTTTTTGTTGTTGTTGTTGTTTTTATGGCATTAAATTTAAGACATATTTCAAAGATCCTTCATCAAATAATTTAATCTTTACAGCTTAACTTCATCTACTCTGTATTCAGAGATCTCTCTAAAGATGGCTATAGACAGCTTGAGGACAAGAATCCAGTGAGACAGCTGATGCTTAGTTATGCCAAAAGCCTCACCTTAGAAACAAACCACTGGGAATCTCTGTCGAAAAGACCTATCCTAGATGTGGGTGGCACAGTTCCATTGGTCCAGGTCTTAGGCTGGATAAATACGAGAAAGTGAGCTGGGTATTAGTATTACTTTCTCCCTGCTTACTGCTGAAGATGCAATGTGACCAGTTTCCTCAGGCTTTGGCTGCCATGCCATCCCCATCATAATGAGCTGTACCTTGAACTATGAGCTGAGTTTCCTCCAGGTGGTTTTGTTAGGTAGTTTTTCATATCATCAAGAGAAGTATCAAATCAGGTAAATATTTGATTAAAATTGAGTCTGCCACAATTTGTAAACTTAGTTGGGCACTCATTCCTTTGTGCCTAGCAGAGAAAAACATTTAACATCAGCAACATAAAAAAAAAAAAAAAAAAAAAAAGGCATGTGAAGTTTTTAAATATAAGAAAAAGAATTCTGTATTCAAAACTGCATTTTTTTTTCAAAACTAGGCACAATGGTAATGAATTCTAAACAAAAAATACATTTCAGTGAAATAACCTATGGCTGAAAAGTAACACTGAGCAGACCCATAATTAATATCAATTGATTATGTGTTGCATGAATGAGTATTTGTTTGCAACTATTGTCTGAAGGATTAAGTGCTTTTCATGGAGCTAGAAAAGTACATAGAGTGCAGTTTTAAATGAATTCTGTCATGCTAACTGAAAAAAAGTCTTAAGTGTTAGGGTATGTGAAAGAAAAACTAAAATACTCTCAGTAACATGCATTAGGGATGGGGGAAAGATGGGTTCTTATAATTAATCTTAGCCCTTGCAAAATGGTATTCTTGAATCCCTTTAATAGCCACACAAATAATTACAAATTACATGTCTATATAACCAAGAAAAGGAAAGATAGGAATACTTTTATTTTAAATGTCAGTTTCCTCCTTGCTGTTCTCTGCACCCTAATGTCTTTACTATCTACACTAACTTTGGGCTCCAAGACTCTGGCATTACTTGGCGATCCCTTCCTCTAATTTTTTATGACACACAGTGCTAAACCCCCAAGAAATGTGAGGTGAGGCAGAGAGAATTCCTGCAGACTGACTTGCTATATGCAGAACATTCATTTACATTATTCATTAGATAAGAGCACTGATTTGCATCTCATTCTGGTTTTCCTCTTTAGGTGAAAAAGTGCCAGGAAATTCTCCATATTTCCCCAATGTCTTATGTTAGTAATAATTATTAAAGGAGTTGGGCTTGACTGTTGTCTTAGATTTTGTCCAGTACATTCTTCAGTTTCTCCAGATATAAATAAGCAATGAAACAAAAAATCCAAAATTCGAAAACCCTAAACCAATGTGTATTTCCTTCTTTGTGTTTAAGATATTTGAAGCTTTAACATTTGATGATAGATCTGAATGCATAAGTATATTTTATTGAAATGCAAAATGAGACATTTATGATCCGTATCTAACATTAGGAACTGGAAGGTGGAGGAAGTGGGAAAAACAAGTATAGTCCCAAGTACGGCATTTACAAGTCCTTAAATCTCATTTGAGAGAGATTCCTAGCAGCAGAAGTTTGCCAGTTTAGAAGGTACCACCAGTAACAAACCCTTGTTGGTGGTCATATCCAAGTGTTGAAAGATTGCTCTGTATCTTATTTTATTAATTGTCTTGCAGATTAAGATTATTTCTTGTGACCTGTAACCTATAAAAATATAATCATAGGTGTTCTACTATATGTGGAACTTTGTACTGCCTCCTAGAGTTCCCATGGTGAGTATGAAACAATAATTAAAGGCTTTGTTTATTTTATGCTCTATACTTTCAAATTTCCCTGGACCTACCAACTTCTAAGCACTTAGCATTTCCAGGTACACAGGGGTTCATTAAATGTCTTCTATCAGGTGTCTGTGTTTTTGAGAAGTAAGCTACATACAAGACTCTGCTGATCCATAAGTACACATTCAGTTGGAACCTTTGGCCTGTTCACAAAACAAAGGAGGTGACAGTATAAATGGTGCCCTTTATCTTTGTCAGGAGCAATCAGGGCAGAGAAGGCAGAGATTACTCCTTTTTGGGTGCTTCCCAGTTGCTGTTTAAATATGTAGTGCCATTCTATTGAAGCCACCACATCCCAAACTGAAAGGATCCCAATGACACAAGAGGGCATTTAACTTAGAATTGTACTTTCAGTTATGCTGAGATGGTTTGTTTTTAAGAGAGATTTCCAGAAACTTACATAGTGCTTTCATTATCACAGGTCACAGAAGAGTGAACTGGTTCTTTTCCTCTACTGTGTCCTGAAGCCCCAAGACTTTAATTCAGTGATAGAGGGAGCCATAGTAGAAATGTATTACACAGTCATCTTTTACCCAAATGCTGCTTGAGTTTACTGTTTCCTGTAACTAACAGTTTTGCAAAATGACTACTTTTTCTTTTCCTGGCTGTATCTGGCACACTGAAGTGTTTAAGGTCTCTTGGCATTCCCATGGGAACACCATTTTGAAATAGTCCTCATTTGCATTGGACGGCAACTGGAATCTCTACCAAGATTCACTGTTGGCAAGTGATCAGATCAAGTTCAAATTCTGTTTTTTCCTGCAAGGGTAATGTGTCTGCAAGGGTAATATATCTTTTTTTTTTTAAAAAAAAAAACACATACATTTTCAATGAATAAAGTTGTCTTTCACTTACCTTAACGAGGTCAAATAGTGTTCTTTCAAAATAACACATATGAACATTAAAAATCTTGGTCAGCTTATGCCGAATTGTGCTGGTATTGGATAATCGTGTCATTTGAAGACCATCAATCTGCTTTGGTTAATGTCATAGTGGTTTCTAGGGCCATGCTTCATACAAATGTCACTGATGGAAGACATGTTGTGACGTTAGGATCCTGAGTAAACTGAACAGATTGTGTTTGAAATATATATACATATACACATACACATACACATACACATGTATATGTGTATGTGTATGTGTATGTGTATATGTATATGTATGTCACAGTTGGCCAAAGACAACTAGGATATCTACTCATGCTTTTTATATTCTCCTCTTCTCTCTCTCAAAATTATTATTGATCAGCCTAGCAAATGCCATCACTATTCAGTATCACAATTCAATGAAAAAGTCAGTCACATGCCTAGTAGTCTTTCCCTTTCTTTCATTCCCTTGACCATATTATTATTGTTGTATAAAAAGACTACAACTGTCATAAAGCCAAAAGAATTTACAAAATGGCAGGAGTCAGTGTAGCCTCTGTTAGCAAATACAATCGCCTGCTGCTTGTCTTCTGTGGGCAACTCTTCCCATCCTTTCCACATGATGTGGTTCAGGATTCCCACAACATCATCTTTTCTTTTAAAGTCTTGACTGTTCCTATCCAAATAGGACCCAGTGCTGCTGGGGCCATTTGCATCCAGACCTTCAGCACGAATCTTTCAGGAGTTGTGGCCAAAATATTCTAATTATCTGTCTCCCTCACACCCAGCATGCAGTGGAGAACAATACAGAATAACTACATTCTCATTAAAAAGTGCAGGACACTGAAGACACAGCAATTATGGTCAAACAAAACTTCTGAAATCCAGTTGTTGGCCATTCTTTATTAAATTCTCAGAACTACTCCTTAGGGCATGCTTTTCCTGACCAATGGACTTCCCTTCCTTTCCCAGTCTTTGTACTCCCTGATTTCTTTTCCACAAGTGGATTAGGTTTGCAGTTGGATAATTTTTTTCATTCTGCTTCATGTCCAAAGTAGTTCATGTAATCAGAGACCTCATCCTTTCATTGTTCCTTTCAACCCAAGTTCATGAAATTCCTTTAGAAAGATTGAGACTTCATGTGTGTCTATTTATAAGTCTGCTCTATGAGACAAAAGACAGCCCATAGATATTTTTAGTGTGAGCCTTCTTTCTATCATAGGTGTCCTGTGCACTGCTGTGGGCATCAACCCTTAAGAAGCTTAGTTGCTTACTGATTTAAAAGGCAGACTCTTAAATCCTAATGGCTCTGTGTGTGTCTGAAGGGTTTATGAGGTGCCACCTTAAATCTTTCTGATGCTTTAGTGGTTTACAGTCGCACTCTTGTCTTCATCCTAACATCGAGACAGTTTCCTAACAAGTCCTGCAATTGAATTTTGCATTGTGGCTCCTTCTCTCTTTCAGGCTCTTCTGTTTCAGGACACTGAACCTGTAATGAATGCTGGCTGTGTTTTTATTCTTTATTTTGTTTTTCCAAACCCGTCACGGATTTTCAATGGTTCTTTACAGTTTGACTAAAAACTGGACAACTGTAGTTTTTTTATCTATCTTTTGGTGATGTGTGTTAAAAGAAATGGTTGGCCCTTTTGGTATTCTGTTTGAGAACAGTACTTTCACAAAATGTATTAGCTGGAGGTTAGAGAAATGGCTCTCTAATAAGAGCATATACTGCTTTTGCTGAAGATATTAATTTGGTTATCTTAAACAACCATAAAGAATATCCTCTTCTGGCATCCGTGGGCACCAGCATGCACATGCATGTAACACCCCTGCCCCAATACACAAAATTGAAAATATCTCCACAAGCTTATATTCAGTTTTTTCATGTCAGTGACACCGGTGAAATTGTTAAATATTTTGTCTCTATACAGCAATGTCTAGTTAAAGACTGTCATCCTTCTAAAGGCTCTAGAGATGAATCCTTTCTTGAAGTTACTAGCATCTGCTGGTTTCCTAGTAATGCTCCGAATTCTTTGATTTGTAGCTTTGTCCCTTCAATGTCAGTCTTTCTTATCACATGGACTTCTTCCCTCTGGGTGTGTCTGTGTCTTTGCACCCTTTTCTCTTCTTGTAATCACACAGACAGATTGTAATTACAATTTCCTAATCCAGTGCATTTTTATTAACTACATCTGCAGAAAACTTATTTTTCAATAAGGTTTCTTTTTTTTTCCAAACCAGAAAATAGAACTTTATTTTCAAAGTCAAGCTAAGAGAACAATAGAGAAGCACATAGATCAGTGTTGATAAAGGTCATATGTAAATGTGCCTCGTGGGTATTTAGAGCCTATGTGGTAAACACAAGGCTTTGCAGGAGAAATGGGAAGAAAAACTGTGACCACCCCTCTCTTTCTATAACATAAAAGTTTTCAGCAAGAGGATCAATCACCTTGCAAGCACATGCTCTCTATTATCTGTAGTTAACAACAAAAAGATTACTTGCTGCAAACAATGTCACCTCCCACAGAGACCAGTGAGGAACTTACAATTCAACCAAGAGGAAGACCAGAAAAGCCAGATCCCCTCCTGCCCTTATCCCTCAAATCTCCTCATATATTTCTTGTTTACTCCACTTTCTCCTTCTTAGGTTGCCTCATCAGAGAGATGTGAATGAAATTCCATACGAATAAAAAAGAAAACACTCTTTGCTGTCTTTAGAGTTTACTTTTTCATACACTACCTCAGAATATAGATTCTGTTCAGCTAAAAATATTTGTATTGTGTAATGACACTCCGCAGCTGAAACTGACATGTGGAAAGTGATTTGCCCTAATGCAGCAGAGGCAATGTGTTAAAGAACTACCAAGAATGTAGATGCTACAGTTAGAAGAGTATCTGAGTTAAATATAATCTATACTAAATCAAATTTGTGACTGTTATTATGTATACGTTCCTTTGAATGTGTTGATCACCATGGCATTAGCATTCCTATCTCATAAGACAAGGCAACAATGCAGATGACTCCTGAGACAAGATATATAAAGTTGATCTCTGTTCTTTATGCATAGGGGCACACGTACATATATATATATGTATGTATATATATATATATATATATATACATACATATATATATGTATATATATATACATATATATATATGTATGTATATATATATATATATATGAGAGAGACAGCAATCAGAGAGAAATGACTAAAAGTGGATAGCTATCATACTTGCTGCCTTACAAAGGTTTCATTCTGAGATTTAGGCAGATGTGAAGTTTTATGGGACATTATTTATGTCAGTCCAAGGTCAGATGCCCATAACTGAACCTTGAAGATTTGCACACCATAGTTTGTGGACGGCTAGTGCAGTCTCAATCACACCAACTATTAAAGGGAGGAAAGTTTGGTTGAACTTACAGAAGGGAGATTTCCAGCATCTTACTTAGGGAACATGAAGTATTATGGTCATCTTTGACAAGTGCAGTTTACCCCTATACATCTGCCTTTGAATTAAAAATATTTATTCTTCATGTATAGGAGCATTTTTTTCCTGTGTGACATAAGTGCATTATATGCATTTCTGGTAACCATGGAAGCTATAGAGGGTGTTAGAGCCCTTGGAACTGGACTTTCCAGTCACCATAGGGGAACTGGCAATTGAATCTAGGTCTTCTGGAAGAGTAGAGACAGTGTTCTTATATTTTTAAATTTTTTATTCATTTTACACACAAACCACATCCCCGCAATTCTCCCCTCCTCACATTCTTCCTCCACTTCCCCACCAACACCTCCTTGTGCTCCTCAGAGAGACTAAGGCTTCTTAGTTGGGACATCAACTAAGCCTGGCATATCAAGTTGAGGCAGGACCAAGTCCCTCCCTGCTGAATCAAGGCTGAGCAACCCCACTATAGGGAATGGGTTCTAAAGAGGCAGTTCATGCACAAGGGATAAATCTTGGTCCCACTGCTAGGGACCTCACAAACAGACCAAATAATACAACTGTCACCCACATTTAGAGGGCCTAGTTATGTTCCATGCAGCATCCCCAGCTGTCGATTCAGAGTCTGTGAGCTCCCACTAGCTCAGGTCAGCTGTCTCTGTGGGTTTCCCCATCATGATATTGACCCATAGTCAGTGTTCTTAATCTCACTGAGCAGTCTTTCCATGTTTCCAACCCCTTTCATTTGATTGTTGCAACCCACTCACCACCACATTGAAAGGAGAAAACTGTTAAAACTATGAATTGAATTGGTTATTATCATACCTTTGGTTGAATCTCTTTGGGGGACTTCCAGTTGCTTATAAAATGAAATCCAGATATGTTCCAGTGTCCTTAGTGGCAACTGCATGATTTCTCCCTAGCTCTTTCCTTTTACCTTATTTTAAGAAAGCCTTTCTTTCCTTATGCTTGACTTCTTTGGCCATTCAAATCTCCAAATATTTTCTGAACCGAGAACATCTGTTACAGAAAGACATTGTGTTTTGCCTAAAAAACTTTTCTCCCCGAATACTACACTTGGTACACTCCAGGTTTCATCTTAAATGTTACTTCTTTATATAATAATAATAATAATAATAATAATAACTCTTTTAAATTAGTTCAAAATAAACATGAGGTCCTGGAGTTAGAAATTCCATTTGGGTAGGTTTAAGGATATCTAACCATGTTCTCAGAGGCAAATCACTAGCACATAAACTGTTTACCATATATCATGTGCCATAGAATTCAGAATTTATATTCTAGATTGTCTTACTCTGGGGACTGCCCTCTAAAGCACTGTAGCCAGCAGACCTTTAAGAGAAGCCTGTTTGTGTTATCCTGTTGCAACATGTGCTTCTGTCCTCCATTTTACACTTTGTGCCATTATCATTCTGATGGGAAAAGTATTATTTATTAATTGCCTGTACTTTTTACTAGATTAAGGTGTTGTTTTATACTCCAACACCCAGCATAGTATGTGGCATACAGTATATTCAGTAAATATTGGGAGAATGAGGATTGGTGTAAATTTGATACCTTCTTTGAATGTTTACACCCTTACCTCCAGCTAATTTTAAGCTGCAGTCAGTTGAACAAGATTATAGGATTCCTGAATCAAATATTAACATATTTCTGAACAAGAGAATGAATGGATGAATGAATGAATGAATGAATGAATGAAGCTCATCTTCAGTATCTGGTTTCCATGAAGATAGTGCTACTTCCCTTTGTCGACTGGTCCTTGTAATTTTAACTCTAAAACCACATGCACTGATGAGAGGGGCCAGAGCTTAGCTGCCATCAGAGCTGCACAAGGACACGGAAGAGTTAACCCTGTGTCTGAGTTACTAAATGTCTCCAGGAACGTAGTGATAGTCAGTGAGATCAGATACTATCATTTCTTCATATTTTTTCACTGTCTCAGGTATTGGCGAGAACATATGATTCAGAAGCAAGGGCAGAATGACTTTGTTTTACCCTTTAAAGAGAAAAGATGGACAGGATTGGAGCAGAGAAGAATGAAAAGAGAGCAAGGAAAAGAAAGCCATTAATATTTCATATTATGCCTAAAATGCTTGATTATAGCTTTGGCTAGGAGAAGAAATTTCCTGGAGAATATTAGATTTTTATTGCATGTCCAGACAAAGGGCTGATTTATAAGTGCTCTGATTGTTTACCTCTGTGCATAATAGGGAATGGTAGAAGCATTTTTTAAAAAAGCATTTGCCACTTGGCATTCATGGCAATATCTTGCATGATAATTCCTACTTATAAAAGTATAGATTCATTTTCTTTTTCAACAGACCTGTACTTCTGCTTGGTATGAGTCTGGCAATAGATCTAAATGAATCTCAGGGACTTGGTGGATGTGTTAGTTACTTTTCTCATCCCAGTGATCAAATAGGTGACAAAAACAATTTTGGCTCACAGTTCAGAGGTAGACAGTCCATCACAGTGGTGAGGACAGGGAGGCAGGAGTAACTTGGTTCACCAACCAAAACTCAAAGAAAAGGAATGCCAATGTCCAGTATACTTTCTTCCTAGTCTTTCCTTATTTAATCTGGGACTCCTGGCCATGGGATGGTATGGCCCATGTTGAGGATGAGTTTACTTCTCAGTTGAACCCCTCTAGAAACATGCTCATAGACACACCTAAAGGTCTTTGGAATTTCTTAATCCATTCTTGCTGGAAATTGACATTAACTATTACAAGAATGTAGCTCAGTGAATGAGTATCTGCCTAGCATGTGCAGAGCCATGAGTTCAATCCCCAGTACCACTAAAACATAAATTTAAAATAATCATTTCGGAGCTACAGAAAATGGACAATTAATAAAGTGCTTACATTAAAGCACAAAGACCCAAGTTCAATTCCCAGGACCCTTACAAAAATGTCAGGTGTGGTGGTATGCACTTATAATTTCAGTACCAGGGAAGATTCCTCACTGACCAGTCAGTTTTAGTTAATTGGTTTGTTACAGTGCAGTGAGAGATTTTGTCTCAAAGGGGGTCAGAGTGCCTGAGGATCAATATTGTGATTTTGCCTCCACAAGTACATGAACACACTTGCAAACCAATGTTAACTTACACACAGGTGAACATACACATACACAGTATATAGATAAGAAATTGAGCTTCATAAGTAGGCTTGTCTTTATGAGACTGGTTATGAAAAGGATGCCTGGTCTAAGGTTGATAACTGGATGTCTTATCCCAGTCATGGCCAGGGTAGAGCATGTCTTTCTTTTCATTGACAGGTTTATTCTGTGGCCACAGGTGCTGCAGTCCTTTACATTATGCATAACTTGTATTATGGTCATTCACTTGGGAACATGAATGAATAAATTTTAAAATATCCTCATTGCTAGTTCTGGAATCCAGAGTTTTAAAAGTGCGTGTGCACTTAATTTCTCTGTAGAATTTTAAATTAACACCAAGAGAATGCCTTGCTGTTTATAAATTTTCAAGTGTGAACCTAAAGAAAGCAGAAACCACTTTTCTTGAAATCGCATGAATAATATTGGAGTAAGACTGTCTCAGTGGGAGACAAAAACATTACATTTGTGTCTCTGGGTAATCTATCCTTTGGTTAATGGACCGAGAACCCTCCAGACAGTTCACAAATCCACATAACAGAACAGATTTTTGCATTAGGATTCCTTACGTTGCTGAAAAACGCAAAAAAATCAGATTCAGCCAGAGTTCCCTATTGATTACAAACGTGAGGATCAAGAGGAAGTTATTCCACCCAAGGCAGCCTTCATTTAAATTTAAAATTGTCCTTCCTGGTGATCTCATTTTCAATAGTGGCATAGAAATCAATTGAATTTGCAAGATTATTAACTCTCTCTCATTTGAGGGTTTGCTGTCAGTACATGAAAGAGTGGGTGTTGGTTTCTTGTCATATTTGGGGGCATTGAAATGGAGTGTTTCTAAAACACAACACTTTTTGGAGGAGCATGAGCAAACAATACTCTTTTAAAAGTGTGAATCAAAATGTCCAGCCCTGTCAAATTATTCTTTATTCTCCACTCAGTTTTGTTCTCTAGCCTTTGAGCACAGTATATTATAGTATAGATGTAAGAAGTAAGGTTTTTCTGCCTGCCGCTGGTCTTGGTCCACCGCCGCGCCAGCCCCAATTAATACACCAAGACTCTGTATTTGATATAATGCTGTTGGCCAGGTACTAGTTTCTTATCGGCTAGCTCTGTCTTAAGTATTAATCCATTTCTGTTAAATATAAGTACTTCCACATGCTCTAATCTTACCGGGGAATGGGGCAGGCATCTCGTCTCCCCAGTCTCTCCATCTTGACTCCTCCTTACTACTTCCTCTTTCCTCTTTGTATCCTAGTCCTGTCCATCTTGCTTTCCTATTGGCCAACAGTGCTTTATTCATTAACCAGTATGAGAAACATATATACGAATGGCATCTCCCATCATATAGGTAGGCTCATAATGTTTTTTTTTTAAATAATCTACACTCAAAACTATTCTAGAGCACAATTAGTCATCATCTAAGGCATCAGAAGTCTGTAGATCACTTGGTACAACAGATGGTTTTAGCTTAAATACACCTAACAATAAGGTGTTCTACATGTTCTGAGAAAGAAAGAATAAACAGGTATGCCCAACAAAGTCAAAGGATAAAAATTACTTTGGTGTGTTTCAGTGTGGCTTCATGAACAGGTACCAATGCCGACAGGAGCATTACTCAAAAAGAGTTAAAGGTAGGGAAAACCCAAAAAGCCCAGATGAGTGGACAAATGTGATGTGTACACAGAGTAGAACATGATTTATCCTTAAATGAAATGAAATTCAGATACAGATTTACAACATACCCAAGTCTTAAAGGTGTCATATTATGCCAGATTTGCTGGCCACAAAATAACTAATGTGTGGCGCTACTTGTGTGAACTCTACAGTCACAGAATACATAAAGATGGAAAGTTGGGTGATAGCTTTCAGTTGTAGTAAGAGTAGGTTAAAGTGATTTTTTTTTTTTTTTAGTTTTGCATTCATTTATGTAGTGTGTGTGTGCAGGGGTGCATTGTGTGTGTGGGTGTGTGCATGTATGTGGGGGGTGCACATGTGTCTGCATGCACGTGTGTGCAGGGGGTGAACATGTGTGTGCCAGTGGTGCACATGTGAGGTCAGACAATGAGTTGTAGGAGTTGCTTCTTCACTTCCACCATAAGGTTTCCATCCAGGTATTGAACTGAGCTCATCTGATTTGGTAGCAAATATCGTTATCACTGAGCCATTTTTCTTGCACAAGGAGTTATTGTTAAATCAGTATAGAGTTCCGTTTAGAAAAGTAAAAGCTTTAAACATTAAATTTAGAGAGAGATTTTTGATAATGACTATATAATTGTATGTGTGTACTTAGTTCCACTAAGTTATATGCCTAAACTTTTGTGTTATATACAGTTTACCACAAAGAAAAACAATACAAAACTAAGAACAACAAAAGCAAAATGTCTTGGAAGAAGCCAAGAATTCAGGAGGATTTTTGTGTATCATGTTGTACTTTGTACTTCTGATTTCTCCTGTGTGCTACCAGCTTCCCCCGAATATAACCATCCTGGATGGACACACCTGCTCAGAGCTCTTCTTAGGAGAAACTGAGTGGACTCTTTTCATAATCTTTATCCCAACAGCTGACAAGAGTGTTCTCATAACCCGATGATCCCAGAATCTCAATTATTGCTCTAAATTGTCAGAGTTTAGACATTTTTTGCTGTTGTTTTGTTACCAATGTAGTTCCTACCTCCCTCTTTCCAAGTCACCAAATCCTACAGAATACATGTATTATATATTTTCTTGGGATCTTCTCTTTTCAAATAGTTTCTCTGTTTTGAACCTATCTTTCTCTATCTTGTTAAAAACTGTAAGGCACAATGATTTCCCTGGGCAGGTGCAGTAGATTTTGCTACAATTACCATTCCATATGTGTGTGTACCTTGGGCATGCTTGGAAATTATCAGAGATACCATGGGATTTGATTCTAATGTTCATTTTAATTCAGTTGCCTCACATTATATAATAAAGCCTGACTGATTCTCAGTAATGATAGAAGTTAGATGACTGCTTTCCTGGAAAAAAAATGAGAATTATTGACTAATGTTAGAAATAATTAAATTTTCTTTCTTTTAAATTTCATAAACAATGTAAACAGAGACAAATAGGTAAGATGAGATAAGCGACAGAAGAAATGTAATTCAAAGTACACTAGTATGAAAGTGAACTAAATGCCTTTGAGCACATACCTTTTGAGTATTGGGTAAATTCTGAGAGCAAAAAATGCCTTGATGGCAAGCTTATAGCCTCCCCTGGAAATGATAGAACATTCTCCCACGATGCTTTTCTGTCTTCTTACTCCTCTTGGAAAGCCTACTACAATGTCTTCATTCTCAACTCTATAATTTTTTCTCACTGTTATCATTTGTCTCCCTCTCTTTCTTTTCTCTCTCCTTCCTTTTCTTCCATACTCATTCTTCCTTTTGAATAATTATAAAACAATATCAATTATTTCCCTTTCATGCCTAAACTTTCAAAGCATCCATTTTATTTTCCCAGTCAAAACTGCAACCCATAATACGTTATGTTCAATATCTGAAATTCTCATTCAGGATTATTCTTCCCCATGGACCTGTTGATTTTTGACTGATCACTCCCATGTATGCAAGTGGCTTCAGGTTTTTAATTGGTCTTACATGATAGTATTTGTGTTCTCAAATATACTTTCTTCTCTGCCCACAACTTCTCTTCTCCTAGTCAGTCCCTATCATTCTTCATAACTGAGCCTCTATGTTGCTTCTTCCCCACTTTCCAGGCCACAGTATTACACTGACATTCTAGGCTTAGGATCTTGACCCTGTTATGGGACAGTTAATGATGTTTTTGGATGGCTGTGTCAGGTAATGGCCATTACAAATAATTCCCCATAGTGAAATGTCATCATTTCTTCCACTTGTAGCAGTGTTTTTTCTTGTCTTTACCAGATTTTTATTATTACCTCGTTATATCTTTAATTAGTATCTCCTCACAGGAATTATATATATATATATATATATATATATATATATATATATATATATATAATGTTTTCCCTTTCCTTTTGAAACCATTTCTAATCAACTCAACCACGTGGATGCACCCAAACTTTTTGCTTTCTTTTCATTCTCTATTTCCATTGAATCTTTCTTTGGAGACATTTCAAGGTTTTCATAGGTAAGCTGACAGCACTCCGGAGGGATAAAACAAACAAACAAATGTTATAAGAGGCAGGAGCACAGTAGACCAGTAGCACATCTTTTCAGTGTCTTGAAACTTTCTAGAAGAATGTGTCAATTTTCTGTTAACTTTCAACCTCTCTCAATATTATTAGCTTTATCTCCCATAACCCCATGAAAAAATAAATAAGTATGCTTACTGATGTTTTTTTGGGTCAGTTGATCATGAATATGGTAACATGCTTGCTTTCTACTATAATTTATCTAAATATCTCTTCAAGGTTTACCTGGAATATGGCAACACAAGAAATTATAGATTGACTGGAAAAATAAACCATTTTAAGCATGTTTTGGGGGAGGGAGAAATTTGGTATCCAGAACTGAAATAGCTGTCTTACTTTGAAACATAATTTGTTCCACTGTATATTTAAAGAAAATTTAAATGAGTTTCCCAAATGTGTTTAGGGAATAATGAGAATGAAATGAAAAGATATAAGTATTTTACTTAGGCTTTTCTGGATTTGTATTTCCCTGGCACTGTGTGTGTTTTGGGGGTAGGGGGAGCAGGGAGGGAGAGAGAGAGAGAGAGAGAAATTCTTCATGGAAGAAGTTTACTTTAAATAAAGATTTAATCTTCACACATTTTGCATCAGCTCTATTAGTAAGACATATATTTCCCATCATCAAAATGTATATGATATACAATTTCTCTTCTTCTGTCCCAGTCAGAATTACTAAGATCATGTGGATGTGTGCGTGTAATTGATAATTTGGTAAACACTGCTACCTAGCCAACACATTTTCATTACAAACTCATTTCTATTTTAAATTACTCATTCAAATTGGGTGACTTGATGTGATTATGCCATAGTAATGACTGTGTTTCCAGGTCTTCATTATGCTCAGATTTCCCACCATTTTTTTTTTATAAGACAATATCCATAGCAAATTCTAATCTGACTGTCATGACTCAAATTATTTTCCTGTATTTTCAATAATGTAGTTGAATTTAAATTGTTTCCCTTCTTTAAAAGTCTAAAAGTTGTGATATTCATTGGACGAGTGAGAATTTAAACATTGACTTTGACAGCAACATTGAAGGATAATTATTAATTCTTTAGGTGTGGTAAAGGCATGTGATTATACTTAATGGACACATGCTAACGTACTTATGAATGAAATTCTTGAATTTGATTCAAAGTTATATATGAAGATACATGACGGTTCTATTATATCATCATATCTGCTTTTGTATATGCTTAGACATTTCTAGAACAAATAGTTAAAGCTGAGTTCTGATCTCCAAACATTAGTCTGTTTAAACAAAGCTTTAATAAAGCTATGGTATAAGAAATAAAAGATTTTAATGTTCATATTTGAAGGATAGAAGCAGTTTTTGTCCCAGCACTTGTCTCATCCTTTCCTTATCATTATGAGAGTCAGTGTGCAACAGGAGGAACATAGAAGCTGCGAGACAGTGTCTGGTAGAGGCAGTTTTCTGTTCCTTGTTGACTGTGCAAACCTCAGGCCAGATATTATCTTTAAGCCTCAGTTTTCTCATTATATAAAATGAGAACATCATATTATGTGGCTGTGTAGAGATTCTGCTCTAAAATTACTTAATTTGCCATCACACTTGGGTGATAAAGCTCCATTGTAAAATTGGCTCTGTATGTGTTTGGTCTTGTATTCTGTCCCATTATAGGAGCAATGAGCTGCAGTCTGGGAACAGCTGATTTGACTTAAAAGATACTGCAAATGAAATACCACAATACTGATTCCTGTAGAGTTCATGTACATGAGTTTATTATTTAATCACTTCAAATTGGTTGATATATTTATTGATATTGTCTACTAAGCAATGAAGTATAGAAATTATCCCTTTGAAACATGTGATGTTAAAAATAAGTTATTTTCAAATTCAAAGAATATTTTGGTACTTATTATTCTAAACTTATCTTCATAGTAGTATATTTATCCTGTATTACCATTTTATATATCACTATCCTTTTTAATTAATTATTTCACATTTCTTATTTAATGGAAGACTGTCTTCATTTACTTCTATAGTTTGGCACATATAAAATGCAGGTTGTAGTTATGTCATTTTGAAAATCAGATGGAACTTTGGAATATGTGAAACACTATCCCAACTCACAGCAAGCCTGCATCTTTGTAACTTCTACCTGAGGAATAGATTTACTTGCAGTTCTGTAATCACTGGAAAACATTTGCTTATGAAAACTAAGTAAATGGGCACTACTTTATAGTCATATTAAACTGACAGAATTGTCTCAATGTCACATCAAAATTCATCCATTCAAGAAATGTTTAATGAATGTCTCCTGGGTGTGTTAATTTTGAAAGGGGATTTTACAGTAAAGAAGTCTTAGAAGAAATTACCAGAGGACACAGATTTCCAATTTTAAGTTGATTTATTCATCAGAAAATATTACTAAGAGCCACTTACTTATTCATACACATAGGCCTCCTTTTGCATGCATACTTCAAAATTACCATAATTAATTCAGAGTCCCCACTCTGGCCCTCATAAAGGGAAGTGACTATTTTAGTAAAAACCATAATGGAAAAGTATCCTGAAAAAACTTTTTTATTTACTGTGTTTCAAAACAGATCTCTGCACACTCCGTATCATTGGGTAATTCTTCTTTCTTGTAATAAATAACCTTCTGGGCATGAATTTGTTTCTTTGTTCTCTGTGTAATGATTATTATGGTTTAGATATGGAATATCTACCGAAGGCTCATGCATTTGAACTAGGGAGTTATGATGTTTTTAAATGTTGTGTGGGTTTTCAGAGGTGAGACCTAGCTTCACAAAGCAGATTGATGGCATTATACATTACAACCTGACCATGGTATAGGTCCAGATTTTTGTTTGTTTGTTTGTTTGTTTTGTCTTCTGGCTTTTCAGGATGTGAGTAATCCATGCTGCATGCTTCTGCCACCACAGATGGTACTACTTGCCATCCTGCCTTCCCTACAATGATATAAATTGCCCCTCTCAAGACACTGAGCCCAAACAAATACTTTGTCCCTTAAGTTTTTTCTGTTAAATATTATATCATCATGATATATAAGAGTGACAATGCAGGAAAATTTTGTACTTGGTGTGTGTGAGTTTGTTACTGTGACAAAACTGGCCATTTGATATATAGGCCAGTTCTAGAGAATTTGTTGCTCTTTTCTGGCTATTATAGGTGCCAATACTCATGTACACATACCCTTATTCCTGCCACACACATATATACACATAATTTAAAAAGCAAAATAAAAAATAATTAAAATACTATATTAAGAGTGGTTTAGAGAGGAACAGTGGCTCATTCTATCAGGAATTGGGCCAGAGGACATTTATGTTGTATTTCTACAAAGACTCTCCATATATTCCTGTCTTGGTCCTGAAATTTTGAGTGAGGATGAATTAAAAACTACTGGCCTTATTTGGTGAGTAAAGGAAATTTCAATACAGCATAGCAGCCTAATGGAGTGTGATTAGTGCTCAATGCTTTTAGCTAGAATGACATTGACAAAAACCCAGAAGTGGGGCAGAAAGATGTGAAAAATGTGTAGTTTCCTGAGGAAAGGAGTACTGACTGACCTGATTAGGCAGACAAACAAGGCTGGCAAGAATCTAGCAGCATCTCCAATTGTTAAAGAGAAGCTAGATATTTTCATCACAACAATAGGAAATGGGCTTTGGGGGCAAGTCCTTCCCAGTGACAATTCCAGGGTCAAAACAGAAAAATGATTTGAAAATGTCTGAAAGGAGTACAGTTTTTTCTCCCGCCGCCTGGTCTTGTCCCACTGCCACGCCAGCCCCAATTAACACCCTGAGACTCTGGATTTGCTATAATTCTGTTGGCCCGTTACTAGTTTCTTATTGTCTAGCTCTGTCTTAATTATTAACCCATTTCTATGTATTTCCACGTGGTCTTACCAGCGAGAGGCGGCTGGTGGTTCCAGTCTCTCCAGACTCTCCATGTTGACTCCTCCTATCTACTTCCTCTCTCCTCCTTGTCTCCTAGTCCCTCCTATCTTCCTTTCCTATTGGCCAACAGTGCTTTATTCATTAACCAGTATGAGAAACATATATACATAATGGCATCTCCCATCAAATGTCCACTTGAAAGAAGCTTACCTGATAAGATAGAGCCTCCAGGCTGCCCAGCAGGAAAACTACCATCTACATAAGTTGTTTCCAGTTCAGCACAAATGCATACAGTATAAATCAGCTCCAAGTGGTCCAACTTTGCAAAGTCATTCACATATTGGAGATTTCCCAAGATTAAAGAGTTATTGAGTCATGCAGAATGCACCAAGACTCCAGAAATCCCCTTAGGCTGAACAATGGGTAGCAGGCTCAGATTACCAGCATGTAGCTACCGAGTACACTGTGCATGAAATTGCAAAGATAAAGATTAAGTTGTAGTGGTGATAGATACCAGGAGGTTGGAGATGTGAAGAATGTGGGATTTCCACTGGAGGGATTGGGTGAAGGTGGAAATTGTAGACACTTGTTGGAGCTGATCCAAGAGAGAGAGAGGGTATGCTGGTGGCAATGGGGTTGTTCAAGTATGTTGGAGGCTATATGATGTTAGCAAAAACTCCAGATGCTGGATATAAAGCTACATGGAGTGATGTTTGTCCTTCTGAGCCCCATCTTTCTTTGGTAAACATTCACCCATTCTTCTGTTAAATAGTACTTTTGAAAGCATCCTCTCTGTGTTAGGTAAATCAAGAAACGTGATGAAAGTGGCCTCAGCAGCCCCTACCACACAACACATCATGTTTCTCTTTATTATGATTTGATGTGTTATTAACTATTTGCTTTATGGTTGGGTCAGACACCCTACTTTAGTGTTTTACTTTCTAGTTGAGTTTCTGAGTTTATTGGCTGGGATTCCCATCAAGCTACAGGAGAACATCAGAATGCAGAAAGACTTTTGACCAAGTCATTTCCTCTTTGGCCAGTCCTTTGCTGATTATTTTCTTTCATTGTCTTCTTAATACTCTGCAGTGAGGAACAACTGAAAGCCTTTTCTTTTAAGTAAAAAATACTTAAAATAACTGGTTTCCTTGATGGCATAGCTCTCTATGACTTGCCCATATGAAGAGGACTTCATACTTCATTTTCAGTTTAAAAAACTAACTACTTTTCTTCCATGGGTTCTTCCTGGTTATTATATAAACTCACTTTTTTATTTATTTAATTTTATATAACAAAGTCCAATTAAATGAAAACAAACATTTATACATAATATTTGGGAATTTGGGCGTCGTTCTTTCCAAACTACTTCCTGCTGGTAAGGGGCGCTGTCTTGGGGGATTCGAAGAAGATTCAGATATCCTAGCTGTAGTCTGTAGGGCTGTTTTGTCCAGCTGTTTTGAATGTAGGATCAGCTTGTACTCTGTTTCAGGCGGTCTGGCGTGATCAAACCACATTAGTATGGAAGGAATCCACATCTTTTCATTTTCTGTGGAAACAAAAATAGAAATCCTTTTCCCAGTAACTTGTTCTTCAAGTTAAATTTTGGAGTCAAAGCATTTTTTTTTAATTTATTATTTTACATGTCGATCCCAGTTCCCTCTCCCTCCCTCCCCTTCAGCCCTCCCTCCCCCCTTCCCTCCCTTTTACCCTCTCTGCCCTCTCACATGCACTCTAAACACCCTCCCCTCCCATCCCCCCACCACAATTCCATATATAGGGGAATGCCATCCAGTTGGGGTCATGTAGATGTGACAGGTCTTGTGAAGAAGGGACTAGGGCTTCTCTCCTGTCTCTAGAATAAGTTATCCCTCCATGGGGGATATATTTGCAAAGTCCTTTTGTGCACCAGGGATACATCCTGGCTCCACTGTCTGAGGTCTCTCAGACAGCTCAGTCCTTCTGGCTGAGACCCATATTCAGGGGGGCCCCTGAGGCAGTCCCCTGCTGGCTTCCCAGCTATCAGTCTAGTGGCCCTTAGCTCCTCCTTGTTCAGGTAAGCGTCTCTATGTGCTTCTGCTGCATGGTCTTGTTCTCTCCATCTGCTTCTGGGTTCTAGTTTGACTCAGTGTTTATGTATGGGTGTTTGCTCCTATTTTCAACAGGCATTAGTTGAAGGCTCCATGGAGAAGTTAGTTGTTGATCTCACTCTCCGGGAAGGGCATTTATGATAGCCTTTCCACGGAAGCTGAGATTGTTAGTAGGGAGCAGTCTTGTAGTTCTCTCGACCTTTCTTTGTGTTCAACTTTATCTTCAAACCAATATTGGCTCTCTCTTTAATGTTCTCTCTCTCTGTCTCTCTCTCTCTCTTTCTTTCCTATCTTCCATTCCTAACCAGGCTCAATCCTCCTGGTCACACATGCCTTCCTCTCCTCCCCCTCATTTTCTCCTACTTCTCTCTCCATTCGCTGTCCTCCCCCACTTCACCTGAGCTCTGGGGGACTTGTCCCTTTCCAGTTCTGTCCCAGGGAGTTTATATGAATCTCTTAGAATACACCTTGTATCCTAGTTCCTCTGGTGATGTGAATTATAGGCTGGTGATCATTTGATCTAGTTCTAAAATCCATATATGAGTGATAAACTCACTTTTTTAAATTTATTTTTATTTTTTTATTTTCCTTTTCTAGTTTTTTCTTATTTTACATATTAAGCCCAGTTCTCTTTCCCTTCCTTCTTCCCTCTCTCCCTATCTCCCTCTCTTCCTTCCTCCTGTACCCCCTGACCACCCTCCCATCCCATTGCCCCCCTACTCCACAGAGAGGGTGATGTATTACAGGAAGGATCAACAAAATCAGTCAAGTCAATTGGAATAGGGACTAGGCCCTCCTTCCTGCCTTGAGGTTAAGGGAGTATCCTTCCATGGGGAATGTGTTCCCAAGGTCCATTTGTGCACCAGGGATACATCCTGGTTCCACTGTCCCTTAGACTTCCCAGGCCTTCTAACTGAGACCCATTTTCAGGGGTTCTGAGTCAGTCTGATGCTGGTTTCCCAGCTATCAGTCTGGGTTTCATGAGCTCCCCCTTGTTCACGTCAGCTGTCTCTGTGGGTTTAAGTTTCATAAGAACAGCCCTGGCTGTTCTACACAAGACCGATTTGTGCTGTTTATATATTTTTGAATGTGTGATCTTCTAGTAGCTCATGATCAATTTACCAGGGGCTACACCCTTAAAGAATCTCCTCTCTCTCTCACTCTCACTCACTCTCTGCCCCCCTCTAGAAGCTGTCAGCTGTCCATAGCCTGCCCATGAGTAGAAATGTAACACATATTTGAAAAAGAAGAACTTTATAGTTTTAAATTTTACTATTGCTTTTTTCTTATTTTATATATTAATCCCAGTACCCTCTCCCTCCCATCCTCCCATGCTCCCCATCCTTCCTATCTCATTCCCCACCCACTCCACAGGGAGGGTGAAGCCTTCCAGAGGGATCATCAAAATCTGTAAAGTCATTTGGAGTAGGGTCTAGGTCCTCCCTCCTGTCTCTTGGCTAAGGAAGTATCTGTTCATGGGGAATGTGCTCCCAAAATCCATTTGTGCACCAGGGATACATCCTGGTTCCACTGTCAGAAGTCCTGTAGATGGCCCAGGCCTTCTAATTGAGACCCATGTTCAGGGCATCTGGGCTATTCCAAGGCTGGTTTCCCAGCTATCAGTCTGGGGTTCCATGAACTCCCACTTGTTCAGGTCAGCTATCTTTGTGGGTTTCTGTAGCCTTGTCTTGACCTCTTTTCTTATCACTCCTCCCTCTCTGCAACTGGATTCCAGGAGTTTGTGGGAGTCTGCTTCTCTTTCCAATAGCTACTAGATGAAGGTTCTAGGATGGCATATAAGTTACTTATCAATCTCATTATCAGAGAAGGATATTTAAGGTATTCTCTCCACTATTGCTCAGAATGTTAGTTGGGGTCATCCCTTTAGGTCTGTGGACATTTCTCTAGAGTTAGTTTTGTCTTCAAATCTATAATGGCTTGCTCTATTATGGTATCTCCTTTCTTGCTCTCATCTATTCCTCCCTGGACTCAATCTTCCTCCCACATGTTCTTCTCTCCTCCCCTTCTCTTTCTCCTAACTCCCTCTCCTCTCACTGCTCCCTTCCTCCTCCCAATATGTTCAGGAGATCTTGTCCCTTTCCCCTTCTGTGAGGGCCTTGTATGAATGTCTTAGGTTCCACCTTGTATACTAGTTTCTCAGGCAGTGGGAATTGTAGGCTGGTGATCCTTTACTCTATGTCTAAAATCCATATATGAGTGAGTACATACTATGTTCCTCTTTTTGTAACTGGGTTACCTCACTCAGTATGCTTCCTTCAAGTTTCATCCATTTGCCTGCTAATTTGAAGATTTCATTTTTCCCCCCACTGACTAGTATTGCATTGTGTAAATGTCCCACATCTTGTTTATCCATTCTTCAGTTGAGGGGCATCTAGGTTGCTTCCAGGTTCTTGCTATAACAAATAATGCTGCTAGGAACATAGTTGAACAGATGTCTTTGTTGCATGGATGTGGATCATTGGGTATATGCCTAAGAGTGAAATTGCTGGGTCCAGTGGTAGACTCTATGGTGGTTCCTAAAGAAGAAGTTTAAAGGAGCAAGATGAAGAATGTAAAACAGGTTGCTACTTCCTTTCCATGGAAAGACCACTATGACTGCTTTTCTTTCAAAATGCACATGTCTATGGCTGAGCAGGCATGTGCAAGGCCACAAATAGGGCCAGAGTTGACTGTACTTGTCTCACTTTAGGTTAGCTTTTGAATTATTTTTCTCTCAGATGTTAATTTGACACCATAGCTTATATTTGTTATGTTTTTGTTGTAATTAATTTTGGTTTCCTACAGTTTCATTACTTAAAATAGCGTTTGGATATTTGGTGCTTGGTTTTCGTGCACATGGAGACTACTCCAGTGGCTGTTGCAGTCAAAATTCTGAGGGGTTCCCTGAGCTTCACAGATCTTCCTTTTGGTGATCTACGTGGGAATACTGTCTTTTTACCCCTAACTTCTGGAGAGGTTTGCCATTTCAAAAGACTTTGATTTTGGAGCCAGACAGATAACCCACACCTATAATCCTAACATATAGGAAGCTGAGGCAGTGGGCTGTGAGCTCTTACCAGCTTTAGCTACATAGCAAGAACCTGTCTCGAAAACAAAAACAAGCAGGGCATTGGTCACACATGCCTTTAATCCCAGGCTGGCAAATCTCTGTGAATTCGAGGCCAGCCTGGTCTACAGACCTAGTTCCAGGACAGGGCAGGCTCCAAAGCAGTACAGAGAAATCCTGTCTGGAACAACCAAAAACAAACAAAAAACAAAACAAAAACAACAAGACAAACAAAACAAAGCAATCAAAATAAGACAAAAGTATTTTGCTTGTCATCTATATTAGTTTTTGTAAGATGTAGAATAATTTTTTTGACATGAATCTATCTGTACCTCAATATGTTAAATACTAGTAATGACAATTCAATCCAAATTGAATATTATTCAGTATGACTACACTCTAGAAGCAACAGTTCAGGTGTTAACATAGTACCTTTATCGTCTTACTGCTTTTGTTCCTATTATCTGTATTTTAATTCTACTTTTAAGAAACATAATATTAAATTTAACATGAATGTTTTCTAATCCTTTTGCCAGCTCCTATTCTTAGATCACCTACTCTTCCGTATTTATTTGTTCTCTTATTTACATTTAAAAATTATTTCATTAATTAAATTTTCACATGTGCACAATCCATACTATTTCCCTCCCCTCTCATGCAATCCATGCCTACCTGTCTCCTTCCCACAAATCTCATTGTCCAGTGCCTGTCTACTCATGTTATCTTTTGATCCACCAGGATGAATCAGGGCCATCTGTGTTACTGACTGTGGATTTGCAGCTATCCATTGGGGCTGCAATTGGAGGGCTCAGTAGTGGGGACATGGCTAAAAACAGAGATTTTTCCTGTCCCAGAGCCTCTTGGTAGCTAATGATACAGAGATTAAGGGTTGTCTGAAGCCCTTCCTAATTCTTTGACTGATTGTTGGTAGAGGCCCTGTGTGGGCTCAATACAGCTAACCATAGGAGTTACGAGTTAATTATTGTGATGGTTGTTTTTAAGTCTAAAGAATGGTGTTTCACAGACTTTTTTTCTAATTTCCTAGCCCTCTGCCACACTGTACTGTAGGCCTTGGAGGGTCTGGCATAAATTTTTCACTATGACTGGGCTCATTAAATTCCCCTGACTGATCTCAAGTTTCTGGCCAAAAGTGAGCATCTTGACTCAGCTCCTAAGAATCTGGGTTTGTAGACATGTGCTACCTCCATTGTTAATTTATAGTTCCCCCTATATTTTTGTAGTACCTGTAGACAGAAGCTTAGATGGGTATTCATTTTCACTTAAATTTAACTAGGTGTTTCCTATTATATCTGAACTTACTCCTGTTAAAAAAAGTTTACTACAATATTTTTATTTCACATTTATTTACATGTACACACATATATACATGTACTAATTTTGTCTTCTACTCTCATTAAACTCCGTTTAGTGTATTTTTTTTTTCTTTTTAACTTCTATGTTTAGTTTTTGGTTTTGCAGTTTGACTTTGCTTTATAATTTGTATCTGTTAATATGTATTTTTATTTGGTTATAGAAAAATTTCCTCTTTTTTGCTATTGTTGTATGCACATGTGCACGCACGCGCACGCACACACACACGCACACACATATTTACACAAATACACACATACAAAATTTGCTTGATCCATTTAGTGGTGTTACTTGTGTGTATGTGGCTTCAGGGCTGACCAATTGTGAGACTGTGTCTCCTAGAAGTGACAAGGAAGCTTCATCAATGATACCTTAACTATATGGCTGCCTAAATAAGACCTGTGCAAATATAACACTGATATATATGCTAACACGGTTTTAGAAAATTTTATTCACTGTCTTTATGCATTAGATTTTTTTTAAACATGCTTGAGAGTCTCAACTGACATATCTGAATTGTTTTGTGTAGATTCAAAAAATGTATTTCTTCATTGTATTTTAGGTGTTACTTCAATGTCATGTGTCCATTTACTAATTGATGTCACTGAGTATAACTAATTGAAAGTTCATTCTATTAAATATGCTGTATTCTCTTTATCTTTTAATTAGTGAATATTAGTTGGTCTGATGGTTGTAGTTTACTACTGTTTAATAGTGCATATTAATCATACAAATTAATGGTCTTCATAAAATTTTAGCCTCTATTTTAATATTCACAACTTATAATTCAGTTAGTCTTCTCATTTACTTGTTTGTATTTTATAATTTGTTACAAATACTTTAATTATTGCTCCCCTATGTATCGTTCAACATTCTTAGCATTTTTACCTTGAAATTTTAACATTTCATTTCATCTAGAATGCATTTTTTGCCCAATCATCAGTCTGGAGAAGGGGAAGAATTTTCAGCATACATTTTTATCACTATTTTTGGAGTTTTGGTTTTAAGCCTATTGTAGACTAAAGGTTGTCACTAATCATTTGTCTATACTTCCACTGAGTGTGGATCTGTGTCTCCTCTTTAGAGAAAGACTTCAGTGGAAATCATGCTTCCTTATCACCTAATTCAGTCACCAAATAGCTCTAAACCATTCTGTAATTGGTCTGGTTGTCACATTATTATGACAAGGCCTGATACTCCATGAAGACAGAGTAGTAGTTCTAGCTGATGCCAGATTTGCACCCATGGCATTAAGCCTCAGAGGTTCTCAACCTGTGGGTCATGACCCCTTTTGGGGTCACATTTCAGATGTTTACATTATGGTTCATAACAGGAGTAAAATTACGGTTACGGAATAGCAACTAAATAATTCTGTGGCTGGGGGTTACCACAAGAGGAACTATATTAAAGGATCCCAGCATTAGGAAGGGTGAGAACCACTTAGACTCTAAGGAATCAAATAAGTGGATGATGCTCTCTGACCCTTTGTAATCAACCCAGTCACCATCTGAATATCATTCGTTGACAGCGACTGAAGCAAAAGAACCACCCAGTTCTGACAAGCTCAAGTTCTTTTATCAAAGACACAACAATTTCTTTAAGTGACTGGCAATTTAGAGTGCTTTGCTATATAGCAATAGAAAATCTTGAATATTTTCCTGCACCCTACCTACTCCCCCACAACCATAACATACACCCCTCCTAGCCACTAGTTTTGAGATCCTCCACTCCTGACACAAATCTTAAATCTGTCTTCTGGTGATACTACAAACAGTGCAGCCTGGAATCCCTGAGTGAAAAACAGCATGACCCAGTCTTGGCTTCTATGTGGTACTGACACTGTTGTCCTTTGCCCTCCTAAAGGCTTTAAGAACCACTCTAGTGAGAAGCTGCAGGATTCCTGGAAGTAAATTCTGTGAACTTTGGAGCTCCTCTAAGATGTTGTCTCCCATGAGTGTCTCCATTTCAAACTACTGAGTGTGGAGTCATTCATTAAAAACCCTATTTACATGCTCCGAGTGATTTGTGCCCCCAGAAGTTTCTCCTTTAGATAACTAAAGCCCAGTGGTTTCTGTTTGGATGTGCCTGCTTCTCTAAATTTAAGGAAGGTTGTTTCCCCTGGGTGCTAGGTGGCTTTTCATTGGAACAACATGAGGGGACAGATTGATTCCAGCACACAGTCTCAGAGGTCTAAGATGAGGCAGACTGCCATGTTGTTGGGAGTATGTAAGTGAGGAGGAGGCTGTTGATCACATGGCAGCTGGGTAGATGGGACCTAGTCAGGGGCAAAGGAGCCCTCCCCAGGCATGAGCTCATGGACCTGCTTTCTTCAGCTGAGAATGACCACCCAAAGTTTTCATCACATCTCAGAATAGTGCCACCAGCTTGGGACCACTGGCTTGTAGAGACACATTTGCATCCAAATCATACAGCATGAAACTCTGACAGATTAAAAAAAAAAAGTCAATTTACTTGGCATTTCCTTGTAATGATGACAGTAGTGACCTCAGGCTCCTTGCATGGCAGAGCACCTGACAAATGTCAGTCATGTCCTTTTGATTTTTTAAGATGCTATGGTGATTGTTAAGGAATATTCATTGTTGTCAAAAGTTAGGATCAGGGTTCAGAGCCTCAAAGTCTGAAGTTCCAGACTCTGTGTAGGCCTCTTGCCTTGAATAGTTTCTTTGTAATTCTCTTTCATCATGTAAACCCATCTACTCATCTTTTTGTTAGACTGGTTGATGTCTCACATATAAACACAGAAATGTATCCTAATTGTAAGTGCACAGATGAAGAATTTTTCATAAACTGAAAGTCACCTGAACAACTAGCACCCATATTAGGAATATAAGCACTGGAAGTAGCTGTCATGCTATTTGCAATGCTATTTCAGCTTCACTAATTGCTCCCAATCCCCCTATATGGCTACTCTTCTGGTGTTTTGCTGCATAGTTTGGATTGATTTCTTCTTGTATTCTATATAAATGAAATCATATAGTATAGTCTCTTCACATCTAACTTGCTTCTTTAATGATATATTTTACTTAAGCTGCATTATATGTAGCTACAGAATGCACATTGTGACATATTATTTGTCTATCTTACAACAGATAAAGATTCTCACAGTGTCCAGAACTTGCAGCTAATATCATGAAGTTTTGTTTTTGCTCATGCACATGCTTTTCTGTTAGGTTTATACATGAGAGGATTCTGATTATTGAATCATAATGTCTGCTTACTTTGCCGTAATGATGAAAGGAGCTTTACTCAATTGACCTACCTGCTTTCTCTCACTCTCTGAACCCCTTCATTCCATTGTCCCACAACACCAGTGACAGCCTATTAGATTTCTAAGTATTCCACATCTTTTTCAACACTTGACATTGTTCATTTTTCTCCTTTGCTGTTCCAGGGTTTAGAGTGAGGTTTCATTATGTTTTTAATTTTCTTCTCCCAGGCATATAGTGAAGTCTAGCATCTTTTCAGGCTTGCTGTCTATTTGAACATACCACTTTTTAATGATAAATTTTTAATCAAGCCCATCTTCCTAGGTCATCTGATAATTCTCTATAGACCAGGCTGATAGCATTCACCTTTGAATATCTCCAAATATGCCATAGAATCCCTCTCCTAATGTAACTTTCAGCTTTTGCAGCCTAGGTGCCTGTTTAATGGGAGAAGCATATATAACAGGCATGGTGTTCAACTTTGCTATCATAAGCTGCAAAGGTTATTCCTAGAGAATCAAGTATGCACATCTTAATTTTTAAGAACTAAAGTGGTAATAAATATTTATTGGTAATTGTATGAGGCTACCTGTGAAGAGGGGTTTGAGGTGAATCAGAAACTATGCATTTTCTTAGGAAGCATCTGGAGTCTGTGGCAGCCTAGACTGAGTGCTGTTTTTTAATGACCCTTCTTTAATGTAGAAATTCAGTGTCTATTCTTTCAGTCTTCTTGTGCAATGGAAAAGGCACGAACTGATGCATGATACTTTAAAGATATGAACATGAAGATTACTTTTAAATTTGGCCTTGAGAAATGTCTGCCTAGTAATTTTCCAGGAGGGAAAAAATATTCTTCAGTGACATTTTTAAAAGTAGTATGAAACATGTTTAGGTAATGAAAATATCGAATTTATTTGGTTCCTAAGTCCTCACATAACTAGCCAGTCTCAAGTGCCAATGAATGCTTCATTGAGAATTTCTTTCCTTGTCTATTATGACACCCTGAGATGCCACTTGGCTTTAGACACTTCCCCAGTATTCTTTCTATATCTGTGAAAGCTGCTCTTTGCAATCATGTACTTTACCTGGTAGGTATTCAGATTAGAAAACAATGGCTTTCAGATGTCACACAACCACTTTTCCAAGGAAGAAGACTGACTGAAATGTTGACAGCACACAGCTGCCAAGTTTTTGGGTTAGTGAGATGACTCAGTGAGTAAAAGCATTTATTGCCAAGCACAAAGACCTGAGTTCCAACCCCAGGGTCCACATGGCTGAAAGAGAGAACCACTTCCTTCAGGTTATTCTCTGACTTCCTCATGAATGCTGTGGTACAAACACACACACACACACACACACACACACACACACACACACAGTAGTATAGTCAACAACATTTAAAGCTAAGTGTGCACATTTTTAGAAAGAATTCTCATTGCACACTAATCTTTTGTCTTTGTCTTGAGACAGGACCTCCCTATCTAACCTGCACGAGTCTCAAACTCACATTCCTCTTTCCTCACTCCCTAGGGTGTGAAATTACAGATATGTACTGCCAAATCTGCCTATCATTAAAGGCCTAATGGGGAAACTTGCTTTCTTGTCTCTTGTCCCTGTCCTTTGATTTGAGATGCTTACAAGTTTGAGATGCATACAGGTGACCAATGCCATGCTACCCTCTTCTCTCTTTAATAGACAAAGTGTTATTCCTGTCTATTAGAGCCCTTACCCTCATATTCATCTGACAGACAGATCTTCTATTAACCATGTTCATAGCTTCTCAGGCTTTTGCTGTACCAACCCACACTACTGCTACCTACTCCTGTCCACATGGCATAACCTTTACTTGTAGGTTCCTATCACTTTCAGGAAATACATTTATTTAAAAAATAGAGATTATCCTCTGTTCTTAGTGTCCCCAAAAAATAAAGTTCATGTTTTATGTACATAATACTCTTTGTTTTTTCAAAAAACCAAACACCTTTGACATTTTCTCATCTTTCGGGTTGTTTTCATCCTTGGCTTAATTTGTACTTTGTTCACTATCTAACTGCAGAGACCTTCGTGGCATTGGTCCTGAATTCTTGCTCTGATAGTCTACTTTATTTATCCTCATATGAAAATCTACCACTGTTTTGATTATAACTTTGGTAATTCACTTTTGGGCAGTCATAAATTATGACTTTGGGGGGTTTTCTCACTGAATGTTTGCACAATATCTCCATCTCTGCCAAGCACAGTATGTATAGTGACATGTCTAAAGAGTATATCTTTGAGGAAGACAAGGAGAGAATTATGTGGTTCTGCTGCCAAACAGCAATGTAATATGTCCCTGTGCAGTATCATCCACAAGGGGTGATAATGTTCACAGGTCAGAAATTCATCTTCAATCAACTACTGTTTGGGGACACTTGGCTGAATGACACTCATTCATTCCCTGCCTTATCCCAGACACAGCTTCTGCCATGTGATAATGATTATGTCCTGCTTTTCCTAATGATAGAGCCACATAAAGACATGTGATTTCAGGTTGGCTAGCTAAAACCATCCTTCAGGAATATTCCTATAAATGCCTTTTCCTGTACTATAAAGTCAAGTGTCTGCATACAAGGAGAGGCTACCTTTGGGGGGAAGAAATCAAGGCATTAAAGTGTGGGATGAAAAGAAGAGGATACAGAAAGAGAGACCCCCCCAACAGATGCTATCACTAGATCAGGTAATGTCTGAGTCCAACTCCATCACTGTTTTTCCCATCAACATGATCCTGCCCTTTGATTAAGTTGGTGCAAGTTCAGTGGTTCTGATTTTGACCAACTGCAACAGAACGATATAATTTAAATAAACCACAAAGGAGGTAATACAATAAGTGAGTGCTGGAGAAGAAGAGCACTATAAAAATGAAGACCACATTAAACAAAGTCTATGGTGACATATAAATAATATGCAATTTTATAAGTGAGGTGGAAATCCAAATGGTGAGGGCCTGCATGGAGTGGGAAAGGAGACTGAACTTTGCAAGGATGCAGTAAAACCTTTTCAATGTTAAGAGGACATCATGCAGAAGACATTGAGTATTTTCACTGAAGAAAACAAAAAAAAAAATACTGTATTATAGCAAGGTGACCTTGACACTGTAATCTTTTTATTTATTTATTTATTTTTTGATTGGGTTACTTTGAAAATTGACCTGGAAGGAATAAAAATGAAGAAGAAAAATTAAATAATGCCTGCATCTGTCCACAAAGAAATGACAAAGTCCTGAATTAAGGCCATGGTCCTGGAGACAAAAGACAGGAGCGGCTTTAGGAGAGAATGCAATGGTAAAATAGGCAGAGGAAATCCAGTCACCCTTGAATGAGGGGAATCATTTTCCTGAGACAGAATGTAGATGGAGGGTGTATCTGGAGGGAAGTGCCATATTTTTCAAGAATGTCACTAGGTTATGTCGTTGCTAGACAGATCTTAATACCATTTTTAATGAGGTCCTTCATCTAAGAAAAGATTAGCAGGGAGGATGGGTTTAGATTAGTGTTTCTTTAAGAATTCAAGTGATTTCATTTTCTTTTTTTTTTTTTTTTTTCTTTTTTAAGAATTGATTATATGTCACTGCCAAGGAATCTGCCCACAGGTTCAAATTCCAACCTTTCTTGCTGACTTATAAGCCTCTTTCCATTTTAACTTGGCCTCCCTGTACCTCTCTAATCTTGTTTACAGATGAATCCCCCACTACTCCTCCAGTTCCCCCAATGATCCTGTAGATGCTGAGCTCATTAACTCACATGGAATTCCTTCCTCTTTCCTTGTCTCCATCCTCCGAGAACATCTCTTCCTTTGGAGTCACTTCTTTGCTTCTCTATGTATAGTTTGCTGTAGACTTTATTCATCCTCTCTGAGTAAACTACTACAGAATACAATTCATTTCCCCTAGCCCTATAATGTAGGGCCCTGATAATCTCACATATTTGTCTGCTTTTCTGTTGAAGTGAGTGCCCCATAGATGTCTTTGGTGACTGGAATAGTGGTCTTTGAACTCTAGAAGCATCATATAGACCAGTTACATGCAGTCTTCCTCTCTACTTGGATCCTTCCCCAAGTCCTGATTTATCCAGGGGAAATTTCACTGATGCATACTTTAAAAGGGAATTTGGATTTTATCTGGTCTGTGAATCTTTGCTCCAGAATGAATTATTCCCCATCCTCTCTCCCTCCTGCTCTGTCGTCTTCTTTTATCTATTTGTATATATGTATGTGTGTTTATATCTATCATGTATTTCCATATTTGGGCATACCAAGTCATGACATTTCTCAAATTATAAAATATGAACCTCCAGTGATACATATAAGAAGGAGACGAGGTCATTTTAATATTCCTAAGTTCCCACTATACCTGGTGTAATTTTTAGTCAACTCTTGAAAAGATTTTGTGGGGAAGAGGCGTTCACATCTGCATCCACAGAGTTCCATTAGCATACTGCAGCAGGAGGAGCAGAGCGAGCTCATAAGGGAATACGCCCATCACCTGACAGAAGCAGGTGATGAGATCTCTCACCAGATTAAAAAGGTAAGGGCAACAACTCATTAGGAAACACAGAGATGTCTGCCTAATTACTTGAAAAATGTTTAAGCCAGTACATTTTATGACACCTGGAGGGTATAAACATGCCCATAAATTTAATTAATTTTCTTCCTCCATTCATCGCACCTGTATGGCCTAAAGGAAAAAAATTCTAATGAAAGTACAATCAGCACTTTATGCTGGACTTCCACAATTCATTGGGGACAATATTCAGAAAATGCAATACCAAATTTCTCATCAGTTTGTGGGAAGAAATGTGTTTGGATTAGTGTAGCCCAGCAGTGGAATTATTCCCATGTCAAACTCTGATCAATGATCCTTCAGCTTTATTTCCAGAAAGAGCTTAAATCTCTTTATAGAGATATTAAAATATATTTAACACTCATAAATCTCCAAGGAGAACTCAGAACTAGATATTATTGTTTTCCTGGAGGAGAACACTATATGGGAACTCAAAGGCTTATGGGAATCAGTCAAATCCATGGAGCAAGAAACTTATTTGCTCTCTCTTGCAGCAATATGACCACAGATTTTGCCACAAATCTTCCACCAACAATATTACTTTTTATTTTAAATAAACTATATTCTCAATGAGCATATGTGCTTGCATATCCATTAAAACACTGCTATATCATTTAGTGAGAGCTTGCTATTTTTCCAGGGACTGTGCCTATACTTTATGCATTTTACCTTGAATCCCAATTATAGCACTCTTAAGTAACATTTCATTTGCAGTGATTCCTAGTGAGATTAAGTGATTTACTCAAGGTCACATAGCCAGGTCATTGACTCTAATATCTCTGCTCATTTAATTTTGTTACATATAGAGAAATGTCAATCTGGTTTTTTGCTTGTTAAATCAGTGTTGCCAAACATAAGAAAACCACAAAACAAAACTTGTTTTCTTCGAAGAATCTTGACATTATTGAGTTTTATGTAGTGAATTATTCATGGAGACTTCTGGGTGTAGCTGATCTATGCCCAAGACAAGTTCACCTAAAATATTTTTGTTGTGTCCACTTGATCCTACAGTCGTCAAGGCAAAACATACTTATGTTTTGTGACATAAGAAATAAAAGGAAAGAAATTATCATATAATAAATTCCTATGGTGTTCCCCTGATGTCCAGCCTTAACTAGATATTGACTCACTTGGGACAAGCTTTATGGTAACGGAAGTGATCATTTAGAAGTCAGACATGTTATGGGACAATGCCTACTGTAAACACCTAAGGACAGCACTATCTATTATCTTGGAATTCCCCTTTAAAGAAGTAGGGGTGTCTGCCATGATTCCTGCACATATTCTAAAGAGATTTGAAGATGTCTAGATCAAAATGAAAATGTTAAATTCCTCATTCTGATAGCCAACACGAAAGGAACTCGACAGCATCTCTGAAGGTTTTTTTTTTTCTTATAATGTTGAATCAGGACATCATTTTCCCTTAATTTTATAGGCCTATTATGACTTCTGGTTTTGTGCTTATGTGTGTGAAAACGCCAGTCTCCGAGTCTATGTATGTTTCTTGTACTTTTTCTTTGCCTATTTTTCTGCTGTTTTGTCATTGTCTGATTTGTTTGTTTTTGTTTTATTTTATTATTATTATTCTGTAGATGCCTGTTTGTTTTCTAGGGAAGAGACAGAAAGAGGATGGATCTGGATGGGAATGAGGATGGGGAGGACCTGAGAGAAGTACCGGAGGGGAACCATAATCAGGATATATTGCATGAAATAAAATCTATTTTCAATAAAAAGCCCTCATTCTGTCATGAAATATGGTAGTTAGTGCTGTTTTCAATTTTAATCTCTTGTAAACTCATTGAATTCCAACGTTTAGTGGGATCATAAACTAATCTAAATCGATCTGATTTTGTACTATCAAGCCCAGTACACTTGTTTCAATTTTTTGCATCATGGCTTCAGCATCTGGAAGCGGTGAAAAGCAAAGGAGCCCATCTAAAGAGACTGTCACTAAAAGTACTGTATGAGGACACATTATTAAGACTTGATTAACCATTGGCATTACAGATCCTGTTACGTTGCTCTCTGCCTCTGCATTCTCCTTATGTGGGAGAGGCCACAGGGATGGAGCATTCACAGAAGGCAGCTCCTAAACACTACTTGGGAATAGCTTTTCCCAAAATATTTATTTTTCTCTTAGTACCTATGTTTTTATGCCTTGCTGCTCTGCTACCCCGACTGATTTTTCTGAGGCTAGATACTGAATTAACTGTGAGTAGTTCCTCAGTGGTATTTTGAAGCTAATTAGATCTAACTAACAATTCGTGTGACAGACTCAAGATACCTTTCTTCTTCTGAAGCATCATATGTGTATCTGTAGTATCTGTAGGTCTTCAAGGCAGTGCTATCCCAGTCATTATTATTTGAACAAGCTTGTAAACAACTGCCTTTGAAAACACAACATTTAAAAAAGAGCCAGACTGTGATTTTTTTTTTTTTTTATGTCTGAACAAGTGGGAATTGAGGTACCAAATTCATTCACATTTTTTGCATGTGTCCTTAACTTTGATTTAGATTAACATATGTGTGTATTTCTCACCATTTAAAATACATCCTTTATATGTAGTATCAGCTCTTGTGAATATATGTGGCGTGAAAGTCGAGAGAAGGGTCTGTAGTGAAGCTGTTTGCTGAGTTCTGGCTCTTGTACTTGGTTCAGGGAGACATAGCCATAGGCAATGCTTTTCAGCTCTCTTTGCCTCAGTTTCTTCATCTGTCAGAGATATATTTCATAAGCAACCATGAGTACTAAATTATCTGAAGGAGTTAGAATAATGTTGGACGAAAGGTAACTCCCTGGTAAATCTTTATTCTTAAAATATGCATTTAGTGATTTTAATAGCATTTTTTTTTTATTCACAACTGGCATGGCACATGCATTGTTATAAATAGGAAAATATGGAAAACTAGTTAAAATGGTTTCCTTAATTTCACCACTAAGAGGCAATTTACTTTACATTTTGATGTATTTGACTTCAATACTTTTTAAAACTCAAATACCTCCACACTTGATTAATGGAGCCTTGAACAAATTGCTCAAGTTCCTCAAGCTTTAGTCAGTGTGTCTATAATATGGACTTAATTACAGCACTTACATCACAGGGCTATTGCAAAGACTGAGATATCCCTTTTAACTTCCTAGCCCAGAAGTTGGCATATATATTTGGGTTAGTCCACATGAAAGTGCTGATGCTCTGCATATTTTAGGATAAGATGATGCAGGATTCAATGGTATAGAGGGAGTTGGCTTGGTTCCCCAGTCCTGAAAAGCCTAAAAGACAAAGTGACATGCCTTGGTTAGTGCACATGTGGGAAAATGTCTTAGTTTCTGGGATAGAAGGAACAGTTTATCTTCATCCTTAAGTATATAATGTCATACAGGAGTATCCTGGCCACCAGAAGATAAAGCCACCAAGTTAAAGCTGCAGTTTTGTTGGTTGTATCATATTTACTGTCTTTAAGAGACAGATGTAGGTCTAGGGACTAATATCCTGTCTGTCTGTGAATTAAGATGCTCTGCAGCTCAAGACAAATGCAGCCTATGAGCTGGAGTAAGAGTTTTCCTGTAGCTCACTGGTGTATATGAACAGAAGTCCTGTCTTCTCAGGACTTTCTTCTCCAGAATCTACCACTCATATCTACCTTTGAGCTAATAACACCACTCTGCATAGTACCTGGTGCTGGTGGTTGTTAACCCAATACATACTAAGAGATGTGGGATCTGCTCAGTAGCAAGGAGACTGGGGCATCTTTCACTAAGTGAGTGAAATTATTAGTGCTATTCTTTGAAAAGTTGAGTTGAGTGAGTGCCAGTGTCTCTGTAGAAGCTATCAATGAAACTCCTAACAATAGACCTCTTCAAAACAGCCTCATCTCCAACCCTCTATCCCCTCCCTTTTTGACTCCTCCTTGATCAAATGCTTAACTCTGCTTATTTCCTTTAATGTATTGATCTTCTAAAACTGAAAATAGGTTCTTGTTCATACAATATATTTCTGGTCAAGGTTTCCCCTCCCAGACTCTCCCTGGATCCTCCCCACATTTCCCCCATCCAATTGCAGACCTTCTTTCTCTTTTTAAAAAGTAAACAGGCAAATAACAATTAAACAAACCAGAATAGAACAAAAGAAATCGAGGAGTGGGGGTACAACAAAAAAGCAGGAAACACACACACACACACACACACACACACACACACACACACACAGATATACCGAATCTATAAAGACACAAAATAGGTAAACATAATATGTAAGAAAAGACCAGAAAAGTAAAATATTCACAGACAAAGCAACCACACACACACACACACACACACACACACACACACACACACACACACAATCCAAAAACAGTATTTAGTTCACTTTGTGTTTGCTGTCTGCTGGGCATTGGGCAGTAGCCCTTAAGTGTGGTTTATACACACAAAAAGTCTCCTCTCCACTGGAGAAAACTAATGTTTCCTTTCCAAGTGGTTGTCAGTTGCAGACAGCTTCTTAGTTAGGCATGGGAGATCATGTCCACTTCTCTCTCTGTGATAGGATCCCATCTGGCTGGTACCTATGCAGGCCCTGTTCATGCTGCCACCATCTCTGTGAGCTCATATGTACTTCAATGCTGTTGTGTATAGAAGGCCTTGTTTCTTGGTGTCTTTCATCCCTACTGGCTCTTATAATGTTTTTGTCCTCCTTTGTGAAAAGTTCCCTGAACCCTGAGGAGAAAGGTTTAATGGAGAGATCTCATTTAGGACTGAAAATTCCAACTCTCTCATCCTCTGTGTATTGTCCAGTGGTGAGTCTTCATATTTGTTCCCATCTTCTCTAGTAGAAGTTTATCTGATGTCTGAGCAAGACACTGATTTATGAATGTAGCAGAATGTTATTAAAAGTTATTCTGTTACTACATTTCTTTAGCAGAGCAATGATATTTGGTTTTCCCTAGGTCCTTGGCCTATCTAGTCCCAGGTTCATGGCTCCCAGATCAGAGTTAGGCATGAGTTCCATCTCATGGAATGAGCTTGAATTTCAATCAGATAGCTATTGGTTACTTCCACAAATTTTGTGCTATTATTTCACCAGTTTATCTTGTAGGAAGATCACCATTGTAGATCAGAGGGTTTGTAGCTGGGTTGATGTTTACCCTTTTCCTCTTGTATCATGCAGAGTATCTCCCAATATTGTGAACAGCATTCAGTAGAGGAGCTGAAGGCTCTAATTATGCATCAGCTTGACTTCTTCATGGTCAGTGAGATATGTAGATGTATTCAGCAACAGAGTCTTACCTTCAGTTTGTGAAAAGCAACAAACAGCCTTGACAATAACCTTAGATGTTTGGAAGTTTCCTTGGTGCCTCTTTGGCTAACAACTAAATTAGATGTAACCCATTTGTGACACTGGAAGTTCCATGGAGTGGGTGGCAAGAGATGACTAGCTTTGGCTTTGTTTATCTGTTATTTGGTTAGTCTATTTATATTTATTCTCTCTCTCTCTCTCTTTCTCTCTCTCTCTCTCTCTCTCTCTCTCTCTCACACACACACACACACACACACACACACACACACAGGCACGCACGCGCACACACACACATGCTTCTACCATAGTAAGTTTCCAGATGATCCTTCAGATGACCCTTATTTTTAGCTGTTCTTCCTTTGACTTGCTTTTATTTGACAATTGTATAGTGTGTCCTTCTTGGGACTTCCATGTAACCATACACTTCCACATGCTTGATTTTACACATGTAACCCAAACTTCTGTTATCCTATACCTATTTTTTGAGTACTACTTACTATAAGCTTTGTCATACTGAGTACTACTTACCCTATTTTAAAATAAGAATTGAGGGCAGGTTCTCTTACATGGACTGCCTAAGAGTCGCGTTGTAAGAAGCAACACCACCTCTTCGCCTCCACCATCCTCTGGGCAGCAGCAAAGCAGCAACCATGCATGAGTGCATCTCCATCCACGTTGGCCAGGCTGGTGTCCAGATCGGCAACACCTGCTGGGAGCTCTACTGCCTGGAACATGGCATCCAGCCTGATGGCTAGATGCCAAGTGACAAGACCATTGGAGGAGGAGATGACTCCTTCAACACCTTCTTCAGTGAGACAGGCACTGGCAAGCATGTGCCCCGGGCAGTGTTCGTAGACCTGGAACCCACAGTTATCAATGAAGTCCGCACTGGCACCTACCGCCAGCTCTTCCACCCTGAGCAGCTCATCACAGGCAAGGAAGATGCTGCCAATAACCATGCCCGTGGCCACTACACCATTGGCAAGGAGATCATTGATCTTGTCTTGGACAGAATTCGCAAGCTGGCTGACCAGTGCACAGGTCTTCAGGGCTTTTTGGTTTTCCACAGCTTTGGTGGGGGAACCGGCTCTGGGTTCACCTCCCTGCTGATGGAGCGGCTCTCTGTTGATTATGGAAATAAGTCCAAGCTGGAGTTCTCCATCTACCCAGCCCCCCCCCCCCCAGGTTTCCACTGCTATGGTTGAGCCCTACAATTCCATCCTCACCACCCATACCACCCTGGAGCACTCTGATTGTGCCTTCATGGTAGACAATGAGGCCATCTATGACATCTGTCGTAGAAACCTCGACATTGAGCGCCCCACCTACACTAACCTAAATAGGTTGATAGGCAAATTGTGTCTTCCATCACTGCTTCCCTCAGATTTGATGGGTCCCTGAATGTTGACCTGACAGAATTCCAGACCAACCTGGTACCCTACCCTCGCATCCATTTCCCTCTGGCCACATATGCCCCTGTCATCTCTGCTGAGAAAGCCTACCATGAGCAGCTTTCTGTAGCAGAGATCACCAATGCCTGCTTTGAGCCAGCCAACCAGATGGTGAAATGTGACCCTCACCATGTTAAATACATGGCTTGCTGCCTGCTGTACTGTGGGGATGTGGTTCCCAAAGATGTTAATGCTGCCATTGCCACCATCAAGACCAAGCATACCATCCAGTTTGTGGACTGGTGCCCCACTGGCTTCAAGGTTGTCATTAATTACCAGCCTCCCACTGTGGTACCTGGTGGAGATCTGGCCAAGGTCCAGAGAGCTGTGTGCATGCTGAGCAACACCACAGCTATCGCTGAGGCCTGGGCTCGCCTAGATCATAAGTTTGATCTGATGTATGCCAAGTGTGCCTTTGTGCACTGGTATGTGGGTGAGGGTATGGAGGAGGGTGAATTCTCTGAGGCTGGTGAAGACATGGCTACCCTGGATAAGGATTATGAGGAGGTGGTGTGGATTCTGTTGAAGGAGAGGGTGAGGAAGAAGGAGAGGAATACTAAATTAATTGTCACAAAGGTGCTGTTTTTAAGGGGAAGTTTATTCTGTTCCAACAAAGAAAGTTGTGGTCTGATCAGTTAATTTGTATGTGGCAATGTGTGTTTTCATGTAGTTAACTGACTTTTAGACCCAAGCCTTCCATTTCACTGATGGGTTTTAAATAAAATATTCCCTGTCTTAAAAAAAAAAAAAAAAAAAAAAAAAAAAAAAAAAGAATTGAGGGCTAGGGGTACAGCTCAGGTTTTGATTTGCATGAGGACCTGAGTTTGATCCTGAGTACTAATGTAGAAGAAGGAGAACGAGGAGGAGGAGGAGAAGGAGAAGGAAGAGAAGGAGAAGAAATGTATATGGAGGCAAGGCTGGAGAAAAAGAGACAGGCAGATCCCTTGGGGCTCCCTAGGCAGTCACAGCTGTCCTAACCTACTTGTTGACTTCATGTCCAGTGAGGGAGTCTGTCTCAGAAGAAAAGCTCAGAGTCTCACAAATATGTGTAACTAGATCCAGTGTAATCTTCTGGCCTCCAAACATGCACAGACACATGCATATATGTGCATGCACTCTTAAGCACATAAGCATAATTAAATCAACCCCCTCCATGAAAGGTGGATAGCATTTGAGAAATGACAGCAAAGTTTCCTTTGAGTTCCACATGGACACACACACACACACACAGATGTCTATACATATAAGCATTCATATATGCATATACTCAAACACAAAATAAAATAAATAGTGAAAGCAAGAATTGGAGAATATAAATAGTAAAAACCTGGGTGTGTATCTTGATTCTTCCATCAGGTACTTGAAAGGCTTAGTGTAGGTAATGCTCTTGTACTGTAGGGATAACAACAGGACCTAACTTCTAAGGGTGATGTTAGAATTAAATGTGGTAGCACAGATAAATTGCTAGGATAGTATTTAGTATTTGGAATATAACTAAAACATTGTAAGTACTCATTAAAACATTGTTGTCAATTGTCACATAATTGTATCCCAGTTGGCTATAAAACCATGAACCACTTACTAGGCATGTAACTTGTTAATATTGACAGATGCATAAAAAACTGCCTGTAAAATGAAGATGTTGATGTGAAAAATGCTTTAGTAACAAGAGCCCATGAAACTCAAAAACCTACTTAATTTAAAGAGTAGGCAAAGAAGATGGGGCATTCTCAATATATTGGCCTGACCCCCCATGAGAGAGGAGGATGAGTGGTGACTTTTAGATTGGGGACAGATGTGGTGAAGAGATAGGATTAATTCAGGGTCACATGGGAGCATCCAAAGTTGTAGGTGTAATAGAGACATCACCATTCTGTTTTGGGCCTTAAGAACATAATATTAGATTGCATTTCATCTAAGTCCTTTTCATTTCTTTTTATTTGTTTATTCCATATGTATGTGTGTGTGTGTGTATGTTTGTGTATGGGGTGAGTTGGTGAGTGAAGAATTTCTGGAAGAGAGTATGCTCACCACATACTATTCCATGGGGGTACAATGATCATAAAAGAAAGAGCAAAGAAAGAAAGGAAGGAAGGAAGGAAGGAAGGAAGGAAGGAAGAAAAAAATTAAAGAAAGATGCTAAAGAGTCAAGGTACAGAGGAGTAGGTTGTGTCCATGGAAAAGACTTTAGAGTATAAGAAGGCTGGGGCCAGAAACACCTTAGTATTTCATGAAAAGGAGAATATATAATGACATAGAAAAACTTTTGTACTATTTTAAATTAAAGATTAATATTGCAATATTACATCATAGATGATTTTATTTCATTGATTTGGAAAAAATCAATCTGTTATTATGTAAGATTGAGGAGTAGACCTTAGACTTGGGAAGGAGATACTTTATAAAGGTCTGGACCAAGACTTGACGATAGTAACTATCAATAGTTTGAGGAGTAAATGATATTATCCCCTTATTAGGAATTATAAAAAAATGTTAGTCTAAAATGCTATTTTAAGAGGTTTTCATTAGAGAAAGGAGTCATAGATTTGACTTCCTAACCCTCTGGGCCAAATGACTTGAGTCATATTTGGAGGCAATATAACTCACACCAAGAAACCATATCTTGTATCAGTCTCTTTTCTGTCACTAGGATAAAATATCGAGAAAGTGAACTTAAAGTACAGATTTACCCTTTCTCACAGTTTCAGAAGCTCTTGTCTCTCACAGTGGGGGGCATGTAGTGGCCACTCTCCTCATGACAGACAAGAAACAGATCAAGAAAGTAGGAACCCTAGACAAGGTAGATTCACACAGGACAGGTCTCCAGTGACCAACTTATGCTAGCTACTCCCTAGTGCGTGATTTACCTTATTGCCACTGATGCTATCAGTTTAAGATCCCCAAGGATACAATGATTTCCTTAGAGCCTTTCTTTATACTTGCAACTAAGCCTTTTAACACATGAATCCTTGATGGATATTTCAGATTAAATAATAATACACCTGTTTTGCATGAAAATGCTAAGGGCCATAAAGGACACCTGGATGAACAGATGAGTAGGTCACTCCAACCTTTATTGGCATTGTGCAAGGAAACAATTTTGTATATACTGAAGAGAAGGATGTTAGGTTTTCCTGACGATCTGGGTTTGAGGACAAACAATAATAAGCCAAGGTCCACATTCTGGGAGTTTCTTTTACCGAAAGGGATTGCAGTAAAAACATTTGCCCATGGAGGTCTAAGGAACACATTTTCAAGAAAATGGATGCTTCTCTGACATTTGAGTGCACTGGTCCTTGTAAGACTGATGATTTATGACATGATCTCTCATATAATGAGCCCCAGTGTTTCTGTACATTCAGGCTATTTTCCCTTGTCTATATTTTCAATGCACAACTTCCCAAGAGGATCACAGAGTACACACCCCCTTGAAGAAGCTATTTGGAAAGACTCTGTGCTTACATATTTCTTGGTCTCCAAAGATTTTGCTAAATCGAGTTGATTCAGTGTCCCTACATGGGGTGCTGCTGTTCAAAGTGCTCCCTCCTGGATTACTGTCTGCTTTTATTCTGAGACATTGCATGGTATTTAACAGAAGCAGCAGGACTTCAGTGTTTCATTTATTTGTGTAGGACTAATAAAAAATTAAATTACATCTGAATTCTTATTTTATTACCAAGGCCGTATTTATAGTGCTTAAAGATATGACCTTTGGTGGACTGGGGGGTTGTGGCTCCTTTTGTACAGTGCTTGCCTTAATGAACACACAGATCCAATTTTCAGCCCCAGAAACCACAAAGCAGTGCATTTGTGATTGCAATGCTTCAGAGATGTAGATGGGCAGCCAATCTATCCTAATTAATGATCTCTAACCCAGTGAAGACCCTGCCTCAAAAAGAGTAGTGAGCATCTCTAAGAATGACATCAGTGGCTGTCTTCTGATCCCTACATATACACATGTGCAAGCATAAATACAAAATGTACAAACATATGAACACACACATGTGTACAAGCATACATACATACATACTCTCTCTCTCACACACACACACACACAAGCATGCATTTAATGTATAGATACTGGTATAAGAAAACCTAGTTTGAAATCTACCCAGCAGACCATTGGCATCTCCACTATTTCCTTTATAAGGTCAAAGTGAGTAGCAAATAAAACAAAGCACATTTGTTACTTAATCTGATAGCTAGCAGTGATTACTAATCACTGCTGCTGTACTTAGTGAACACACATATAACACAGCTCCAAGAAAATAAAAGTTTGGCTCAAGGGAAAGCATGAATGTACCACTCAATCAGAACATAAGAATTAGGTGGGCTGGATGGTGGTGGAGCATCGCTTTAATTCTATCACTTGGGAGGAAGAGGCAGGTGGACTTCAGTGAGTTTGAGGTAAGCCTGATCTACAAAGTTACCAGGACAGCCAGGATTGTCTCACAGAGAAACCCTGCTGAAAAAAAATTAGGTGGGATAGGAGTGGAAGAATCAACAATTTTCTTCTGGTGCTCAAAGACCAAGGATAAAAACTTCACTTTTGAAAGATACCCTCTGAGATTGACAAATATCACAATCAATGCTGTGTATATCCCTCTAATAGGTCAAGGTGGGCAAGAAGCACCTATTCATAGAAAAAGGAAACTGGGGGCACTTTAAAAGTAGTCTTGTCAATCTTCAGTGGTAGATGCTATTTGGAAATATATAAAACATCTCTGCAAATTTTCTGTACAGTTAACAATATGAATTGGCAGTTCAGATGTTGCTTTGGGATTAGATAGATTTTGGGTTGAATCCCAGATAGGTCACCTTATAGCTATGAGCATGTAAGCAAGATACAGAACCTTCTGAAAACCATATCTTCTTCCTTTTGTGGGAATTAATTTAGAGGCTGAAAGCCAATTAAAAGAGAGCATGACACAAGCTAAGTAATCGATACATGTTATATTTGCTATATATGAGAACATGACCTTGGAGTGTATCCAGGCAAATGAAAACATTATAAAGAATAAATTCTCAGGTGAGTGAAGATGAAGTGGAGAACTTGTTTTTCAACCCTCTTTTATATTATTAGTATAGAAACTGGAATAATCAAGAGTTTAAAAAATATTTTCTGTAACCTTTTCCAATAACTAGCATTTTAATTGTTGAAATGGCCATTAAAACCTAAAGTTCAGAAACTCAAGAAATGGGTGGACCAGAGAGAGGTCTGGAAGCACTAGGTCTGTGTACCAAGCAGGCATCCAAAAAATAATTTGTTATGCAAACCTTGTTTTAGTGTTCTGAATAGGCAACTGTCAATCATCTGTACTGATAGACAAGTACAACTGGACTCAGAGAGCTTAAAGTATTTTGCCCAAACTTTCCCAGCATGTAAGAGGAGACAGGATCTGGATTCTGATCTACTCTCTTTAAATAAACTTGGCCTCCACTGTCATTTGTGTAGTATGTGTAGTATACAGAAATGTTATATCATGTTGACTGTCGTAGAAATAAAACAGCTGAACTCCCACAATGCGCTGGTGCAGTCTTATGAATCTTAATTTGACTGAATTGATCACAGATGTTAGATGCTAAATGTGAAGCACTGCTTCAGGTCTTTGTCTCCCTCCCTGCCATTCACACACAGCCATTCACATAGTCAGAAAGCAAAAAATGCTGCATCTGAGATAAATGCTGTGTTCCTGTTACTTTTTGCCACTTTCCCGTTGTGTAAGGGAAGAATTTGGGGATTAATGTGACAGAAGTTTTATTTCTCAGGAATAAAACACAAGTAGATTCACATGCCTCCAGGGCAATTGTGTGCAGGTGCAAAGCTTAGCACCCAGCAGATACCTAAATGGCAGATTTCTATCCAACTTCAAATTGCAGTAGTCTACTTTCCTTAGAACCTCAGGAGGTTTCCTCAAGCTACATCAGCCTCCGGTGACAGACTGGTAGGATGGTAGTAACAAGCTATAGCTCTTTGATTGCCCACTCCTTACATAGTGAGCTCAACCTATCCTTATGGAATGATTTCCTCCGCTATTCCAGGGGGATTTGTTCACAAACAGAATCTTCCCAGATTTAGCAGCTGTTCTTCCTGACACATACTAATTTCTACGCTGTGGACCCAGAAGATCTTTGATTTGTTCTCTACTATAGGGGCCTCAAAATAAATAAATAAGTAAGCATATAAATAAATAAATAAATAAATAAATAAATAAATAAATACATAAATAAATGGAAGTCCCCAGGAAACTTCATGATCCATCTGTGGCATTCCATGTTTTCCATAATTTTTGCAGCATTTAACTCCTTCTCCATATGCTTTAACTCCTGATAGAAAATCAATTTCTCTACCTGAACACTGTTCTCCATAAACAGTAGTGGTCAGTGTAGTAGTTCAATGGTAGAAGGCAACCTTGGCTGGTTGGAGCCAAGGGGCATCACAAAGTTAAACCATATGACAGAACTAATATGGAAGGTTTCCTGGGGGAAGGTGCAGAGGCAGCCTCTGAGGGAGAGCAGAAATAAAGGGAATCCGCTGAGAAGGGCTTGACTTTTATAAGGGGATATAAGGCATGTACATAGGGAGAGTGCTCTACTTGGTGGTTACAGTGTCACATCCTGGCTTCTGTTGATGATGACATGGCATGTCATGTCTTGCTAGGTCCCTGAGGGTAGGGCAGTGTAGATGCCTAAATGCTAACAGTCAGTGTAAGGGTGCAGAGTCAGGCACCCTCATCCATGCATCTGTGTCTCAATCTTTCTGGTTGCAGTGTAACCTTGCACAACTTTCAATCTCTCTTTCCTAATTGATCTGTAAACTAGGATTAATAAAAGTACTGCCTTTATGAAGTTGGACCTAGTTAAGAATGAGGCTTGGTGGTACACACCTTTAATTTCACCACTCCAGAGGCAGAGGCACACAGATCTCTATCTTTCTGAGTTGGAGGCCAACTTAGTCTGTGGAGTGAGTTCCAGTTCAGCCAGGGCTATGCTACAAAGAATTTTGAAAAAAAAAAAAAAAAAAAGTAAGGCAGGGCCAGTGTTGGTCATCCTTGGTACTGTATGGAAATCCAGAACACTCTGACTCAGGCCTTCAGGAGAACATAGAGAGGTTATTCTTCTACTCTTTAGATTTGGCCCAGGCACTCACCATGAACTGTGAGTGTGTGTGTGTGGTTGTGTGTGTGTGTGTGTGTGTGTGTGTGTGTGTGTGTGATACTAGTACTATTTTAAGGAATAGTGTCTCTCCAACTCCTCAATGCTACCTTTAAGGCATATTTATGTGTCTTAATGATTCCTTCCTTGGGATTCACTCTTGCCAATCATTCCTATTGGAACTGGCTAAAATGTATCCTAGAGGATCCAAAACACCAAGCTATCTGATGTTGGAATTTCTGGCTAAGTTGAATTTTGGCTGAAGCTGGAAATAAGCATTCAGACCCCTGCTCTTCCTCTTTTTCCCTCCCTCTTCCTCCTTGTCCCCCACCACTTTCATATACACACATTCCACATTTCATCACCTGAAATCCCCATTACCATTGCAATACAATTACTATTGCATCAACTTAGACATTCTTGATAATTTACATAAGTGACCCAAAAAACTCTACCAGGGAACTCCTACAGCTGATAAACACATTCAGCAAAGTGGCAGGCTACAAGATTAACTAAAAAAAAAATCAAAAATTAGTATACTACTATATACAGACGAAAAAGGGGCTGAGAAAAATCAGAGGAACATCTCTCTTTACAATAGCCACAAACAACATAAAATATCTTGGGGTAACACTAACCAAACAAGTGAAAGACCTATATAGCAAGAACTTTGTGTCTTTAAAGATAGAAATTAAAAAAAGATACCAGAAAATGGAAAGATCTTCCATGCTCTTGGATAGGTAGGATCAACACAGTAAAAATGGCAATCTTGCCAAAAGCAATCTACAGATTCAATGCAATCGCCATCAAAATCCTGGCACAATTCTTTACAGACCTTGAAAGAAAAATACTCAACTTTATATGGAAAAACTAAAGACCCATAATAGCCAAAACAACCCTATACAATAAAGAAACTTCCAGGGGCATCACCATCCCTGACTTCAAGCTCTATTATAGTACTATAATGTCCTATGGTTCTCCTACTGAAGGTGATAGCACTGCTCCCCCTACTCTGTTGCTCTGGTTATGATTAAGGGCATTGACATAGCCCAAACAGGCAATGGGTGAGAATTTCCCAAGTATACCTGCCAAAGATGCATAACCAGAGGCCCAGCCAAGCATATAAATGAACAGGTCAGAACTACTCATATCAAACAAACACATGAGCTACCTCAAATATTGGAGATTCGGACTATAATAAGAGAAGAGATTCTGTGGATGGCAAACTTACATACTAATCAACTGAAGGGCATTCAGTTCTTTGTTTACTACATACATGTCCTTAATAGACCTGGAATCAGCCTTTAATAACTATATCACATACATTTGCTGTCATTTTCACATAGATAATGATTTTACTGAAACAGACAAAATACAGTGCAAAGCCCCATGAGAAGACTTTGTCGCTGTCCTTTCAGACTCTTAACTTCTGTCATTCCAGAGTACCTCATTTACATCACAAGAATTTATGATGTGTTTAGTGTTTCTTCAAGTTGTTTTTACACATTTTAACTGAAAATTTCTAAGGAAAATTTGCTATGGAAAAGATGCAATTTGAGAAAAGACTTAGGGGCAGAGTTACTGACGTGTCAGGCTGCCCTATGGGGACTTAGTAAGTCGAACTCAGTAATATTTTATTCTCCCTTTTCACTTCTAAAAAGTTTGCTATGTCATGACAGTTTTCAGAAACTTTGGGGAATGTTTGGCTTAAAATATTCTTCCCAGAGTCCCAAGTGATTCCTTTACTCAAGTCATATTGTTGAGTTCTTCTACATTTACTGTGAGTTCTATTGGTAATGATGATGATCCTGTGGGAGGGAAAGGAAAAAAAATATGGTGGTTTTTCTCCTGAAAAAAAAAAAAAAAACAAAAACAAAAACAAATGCATCTTCCCTCACAGTTGCTCTGCTGTGTAGACCCATGGGAATATGCTAATGACTCTGAAAATAAAATTTATTTCCCTAGATACAATATTCTATGATCTCTGGAATTTCTTTTGCTTTTATGGATGGAGAAGACTGGTCCTAGAATTTATCACTGAGATAAAGCGCCAAATATAAATTAAGGAAACTAAGTGTGACATCACTAAATGAAAGGATGGTGCTCTCCCTAAACTTTGGAGTGCTTCATGGTTTGCTGAAGTATGTTTTATGCTTATTGTATTAATTTTACAAGTACTAAAAATAACCTTGATATCATATCTCTAAGAAAAAGGGACATCATATTTTTTTTTGTCCAGGAATCCTTGAATATAACCATGATAGGCTGAAGGAAAGAGCACCTGTAGATTCTTGTCGCTCTGGAAACTGAATCTCATCACTAGACCGTTCGTATTCCTAGAAGAATTTGTTCTCAAAGGGCTCTAGAGAAGAGCTAAAAGATATTGCTCTGGTCATCTAGAATCTAGACCCAAGAAAGATTCTTTAGAATTGAACCTGGATAATCAAAACAGTAGAGTTTGATTATGTATTATCATTGTATTATTTAATGAAATATCTTAAAACTCTGAGTCCTATGTTCTCCTTTTTAATGTTAGCCTTAGGTCTTTCTTCTTTTGTTATTATCATTATTGTTATTATTTAATTTATGTGTGTTGTAGGAAGGCAAGTATGTCCACATGAATACAAGTACCCACAGAAGACAGAAGATACAGATCCATCCACCTGATTCTGAAATTACTGGTGTTTGTGAGCTTCCCCATGTGGGAAATGGGAATTGAACTCTGGTCCTCTCAAAAACAGTACATGGTCTTAACAACTGAGTCATTTCTCCAGCCCTGATGTTTATTTCTTTCTGAAAAGTTCATTTCTTAAATAACATTGTGTTCACAAATGATAAATTCGGAATTGTAACTGTCAAGTTCGGCTGAGTGGGTGCTTCTGATTAAATAGGGCATGATCTCAGTATATATGAGCTGGTCCACAGTGACAGGTGTCCTTTTTTAGCATCATGAATAATGCTAGGCTATGGGAGACTAGGCTAGGAGGATATAATGAAATTATAATATGAAGGTGATGGGAAAACAAACTTCATCAATATCTTGATCAATCTAATTAGTAAGTCTCTAAAGTAGACTGGAAACTTATCAAGCACTTCTATTGTACCTATGGAGAATATATACTTTGAAGATTTTATTTTTTATTTGTGTGTGTGAGAGACAGAGATAGAGAGAGACAGAGAGACAGAGAGAGTGTGTGCAATTGGAGTTACAGGCAGTTGTGAGTAGCCACACCATGAGGATTCATACTTTGGATAGTGGTTGGTGTTGTTTTGTTTCCCAGAGGACAAGGATAGTGAAGACTTGTGTATCAGAAACTCTAAATTGTGGTCTAGTGTTATGTGACCGAAAATTTAAGCCAAAATTCCAGCATTAATGCCATTTTGCCTTAAGTGAAGATCAATGCAATAAAGAATTCAATGTGTAACCTTCCTTTCCTAGCTACTAAAATGTTTCAAGAACAGGTATATTTTTACTATAATAATATTTATTCAAGAAAAGGCAAATACAAATCCAGAATAACAAGGTATAAAAGACACTTAACAGAGAATAGAGTTCCTTATACGTGAAAATAGCTAACAAAATATTGGCTCTCCTTCATGCTTAGAAAAAGCACAGAATAATAGTTGCTGTGCCAGGTACTCTCCTGGTTTCTATCTCCATAGAAACCAGAAGTTCTCCATATTGTGCCTTCTGTATTTTCTTCATTTTATTTTAATAAATATTCCCTATGTGCATTCACCCATTAATTAGTACCACCATGTACTTATATTGCTAACAGCATAAGTAGATGAGTTCCTTTGAAAATACAATCTTCTTTTAAATGCATCATCATTTTGAAGTGGCCTCATTAATTTTGTTGCTGATTTGAGATCATAAATAGTATATTTATTTATATTAAACTCTGCCTGCTGTTCATCTTGAGGTTATTATATTTATATAGTTAAGAGAGTGAAGAGCCGAATTTAATTTTCATTCTGCTCTAGAATTCTTGTATCCTGTAATCACCATTGATTGCCTAGTTACTGGTTAGAATCAATAAAAGGAGTAGATGTAAAATTGTCTGATCTCATGTTCTATAATATGAGCCTAGTCCAAACAGAGGATTTAGTTCCATAAACATTATCTGGTAATGATAGTGTGAATAGTTCAGAGTACAATGAGAAAAATAAAACTTGGACTTAAATTTTGGACTTTTTGTTGGATAAGCTTTATTTCCAAATATCATAGAATGTTTTTTATTGTTTTACGGATAATGATATAATTTTATTAACTTTTTATCATTTTAATTGCTCTTCCTTCCAGAGCCCATGAACACTGATTTACACTTGTTTTAAGCTTGTCTCTGATATGACTAATGTATTGCCCAAAGTTCATCAATAAGAGAGCATAGACCTATACTGAGAGTAACAGTTTACAACTTCAGTGCTACATAAATCAAAAAAGCCATGGAGATGAAAAAAATAAAAAACAATATTACCAGTAAAAACTAAGCATTGTGGTAAAGATCTGTAACCACAGCACTCAGGAAGCCACTCCATGAAGATCTAGAGCTAAAGGCAAGCCTGGGCTACATAATACATACATATACATACATACATACATACATACATACATACATACATACACCTATACACCCCAACAATGCATAAATACATACAAAACTACATACATAGACAATTAGAGACTAAGTCAACTATATTTAAGCATTTGTACTACCCATAAAATAATTTTATTGGATGTAAATATTTCCAAAATGATGGTGTTTCCTAGGGAGGTCTGTTAAGCATTAGCATCTCACTGGAGCACCTTTCTGATCTTTTAGGTCCTTAACTAAGCATCCTTGATTGTGGCTCTAAAAAGGAAATACAATGTGTACAATTTCAAAACCTATCCAGAAGTGCTTTGCTTAGAATATCAATCTTAACAATTGACAAATTGTATCTTCTACTGGGAAAGAAATTTGATCAGGGCATTTTGGAAAACATTCAGGATAGTGGTAAAGTTCTTTTAATAAATTCCCTGACAACCATGGTCTTTTACTATCTTGAAGCCAGATTTCCTCTGTAGATATAGCAATTAGCAGTGTGCTTAGGAATGGAATCTCATCTGTAGATTTCAACTATGGGATATTTGTCTGTTGACTTTTATACATATTTAGAAGCCATTGATTTTTAGTATTTTACCTTATAATGTCTTCTCCTATATCTTAGATTTGTCTCATTGGAATCTATATGGACTCCTCCTCTCACATGGCTGTCTTCTCTAGTTTCTGCTTTAAAGCATCAACAGGACAGAGAATTTGCTTCTAAGCAGGAGGCACATTAGAAGGATGGGAGGACAGAGAGTGACCTGCACTCATTTTGCCTGTATTGTTCTGTGACTTCATACTTTTGGGGCAGGCACTTTGCCCATTGAGATACTTTTGCATCTCTATGGTTACAATTTTGTGCTAGAGAAAGAATAACATATATCTCAAAGCTCAGTGAAATAAGAACTTGCTTTGTTGAAATGGCCAAGGAAACCTTTACACTTATTTCCAGATCCCTGTGATTGATGGAGCGATCATTCGTGCCCAACACTGAATGAGTTTTTCTGTACTAGTCACTGTAACCAATTATGAATATGGCCCCTCTTTTGATCTGCACAGGTACTTAATGAGGTAAGAAACACTCCAGAGTTCTTGTGCAGATAAGAAAGCTGTACCTGAGGTGGTACACCTGAGAAATGAAAGTAACACCAGAGTTTTCTTCTATGAGATCTTAATGCACTCTAACTCTCATACAAGTGCAAATTTAGATGATCCCATGAGCAAAACACACTAGCATTCCAAAATCTCCATCACCCATTGAAGAAAGGTCAGTAATAAATGGACAGGTACTATTACACCTATGGCTTCCAACTTTTCAATATTAGAATTTCTCATGCAGTACCAAGCCAGATGTGGAACAAACACAACACAGAGGAATGCATGGAGATCTGGGCAAGCCTCCAGTTGAGGACCAGGCATAAGCAGAAATGAAAACGACCTTTGGGAAATAATATCAGCTAACTTTTGTGGAGCACTTTGTGTGTGCTAGATCTGATGCAAGGCAATGCCTTGTTTAATTTAAGCTTCTTATAATTATTCTAAGTTTACCAGTGAGCAGCTGGGGTTTAAAAGGTTAGGTAATTTTCCCAGGCCTACATAGCTGCTAATGACAACAGTAGAGTTCAAACACTGTTGAATTCACAGGGCCTGCTTTAGGCCTTCCGGTTTCAGTTCTTATGTGGGAGGAGCTTCGAAATCATTGTTCCTGTCCTTATTAGAAGGAAAACTCTGGACAAAATGAACATCAGTGGCTTTCACTGGACATTTCAGAGATGAGATTAGATGATAAAATCCCAACCCAACTTCTGCAGAGACAGAAGCAGAAAAACATTAGGACAGATTTATTTTGAATTATTGGTCATTGAGTATTGCACATATGATAGAAATTCTGAGGAACACCAGCTTTAAGGGACACACACACACACACACATAAATACTGGGAAATCAAGACACACTGCATGCAAAGTTTAGAAAACCGTTAATAAGCACAATATTGAAAACATCCAGAAGGGTATAGTCCTTCCTCACAGAGAAGCATATAAAAACTAGAGTGCACTCCTGATTAGGATCAAACATGAAAAATCATAGAGTGAAATATTCAAAGTGCTGAATGAAAAGGAAACTTAGCCTAGAATTCAATGTTCATCAATACTATGCTTTAAATGATACAATTTCTCTAGGCAGAAGAAAAAGGATGAGAGTAGAAATGTAGATGCACATGCAGGAAGAACATCTGTAACGAGTACGGTTTTTCCGCCCGCCGCCAGTCTTGTCCCGCCGCCGCGCCAGCCCCAAATAATGCACAGAGACTCTGTATTTGATATAATTCTGTTGGCCCGGTTACTTGTTTCTTATCGGCTAGCTCTGTCTTAAGTATTAACCCATTTCTGCTGATCTATGTATTTCTCTTACCCGGGAGCCGGCTGGCATTCTGCTTTCTCCAGACTCTCCATCTTGGCTCCTCCTTACTACTTCCTATTTCCTCCTTGTCTCTCCTATCTTCCTTTCCTATTGGCCAACAGTGCTTTATTATTACCCAGTATGAGAAACATATACAGAATGACATCTCCCATCAAACATCAAAGCAAAAAATGAAAATAAAAATGAAAAAAAAAAAAAAGATGTACTGGCAAGTTTTATGTCAGCTGGACAGAAGCTAGCATTATCATAGAGGAAGGTATTTTAGCTGAGAAAATGCTGCCATAAAGTACAGCTGTAGGGCATTTTCTTAATTAGTGATTCATGGAGGAGGGTCCAGTCCATTGTGGGTGGTAACAACCTTGGGATGGTGGTCTTGGGAAGGATTTGTAAGAAGGCAGGCTCAGCAACCCATGGAGAATAAGGCAGTAAGCAGCATCCCTCTATAGGCTTTGCATCAGCTCCTGCCTCCAGGCTCCTGCCCTGTATGAATTCCTGCCCTCACTGTTTCCCTTTCCTCCCCAACTTGCTTTGGTTATGGTGTTTCATCACAGCAAACTTAACCCTAACTAAGACAGAAGGTAAATATTTTAAAATTATTTTCTTATTCCTAACTTCTATGGGATAATGGTTTAAGGTCACAGTGGTAGCTGCATACAAGGTGACTGTAGGACATGGATCAATGAGGCAATTGACAGCAGTGTCAACAGGGACAGAAGTGGACAATGAGGAACACTGTGGTAAGACTCCCAGATAGTGTGTGAAGCTAGGTAGTCCATTTTAAAGATAGACTTAGGTCACATTAACATGTGTATCCTAAAGTCCATCATAATCATTAAATTCATTTAAAGTATGCACAATCAATATGCTGAAAGAGCAGAACATATGATCATACAAAAAGTTTCCATTAATGACAGTGAAAGCAGAAAAATAAAATGAACAAAAGGAAGGAGAGTTAAGCAGAATCATGGGATACATACCTCATCACAAAGCACTTGATCTCTATTTTATTTTTCCAGAAACTCAAAATTAAAACAAATCAAATATAAAATCATTAATCAAAGACTCAACAAAAGTATCATACTTTTAACCACTTTCTGGTGAAGATATATGTGATAAATATGTTGATCTTGTAAGCCAATGCCAAGCATGTAACCTGCATAAAGCAGGTGCCTCGTGAATATTTGTCGAGCTTCACCACGTGGCAGAGGCCTGTCATCTCCACTATATGAGATGTTGAAATAGTAGGATTACAAGTTCAAGGTCAGTCTGGGCTACTGAGGAATTTCAAAGACAACATAGCTATCTTAGTGAGAATCCAGGACAAAGGAAAGGTAGAGAGGCTTGGGGTACAGCTCAGAAATAGAATGCCTGTTTCACTCCTTAAAACAATGCATAAACATACAAGTTGATGAGCAATAAATAGACTCACTGAAATAGTAGAGAAAAGCAGAAAGAGTAGAGGAAAGGAAAGGCAGAATAGGATGGGTTAATGAGTATGAAAAATGTGGATGTCTGTAGTTTATAAAAGTCTATCACACTTTTATAATGAATCAAAAACTAAATTTAAAATGGCCAGTCATAAAAAGATGATGAAGATAAATGTTAATATATTGTATACATATGTTGAAAAACTACAGTGTAACCCATAAATAGAAACAATTGCTATATAAATAATAAAAAATATGTTTATTTAAATGATGCTAAACTGAAAATACTTTTAAACTATGACATGTGACAAATCTCAGTTAGGGCTTCTATTTCTGTGAAGAGACACCAAGATCACCACAATTTGTATAAAAGAAAACGTTTAATTAGGGCTGTCCTACAGTTTCAGAGGTATAGTCCATTATCATCATGTCAGGAAGCAAGGCAACATGAAGGCAGACATGGTGCTGGAGAGTTAACTGAGAGTTCTACATCTTGACTATGGGCAACAGGAAGTGACCTTTGTCACACACTGGGTATAGCTGGACTATATGAGACCTCAAAGCCTGATCCCAACAGTAACATACCTCCTCCAAAAAGACCATACCTCTTAATAGTGCCACTTTCTGTAGATCAACCTTCAAACAAATGAGACTAAGAGGTGTATTCCTATTCAAACCACCACACCTGGTCAGAGGTCTGATAAGCAGATGTACTGCAAGTTAATAAAGTTGAAGGCCAAGGGTTAGAAACATAGAGAATTAAGGTGATAAACTAGATAACAAGAATCTGAGAAATCTAGTCAAGTTATGGACATACATAAAAAAAGTGCTTAAAGCAAGGGCATGTCTTCTATGAAAAGAGATAATTTTTAATGCTTCCTGTGTTTAAATTAGTGGTAATTACAACATAAGTTGTAATACATATGGTATAAACAATAAACCACAATAATGCAGCTCATTTGTGTATTTAGTATGTACTTATTGAACATCTTAGAGAAAGCAATGTACAGATTTTAAAAGGAAAGAGGTGAAGTTCGAAGCCACAAGTGAGAGAGCAAATAATAGCATCTAGGTTTGAGAAGGAAATGCTGAGTAATAGAAGAGTAAGACATACAAAGAACAGAATATTCCAGATTGAAAACCTAGTCAACAACCCAGGGTGGAAGAAGGAGGACATTTGAACATCAGACAGCATGCTCTAACATGTTCAAATAGAATTAGATTTTTAATGAACACTACCTTCTTTGTCTCAGCTCAGTCCTAAGGATTATGTCACTCAAGGCCCAGGAGCCAGATGAGACTGTTAAATACTATGCTGGGATATGTTTAAGGGTATACCAATATCTGGCATTTCATTTGGAGGTTAAATATCTGCCTTGAAGATCTTGAAGTTCCATGAATGTATTACAGTTGTGGTCCACCACCCAGTTGATGTACTAGGTATCAAATCCGGTTCTTCATTCATGCTAGTCATGTACTCTGCCAAGTGAGCTACATCACCAACTCATTATTTTCTGAATCCAAAAGTAAGAAGTTCAGTGAAGGAAAAAAAAAAGATAATGCTTACTCAGGGGGTTGGCTCCCATAACTTTGAAACTACAGTGATTTATAGAAAAGTGATTCCTGAGTTATGTGGAATAGAACCCCACTAATGAGGGCTCTGTGTGTATTGTAAAACCCATCAGACTGGACACTGATGTAGGCTTTGTGAAACAATTAGATTGGGGCTATGCAGTGATGCTGTAAATAGAACCTGAGGTCGTCAATGACATGCTGGTGCAGTAGGGTTAAAGTTGCAGTGTGTGGAGCACAAGGGTGATATATAGAGATACACACACACATACACACACACACACACACACACACACACACACACACACGGAGAGAAAGGGAGCCAGATGTTTAATAGTGGAGGTGGGGCTTACTTAATAGGTAATGCCTTGTGAGGAAAAGTGAGTCTAGAAGATGCAACACTAGACATTAATGCTATGAAATATCAAGTAAATGCTTGTCCAGTATATACTATCTAAATTTATATTTGACTTAATTAAATTACATAAATTCAAAAACTCAGGTCTTCAGTGGCACTAGTCACATTTCTGGTACTCACCAATATAGTTCATATAGCTGATGGCTACCATGTTAGGTATCATAGAAATAAAACAGAGTTTGGCCTGAGTGTGTGAGAAGGTACCCTGAAGTTGTTAGATGTTTTTGTGATACTGCTTCATCCCAAACATGTATGTCTTCTGCTTCTGCTACTGCTCCTTTTGTTCTAGGGATTGTGATGGGGGGTGGTGGTGTCATTCTGTATGTATGTTTCCCTTATTGGTTGATGAATAAAGCACTCTTTGGCCTATGAGGCAGGAAGATAGGTGAGAGTAGGTGATGGGGAGAGTTCTGGGAAAGGTAGGTGGGGAGAGCCCGCCAAAAACAGTCACCATGTAGTCGACAAAGGAGTACAATGTTTGAACATTCTCTGGTAAGCCAAAACCACGTGGAAAGCCATAGATTAATAAAAATTGATTAATAATTAAGACAGAGCTAGCCAATAATTAGCCCTAGGCAATGGCCAACAGTTGCATAATTAATATAAGTCTCTGTGTGTTTTACTGGGGCTAAAGTGGCAGCGGGACACAAAAAACAGGATTGAACTCAGGGCCATGCTTGTCTCAGGCAAGCACTCTTTCACTAAGCAAACAGCTTCAAAGTTTTATGACTTTCATTTGAGATAGACTTTCATTGAGTTTCTTAGGGAGGCTCCAATTCTATAATTTGCTAGGTTTGTGCAGCAATCACTTTGGCAAAACATCCTGAGCTTTCAGTGCTTTTCATTAATAATCAGACAATTATATGCTTTTCATTGGTCCACTTGATCTCTTTTAATCAGTTAGCAAAAGTAGACGAGTAAATGTTACAAAATATAAACATGTTAGCTAATGGTAACTGATGATTTTAAGCAATTACAAAAATTATTGTAACACCTCTCACTTTCCCAATGATTTTGATAATGGGCCATCATCTCTACCCTCTGTATATCCTTTGTGTTCTGATTTTATTCTTTTGGCAGATGTCAAATCAAAAAAAAAAAAAAAAAAAAAAAAAAAAAAGAGAGAAAAAAAAAAAGAAAAAAGAAAAGAATTCTAAAGTCACTTAGGACTCATAATTTACTTAAAAATTTCTTAAAAGGATTTCAGGAATAATTGCTGAAATTTCTCCATTTAAAAGTTTTCCTTATTTAGTGGCAAAACAGCCATTTTTCCAAGTGAATATTTTGATGTAAGAGCATCTCAGGGAAAATTTCAGTCTATGAGACGGACCTTCTACTGTCATGAGCTCAAATATCTTGGGAAATCTTGGATCATTTGTGATTGACAGTTCAAAAGTACAATGATCTGTTGTGTCTAGCTATGTCATGCCAGAGAATACTAAATCAATAGTAATGCTATCAGAACCAGAAATCAAATGCAAAATAGTTCCCTTGGCTTCCTGCATAATGACATTTGCTCTTTTGATAAATTACTAATGGGTTCTTAGACAAGAGGCCTCCTGGAAAAGATGAATCTGGGTATAAATGGAAAGGAAGAAGCCATGATGTTTACAGAACATAAAAAAAAAAATCTCCAGTTAATGTTCTATACAGCAAACTATGTCAAAATGTAACCGAATCTCACCCGTGAAAGGACATTAGTAGAGGCCAGAAACAAACTTTCATCCACATCCTTGGAACCATGCAAATTTGGTTGGATGACCCAATGTCAACTCTCACATTTACTAAGTAAGTTAACTCAGACAAAGCCCAGGATGCAATGGTCCAAGCCAAATGAACTGGTAAATACTGTATTGTCTTAATGTTCCCTTGAACACCCACACCATTTGCTCAAGATTGTTGAAAGACATCACTACTGCACTACATCTAAATAAATGGGGCTGCTCACTTAAGCTGATTTGGGGGTTAGCATTATGCCATGCATGTATCTTCTTGGAGAGAAAACATGGAGGTAGTTGTTCTTATAACAATGCCCATAGGCTTGGCAGTAAAATTTTGATTATATCTATATATCTATGAACACATTTGACATTATCTTAGTTACTGTCCACCACTGTGAATAGACATCATTACCAAGGCAACTTATAAAAGAGAGCATTATTGGGAGTTTACTTACAGTTTGAGATGCTGAGTCAGAAGGCAGGAAAGCATGGTAAACAGTACCTGAAAGCTTACATCTATCTGATAGACAAAGAGAGGCTAGCCTAGGGTCGGATTTTAAAACTTCAAAGTCTACTCCCCCAGTGACACACCTTCTCCAACAAGACACACCTTCTAATCCTTCCTAAACATTTCTATCCACTGTGAGGCAAATATACATAATATATGATCCTATGGGAGCCAATCTCATTCAAATGACCACAGACATTAATATGTATATGCCTATATGACAAAAAAAAAAACTTCTTTGAAGAATTTGCAAATGCTAAGATTTAGTGGCAAGAGGAGCACTCTGACACCTTTGTAGTAAATAGACTAATAAATTCTAATCAGTCACTTTGGAGTTATTTACCTACCTATTATCGGAATGTCAGATAAAATCATGTGAGCTATAGTGAATAAAACAGCAAGACAGCCCATGTACCTCTGTTTGTAGGTTATACCATGAACACGCCTAGAATTCAAGACTCTGATTCTCTATACCAGTGGTCCCCAACCTTCCTAATGCAGTTTGTATTATGGTGACCCCCGAACATAAAATTATATCATTGATACTTCATAACTGCAATTTTGCTACTGTTGTGAATTGTAATGTAAATTTCTGATATATAGAATACCTGATATGCAAACTCTGTGGTGGGTGTGACACACAGGTAGAGTACCACTGCTCTATACCCATAAAGTAGTTGCTGTACTTTTCTATTAAAAGTGAACAGAAAAGGAATGTATTTATTTCTGCCTTCTTCTGTTTTGTTTATTTATTTATTTGTTTTTGTTTGTCTTTTCCTTAGTCATGAAAGGGAAACCACAGAGACAGCTGACCTAAGATACTGAGTGCTCATGGACTCTGGATGAACAGTTAAGGAGCCAGCATGGGACTAATCTAGGCCCTCTGCATGTGTGTGACAGTTGTGTAGCTTGGTTTCTTTGTGGGGCTCCTAGTAGTGGGATCACAATTTGTCCCCTGCAATTGAGCTGGCTTTTGGGAACCTATTCTCCATGCTGGGTTGCCTAACCCAGTCTTGATGCACAGGTGGAGTAGGTGGCATGGTCCTGCCTCAACTTGGTGTGTCCTGCTTTGCTGACACCCATGGGAGGCCTACCTCTTTCTGAATGGCATGGATGGGAGTGTTAGAGGGGAGGTGGGGGTGTCAGAGGAGAAAAGGGAGGAGAAACTGTGGTCAGGTTGTAAAATAAATGAAAAATTATTTTCAATTAATTAATGAAAGAAATTCAGTTAAAAAAAAAAAGAAGTGAATGGAAAAATGGTTAGTTTGCTGCAAATTCCAAAAGATCATTTCTCTCTGTTCCTTGCCCATCACTCCTCCTCAGAGATGGGCCCAGAGTTGCTACAGTGAGAATATTTTGCTTCAAATCACTTTTGTTTTCCCAAGTTCCAAATGAAAGGAGAGAGGGGAATTTTATATTGAAGGATTAAATGCAGCCAGGGAATGAAATAATGAAAAACCTTATTTGAGAAGAAATAACTCTTTGGAATAGGAGGCTACTATGTGTCAATATGTCACAGACGGAGAAAGTAAGCCTTTGATTACTTGAGGTAAGGTTGCCAGAGGGCTTCTGATTTAAATTTCTAAGGCTTGATCACTGCATCAAGGGATCTCTACTTTTATTCTTTTGAAAAATTATACAAAATAGTTTTTTGCCCACATTTATACTCGATATGTCACTTCCTTACATGTAGTCTTTGTAGCTATTGCTGTGCAGGCCTGACTTTTGTAATGTCAGTAACTGAACTGAATTTGGGCATTCCAGAAAAAGAACAAAGTTTTGGGAAAGAGACCTTGAAAGTTGACTTTAGAAATGTTTAAAGCTTGAAAATGTGTATGAATAACTTAAACTAGCAAGAATAAGGACTATTCAACTGACGCATGGCACAACCATAAAATGGAATTCTAGTTACCCAGTTACAAGATCACAATCAAGATGGATTGGGTGAAAACTGTTTAAAACAAAGCTCTCAGAGTTATGTACATTGGTTATATTATTTCCCTATCCCCACACAAAGAAAATGCTACAAGAATTGTAATGGCAAAGTAGGGTAATGATCAGTTGTCCTCATTGGCCTCACTGGATTTCAGTCCCCAAAAGATACACTTCTAAGCGTATCTTTAAGATGATCAGAGGAGGAAAGACACATCTTAAAAGTGGATGGATGTCCCAATGGTGAGACCCCAGACAGGATAAACCAGGAAAAGAGATGTTATTTGAAAGCCAGCACCCCTCCAAATCCTTCCATCAGCTTCCCAGTCTTCTCAGACCTGAGCTGCATGCTCCTGGCACCATCAACTCTCATATGGCTTCCTAGCTATAATTGTCTCTTATCTCTTCAAACCATGAAACAAGATAAACCTCTTCACTTTGGTTGGTTTTGTCAGGTATGTTGTCACAGTACCTGACAATAATGAATGAGATAGAAATGAACACAGTTGTGGAAATGCTTCTGTAGAAGGGAAAGTTTGTGAAGAGATTGAGAAGAGATTTGTTTTTCTCTTTATGACCCTTTCTACTCAAATCATTTCAATATAAGGCTAGATGAGAGACCACCTGTAAGAGCCATTGAAGTCCTTTGAATGTGTTACTTATATCTTATTTTCAACCTAAACCCTACATTTTGATCAGTGAAGTATAAGGAGAATATATAAGTTATTAAGTTTTGGCTTTAATATGAAATCATTTATATTTACTAGCAAACTTAGAGGTAAACTAACCGCTTATCAATTGGCCATCTTTGAACTTATTTCTACAATGACTTAAAGATGGTAAGCAGTTTGGCACAAAAGTAAATTTACAAATTGACCTACTATTGCAACTTCAGGTTATTAACCTCATGTATGAATTACTTATTGTCGATAAAGGCAGAAACTAACAATGAGAAGTTTCAGTACTATCTCCATTTGTTTATCCTGTGGAGACAAAAGTCTTATAAAGATAGGAAATTTAAAAGTTTGGGTGACTCTGCCTTCTTTGTGTTGCTATAATTTCAGAGCCCATGATTTGTGACTATGTGACAGCTTGACAATTGGGTTTTCCAAGGGAACACCCACCCAGCAGTGGGTCACATGATGTGTCTTGTATTGTGTTCCCACATCTCCTACCCTACAGAAACCAGTGCTGAAGTCTTGAAAATAATAGGGTCTCTTTCAGTCTTTAATGCAGACTGCCATTGTGTGAGCTTGAGTTGGAACCTGGAGTTTCTGTACTCTGTTTTCAGTTTCTCATATGGAATAAACAATCCATCACTTTGGTGGCTCTGGATATTGTGTTATTTCTGAGGTTTCTTACTTTGTCCATTCCCCTTTGAATCCAGGTGTTCTCCTTCTGTGTCTCCATCCCACTCCCTATCTTGCGCTTTCTTAAAACATGTCACTCAGCTTTCCTGAATCAGGTAAAGAGTTGGGGGAGGACACGAAGCCCGTAGTTAAACAGCCCATGCTGGACAGCGCTCCTCACTCTGGAACATGCAGCTGTCACTTGGAAGTCCGAAAGAACTAGTGTGCAATTCACATCCCCCAAGTCCTGAAAAGGAAATTGCATGTGGTGTCAACGCAGTTCACTGATAAGATTTTATCCTTTTCTCCTGCTGATCCTGATAGAGCTGCAGCCAGTTGAGCAGTAAATAAAGAAGATTTATTATGGGCTGGATTTGTTAGCTAACAGTACTTTCTCAGAACTATATCAAAAAGTGTTCGTCTTTCAAATCCGGGGAGCTCAGTAATGAATAGCATGTTAGGGGGAGGGGAAGCAGAGGAATTCATCTCCACAATTCCTTTTAAACAGTGAACATTTCCTACACAATTGGCCTGATCTGAACAGACGCCTGAAAATCCAGGGGTTGATAAATTATCATCATAGCACCTGCATCTTATGCCTCAGGAACTTTAAGTAAACCCAAGGCTGTACTTCTGGATTAATTGAGCATGCATAATTTACCACTGCAGTTTACATGAATGTAAGTATTTTTCTCGTTCTGGTAAATAGGCATTTTCAGCTCTAGGAGAAAAATCAGAATATTGCTGCACAGTGAAATGAGCCATCAGCCTATTTGGCTATTATGAGAGGAAGAGAAGAAGAAGGAAAAAAAAAAACATATTTACTACCACAGCTCAATTTTTAAATAGAAATGCTTTTTCAAGTTTAATTTGCTTTTTGCCATCTGTATGTATTTATTTTCATTAAAACTTATTGTGTTGATTTTTTTACAATTGTGTATAGTCAATACTCTTTTTTGTTTAATTTAAATGATTAGTGGAATATTAATCTAGAGAAATACTTTCATTGTGGTTGTTTTATGTAGGAAGATGTGAGGAACACACAGGGAATAATTGTTACAGAAGAATTCCAGGTTTCAATATTCTTTGTTTAATGTCAGCACCAATGTGCTTTGGATAACTTAGATATTAGTGTGAAGTCCCTATTTTCCCTTCTATAAACAGGAGATAATAATACTATCCCATAAGTGTTCTACTTCACATCTCATACCCTTCAGGTATACGTGAAAATAAAATGTAATTTATAAATGGGCAAAATAAGAGAACAGCAAACAATTCACATTTTGTAACTGTTTTATTAGGTCAAAATTTATTTTGAATACCTTAGCAACAAATTCTAAGCACTTAAGTTAATAGTTCAACATACTTATTGTTAATATGCAAATGTACTCAGTTCTTGGCCTCTGAACCCAGAGCATCTGGAAATACTATTTTCATGTATTTTTGCCTATGACTCTAACATATACATGTTCATGTGTAGGGAGGTAACCTAAGAGTGCTATTGATTTTTCAACTTCCTCAACTCACAATCTATCACAGTTCTATAATCTCTTTATTTAAGGGAAAAAATAAGGCCCTTCTGGTCTCCGTATGGAGGCGTGGGTTTGAATTCCACTTCTGACACCAGATATTGCGGTAAATAAGGATCAAGATAAACAAATAGGCCGAATAGATGTTTATTCAGGGAGAAATAACTTACAACCTAGACAGATGAACACCAGGAAATTCAACCCGATCCTCTCCTGTCTGAGTCACCCCAGAAAGAGAGCGCCTTTCCTGGCCCCCTCCAACCTCCTTCCACAGGTCACTTCCGCCCATGGCTCCACCCCCAATGGGTGTGGTCAGTGCCTTCTGGGAAATGAAAGTATAAAATGTAATTGTCTTTAAGAAGCATAATATTTAAAATTTATTAATTCCTGTTTCACAAGTGGAGAGACATATATAGACTTCTATTAATGCAATAAACATAATCTTAAGAGGAGAAGTTTAAATTTGATTTTCTTATCTACTTCATTTCCTATAATATATTACAATTTAAAAGTATTTTATTTTTGCTGGAATTTGATTGCAGTAAATGCTAATATCTCAGCTTCCTATTTCCAAAGCACTGTGTAATATTATAAATATATTTAAGTATAGTGAATTGGTTACTCACAGGTCTTTGGTAAATTTTATCAGATCCCTTATCTTTTTGTAACAGAAGTAAACATATCTCTATAGTGAGTCTAATGTTTTCATATCACACAGCACCCACGGGTAAATTGTACAATACATCCAGTGCATCTTTTGGTGAGAATTACAGCTTTCAACCAGCCACAGGGTGGGTCCCAGAAAGGCATGTCACATTACTTGTCACTTCTCTCTGGTTTTATTGATGATGTGCCTGGCACCCTAGAAACCCAGTGAATTCAGAAATGAGGCTGGTTTTCTGCTCACCTATTTATTCACTGAGGTCCATTTTAAGAGAGCATCACGTGGCACTGGTAAAGAAAGCCAAACGATGACCCTCCATAAGAGCAAGCCTGTGACTCTGAGGCTTCCCATCTACACATGAGTCTGCTCATTTCCTGAATACCATGTGGGAGATTCCAAGCTATTACTCATGCCTCTGTAGCATGCCAAATTCTGAGAGAGAGAAAAACAACCACCACTTCATTTCACTTCATTTGTTGATCTTTTTGTTCTCTCCCCATCATTTCCAGTTATATGTTAAAAGTGATGTCACAAAGTCCCCCACTAGTGATATAGAAGCAAGTAAAGTGGGTCTTATGATGGCCCACACAGAATTTAGGGTCAGGCAGGCCAGAATCCTCCATAGCCCATAAACTCTAAGAAATCCCAAACATTCTTTCTTCTTCTGTGGGGTGGGTTAAGTGGTACTCCCTTCTGACTGCTAGAAGGGTTGTATGAGGCACTCCATGGTCTTCTATACTAGTTGGTGCCCTTTTTCTGAGTATGTTGGTGACTTCTAGATTGCTCTACACTAGAAACATGAACTGTGTCTTCTCATTTCTGCCTAGATATTGTGTTTGAATTCAGTCAGCCGTTCTTCCTCAAGTTAGAGGGTATCAGGGTTTCAATAGAAACCTTTGTCATGAGAGGATCTTCCTATTGACAAACAACTCCTCTCACAAGAGAAGCAAGTGAATGAGAAGGGTCATCCCTGGGGCTCCATTGGGTCTCCAGATCTCAAGAAGTATTGCTGTTCACAAACAAGTAGGTCCAAGATATTCATCAGGGGAGGTCTTGAGTGAAAATTTCACACTATCTAGATATTTCCTTATTTCACTCTGTTTTATAATATCCACCAAATGAGGGGTTGCCAATCAAAGTTGCTTCTTGAACTAATGTGGACTATAGTCTTCTTAAATATACTATTATCACTATTGACAACTAATCTCCCCCTGCACCCCCCCATCTCTGAGACAGGGTCTCTCATGTAGCACAGACTGGCTTTGAACTTTTGATTCTCTTGCTTTTACCTCCCAAGTACTGTGACCACACTACTTTGCTACAGTGTAACTTTCCATTTAAAGAAAAACTCTGTATAGTGTAATGTGAAAGTAGTACCTTGTCATTGTGCATTAAGAAGTTAAGGAAGGGAAATATGAGTTTCCAAGTCCTCTTGGCAGTCACAGACTTCGTTTGTGATCTTGACTTTGTTAATGAGAGTTACTGAGTATTGACTACAGAGTAAGAAAGGTGAGCATTCATGATTCTTCAGTCATGGTCAATGACTATGTCATATGCTAAGTGAGGAACTGACTTTAGAATACTGTGTTATCTTTCATTGTCAAGTTTTAGAACAGATGGAGAAACCAGTTTTTGTTTTGGAAAAGTCTGGGATTCTCATATGTGGTTATAGGTTTGTCAGTATAGCATGTATAGTATATGAAAAATAACAGTTAATCTCCCCCAGGAGGCCAGGATTATATATAGTCATATGTAATCCTTTAATATGGATACCCTCACTACTTGTCCTTAAGTCTACAACTTAAAGCAAATGTTGCCAAACGTTTGGCCATGAAACTGAGTTTATAGAATATATGATAACAATTACTATATCAGCAATTTTATTGACCTGCTAATTATCATTCAGTTATTTTATTCTGATTACATCCTGTATCCAAGAGGAGTTTATTATTATAATGGTGCCATCTTGAAAGGGCTCCTGTATTCAAATTTGACTGAGAGAACTCAATTCAAGTGTTTTATATTAAAACACTTCCTCTTGAAAATATGCGTTGTATGTCAGCACATCAAAGACTGTATAATACAGAAAAGTTGGACATATTTTACATTGTTTGACTTAGAATTTTATAAATTTATCTGACTGATAAAAATAACGGCCAACTCCCCTCCTCTCGAATTAATAGTTCACGAGATACACTTTGAGAAATGTTACTTCCTATGATATACATTCCTATGGTATTATTTTATATCACCAATCTTCAACCATAAGTGCCCTGTGCTTTTAATAGAAGAATAAACTCAAGAGAGATTCTTTCATGGGTCAATTCATTCCAACAGCCTTTTCTTATAGTGGTAAGCTCTGGTGATGGGGAGGTGTAAGAAGTGCTTTTTTAAATTGTATATGAATTTAAGAAATCCACTTCTCCATAGTCTCTGAGTAAATAAATGTTCATTGGCTCAGTGTAAACTTTGAGACCTCTACTCAGATTTTTGCTTGCTCCATAGACTTAATTTAACAATTATTTTAACATAGGGAATTTTCAAATCAATGGCATGTTGAGTATGTTGGCTTTAAAAGTTAATATAGAAAATAGAAACTTCTGATAAAAACATGATGGATTGTATGGCCCTTTAAATAACAAATTGAGAATGGTTATTAGGGCTGGCAAGGATGAAGGTAGTAGTGATCAGAGCATGATACACAAAGGAGATGTATAATCTTCTCAAGATGGTACCTTCTGAAGGGTATGGTGACTTCTATTCATATTCCCAGGACTTAGAAGACTGACACAGTCAATTTGCCATTGTTCAACAATGCTACAGATTCTGTAGTTTCACTGTCTCTAAGATCTACTTACTGGCTTCAAAAAAGTTCATTAAAAGTTTACCCAAATTAGTATACCAATCTTGAAATTAATGTGTATAGTTGAGGCTGTCTCCACAAACCAACTGCCCCAATAATGCAAACCTCATTTTGTCCCTCTACTGCTCAGAATCCTTAGACTGACATAAAATGCCATTCATTCTCTTTGTTCATCCTAATGTTCCTTCTCCATATTTATTTATAACTCGTGTAACTGTATATTCCTTGAACATAGGTTATACCTTTCCATCTTTGTTAGTATGTTACAAGCAGATTTCCCAACAGCCTTGTCCCAGAGGCACGTCAGCCCCAAATGAGACACAGAGATCCTGTATTAGATATAAAGTTATTGGCCTGTTACTAGCGTTTCTTATTGGCTAGGTCTGTCTTAAATATTAACCCATTTCTATTCATCTAAGTGTTTCCACGTGATCTTGGCTTACTGGAGAGAGGGTCTGGACCTCTTCTCTCGAGTCCCTACATCTTGACTCTTCCTACTACATCTCCCAGAACCCTCCTTGTCTCCTAGTCCCTCCTAACTTGCTTTCCTATTGGCCAACAGGGCTTTATTCATTAACCAATAAGAGAAACATATTTACAGAATGACATCTCCCATCATTGGTACTATGACCTGTCCTCCTCAAGGTCCACATACTAAAATCCTGAGGACAGAAGCATTTATTGTTTAGGAAAGTGACCCTGGGAACAGCTTCCATGTCTCAGTTTTTGTGTATTGTTTGGTTGTGTGACTACTTAATTTGTTTGCTTGTTTGCAAAGTCAGATTAATACCATTGGCACGAAAAAGAATATAAATGGAAATTGAATGGCTCCAAATTAAAATTGTTTAGAGACTGAAGTACGGAGACAAAATATTCATTTGATTGCATATTAGAGGTTGACATACCTGGCTATTGGGCACATTTGCTATTGGCCTGTGGTGGCATTGTGTCTCCTGGAGAGTGGGTGGCAGAGGAAATGCTCCTATTGCAGCCAGGAAGTGAAAAGAAAGGACCTCAGTTATCTTGTCAAAGATACACACTTACCCAAGTAAGCCCAACCTTCAAACAGCTTAACTACCTCCCAAGAATCACAGGCTGGTGGACCAAATCTTAACACATGAAATTTTAAGGGGTATTCAAGACCCAAAGTATAACAGTCTCCTAGACTTGTATAAAAGGCTCTTTAATCTCCTGGCTCACGTATCCACTCCAATTTTGATCAGCCATCATCAAAGATATATCTGTATTTGGTTATCAATGTGACCCCCTAGGAAAACCTTTCTTTGAAGCTAGTGTGTGTGGAAGGACACATGGGTAGGTCAAGTGCATATTGTCACAGTCACTATTGTAGAAAGATATATATATATATGTATGTATATATGTATGTATGTATTTATTTATGTATATTCCTTCTAGAGCATGTCATTTTGCTCACAATTTCCCAATCAAGAAAGAAAATGGTTTATGACAAAACATTTTGAGACATATTGTCTCAATTTCAAACAAGATTTCCAAACGAAAGGTGATCACATTCAGTTTCTGACAATTAAAAACACAGTCTGAGAAATCTTAGAAAGCAATCAATCAATTCACCAGTAAGATCTGAAGATCTGACCTAGGATGAGACTGAATTCCATGGTGTGTGATACTCATGAACCATACTTCAGACTTTAGGGCAATCCAGTCTTTTTTTTTTTTTTTTTTTTTTTTTTTTTTGTAGTCACCAATATAAAGGCCTGGCCTTTATGATGTGAAGTTTATTGATGAATTGTAACTGATACTATCTGGAATTATGAACACAGGATCCCAAAACAGAAATAGCTGAGAGGAATGATTGGAGATGATCAGAATTAACTTCCTTACAGTGCTCTTTCACCAGAGTCACAGGCTCTACTCAACTTGCATGGCAAGTCTCAGGGAGGCATACTCTTTTGACTCCTCATTTTAGTTTCATTCATAGGGATATTTGTGACTTGTTTCACCTGCCCTTCCTCAGAAGGCCAGCACTGATCTAAGTTGAATACTTTTCTCAGGCTTGTAATGATGCTCTCTAGTGTGCCTTTTTCATTCTACCAAATTTGCCCCTTTGTTTCACTCAGACATTGATCGGTGTTGGTCTCCTCTGCAAACAAAGGAACAAACACCCCACACTTGGTAAACATTTGTGTCACACTTCCCTCTTGAAATCAGTATTCTTTTAAGCTGGTTAACACATTTGTACCTTCTCTGACACCCTTAACTATGACAACTATGAAACAAAATAGTGTACAGAACAAACACATTACTTGGAACAGATTAGATTAATTACTTTTCAGGACAGTGCTTGGATTAATTATTTTGTTTGTGTGGTATGTTTGTTAAGTCGTTGCCTGATTGCTGCCTGGAAGACTGATTACTTGTTACATTTACCTTGTGGTTTCTGTGGGGAAAACATCTTTTTAAGGATTCATCACTTCTAAAAGCCCAGGGGGCTTGGTTGATGTGAGAATGCTGCAGCAGAGCTGTAAAATGGAGAACTGGCTGTGGGAAATGAGTTCTTTAAATAAACACCTACAGTGGTGGCTAGAGTAGCCATCACATCTGTTTAACATCAGGAGAAACAATCGATGATAAAATTGAGTTAATGTGAACCCAACAATCTGAGCACCCGCACCCGGCACAGCATTCGGGTTGTAAGGCTGAGGTGAGCAAGCACCTAGGATTGCCCCAGTATACAGAAATGTAAAAATAACAAACCTGCAGTGATCTCTTTTTAACCTTTTCACTGCTGGGTACCCACTTCCTGGTAGCAGTCAGCCATGGAAGAACTGGTGAGGTTATTGCTCTCCCAGGGTGCTCAGTGAAGAGGCTTAGGAGCCATAGGGTCCTTCTGAAGATCTTACAGGACAGCCCAGTAAGGGTTGTGTCACACACAAAAACATGCATTATCTGTTGTGTCCAAGAGCTCACTATCAGTAGTGAGAAAAGGCTTATGCTGTTAGGAATCTTATAAATATAAATGAAAAAAAAAAAACTTTCAAAAGAAGTAAATGAGTTACAGATTAAAACTAGAAAATGGCTTTTGTTTTGTGAAAGGCTAGACCAAGCACTCAAGGATAGGCCACAAAAATTGACCTCTTAAGCATTGTGCGCTAATGTTTACCCATGACTCTGAATGCATGTGGTTATATCAGAAGAATAATGTGGGGACACAAAGAAGTGTCATAGATCCCCAGTATTATATCTCTGCCCAGAAAAGAAAGGCCAAATATTATTTCTGTGTCTCCAGACATTTGACCCACTGTCATTTAGGCCCATTAATCATAGTCATAAATGACAACTATAGCAGCAGATATTTAGAAATAGGCCAGCAGAGACAGTGGGCCTTTTAATATAATGGATTAAGCTAACAGCATTTTAACTAATATTCTTCCCAACAAACACAAGAAAATAACCCAAAAAATAAAACATTAAAACTGAAATAAATTACCTTTTTTAGTTGGCCTTCCCTGTATAGACAGAGATGTCAGAAAGAAAAAAATAAAATAAAACATTTACAGATACAGAATCACAAAATTTTCTTTAGTATTTAAAATAACTTTGAATTTAGATTATTAAATATGAATGACTACCATGCTATAACAATAGGTGTATTGTCTAAGAGAAAACAACCCAGATCATGGGCACTTGGACAGTGAAAAATGAGAGAATGACAGAGATGTGACATTTGTTTCTGAGATAGCTTCTTTGCTATGGTTTGCAAAGAGAAGAAATAAAAGAAAATGCATTAGCCTAGCTGAAAAATATTTAGGTCTTTTTGATTAGATTCTTCTTTTCCTGTGTGACTGGAAAGCTAGAACTGCACTGGGAAGAATTCTCTAAGTGGCTTCCTTTCTCATTAGCTGTGCTGTTGTCTTGTTGAGGCCACTGATCTGAGTTCAACACCAAAGGGAAGTTCTAGTAACTCAAGTTTTTAAGCAGTTACCCCAGACACCCTCTGTCATGATGTACTATTATCTTGGGAAGCTGAGTTAAGACTAATGTGACAATAAAGTTGCTTATGAAACAAGTTTTCTGCGGTTTGAAAGTTCAAGGTCAACATATTTAGAATCAACATGGAACCTGTAGAAATTAAGTTTATCAAAAAATCCCTTGGCCTTTCTATACATGATTGTGCCATTTTGAAGTAGAACCTATTCTACACAAATGGACAGCCTTTGATGAAAACAAATAACCCAAAACTCTGCTCCTAAAATATAACTAATTTTAGAGAAAATAAAAACTTACACCTGAGAAATCATTGGTTTGTTCATAAGCTCTTATTGTCTCACTTGTAAAAGCAGCATACTAAATGTATCTATGATAGTGTGACTTAAAATTAATGAAAGTGGCTTTCATGTGTTGTTAATTAACATCTTTTCAAAACTTTATTATGACACCTCAAACATCTAAAGGTCCTGTATTTCATAGAACAATGTGTGGCTGTCCCTCACAAATGAAAAGGCATTGTTGATCTATTGTTACTCCCAACACAAAGGTAGATTAGGTACCTTTTCTTTTCTATTGGCCTGTTATCAGTTTCATCATGTAACCAAAGATGTGTCTTGAATGAGTGGTTCTGAGAATTTTCTAGAACCACAAGTTGCTAAGAACTCTTGTTTGTTGCAATTCAAAAAAATAAATGCATTTGCTCTGTGTATTGACTCTTAGTAGACTCTGCATCCCAAGTTTTATTTTTATTTATTTGTGTAAAGGAAAGGCATAATGTCTCCAAAACCTGTAAAGGGACAAATAATAACTCTAAGAATGCCTGAAACTAGGGGATATAGCTCAGTGGTCAACCACTTGTCTAATACAACGCTCAGAGTTCAATGCCTAGAAATACACACACACACACACACACACACACACACACACACCTAACACACACCACACACCCAAATACACTACACACCATACTACCACACATACACACCATACACTACATACAATAATCAGTCACCACATCCATACACACACATTGCACTACACACACAGACACACACACAGACACATACACACACACAACAACCACACATACAGATCATACACTAATCATACACACATACACACATACAGACAACACTACCCCTACCATCACACCAAACACACATACAAATAATAAATCATAAACAAACAAACTAATTAATTAATTAATTAAAAAGAGTATCTAAATATAACTAAATGTCTGGGGCAGGTTAGAAACCTGCCTCAAGGGACACTGAGCAAGAAGTCAGAAAGGCTGAGGGAATATCCAGGCTGGAAATAACTGCATTGTGTGACATCTACAGAGAAGCCCCTGTTCAAGTGTTCCTTAAACATGAGAAGAAGAGAATGAGTAGAGGTGAGAGAACAAGGCTGGGCAGAGAGGCCCTTGGACAGACTGTGCAAATTATCCTTATGGTTTTGCCTTGAAAAAAAAAAAACTGGAGTATAAATGAAGGGTTTAATCAAGAGAATGGCGTCTGTCTAATTAGTGTCATGTTCTAACAGAAGTAATCAGCCACACTTTATGTCTTCTCTATACCTGTCAACATGTCTAAACCGTTATTTTCTTCATTGTCTACTCTGAGATAGCTTCCATTTCGGACAGATTTGACTTTGAAATGTGTCAGCTCATCAGAAAGATCCAGAGATTTGCCTCTCTGGTCTCAACTTCTGACTTCTATTTCCCTTATGGAACTACCTATTAGACATCTATTTTTTACATGCTGAATTGGAAAGGTAAATCTGCCTTGAAATGAAACTGTACATTAGTTAAAGTGAGGTAAAACACTATTCAGGTAACATCTGCTGCTTGAATCAAAGAGGTAGGGTAGAAGCAAGTTTAGGTTATAGTTCATCACAACAAAACTAGAACATATTTAGTAAATTCTCTGTGAGAAAGCAGCTTAAGTCCATTGTATTAGTTAACTTTCCATCACTATGATAAAACACCAGAGAAACTTAAGGGAGGAAAGGATTTGTTTGCCTTAAGATTTCAGGTCATAATCCATCACTGAGGGAAGTCAGGGCAGGAACTTGAAGCAAAACCACAGAGGAACATTGTGTGTGAGCTTGCTCTCAGGCTCGCATTTAACTAACTGTCCCATACATCACAGGGTTACCTGCCTAGGGATGGTACTGCCCACACCAGACTGGGCCAGCCTACAGTAATTAACAATCAAGACAATAAGAATTTCCATAAAATGCCCACAAGCCAATCTGGTTAAGGAAGTTCCTTAACTGAGTCCCCCTGTTACATAGCTTTAGGCTGTATCAAATGGACAGTTAAAGCTATCTAAGACAGTGCCTGTGTCAAATATTCATTTTGTGTTTAAATATGATAAATAAATAGGATATCTATCCTGACCATATAATGATTTGTTTCAATCTACCTACCAAATTTTCAGAATGTGTTTCAGCTTTTAGAAGTACATACATGATGTATAAGTATTTATTGGTGTCAGTGTGTGTACAGCATACATGAATATATATGTATATGGAGGTGAGAGATAGACTTTATCATTCTCTACAATTAATTTATTTCATTGTTGATACAGGGTCTCTCCTTTAAGCTGAGGATCAACAGTTAGGATAGGAGGACTGAACAGTAAGCTTCAGTGATCTGCCTATGTCCATCACCCCCTCCACATAGTGCCATTGCTGGAGTTATAGAGACCAGCCACCATTCCTAGATTATGTGGATTTGGGGGATTCAATCTCAGGTCCTCATGCTTGCCCAACAGACATCTCCCGGCCCTTGCCTCATTTTAATCTAAGACAAAGGATAAAAAGCTGATAATGTAATCATTTTTATGATTAACGAATGACTTGAATTTCCACACAGCTTTTCTAGTCTTTTGGGGTTGGAATTAATTGAGAAATATCTAAAAATACCAGCTTAACTTTGCTCAACTAATTTGATCCCTGTGGGTCCACCTGGTCAAAGGATGGGCACAATGAAAGGAGGTTTTGACCCCCTTTGCATGGACCTGTATTGGGGGAAAGCTTTGCATGGGTTACCTGTGGATGCAAGACAAATAGGGAGCCCGTTTCTTTTCCCCGTGAATGAAGCAGTGAGCAGTATCTTAGATTCCCACCTCAATCGGTGCCCCTCCCTTTCCATGCTTTCTCTCTGTTTCTGTAGCCTCAGGCCTAGAGTGACCCAGGAAATCTTCAATCAGTATCATTTTATTACTTAGAACATTGTCAGTGATAGCAGTAGCCTTGTCTCAATTAAGTTTTTTGAACAAATGAGATTAACATTATGGAACTAGACTCAGGTTAATCCCTTACCCTACCACCACACTGGCAGTCTTATCCTATGCAGATAAGATCATCTACACTAAGCTTATAGGATGAATTTCATTAAGTTGAATGCTCTTGCAAGGATTATATGTTCTTTTATTTAATCTTTTGCCTGGGGTTATTCTTAATAAGCACTTTAATGGTTCTAAAAAGTTCTTGTTTCACTTTAATAGAGGTTGAGGAAAGAAAAAAGTCACATGGTATTGCTGGGGAAACTGTCATTACATTTAAACAATGAAGGGCATCTCTCTGAATTAACAAGTCATACTCAAGCCAGACAAAACTGAAAGGAAAATATAAAAGGAAACCTTGCTGAATAACAGGCTGTCTATAATACATTTTATTGAAAATAAAGGAAACTAAAATGGAATATCAATTCAGATATTTAAAAACTTGTTTGTATTTTATGTTTAAGTGTATTTGTCTGCGTGAGTGTATGTGCACACCATCAGAGCAGGTACCCAGAGTCTGGAAAAGTTTGTTGGATCCCCTTGAGTTGAAGTAGTGGGCAGTTGTGAGCTATGCAATGTGGTTATTGGAAACCAGATTTAGGTACTCTGGAAGAACTAAGCAGACTCAAGCACTAAGCATCTCTCCAGCACCAACTTAATTAGACCTTTTTCAGGGTTCTGCATATTCATCCAGGCATGGTTTATAAATCTGAACGAAATTTTAGTGTGGCAAGCACTTGTCTGTGTATGTGTTTTCTCTTTAAGGATGCTACTGCTATCTTCTTTGCCAAAGTAAGAAAATGAGTAATGACCTGATTTTCTAATTATAAAAATGACCACACAATCTGTTGCCCATCTCCATAGGATCTAAGTGGTCACCGTGCAGAATGTCCTTTTAAAAGGAGGGTTTGGTTGTCCTCTCAGTGGGCACATTTTGACAGCCCAGGCTCAGAAGGAATAGACTTTGGTACTGAAGTCTGTCTAAAATATAACATTTTGTTGCAATTTATTTTAAATATTGGGAGAAGGAAGATTAGGATTACAGAGAATACAACAAATTTTATTTGCAAAGTCCATAAGGAAAACAGAAAACAAACTAATATAATGCTTGAAAGGAGGTCTAATTTGATGGATCTGAAAGCACTTAAAGGAAAGATTGATCTAAAACAAATGGACCTTTGAAATGGCTTAGTGGATATCAGAAAACCATCAAGATTATAAGCACTAGTTTCTGTATATTTCAATAATTTTATTTAAGAAGCATAATTTGTTTTATGTAGCAATAAATATACACTAACTTAAATGTTTTGGATTTTTTTTGTGTGTATTTTGCTATGTATATTGTGAGTTAATAGTGTCTTCAGCCCAAAAATAAGAAAATTTCAAGTCACATTTAAAAGCATATGACAAAAATAAATAAGTAAAATAAGTACAATGCAAAACTGTAAATCATTTTTCTAAGTGGAACAATGCAACATATGAATTCAGTGATTACACATATATAGTTCCTATTGTGTGGAGGGATATTATATTATTTCCATTGTTTCAACTTTCTCTTTTTTCCATGTTATTTATTTATTTTGGTAGTTTTTTTTCTTTAAAATACATCCAAAGTTCTAAGACATTCTGAAACTTACATCCTTAAGTTCTTCCCATGTGCTCTCCTAACCCTTACACACTGTCTAGAAAGCACATTCTCTGGAAAAAGTTCAGTGCTGTAAATAATAGGAACACACTAGCAAGACTTTCTGAATGGATCACTACAAGTAGGAAACAGGCTATGGAAGGAATTAAACGTGGGTAGGTTAGAGTTAATAGCCCACATAACAACCAGAATAAGATGCACAAAATACCTTAGAAGTTAGTTAGTTCAACTCTGAACTGGCTTTGGATAACTTTCAAAGTTATAAAATCTATTGGAACTCATTTATAATTTTTTCCCTCAAGCTATACTCTGTTTTTCCTCTCCAAAATATTATTCTGTTTGCCATGAATAATTTACACTTTGTACTTTTACCATCATTGTATGTTCTTTTCCTTGAGAGAGAAATCTAGACTTCCTATTTACTTCATTCACACATTAACTATGTGTGTGCTATGACTACCAAAGGTTGAAGCTACAGAAATTTTTTTTTTATTTGGGAATCTATTTTCATCCTTAACTGAGCTTCTATATTTTTATAGTTTTATTTATATCGAATCATAAGTGCAATTCAGCATCTTGTTACTTTAATATCATCCTGTTGATTCAAACTCTAGGATAATGCAAATTTGCTATTTAGTTCAGAATTTCACTATAAATACTGAGCTAGGTGAAAGGGACAGCACAGAACTATGATTGTTCAGCCATTTCATTCTCTCCTTTTGAATGCAAATTATAGGCTTTGTATAAAAGGGCTCTGGGATGAATGAGGAGATGTGCACTGGAGATTAGCATGTTGTTTCTGCCTCCCGTATAGTAAACAGTGATTGAAAAGTGAAAACACTCATTTGGTCCCCTTAAATTGTAGTTTCCTATGACCACATCATATAAAAACCAGTTAACTCTCCGATCTCAGATTTGCAGACACCCTATTTGAACTGGCTGTGGTAAGGGATTTCTGCTAATACAGACCATGGAGAGGCCAGTTCTCTTTTTTGACTTGTTTGATGGTTGTTTTCTGAGACCTCTTTGTATTTTCATTTCATACCTATCTCAGAAGCTAAATGAGATGATAGTCTGCCTTCTTCACCAAGGAAAAGGCCTGTCCTTCCTCCAACACCATCTCTAACAGGAACAACTACAATTGCTCATTGAAGTTCCGTTTTAACATCAGTGATAAGGCAGAAGCAAATTCAGCTGGAGCCATGATGTGTGGCAGGGTTGACCTGTGGTTTTAGACTAGGGTCTTCCACAGCAGTCACTGCAAGCAATTCTTTTTCTTTTGCCAGAACATAGGATTTCCAATGATTTTAGGGCTGCAAGTCCTTGTTGGACACCCTACCTACAAGCAGTTTCACCCACCAGTTTTGCCAGGAAATATTACCACAATACTGACAGTCAGTACTACAAGGAATCAGTTATTCCTTTTGTGCGCACGCACACACACACACACACACACACACACACACACACACACACACACACACACACGCACGCACGCACGCACGGACACACACACCGTTATTTTCCATACCCATTTCTGCTTCTTCTGTTGACAGGACTGACAGATGGAAGCCACTGATTCAAAGATAGTCCTTTGCACAGAGAAAGGAGATCCTAACTAGAATAAATGCAATGCTTGATTCCTGTTTTAAGGAAAATCAAGGAAGGGTGTTAGAGACCTCTTCAATGACTTAGATCCTCAGCCAAGGCAATCAATTATATTCAAAGGGTTAAACAGTTACAATGGGTCTGAGGCCAAAGAAGTAGAAGAAGTTATCTTAGTTATTTTTAATTCACTTATTTATGTTGTTAATCCTTTGATTCATTGATCTAACAAATATTTGCCAGAACCCTACCATGTGACAGACACTTTTTAGTCCATGAAATTATGAAGATGACCAGCATAGACCAAGTTTCTGTCCCCAGTAAACTAACAATCTAATAGGAAACACGGACAGAAGATGGATATAAAATGATTATTTAATTGTACATGTGGTAAATGTTATGTATGAATGTAAGGTTTTCTTAAAGTAATCAGATGACTCTCAGGAGTCTGCTTGATAACAAGAAGTGAAGACGGTAATATCAGAAAGAAAACACTGTCAGTTAAATTTATTCTGTATAGAAGTTCAAATAAATATTAAAATTAGTCAAATATTCTCTGTTGTTGATTTTAGATGTCATATTCATTATCACTCATCTAAGTCATTTAATAACAACTGGATAACAATGTATTACTTATAATTCAACATTCAAAAATGTTAAATAAGCACAAGCTTTTAGTTAGTCTGCTGTCAAAACAGAGGGAACTGCATACAAATTTCATCCTAGGCATTTAAATGCATGGAGGAGAAATGGGTATACAGTGAAAATGTTTCCAAACAAGAATATAAGGGGACACACATGGAAATCAATGTATCCAAGTGCTACTGACATTTTTTTTATTTATTATTTTACATGTAGATCCTAGTTCCCTCTCCCTCCCTCCATCTGTCCCTCCCTTTTACCCTCTCTGCCCCCTCACATGCACCCTGACCACCCTTCCCTGCCATCCCCCCACCCCAATTCCACATGAGGGCAATGCCATCCAGGTGGGGTCATGTAGGTCTGTCAGGTCATTTGAAGCAGGGACTAGGACTTCTCTCCTGTCTCTAGGTTAAGGCAGTATCCCTCCATGGGAGATGTGTTTGCAAGGTCCTTTTGTGCACCAGGATATATTCTGGTTCCACTGTCTGAGGTCCCTTAGACTGCTCAGTCCTTCTGGCTGAAACCCATATTGAGGTGGCCTGAGTCAGTCCCATGCTGGCTTCCCAGCTATCAGTCTGGGGGCCCGTTAGCTCCTCCTTGTTCAGGTCAGGTGTCTCTATGTGTTTCTGCAACCTGGTCTTGAATGAGGTAACCCAGTCACAAAAAGAGGAACATGGTATGTACTTGCTCATATATGGATTTTAGACCTAGAGCAAAGGACCACCAGCCTATAATTCATACCACCAGATGAACTAGGATACAAGGTGTATTCTAAGAGATTCATATAAAGTCCCTCACAGAAGGGGGAAGGGACAAGTCCCCCAGAGCACATGGGAAGTGGGGGGGGGCAGCAAATGGAGAGAGAAGTAGGTGAAAGAGAGGGGGAGGAGAGTAAAGCACTTGAGACTAGGAAGACTGAGTCGGGTAGGAATAGAAGACAGGAGAGAGAGAGAGAAAAAGAAAGAGAGAAAGAGAGAGAGAACATAAAGGAGGGAGCCAATATTGGTTTGAAGAGAAAACTGAACCTAAAGAAAGGTCTAGAGACCTACAAGACTGCCGCCAACTAACAATTTGAGCAACTGTGGAAAGGCTACCATAAATGCCCATCCCGGACAGTGAGATCGACAACTAACTTATCCATGGAGCCCTCATCTAATACCTGTTGGAAACAGAAGCAAACACCCATAGCTACTGACATGTTTATGGTTAAAAATTATAATCAATGGATTGATTTACTCTGAACTATAAATTTCCAAAAAGGGATCTAAAAATCTATTTTCAAAAGCTACTGTACATGCTTTAATATAATTTGCAAGTCAACTTAAATCTGAATGTTTTCAGAACATTCACAACAAATGAAAGCAAAGTGGGAGGGAGGCAAGGCAGACTTCTGGAAGGCCAGACTGGAGCATCATGGGAGGTGTGACATGATGAGGCTGACTCAGAGAGGAAAAGGCACCAAGGCAGGTATTTGAAACACAAAAGAATAAGATGTATGTAGAAGACAAATAGAGGTCATTTGCTTAAAATGGAGATGTCATTTGTTGTAAAGAAAAGGCCTTAAGAGCAGTGTGGATTTTTCCATTGCCCAACTAAGAGGTTTAGATTTTATTTACTAGTGCCAGTGAAGGCTTGGAGGTAAATGAGTAGTAGATCAAAGTAAAAGCCAGTCTGGCTATACAATGGTATCAATAAGTTACTGAAAGTAACTGCTGGTAATTGAGAAAATAATGCATAAAGTAGACAATTGCAGTCACTTACATTGTTGAATTGTGCCAATGGCATGCGCACTTCCTGGTATTTCCCTCCTATTGGAAAAAAAAAATGGAAATTATGCCTCCTTTCACCCACCAACTACAGGAAAGGGAGGTAGACAAAGGGTCATTTGTAGTCTATTGACTGCTATGTATGGGTGGTCAACAAAGTTAAAACATTGTTTTGTTTGCTGGTACACAAATTTAACAATGAATGTTTATAATTAGAACCACTGCTGCATTAAGAACTGAAATGAGAAAAACTTGAAGGGCCAAGTGGCAAAGGAATGAAGTCATTCTGTACCATAAAATGGGGCAATGTTGGATGCTTGTACATGTATGGGTTTTTGTGTAAATAATTCTGCTGAAAGATGAGGAGAGCCATAGACTTAATATTGTCTTTATTATGAGGGGAAATGGGACTGCATAGAACTCCAAGGATGTCAAACACGTCATATTCCCATTTGCTCTCTTAGAATATGTGACTGCACTGTAACAGCTTTTTAGAGAAAAGATGCATGAATAGGAATGAATGTGGAGGGGAATTTCATTAGAATTCTAGATTTGGCACCTTCAGTCCATTCCCCCAGCATTCTCTCCCTCCCTGCGTTTCCTCTCCCCTCCCACTTTGTCCTATCTCTTTGATTCCGTCCCTTCCCTTCTTCCTCCCTTATGTGCCTTCTAAAGTCTTAAGATAGGCAAGCTGAAATCCTAAGGCCTGTGCTAATTTTCAGGATACATTTTGTACTCTTTCCATTTAGGCATTAATCAGGAAGTTGGTCTTTTAGAAGTGTGAATCATGAATAGTGAATATGAAGCATTTTAAGAATGTAACAGGAAAGATATTAGCACTTTGGGGACAGCTGCTTAGTGGAGGGAAAGAGCTAATGAATACTCTAAGTTACCAGGCTCCTTTCATCCATGGTAATTAGCCTTAACAAGGCAAGTTAAAAAAAAATCTTTCCAAGTCTTGTACAGTATAACTTCCCACTTAGCATTTCTTGTCTCTTTACAAGCCATATAACCTGAGGCAATCCAAGATACTCCCCGTAGGAAAGATGTATTTGAAAGCTACGCTTACGGCACTTTCCTTTATTAATTTTATAAAAAAAAAAAAAAAAAAAAAAACCAACCCACAACTTTAACAATTCATTTTTATGTTTTGATAGCCAAGAAGTTGGTTTTTGGATTTAAACTTTGTTATATTTTATTTTACGACTATAGAGTATAAGACCACAAAATCATGACCCATATGTATTTTGATTAAGTTTGATTAAGTTTTCTCAAAAATTTTTTATAAAAATATAATAATCTTAAGGGAAAGAATATCATAATTCATTGCCTTGTCCAAAAGAATTATAGACTGCCTTGAAATTGATAATTGTCAGTAGGTGACAAAAGAGCTTCTGAACTCTGTTACAATTTACTTAAACATATTCATGTCACTGTCTTTCCTTTCTGCCTATAGCACATGTACACACACACACACACACACACACACACACACACACACACACACACTGTCTTCCCTTTTTCAGAATTTTTAACTAGTTTCTCCTCCACCAGCACAGCTTTTCACACTATTGCACACTTATGAAGTGGTCAGTACTTAAGGTGACAGTGATGAAGACTTTTTATTGATTATCTTTTCTCCCACATAATTTATTGGATGTTGGCATACTCCCTGCCATTTTTCCCCCTTTGTGGAGGCTGAAGGGCCCATTCATTATAGAGAGATTTATTAAAAGGAAGGAAGGAAGGAAGGAAGGAAGGAAGGAAGGAAGGAAGGAAGGAAGAAGGCAACTCCAAATTTCTGTGGATTAAGCCATTTAGCCCATGAGTCAATTCCTTTGCAAGCTTATGACAATTGATGTTTCTCATCCTTCCCTATGAACTTAAAAGCTTATATATGGATTTTTCTTTGATTTTTGTAAGTGCTTCTTAGATGGTTTTTATATCATCATGTATCTCTGAAGATAATTCTTGGTTATAGTTCCTTGTTCATTGGCAATTTAAGGCAAAGAAACTTTTCTTAAAATATGTTCAACTGATATCAACATTTTATATATTTACATCAGGTTGATATACTTTTGAACCACTTTCTTTCTCTTTGCTTTTCTCTTTGGACTGGATATTGGACTTCACCTGTGATTAGCCAGGATTAAGGCAGAAGCTGACCCCATCTTTTCAAATACTTTCCCTACTGTGACTTTTAATCAAACATGCAGACAGGATGTTTTCTAGGACTTGAGTACAGTAAGGAATTTTGCCTGTTTGTCTTCTACACCTGATGTTGAACTTCTTGTTTGTATCTTCAGTCACTGTTTTATCTTCTAATGCTTTTTGTAGCACACAACAACACATATTTACCAGTACGTCAACCTGTAAATGGATGAATAGTTCTTGAAGGACTAATCTTGGTGTGGTGATCCTGTCCTGTGTTCCTCTTGGCTTCAGTATTCTAACAATGTAGGTTCTCTTGACTTCCCTCAAGAATTATACAACAGTGGAAGCAGAAAACTTCATAATAAGTACATGATAGAATAAAGAAGGAAATCTGGAAACTATCACCTAGGTACTTTGGCACACTGTTAAAATAAATTCATCCTTTCTGGTACTTTTTCAGGAAAGAAAGGATTTCCATTCATAAAATTTGAAAATGATAGTACTTTACCTTTGATTCTGTTAGTCAGGCAATGGGATGAAATGGTGACAAATGGTGGGCGTGAGAATACTCATCAAAAGGAAATCAAGAAATAGTCAACTATGATCAGTAGGATAATTATAGGTACTGAAAAATTTCCATCCGGAATTAAGATTTGCAAGTTCACAAAGCCTAGACGAGGAGGTCAATGTTACCTTAAGATTTCTGAAAACCAGTGAGTTCTTTCTTTAGACTAATTTTTAAAACCATGTGTTTACTTACTCTAAATCAGAGAGTGTTCTGATAAATTTTAAATATATGGACAAGAATATGGGTCCAAACATATGTTAATATAACACTTGAATTATACTCCCCTTTGTTGGAAGCATTATAAATGGTTTATTTAAGAAATATAAGGAATTAAGCAGACCTCTTAAAGCATAGCAAGGACATGGGCAGGGCACGCTACTGGTGTTTTGATTGGGTACTTCTACTTAATTTAACATCTAGTAGTGACTCACATATGTGCGAATCACAATTTGAATGTAAGTATTGAAATCTTTTTAATTTATCTGCTCTCATTTTACTTAAAATTAATCATTCCAGTCCCCAAGCTCCCTCAGCATTGTCCCCACAGTTCCTATCATAAGTGGGTCCCATTCCTAGGTATCATCTTCATTGTTCCTTTTATGAGACCCTGGAGCCACCTGCCTCATTCATCTTCTTTTCCCAAACAACTAATGAAATTTCTGGAGTGTGTGAGCTGAAATGAGGACAGTGAGAAACACTCTCTTTAGTAGCAATGTGAAGAGAACAGGCTAGACTTCGTTATTGTTCCCTTACTTTAGAGTCAGTGTTCCAGGTGGGTGATTTTGATGAAGTCATTTAGCCCTCTGACCTAGTTTCTCATTCATAAGATGATGAAAAAAGTCACAAAGAAAGATCAAATGGGAATGCTGTGCAGGCTGCCTGCTGTGTGTAAAGGGCCATTCCACTACTTTTACTATGTTGACAGTTTAGCCCCTGGGAGGACTTTTTGGTCTCCCTTCTCTCCCTGACTATATGTTTTACCTCATTTCACATTATATGTCTCATCTACAACTTTCTTTCACTTCATGTTAACACTAATGTCTTTTAACACATATTTAAAACATCAAAGGATTAATGAATTAAAAGACCATTGATTTTACCATTAGAAATTACAGTATCACTAGATCATGGCACATGATGGCACAATGTATAGGAAATGCAGTAGAGAGAAGCTCAGAAATTGTCCCTTGGTTGTATTATCAAGTATGCACAGACAAGTAAAATGTCTACACTGAGACTCCATTTTTCTCCTTTAAAAGAGGTAATACCCTACCTATTTTGAAGACTGTTTTAGAGGTTAGTAAGATGACACATTTTAAACATCACAATCACATCACCTGGTTGTCACAAGACTTTTCAACAAATTTGATCATTACTATAGGAAGAGAGAGGTAAGTGTGGGCTGTGACGGTGCCAGGAAGTAACTCGGGGAGAGGGAATGAATCACATGTGAGGGTTCATGTTGTGTTTGCCCCCTATAGAGGTGGCTGCACAATTAACACACTTCCACAAGCAAGTGTGACAAGCAAGACACCAGGAATTCAGGTCTCCAGACTCCATATAAATGCCCAAGTTGTGGCAAGTGCCTAGTAATTCCAGCTTAAGAAGGAGAAAATAAAATACCCTAAGCAAACGGCTAGCCAGCCCACTCATATTGCAGAGCCAGGCCTTTACTGAGACATGCTGCCTAAAATTAAGGTGAAAGAGGCTTTGAGGAAAACTCATGACATCAACATTTGCACATGCTTACACATGGGAACATTCATAACCCCTCCATACATGTATACACATGAAAAAGAAGACCTAAGAAGCTGAATTTGCAAAGACATCAATAATGAATAAAGACTCCATGCAAACACATAAATCCACTCACATCAGAAGCTGATATCAACTCTAGGTTGTTCCTTAGTCTCATATTTACTCTTCATTTTGATTTTACTGCCCAGTTCTTCCAACTGTGATTTTCGAATGTCTTTTTTTTTTTTTAAAAAAAAAAAAACTTACATAAATTATTCAATTCTCACTATACTTTCCCATTCCCAGCTCTTCTCTCCAGCCACAATCCCTCCAGCAACTCTCTTTTCCTAGAGTCATTGCCCTGAGGTGCTTAAGCATATTGCACATTTAGTATTGAGCACTGTCCTACTGACTGGCTTTCTTCTCCTCTCTGAGTCCACACCAAGTGCATATGTGTTAACCCTCAGCCTCCTTTCCTGGCCTTGCATCATCTGTCTTAATACTGCATTACCTATTTCTCTCTGTCCAGAGACCCCCAGTTTTCATCAATTCCCGTGTCACCTGTAGTCTTCGTGCATCCAGCTTCAACACTAAGATAAGCATTTTCATCCATTCTTTCTGAAACCAAACTCCCCCACCTCACACTCTTTGTACTGAATACCATCTCTCATCAAAGTGAGTTTTGTTATTGCAAACATCTTCCCTCTTTTCTCATATCATGATTTCTCCCCTTAAATATATCATTTATGCAAGATGCAAAGGATATAAGCCCTCACCCAAAAAAAGTGAAAACCCCAAACTTCCCTTCCTGCACTCTAAGCACTCTATTTCTTAGTACCCATAATAAAATCCTGGAGGGAATTGCCTATAATGCCAGCTTCCTCTGGCTGCATTTATTTGAAACCTCTTTCTTACCAACTTAATTTTGCCATTTCTCCCAAACTTTAAGAAAGCAATTCTTGCCAAAACCAAATGCAACGGTGAAAATTAAGATTTTATCTTTTTGTTGATTGATAAACTGCACAATATTGTTTTATCTTTCATTGCTGAAATTCTCTTCACTTGTATTTTTGTTGCCTCCTGTTTTCCTTACAGTGACTGATATTTTTGCTGTCTTTTACGGAGGAAACTTTATCTCTGAGGTTAAGAAACATTGTTTTCTCTTTAATCCATATATTTCTAGAACTCCAGTCTCCTGGCTTTCACAGTGAACTATTTGTTTATAATCCTGTCTGACTTCTTACTACTGAATGCTAGAGTCACTGACTACTTCATATTGCTCAGAATGTATTAACCATCTCAAGACTAACTTAAATAAAAGTGAAAGAATTCCTATTTACCACCCTATATCATTGCATTCAATGACATTCCCACGTCAACCTTATCCCATTCTGCTGGTTGTTGAGAACAAAATTCATGGAGTCCCTGCGTGTGCATGTGTGCGTGCATATATGTGAGTGTGTGTGCATGTGCATATGTATGTGTGTATGTGTGCAGGCTAGGCAAATACTCTACTGTTGAACTGCAGCCCTCACACTGATCTTTACTACATTCAAAGTAGTGGCTTGTCATCTCCTATTTATCTCATCCAATGTAACATAAAACTCCAGGCCCTCCCGTGCTTTGTTGATTCCCATGGGGAAGCCTTACCCCATCTGAGCAGAGACAGAGAAGGAATGGATGGAGAAGGGAGCAGAGTAAAAGGAGAGGAGGTAGGGGAAACTGGTTGGTATGTAAAATAAATTTTAAAAATGGAAAACAAACACAAATCCAGGCACCCAAGATACTGTGATCTCCCATTTGGGTGTGTTAAAAAAGAGCTAGTTTCATTTATTCCCTTGTTTCCTATAGACTTTCCTCAATTCTCTGCTGTTTCCCACCATTTCAATGCAACTTTGCTTTAGCAAACTTTTAGAGTGTCTCCACCCACCGTTGGCATTTCCAATTCAGCTTGTTCTGCTATAACTTCCCCATTGTAGCATTTACTGCTCCTTAATATAGTAAACATCTATTTGTTTGTTTACTAGCCACAATTACCTGCATGACAGGTAGCTCTAGGCTAGCACAGACACCACAGGCCTCTCTGCCACCACTTATCTATACATGGAATGTGCTTAGGAAAAAATGTGTTGTGTGCACCAATGAATGAATGAGCTCCCCAGCTGGCCATGTAAAGCTAGAAAGGGTTATCACTCATTGCATTGTAGCTCAAGTGTAGTTCCTTAGAGGAAGATATGCTTGTGCACTGTGTGTATTTCACTGTATGTTTGCTTTTAGAATACAATTTTTGTAACTTACTTTTTGGCCTTTCTTTCACATTCAAGCCTTGCCTTTAGATATTACACACTTAATCAAACACATGGCATCTGCAGCTCTGACATGGCTGCATCCTGACGGTCTCACAATGGTGGCCTAAGCGGTTGTTTTGCTTTTAGTATAGCTGGCTCGGGAATTTCTATTTATGCTCCAAATGCCATTGAAAAGCCACTGAATATTACACAAAGTATGCCAGTGTGAGAAATATCATCAACTGCCATTTCATTTCAAACTGGGCTTCTGCACAGCAGACTGTTCCAAATTTTATGAAAAGTGAATCCAAGTCACCTTAAGCAGAAAGACAGATGCAAAACACTGACTGATTTTTTAAAAATAGAAAGCAATGTGTTCAGCAATGGGAGGCCCATGTTATCCAGTGTCTTCCGGGTATTTTCTGAGTTGTAACTTGGGTTGAGATTCTGATGGCATAGTCAAAATTGTGTTGTAATTCCTGAAAAAATTAAAAACATTGAAAATTCATTATATTCATGGTTCATCTAGGTTCTTCTCTCATTGGCTGATGATTGATCCCAGTGCTTTACCATAAAGCTGTATCCATAGGCTTATTTATTCATTTATTACTGTGATTTCAGAATTTAAGCTTTGGGAAATAGGAATAATAATGTTTTTATGGTAATTGAAATAAGCAATTCACATTTACTATTCACTATGAATTTACTAGCATTTATGTTGTTATTAATGGTTTTATTATACTGTAATTAGAGCTATTCTCTGTTGGTCCTTAATTGGGGGCTGGATTCATCTGCAGGACATAGAAGTCCTATTCACTTTGTAAATGTGATTCTACGTATAGAATCACAAAAAGTAATGCTTGCTACTTTCTCCTAGTGGAGGTCTGGCATATTTCTTTGTACTAAAATTTGATTTTTGTTCGTGATAGCACATTACAGAAAGAACACAAGTTAGCATGATGCAGTGTCTAACATATTATTATTAAGTTTGCAGAATTGGGATTGAATATAGAACTACAAGCATGGCAGGCAAGATCTCTACCACTGAGTTAACTCACAACCCTTAGCATTATATGGATTTTAGGAAACAACACTCAAACACCATTTGTCCACAATAATATTCTGTATATATTATGTTCCTAATCCTAAGGACATTAGATTACATAAATCAGCAATGAAGGAATTATGAAATTTACAACAACAAATATAAATATGTCCAGTCCAAATATATGAAAATCATGTCACTTACCTGAAAAAATAGGCAAAAATATTTAGACACAAACTATAAGGATAAGGAAATTGAGTTACAACAGCTTTGTCAAAAGTATCCATTGAAAATTTGAGCTTCCTAGTATTAAAAGTCAATTTAAAATTCTATAAAGATTGTGAATTTTTTTTAAGATTCCAGGTAATATAACCAGTCCCAAATATATTTCAATTTGGGTCAATAGATCCAGCCTCAACAAATATATATTCTTAAAGTGCTTATTTATGTGTTTGTTTATGACTTCTGTGTTTTTATTTCCTGCTTTTTTCAGGATCCAGCTTATGAATAATTAACATTTTATACTCAGAGGTTGTATATTAAACAACAAAAGCATGTTGCTAGTTGGCAGACATGGAACACACTTCAAATAAATCTAATGAGCATATGGGTGAGCAGTCTAAACAAATGAAAGTAATACCAAAGTGATACACTGTTTCATAAGTTATTTTCTGTGCAATGGTAGTTAAATAAAAGGAGAGGATAGACAAAAGCTTATATATAAGTTACCACACAGAGAAGGGTTGTTGGTTCTCAAGTTTTGTTAGATAGATGTATCCTCATCTTTAGGCATAAACCGATGCTAATCTACAACAAGAATAAGACAAGGCACAAAACATTGCAGATAAGAGTCCCAATTGTGTTTACCTCATGAATATATATTAGTGACTGTAGAATCTAGGGCATGCACTGTCTTTTAAATACATTGAAAAAAACTGACATTAATGAAAAGAGGGAATTATGGGGATGTAAGACCTTGTTCTGTCAAGTTTAGTGCCTCTTCTAAAAACAATGATTCAGAATTTAAGATAATACAGTCTCTTCCAGTTAGAGTTTCCTTCTGCACAAGCAGCAATGTAAAGAACACTTAAAAGTCAAATGGAAGTCAGCTTTGCTGAAGTATCTTTGGGTTTTCTCAGTGACTATGTGACAAATATTTAATGAGCACTGCCTCAAATCAGTATCCTGCTTTCCAAATGACTCAATTACAACAGTATTGTGTAGTTTTGAATAATGTCATTAACAATATAACTATAATAACATTGTTGAAGGAATTACAAGGGGCTCACTCAGTTCTTTTAGCAAGCATTTCTTTTTCTTTGTGTCAAAGTGTTTAAGAACACAGAATAATAAGCAGCATTTCTCCTCTGACTTTATCTTATAAATTAGCAATTCTTTGCATGTAAGCAATGGCTTTTCAGCTCTCTACTGGGCTGATTCAACCATCAGAATTTTTCGCTGTCAATAAATGAGCATTTTAGGGAAAAAAAAGACCTACGAAGAAAATGATAGTCAAATTAGACATCCAGGGCATTTTGTTCTAGTGCATTCTCTCAGGTATGTGGAGATGGATCATGAAAGCGTTCCCTTGGGACTCTCCCTTGGGAAGGTTATTTATGTACTTCAGCCTAGCTGGAGAGAATTGCTGAAAACATTCAGAGGGAGCTATCAACCCTCAATGAACCCAGGCTCGTATATACATATATGTATATACACAGTTGATCAACTATAATGTAATATGAATCTAAGTGAAAGTAATTGAGGAACAGTTCTGAGGTCTGATAGTATTCAATAAGTCATCTGAGTGGGGGCTTTAAAATCACATGTAGTATTTAAATTTGGCTTCCAATGCTGATGTATTAAGAAAGCAGGCTTTTATCATGGTGTAACAGTTAAGTGTAAAAGCTTAGGTAGTTTAAAGCACTATAGCCAGAAGCATTTAGAAGCCCTATTAATGCTGTCCCTCCTACAAACAAATCAGAAACATCATAAAAACTCAACAATTACTTTGTATATTCTTCCTAGCATTGTTCTCAAATACTTCTCTTTTGCATGAATGATCATTTCTGCACAGATCAATGGTTCTCTTCTTTATTGGTGAAGAAAACAAAACATAAATGCATTTTCCTCCTCTGTGAGGGCTACTGGGTTTGTTTACGGTATATACTTATTTACTGAACAGTAAGAAGCCTTACTGCATGCTACGGGTGACTCAGAAGCCCATGTCAAGGTAAGGAATTTCTGACAGCCTTAGCAAGGTGTGGCACAGCAGGAGAGAAACAGGAGAAGAAAACAGCTGAGCTGTGTGGCAGAAAGTGAATGGAACTGTAAGTAAGAAAGAATCGGGTGCCTAGTTGTTTAAGTTCTGGTGCATGAATTTGTTGGCTTATGAATCAAAGTGAATTTTTAAAATAATCTTTATGAATGGTCAAATTTTCAGCTTCTCATAATAAGGAGATAGTTGAGTCTGTAAAGTACTTGACACAGAAGCTTGAGAATATACTCCTGTCTCCAGAACCCACATAAAAAAAAAATCAGAATGTGGTGGCATGTGCTCGTAATAGCCTTTGGGAGGGAAAGACAGGTGGATCACTGGCTGCCAAGTTTAGCCTATGTAGGAGCTCCTGGCTAGTGAGAGATCCTATATCAAAACCCAGGATGATGTCTACTTAACAACAGTACCTCCAAATATACATGCATATACACGCTCCTCCACACATACATGAGTGTTCACACACACCGCATAATGAACAACACACACACACACACACACACACACACACACACACACACACACACATACTTCAGCCCTTGAGAACTGTTAAGGAAGTTGGATGAGATCCCTCAGAATGCACAAAATGTAAGGCAACAGCTGTTTATTGTTGCTGCCTCATGCAGAAGGGTTGTTTCTCTGGTCCCCTCTTCAGCTTTCTTCTAGAGCTTGCACAGAACAACTTAACTCACTATTTAATGCTTAAAATGTATGAAATATGTATTTGAAGAACAAATGAAAAATGTCCTCCCACCTCTAGACCCAGCATTATGAATTCCATTCTTGCGTATAACTAGGCTATGGTACATCTGTCACTGTTCCTGTTTGTGCCCTTCTTGGTAACTGCAGTCAGTTGTAGTCATGCAGATTATAGTATCAAGTTACTGCTCCATGGGTGTGTGCTCAGCAAACTGAGCGCAGGCAGTGTAAGAAGGCAGTGTAAGGCTCCTGAGCTTTGTAGATTTACTTTGCAGTAATATTTTATTTCCTGGCATTTCCTTCTCTTGCAAATTTCTACAGTGATTTATCATTAGGGTCTGGTAACTGGATTACGAGCTAGGAATATGAAAATTCGATTAAAGCTCCATTTATGCTCTAGAAGCTTAAAACTTACCAATATCAAATATTTCATAAGCACTTGCTAAGTGAAGTTGTAGAAGAACCCACAAAGATAGCTATTATTTAATTACGGTTTATAGAACAATGGGGTTAGAATTTGGAGACCAGGTTTCTTCAAGTCCACAGGTGAGCATTCTTCAGGGGCCATTCTATGACAACAGCTAGGATAAAGGCAAGAGGTTCTGTGCTAAGGATCCACAAAGAGTTTAAAGTGGGAACCTGAAATACTTCTACAAATGTGCTTTTTGGGAGAATTGTCAGAGTGGGTAGAACTTGAGTTTGAACAAGAGCAGGGAAATGGTTACAAATGCTTGAGACACACTTACCCTGTGCTGTGACCATTTGTTCAGAACTCAGTCACATACACCACAAAACACGCACACAAGGGAAAACCTGATCATCCTTTCTTTTTGTACATGAGGATTCTGAGGTACAGTCATCAGAACTGTCTTGCTAAAGAAAGTTAGTGGAAGCACAGAGTGGGAACAGGATGTTGAGATGCAGAGAGAGAAGTGTTAGGAACCTTATGAAGAACCAAGCACATTGTGCTTGCTGTATGGACTTTGATTCTGAGTAGTGGGCAGGAAATCACTGGAAACAAGTTGGCTTCTATGGTCAGCAGACTGTTGAGGGCTTAGTGACAGCTAAGGTATCAACAGTTGTCTCTACATGGGCATGGCATGACAGTAGTGAAGCCTCAACTGCTTAGCATCCTGTCAGTTTAGAAACTTTATCAGGAAGCTCCTGACCACCAAAGTACCTGATTTGTGAAATTATCTGTAGCTAGAGATCTTAGAGTCCACGTTATCACAGGGCCACAATAACTGGAATATCTCAAGACAGGTTTGGTCCTTTTAAAAACCTCTATAAAGAAGCAGCAAAACATTTTGCAAATACATGAGACACTTTAAGTGGTATGTATGAGGATACTAAATCCATTTGAAAGCACCTGGAGTTCTAGGTAAGCTTTAGCTATTGGACAATTCTGACATTTTAGAAAAGAAATACAACATTGAATAAAATTAAAATATTGTAGCATGGATAACTGTCAGAGAAAAGTCAAAAGCTTCTGTTTTAACATTCACTCCCTTGTGAGTAGAACTTGACTGAGGTCATATATTTTTGGATCTTAGAGGTTACATTCAAATGACTTCTTCAAAGAAGTACATCTAACAAACTGTAGATGCTGCATGCCTTGTGATAAAGGACATGCAGAAGTTTGTTGTGTGGAGCAGAGCATATCTAATTAATAGGGGGTTTAAGTGACAAGCCTTCTCTAAATTCCAGAAGGCTTTTTGAATTTGCATTCTTATAAATAAACCAGTCTCTCTTACAAGCAACCTTAAGTTTAATAAATACATAAAAGCCAACTGTTATTTCATATAGTGACTTTCATGCCAGAAATGATTCAAGGTAATACATAGTATAACTTCTAGAAGGTAGCTGGGTAAAAAGCAAAAACAAACAAACAAACAAACAAACAAAAAAACATGTAGCATGGTTTCTCTGCTTAGTGTCCACGAAGCCCGCCATCCCCTGCACTTGAACATAGCATACCCCTTCGGGTATTTTCTTGTGAGTTTTACCTTGTAGACAAAGACTACTTTCCATTTATTTTCTCCCTCCTCTGCGAATACATTATTTCCTTGAGGATCCCTTGAGCTGATACAGGATACTCTCTTTCTTAATATACTACTTTTCAAGTTTCTCTTAGTGGTTATAGAACCAGAATGAGATAGTGCTGTCTGCATCCTGCCACCCCTGCCCCACCTGGGTCCCTCACGGGTGCCTTGAGTATTCTGAGCTGGGTCCATGTTCACTTGGTCCATGTTTACTTCCCAAAGTAGAAGAATTTTGGGAAGAATTGAGTACTTTTTTCCCTCTACTTAATTCACATGCAGACAGTGATACATAGCAAGAGCATCACCTTTCTGCTTGCTTTATTACCTCTTTAAAAATCTGAATAAGTGCTCAAGAAAAAGAAAACACAAGGTTGGGGACTTTTTATTTATTCATTTTTGCTGCCCAAAGCCAATCTCTTAATCATTTCAGGGCTTTGGTTTTATAGCATTTCCATCCTAATGTGCATTTACCTTGCTTTCTTCGTTAGAAATTTTACATAATATCAACTGGCTCTCCACTATGAAATGTTATTATAAATAAGAACATACTATTATTTTGACTAATTCTCTTTTCCCTGCTATTTGACCACCACTATTTGACCATTAAGTGTTCTACTAACGGTTTCTGTAGCATTAAAAGAAATTGGGAGAATTTTTTTTTTTTTTTTTTTTTTTTTGCTCTACAAACTTCTGTGAATGATCTCCATACAGAAAAACTTTTATGCCCATTATGCCCATGCACTTTCTTTTCCTTTTCCTCATTCCACTGACCAGCTTCTCAGTTACTCTTATGTTGACAAGACTAGCTGTTTTTACAGTATATGCCTTAACTACAGCTAAGGCATCCGTGTTTTACCCTTTGCGCTACAGAGATAGTAATCATGGATTAGGCAGGGAAAAAAGCCCTTCGGTTGCTGTTTTTTGGCAGCTTTTTGTAACCTCTGGTGATTGACAGCAGCAAGTTTGAAGGGGTTGCTGCTGGTCGGCCCCCTTTAGTGTTACATCTCTCTTTTGGGCCTGTGGCAGTGATGCGGACCTGGCTTCAGCTCTTTGTCTTCTCTCTATTCCTGCCTATCTCCCTCACCCTTGTTCTACCTTCTTTAACTGTTCAGCTGCCTTGTTGCAACAGCATCTGTCACAGTTGCTGCCGTGAGAAGCCTCTACTGCCATTTAAAAAAATATATTATTATTATTTTACTGTTTTTGTATTTTCTTTTACCTTGACCTCTTTTGCAGCTGTCTGGGTAGTTAGCCACTCTGACACTTGCGCAGCATGGCCTGCCATCTGTTCAGTTTCACCTCGACTTTAGCTTCCAAGCAGCCAGCCTGCCCACAGCGTCCTCATCTTGGCATACTGTCACTGCTGCCTACTGCTCCTTGCTCCGCTGCCACTTTGCTGTCTCTGTAGCTTCTTCCTTCAGCTTGGGCAGCACAGCTAGAGACAGGCAGAAAAAGCCAACCCCAGAGAAGCCTTAATTGGGCCTAATGTTCCAATACAGGGGGTGGGGGTGGGGAGTGGGGGGGTGGAGAATAGAAAAGGGCCTCCCAGCTTTCTGGCCAAGTGAAAAAGCAGCCTGCTTATATAACCAGAGAAGAGACATTTGCACCAACCTCGGGGAATCTCACATGCAAAAGGGAAGGTTTACATGTTTCCACCAACCACATTGTTGTCCCTTTATCAGCAGCCGCAGCAGTCCCTCTGCTGTGCCACCAGGGGCAGTGTTCTACCTCTAACTTAGGCAGAAGTGGTTGCAGAGTTCTCTAGACTTCACTGAGGTGTGTCAACAAAAATCCCTCCCTGGATGTGTGTGTGTGTGTGTGTGTGTGTGTGTGTGTGTGTGTGTGTGTGTGTGTGTGTGTGTGTGGTGGGGGGGTGTTTAAAATATTTCTAATTAAAGGTATGTCTTAGGAGGTGGACTGATTAGCTGGGATCCTTTAATAGTTTTCTGAATGTGTCCCAGGTAGTATTTGTAATGGTGACTGTTGGTAATCAATTAGGCAGGGGCCTACAGATGCCAATCATGGAATCAAATCCCAGTACTTTGGCTTGTTTATAAGAAGGAACTTCCACAAAGAAGTGACTTAAGGGGATTTTGTGTGGTTTTTTTTGTTGTTGTTGTTGTTGTTGTTTTTTGTTTTGTTTTGTTTTAATGCCTTTCCTATGCTCCAGGAAGTGGTAATTCACCTTCATCTGTTTTACTCTAACAATGTCATCTTTGATGTTATGGTATAATTTAACATTAATATCACATTTTAGTATCTATTATACCAATGTCATGACTCTCAATCACTCAAAATTAGTTTTTATAGTATAGATAAAATTAGTTGTTTTAGTATAACCTCTAACTGACTAAGTTATGTAATTCATATCTACTCCATATAAAATTTCTACCTTTTAAAATACAGCTTTCTTTCCTTGGTTTTTTTTTTTCTCTTATTGATAATGGAATGTGTTTCCACCATAATCTGAAGTTTTGTCTACTCAATTATAAAGTCTATTGAATATTCTTATCCTTCTCACTTTTTTATGTTGATTATCCTCTTGCATTCAACCAAAGTAGAATTATAAATAGCAAGTAGGACATCATTGCTTACCAATTAAGTTAGAGGCCACTTAACCAATCAGGAATGCCAGTGAAGGCATCTTAAGTATATGACCAATAGCATTTTTCCCTCTTGATGTGATAACTAGAGGTGAGCATAGCTCTGGCATTGCCCCTTCCTATTCATCTGGACTGATTTAATAATTTCCCGACTCTATTTTGCTGACTTCTCCTTCATTTTTCTGGAAAACCTCTTCAGTTTCCTTGGAAGGTAAAATGTAATAAAAAGTCATCATCTCCCTTCCAGTTTATAATTGGCTAGAAATAGAATTCTGGGTTGAAAACAGTATTAGTTGAGTGTTTTGAAGCATCATTCCATTAACTTTTGATTTCTAGTATACTGATACTGCGTCTGCTTTCTGAATCCCTATTCCTCAAAAGATATGTGTTTGTGTCTTCTGTCTCTCTCTGTGTGTACCAGTTTTACCTACCTTTTGGGATAAAAAGTCCATGTTTCTTAGACTTGCTAAAGATGATCAGTGTGGCCTGGGTCTTCACCCCCTTTTATTTTTAATTTGGATATTACTGAGATTGTGTCATCTACCCTTCCATTTCCTCCTTCTAAACCCTCTTATCCATCCTTGCTCTGCTCAAAACATGTGGCTTCTTCCATTAGTTGTTGCTGTATGCATAAATGAAACCTGCTCGATCTCTGTAATGTTACTTCTGTGTATGTTTTCAGGGCTGACCATGTAGTATTAGACAACAAGTCCCTGGGGAAGACTGTTTCTCTCACTCTCAGCATTCCTTAGTTGCCTATAGTTCTTTGAAGTTGAGATATCATATTCTTTCCCCTATCTATCTCAGGATTTCCATTGCTATTACCCTGGTTCAGCTCTTGTTTATTTAGTCATGCTGGTGAGGCTTTAAGGATGCACCTCCTCATATCACTAAGAGACACAGTCCACAGCAAGCTCTGATTTTTGGGCTAAAGATTAGTTTCATTCTTTCCCATCCACTCCTCAGAGAGGGTAAGGCTTCCAATGGGAAGTCAACTAAGTCTGGCATATCACTTGGAGGCAGGACCAAGTCCCCCTACCCTGAGCAATATATCCCTCTAAATAGGATGGGCTCTACTCACTCATAACTGGATATTAGACATAAAGCAAAAGGATAACCAGGTTTAGTCCACAACCCCCAAGAATCTAGTTTCATTCTTTATATGTAAAAAATTGTTTTAAAATTATGACCATTTCTTATTCTACATTCTCTGCTCTTTTCCTCAGAAAGTCTAGGACTCTGGATAACTTAGGGCTGATCTCTGTTTTACTTCCTCGTGTGTGTGTGTGTGTGTGTGTGTGTGTGTGTGTGTGTGTGTGTGTGAGTGTGTCTGTGTGTGTGTGTGTTGTTGTTGTTGTTGTTGTTGCTGTTGATGTTTTACTAGGTGGGTACATTAATTACAATTTTCATCCTGTTCTTTGCTTCCTGAATTATTTCTGTTTCCATAAAAGGTCAGTTTTCATTTGTTTGTCTTGAGTTCTCTAAAATTTTTCTTTAATATCTCCTGATTTTTGGTTGCTCATTCTTACATAAGAATCAAGATTTGGGACGTTGTCATCACTTCCTTTGGCTATTTGATGACAACACCTTGTATACTTCTTAATAAGTCTAATTTGGAGTGTTCCCTATTGTTGAACAGAAATTTCCAACTGGTCACTTTTTGTTAAGGCTTACTTGATAAAAATTCCAGGCTAATGGCTACAAACCTTAGGACCATAAATGCTAACATAAGGATTGTTACTTGAGTGTTAACACTCACAATATTAGGATATCTGCAGATGGTTCACTTACTTAAAAAGGAGTCTTCTTATTTTTTATTTTTTTATTTATTTACTATTTATTATTTAAAAAATGTGGTTAGGGACCAATGCTAGGCTGCCCATCATGCTGTGTAATAGAGTCTAGTTGTTCTTTGTGAAACCTTTATTTTCTTTCCCACTTTCATGTCCCAATTCTTACCTTTAGTCTCATGTAATTCTCTAATCCCAAGCCTGGAGTCATTGTACTTCCAACATTCTCACCTCCTCAAACCCCCTGAATGATTGCCTTCCTGTCTTTCTTTTATTTCTTATAATCTTCTTTTATTGTCTTTCTTAATGGTACTGAAATCATATAAAATACAAATGCATATATCTACATATATTTGGACACATACACTGAATACTCTATACTTGTGCATGAGTAACCAGTTTTCTCAAGCAAAACAAAAATGCATTTATTTGTTCTGTCTGTTTCCATAGGCCTTGATAGCTTTGATCAATAATTTTCAAGGCAAGGATTTTGAGACATTTCCCAAATGTCTGAGAGTTGTGCAACTTTCAGGTTGTTAATATAGGACTATGTGCTATAAGCCAATCTTTTATTAAATAGCTGTTTTTCCTTATTTTTCTTTTTTTCAGCTACATGTCAGTTTTGACTTCTGTGCCTGTTCAGAGAGTGTATAAAATTCTCTTTTGCCTAAAATGTGATCTTTACATTCTGTTAATGGAGCTGTTCCATTCACAAGATAAGAAACTTGCAAATCAGGTTAAGCTACTAAGCACACTCTTTTGTTGGCTGACATTTTTATTTTCCCTAATGAAACCCTCACAATAAAAGAAATATTGAATTGATTAACATTTTGGCAAAAGTTACATACCATTATGTAGAAATGTACTGGTGTGCAGATCAGTACAGTCTTTGAGAACACTAGAAGAAAAGACTTAGCATGAGAAATATCAGAGAAAATGCTGGATAAAACATTAGTTGAATCAGACACATGTTATTCTGGAATTAAATTTGAAATGACCACTAAAAATCACAGGATGGTTGCTTGTAGGTCTTTTTACTAAAATAGTATAAGAAGTTTGTCTAATTTCCCATGGGAGAATGTTTGTTTTTCTGTTTTTTAATGTGGTAAAAAAAAAAAAAAATCCCAGAAACTCTTTTGGTTTGTTCAATAGAAAACATTCTCAGTTGCCAAGGAAACAACAGCCAAAACTGTTTCAAATGCCTTTTCCTTGCCAACCCTAGCCTGTCTATTCTAGCTTTCTTCTTGAGAGTCGTCATCTCAGACTTCATGCCAGCTGATTCCAATTAATATCCTGGAGTATGTAAAAATACAGGTGTATTTTTGCTATCAAGATGGGTAATAAATAAGCATATCAACATTTGCTTTCCATGATATCCCTGCTCTCAAATGTGGGAGTGATGTTTTCACCCATTATCTGGTGAAAAGCACTGTGTTTATGTAATGCACCTGAAGTATTATCTCCTGACTCTGCACTGTGGCCTAGTCAGGCATTGGTCAACAACCTTTCTAGTTAATCTAGGTTCTTTATTTTTATTGCTTAGTATTCTGCCTCATGATGAGGCCCTAACCCTAGCTTAGTGTCTGGTGCCAATTCACCATTTGTTCCAGCCAGCTCCAGATTCCATAAGTGCATATTATAGCTTTCTTCTTCAATCTCATTTAGAACAACTAGAACAATTTCCTTGCATAATAGATGGGATTATGGATAACATTTACTTTAGTCTATTCAAGGTACTATAAACAAAATTGCCGAAACCCAAACAAAACAGAAACAAAAAAACGAATATCTTAAAACAACAGAAACATATTTTATACTTCTGGAAGTTGAAAAATCCCAAATCTACCTGCCAACATTTGGTATCTGGTGAGGGCCCACTTTTCGGTTCTTACATGATATTCTTTTACTGTACCTCTCTGAGCTGGGTAGTGGGGGCAACTCTTATTCTCTTTAAGCATACTGAGGCCTTCTCCCTCATTTCCCAAAGCCTCCCCCACCTCAAAAGCCATCAGAGAGGACATTGCTTAGACATTATAATTTTGGAAAGTACAAACATTAGAGCATAGCAAGGCTGTGATCCCTTGTTTCATCCTCCAAGGACTGTAGGCAATCCTTCTCCATAGAGATTACCTTTCTACTAGAGAGGATATTCGAGTAACAGCTTAGCCATAGTTTCCATAGCTGTCCACACCAAGCACAGTTCTGTTTTGTTTTAGGAGTTACTTGCTCTTCCTTCCATGGACAATCTGATGTTAGGATTTCTTAGGAGGCTGTTATTGCTCTATTGGGCTTTACCTGCAAACATCACTCTGCCCAATCCCTGAGACAATGTCCACCAATCATCCTGGCTCATTTTAGTTAGGTAATCCCAATGAATCAATATTATTTTTATGTATGCAATGATGCTTTGGAATGAATATGTCAAATTGTTATATTGCTATTTCCAATGAGTTATCCTTGTCTGGGCTAGACCACTTCACTAGCTCTGACCTGTGTATCTTATTACTCATTATCAGCCAATTCAATTCTTAAAATGTTACAATTTAGTTCTTTAATTTTCTTCATAAATGCTCACACTTCTCTTGAAGTATCTCTAATGACCTCTTACAGCAAAAACAGAAACCATCTAAGAATTACGTCCTAGTGATTAAGCCATATCATTAAGACAATGACTTTTAGTTGTCTTTCAGTTATCCAGTCATATGTCTTTATTGTTTTTGATTTTGTTCTCATTATTAGATATGTCTTATTGTATTCTGTTGTTTCATTTTTATCTTCTGAGACTCAGAAAAAAAATTGCTCTTTCTTTAAGACACCTTAGTAATTGTGGCCAAATGTTACCTTCATTTTTTTGAAGTTTTATTTTATTTACTATTGGTAGGTCATTATTCTTCTCTTAACTTCTTGATATTAGCTAACGAAAATAAATGCTGCACCTTTACCAGTTGATGTTAACATAGATTCTGAAACAAGGTTTTCATATGGCAGATAATAAACAACAAATAAATTATTATATATTAAGGAAGGGCCAAGAAAGCATATAGTGGTTCTTTCAAGACACGGATTTATGAAAATATTGGAAGGACTGTGGCAAGGAAAAATAAAACCACTCGCAATGAATTAAACCTAATCTTCATGATCCTTAAAAATAAACTTGGCATTGTATCTTGGCATATTGACTGAGTTATAGATACCTATAGAAATATTCTTCACAATTTGCAAATAGCAATGTTTGGACTAGATGTAGGAACTTTCCTGTTTTGTTCACAAAGTTTTATTAAATATGTTTAAGAAAATTGGTTTGGTGGCCGAGTCACCAAATGAACAATTATACTTTGGGACAGTGAGGTAGCTCAGTAGATAAAAGGCATCTGCCACAAAGCTTGAAAACCTAAGTCAATTCCTGGAATTTATATTAGGAAAAAATAATGAATTCCTGCAAGTTGTCTCATGTCCTCCACAGGTTATGTCATGGCACTTGTGTTCACAAACACGGTAATGATTAATAAACATATAAATTAAAAAATATATTCCATAGCTTGTAGAAACATGTAAAATATATAATATCAAGTAAAAAATACTCTGAGTATTATAAAGTGACTATGTATTTTTTAATTGAAAATAGACTCTTCTTCCATATGATATATCATTTCCCTTCCCTTCACTCCTCCCAGCTCCCTGCTACCTACTTTCTCCTCCAGATTCATTCCCCTTCCATTTCCCTTCAGAAAAGAGCAGGTCTCTAAAAGACAGTAACCAAACAAAATACAATAAGATAGGGCAAAACCCTCATATAAAGATTGGACAAGGCAACCCAAAAGAAGGAAGAGTCAGAGACACACCCACTCCCACTGTTAGGAGTCCCACAAAAACACCAAGCTAACAGCAACAACATATAAACAGAAGACCTAATGCAGACCCAAGCTGGCCTGTGCTTTCTGCTTCACTCTCTGTGAGTCCATATGAGCTTCGCTTAGCTGATTTAGGGGGCCAAGTTCTCTGGGTGTCCTCTATCTCCTTTGACTCTTACAAGCTTTCCTCCTTTCTTCTATGGGACACCCTGTGCTCTTAGGGGAGGCCTCTAGAGACCTCCAGTTTAAAATCTCTCTGCATAATGTCTGGCTGTGGGTCTCTGCACCTTTCCCCATCTGCTGCAGGAGTAGACTCTCTGATGATAACTGGGCAAGGCACTGATCTATGAGTATGGCAGAATATCATTAGGAATCATTTCATTGGATTTTTTCCCTATCATGTTTGGTACATATATATATATATATATATATATATATATATATATATATATCATTTGTGCTACTTGATCCTGTAGGAAAACACAAACTAAATTCAGGCATAATTCTTCATAACTATTTAGCATAATACAAAGAAGACTAGATAATAAGATTGTCTTCCTAAGGATTTTGCTTCATAATTTGAGATTTAAAGAAAACCCAACATCAACCTTGGCTTGGGAGGTGCCTTTTACTATTCTTCATCTATACTTTTAAGTTCCTTTGTCACAAGTTTGGGATCCTGTAATTGTTGATTATTTACTGCTACAAGAACGAACAGCTAAATGCATCTCTTACAAAAGCAAGATGTTAGGCTCTAGTTAAAAATGTTAACCTTCTGTCTTTAAAAAGCTCTTGTTCACAAGAACTCAGAGCTAAAAGGTGTGTGGATGAATGACTAAATATAACAGAAGCAAGACTGGAATTTTACGGTATAAATAAGGCATTGTTTTAATTGTAGAATACAGCATCTCTGCATACAATCAGAAATTCTAATTGTGGTGCTTGACCACCAACTCTCAAGCTTATTAAAAATGGCAGCAGACACACTGGCAGCATAGAAGCCAGTCACAAGCTGTCAAACACAATGAAAGCAGCCTTGAAATTGTGATTGCTGTAGAAATCTTGTATTTTGCGTGGAACCCACAGGTATCTAATCAATAGCTGATGAATAATGCTCACAATTGAGGGCACTCCCTACAGTAGTGTCTGGAGATCCCAAATGAGAAAAGAGGCTTCATTTGTTATTTTTGCCTTTGTTCTCTCTCTCTCTCTCTCCTTTTTATCTGGATGTGTGGTTCCTCATCACACCCTGTGGAATTAGCAATAGAATTAAAAAATAAAGAATAAATGTCAGCCTTCCCTCTGCAAAGAAGGAAACACATCAAAGAGGCTCTGAAGCAGCTGCAGGAGACCTGCAGTCACTTTGTCATTTATGAAGGTGTTTGCTGCCAATTCCCTTAAGCAGGTGTATAAGGTTGAGAGAGCTATTTATATTTTAGCTCCCATATCTAAATTCATCTAGAAGCCACCCCTAAACACTTAATTCCTTAATTATCCAGATGCCATGGGGAAAATGACAAACCCTCAATGGTACAGAAGTGGTTGAAGGTGTAAAGGGGGTGGGTCATCTAATTCGGGGTAGTAATTTTCATGTCCTCACTAAATGATTAAGCCTGAGGGCCTCATTTGTATTTCATAGCCACAACCTTGGGCTTTGCAGCATGTCTGACAAGCAAATCCCTTCACTGTTGAATCCAATGGTGAGATCTCCTTGTGATCCCTAAGCCTTCTGCAGAGAAAACTGGAGCCATTCAAGGAAATATTAGCAAAATGAAGCTGACACTATCTTGTCACAAGCAGCAATTAATGAATGGCATGGAGGAGCTCAGGCTCCCTGGTCATTGTGTCTCTGTAATTTATCCCTGGTTTTCAAAACATTATACACAGGCATTGTATGAATATTTGTAGTAGGCATTGTATGAATATTTGTAGTAGCTCTATCTTTAGAGAAGCAAATTGGATTAATAAACAGGTAGAAGTAAGATGAGAAATGAGTAGAAATTCACCCCCTAGAATATTTCAACAAAGGTTGCACCACTGAAAACACACTAGCATTTGTCTGCCAAGAGAAAGTTTCTTTACACAGAGAAACTTACGAATAATCATTATTTCTTTGTAAGTGGTGTGCTTTTTTGTGATGTCTATGATCTCCTTTGCTCCAACTCCAAGGATTTTCCTCATAGAGTGTAAATCTCATCATGAAAATATGTTACTAATACTTCTCAGACCATCAGCAATTTGAAACATCCAAATAACAGGAAATACTCTATTCCTAACATAGGACATGGGTTTTATGAATTTAAAATTTTAAAACAATTTGCAGAGCTTTGTAGATAACCATCCATAGTTGTATTTGTCTTTCTGTGTAATTGTGAAGACCTCTGTCTTCTGTAATAACTATAATGTGCAGAATTCAAAGGAATTACAAAGTTATTTATTAACAGGAAAATATAAGTTGTGCTAATTGTGAAGTCAAAACCCTCAACAAGTCATAAGTACGAACATAAGGCTTTACATTAAGTATATCAATGTCAACCGCTACATCTTTTGAAATATTTTTTCACCTCTTTTTCCCCAAATAGATTAGAGATGGTTTGCTAAAAAGGATGGCCTAAACATATAATCTTGGGGCTAGAAAGATGCCTCACATGTTAAGAGCACTGGATGTTCTTACAGAGGACATAGGTTTGAGTCCCAACACTCACATGGCAGCTCCTAACCATGTGCAAGCTTGAGGGGATATTATGCCCTTTTCAGGGTTCCAAAGGCAAAATACCCAAATACATACAATAATTTTTACATTATTAAATAAGGCAGTCTATTGTCAATTCATTACAACTTAGTTAATCAGATGCTGCACAGCATAAAAGTCACAGAGTCCCTGGGAAACTAAGGTCATGTTCTTTGGAGTGTTGGTGTGTCCAAGAGTTTCTGCTGCTTATCATTGTTTTCAGAAAAGGGGTATATCTCATTTTAACTTGGAGTAATGGTGGTAGGGCAACTTGGTATACATGGATACTTACATCTTGAAGACTCCTGGTGTGAAGCCAGGGGCATCTGACCTTGCTTGTCTAGCTGGAGCAACTTGAGGAACACAGGCACTGTCTGGTTACACTAACCAAATAGTCTGCTCGAGTCATGGCTGCACCAGTAGTTGAGCTCTGAAACTTAAAGCACTCAGTTATAAAACGAAGACAACAGGGACAATGCTCCTGTCTTGGATTATGGCAATGAGAGGAGGACACATGGTATAAAGATATATACTATTTGCGATCGACCAGGCACTTATGAAGAACTTAATAAAAGATAGCTCTTAGACTCTTAAGCATGAGCCAACAGTCATACCCATATCTGAGGAAGTCACCCTGATGATAACATACAGAAAATGGTAAAAGAAGTTTGAGGGAAGGAAAAACAGAATATAAATGTTGCTACAGTTCTTTAATCAATTGTTTTTGGGAGATCACAGAAACAGTGTACAGGCAAATAGATGTGGTGTAAAAAGCAAAGGATTAGTTGAGGTTTGTTCATAGATATGCCTGAGAGAGAAAAGATAAAACACAAGGAAGTAGAAGAATGTTGACACAAATGAACAAAGTCAAATTAAAAGAAGTAGGGCTTGGAAATTTCATAAGCACAGCCCCAGCAGGTTTTCTAGAAGGGCCATTAAGAAACAAAGACCTGAGGGTCACTGACAAGCTTACTCTTGGAGGGCTCTACAATAACACACAGAAGGTTTAACACGAATACTTCAAATCGTATGGGGAAAAAAGAAAAATTCCCAAAGCATAAGACTAAATTATGCCAACATTTGTGATGAGCACGAAGAGAATTCAGAGAAGGCAGTTGTCCCAAGAGTCAATGAAAGAATCTCATGAGGGCAGGAGAAACAGGCTTCAAAGATGTCCATTCATAGGAAAGGTGAAATAAGAGGAAGCCAAGGAATTGGCATGAAATTTTAATTCTCAGAAACCTCAGTTTCTTTTGCCAGGAACTGAAAAATAAGTTGATGGTTGGCAGCAGACTAGTGTGAAACTAAGAAAATTAGTGCTGAATAGACATCAAGAAAGCTTTATTTTCTGAGAGGGTTTAATTAGTTTCTAGCATTGGAAGGTTAAATATTCAATCTTATTGAACTAATTGTTTTAATTGAAGTCTTACTTGAATCGAGCTTCAATGATTTTCCTTGTCCCATGTTCCTTCTTCTCTAATTTCTCAAGCGAATTCATAAGAGACTTGGTTTTATTATAAAGTATCAGCTGTTTCTTCAATGAGGACTTCAAAAATATCAATTCCTCCTAAGAACTTTCTGATGTCTTCATTGCCATCAATCTACTCAGTAAGGAAGCACAAACCACCTGAGGTGATGATTATTCTACCTTTATATCTGTGGGCTGGACATACAGTGTTTTCCATGTTCTTTTACAATGGAGGAGGCCAAACTCTTTGCCTAGTATTGTTGGCTTTATGTTCTATCTCTTTCATAGAACACTGTATTATCACTGCCCTCCTCATTTTCATTCTTCTGTGTTTTATTTGACTTCTTATACCAGTAATCAAGTAGGCTCCATCCTCTGCCAAACTTTTAGAATTTCCCGTTTTTATGATGTTTCTATTCCCACCTCCTTTTATAATAAAAAAATGTCAATTTCATAGCTTCAAAGAGTTTGGCCAATTTTTGACACACAAGCCTCTCCTTGCCTTTTATATTTGCAAGTTCTGATATGTTCATTGTTCTATTTCACATGTCTCTTCCCTCTTAAGCCTCTCTCATCTTATTTAGATGAGCCTCAGTTAAACAGTACTTCTGTAGAATAACTTTCCTCATGGGGCTCTTTTTTGCATTATGTCTGGCACACTTTGGATTACACTTGTATTTCTTAACTAAAAGACAGTAAAATTCCTCAGAGGAGGAATGTTGTATCTTCCTCTTTCCTTTTTCTTTATAAAATAATAATTATTATTATTTGATATTTTCATATTATATATGAATATGTGTATGCTTGCATACACAAATTGATAAATAGTTGGATACATAGATAGATAAACAGACAGACAGACAGACAGATAGATCTGGTGTATTATAATGTTTAATTTATCCCAACTTCTCCCAGAACTCTTTTTCCTCCCAACATTTTCTTCTATTTTCAAATGAATTCCTTCCTGTAGAGTAGTTCTCAAATACAATCAGAAATTGGTTGGTTACCCACATAACATTCATTTCACTACTCTGCCAGTGGTCACATCTTGTCTGGAAGGTTAATGTTGTGGCATGCAAGGTCTATCACAGAGTAAAACAGGTAATGACTTTTTTTTACATTCTGTTACTATGAAGAGTAGCAGGGAAGAAGTTTCTCCATATCCGGTAACCAAAGAACTTTGTATCTTTAGCAATAGTGGTCTTACCATCTAGTTATGGTGGGTACTCAAGAACAATGGCAATGCCTTGCATTGTTTTGAGAGGGAGGCTTATGGTACTTTTATGGCCAACACACTCAGGATATTCCATGCTTGGCACTGTGACTTTTTTTTAAATAACTCATTAGAGCCTTGGGGAGTCTTATTATCTACCCAAAGAAGATATCTACATTTAATTCTCTCTCTCTCTCTCTCTCTCTCTCTCTCTCTCTCTCTCTCTCTCGTGTGTGTGCGTGTGTGTGTGTGTGTGTGTTTACAAAGTTATAGGTTTTCTTAAGACTCTTCAAACATTGTCAGTTTTTTTTTTCTCCCAACATAATATTTTCCCATTGATTCTTTGGTAACTTCCCATCATGCACCTCAGTCCTACTCTTTTCCAGTCTTCATGTCTACCCCTCCCCCAAAGAAAATTAAAAAAGAAAAATAAGAACAACAACATTGACTCCTCTGGGCAATGATCTGCCCTTTTGTCAACCACAGCCTTCTCTGATTCTCTGAAACACATCACAGCTGTCTCATCTCCAGTTCTGCTTTGCAAGTACCACTCCACTCCTCTGTCTGTCAACACTCTCTATCACATATTCGTTTGTCATAGTTGTATTAGAAGCTGCTGTGTGTCACGTAGTATACCCTTTTACCAAAACAATTTTACTTGCAAATGTTCATTGCTATGAGTCATTGGTCTGGTTCAAGGCCTCTGGCTTTTGCTACACCATCAATACAGGACCCTCATTGAGATTCCTCTCGAGTCACGGAGATTCTGCTTCTGTGGTTCTGTAGGACTGGCCCCTTCATGAGCTCTAGAAACTTATAGATGGAGTAGATTTTGGGGTGGGCAAACTCAAAGCCCTGGCTCTGGGTTTGGGTGGTGGCTAAGTTACACGGCATGAGCCTCCATGCAGCCAGACTGTGGCCTGGCAAAGGGCTTGGCCAGTTCTCCAGAGCACAGGATGTCGTCAATTTTTATCAACCTTTTCCCTGTCTTCTCCCTATTTCCCTGCCCTAGCTTTGCTGAAACGTTTCCACCCTTACCAGTAGTGTTCCATTCTACTTTCATATCACATGTGTTCTTTTATCCCCTTTCCTGCTTAAGGCCTCTTTCCTTTTCTTACTCATACCTATGTGATGAGGGGTAGATACAGACTGGCAGAGAATAACTTCTAAAAGGTTTTACTGGATGTTCATTTTGCAATTTTATTAGTAGTAGATATGTTCTCTAGCTCATATATTATGATGTAATTTGCCTAAAAATAGATTCATATTCAATTGATTTTTACATTGAGTTTCATACATTGATTTAACAATAAAGCAAGGAATATTTTTATGTGAAATTACATCCCCCATGGAAAACAATTACAACTACAAATATGTTTCCAGTGAAAAAGTGTTGACCTCAACATTTGGAAAAACTATCCTTAACATTTGTGTGTGTAATTCAGTGAGCATTATCTCTTTGCCATATGTGTTTGACTTTTCATATTCTGTATTCAATCTTTTTATACAATTAATTATTCATTCAGAAATGTATAGAGAAGTATTTCTCAAACTGAGGTTATCTATGATTTCCTAGTTTACTAAACCTCAGCTCAAGTGCCCTAAGTACTCACCTTAGTATCAAGATGCATGGCAGAACAGCTGCAAATTCAAGAGAAAACTCTAAAGAAAAAAAAATGTGATGATAATTAGTCTTAAAATGATAATGTGGATATCTTGGACACAATCCTAACACAATCACTGATTTGTTGTATTACATGGACACATAGTAGTTAAGTATTGTTAAATATATTGCTAAAACAGGCACAATCCTTACACATTTCCAATTTGTATTCTTTATATGGGCACAAAGAAAAAAACCCTAAAGTTACATAAAAGCCTGCTGTTGTACATGAGATGATTAGATGGGTAACAAAGAGAAGAGCCCACCCATGCTATCAACATGAGAACAGAGTAGAATTTGACATTAAATGGTGAGATTTATTCTTTATATATACAGTAATAAAATTGAGAAAAATTCCAATTATGTGCCTCATCTGTTAAATTGCTCATGCATATGCATAGACTGAGTGAATGAGACCAGATGGATCAATCAGTAAATTAGATTGTTTATTGATTGCACTTGAAAGCATATTTAAAAATCTTTCAGAGACACACACATACATGTATTCAAGGGCATCCTTTCATACAGTAAAAAACTGAATTATTCAAGAAATATTGCTGACTTAGTCGATTGTGTGAAATAGAGTAGAAATATAAAGCACTTTTTATTGCTGTATACCCCAAGTTATGCTGCAAATGTACTAAAGATAGTGATGCCAAAAATATATAAATGATATTGAAAAGAAAAATATATATGAATATTTATATTTATCAGAATAAGAATACATTTTCTAAAGTCTATCTATAACTAAAGTTAGAACCCAAAAGGAAACACTCATAGACATAACTGTATTAAAATTTGAACTTAGTTACCTCAAAATCATCCATAAGCATGTAGATAATAAACTAGAGACATTTAGCAACAAGTATAAGTTAATGTTAATCTAAATAACTCCTTTGAATTAATGAAAAATATCTAAAAAAATCTTAAATAATGGTAAAGTGCCACAAGAAATTTGAAAAATGAAAATAAAAAGCAATAGTTCAACAAACATGTAAAGCTGATGAGCGCTTAAATGTGTAGGTGGAACAAGACTTTCCTGTTGACAAGGTTATGAGAAGTAGTCATTCACAGCTTCTGTTGTTAAGAGTAGAAAGGTCACCTTTCTAACAGACAGATTTAGAAGTATTCTTAAATATTAACAAATTTGAAAATGTATAAACCCATAGATGCAGCATTCCATTTAGGCATTACCCTCAAGAAACAATCACAAATACTACCACAGATGCTTGAATGGATATGGTCATCTATTGTTTGCTGTTAGGAAAAATGAAGTTTGGCTACCTAAACATTTTGGTCAATATAAGTTTAAGAAGTGAAGTAATTTCTATAATCTTTTTTTAAAAAAAGTACTTGGCAGTATACATCAAGAATTACATTAAAATAAAAATAATTCCATTTTAAATATATTTATAATCTTTGGCACTTTGATTCATTTTCTAGCATTTTCTCCCAAGGACATAAACAGGAATACATATAAAGCTAATTCCTACAGATGTTCATCCAAATGTTGCAACAATTTGTAATCCATTGTTGGATTATGAGCATTTGGTGAGCAAATGATAGAGCCTTAAGTACAATACTATGTGATCACTTATATGTGTTACCTATAAAGATTTTTAACTTCTTGGAAAAACGCATATGTTGAGCATCAGAATAATAGGAAAGTTGATAAGATAGTAGCCCTGTGACCAAACTAGCACTCAGTCATTTCCTCTACGACTCCTCTAAACTCCAGTTTCACAAGCTACAACAAAACTATATAACTATATATCCCATACAAGGATGTTGTGATGTCAGGATTACATAAAATCATGAATTATTCCATAGGCACATGTTCAATGAGAATTAACTACAATGTTTGTGGGGTACATGAGTCCACAATAGATTGTTGTAACTGTTTTAAAATGCAATGTAAATAATATACTACAAAACTAACAGTGGTTGCCATGGACTGGTGCGATAATCAGTAACTAGCTTTCTTGCATACATTTTCCAGATTTTTCTACTTCTATGCTCTTTAAAGTATGTAGGTTTGGCTTTAGTTTTGCTTTGTTTCTAAATGGAATAGAGACAAAGGATTTTGGGAGGGAAGAGTAATGAAACAAGCAGCAGTCACTGCCAGCACCTGGGCTACCAGTCCAGAGCCTCCATCATCAGCACCATCTGCCACACAACAAATGATTACAGTCCTGGCCAGGGGGTTGGTGTGATGGCCAGAGCAGTGGTTCTGAAGTTGTGCTTGGTATCAGGACCAAGACCAGAGCTGAGGGTAGTAGGCATGCCAGCGGCACACCTCCAGAGCTTTTCAGAGGGTGGAACTAAAATGGAACCCAAGAGTTTTAATTTTTAATAACACCTCCACCTGTGATTCTAACTCATGCCAAAAATTGAATCCCCCAGGCTACAGTATGGTATAAATGCAGCCAAAGTCCCATGTTGTATCCCCAAGAGACTTTCACAGGGAGCATGTTTGAGTGCCTGCAGGCTTCAGGCCTGTTTACTGTCATATGTCTCATCATGCCAGAGCCAGGTTAGAGCATGAATGGGAAGGCAATTATCCTTCTCATCTCCATATCTTTCTCCACTCTACTAAGTCAATAACTCAAAAATCAAGGGGTGCTGTCAGTGCATCAGTAACAGTGCCTTTGCCAGGCCATAGGAGACATGGCTTGAAAGCAAATGATTTGAAAAGCTGTTCAATGTAGTGGGATTGATGTTTGAGAGAGCAGAGTAGTTTTGATTTTCAGAGGCATTGGCATTGGTGAGAGTCCACATACTTAGTGCTTGCATATCTCCTCCTTCAGCATTTCCTCTAGGTTCGTTCCATCTAGCTATACATTATATATAACATTGCCTTAAATGTATTGTGTGTTTTGAGTTCTGAATTCATCTGAAGTCCAGAGTGTCCCAACACATAAGATCAATTGAACAGATATAAGTTCAAAGTCTTTTTACCCAAAGTAATGACAACTTAAGAGCACCCAGGATGCAATCCTGCAGTCTTTGTAACATTCATACATCTAATTTTCACTGGCCCTTCTGTAAATTCCATTCATGTTTGCTTTTGAAAGTACTTTTCAATTAGAAATCATCCCCAGGATTTTACACTGTGTTCAGTTCTCAGTGTCAGAAAATGATTGTGTAATTACACTAGGGTTGTTTAGGAAGTGTGGGAAGCATTTTTTGTGTTCTTGCTTTGTGAATTTGAGCCCAGTGGAGTTACATACCTGACTTTTCTACAGATCCAGGTTCCCTCTTTGCATTTGTGGTGTTAGCAGAAAGTGAATGAGGCTTTGGCATCCTCCAGATTTAGCCCCAGATCCATAGTTCACTAAACTTACACAAACTATAGAATACTCTTTCTCCACTTTTAAAATAAAAGAAAAAATGATCATGTGGATTTAAAGGTTTGAAGATGGATGATTTATGTATACAATATATATAAAACTCAGGTTTGTCATTTATAGTTACTGCTATAAAAGCAAAATAAAGTATGCAAATGACTCAAGCAGGAAATGTTAGCTAGTGGAAGACAAGACAGAATCAAGATGGCCTGTGATCCCAGCTTTTCAGGAGGCTAAGAAAGAAGGAACACAAGGCCAGCTTGGTTTACAGAGTTAGTATGAAGCCACTTTGAGCAGCTCGGTTAGACCCTGTTTCAAACTACAAAACATAGAGCAGGCTGAGGGTGGTGAATTTGTGAAGTTACTGCATAACATGTGGAAGACCCTGGGTTCAATCCCCAGAACCATACAAACCAACACAGAAAAAATTCAAAACTTTCAACTGTGACATTTAACAAATATTTAATTTAGGCTTCAGAAGTAGGTTATTACTTGCTGATTTCAGTAGATATTCTAACGTCTTTGGTCTTTGTTTCACTAGGTTGTATTATATATTGGTCCTTGTTGAGTATCGTCTTTCTATTCCCTTCGTACACTCTTCATTTGCCTTTCACTTTTTTTGTACCATCCATCTCTATGTCTCTTTTTAAAAAAATCTGTATTTACCCTCAGAGTGGTGGTATTTATTATTCAGGATCCAACCACAAACATCTGATCAGCCTTTTACTATAATCTTTCATGGGTTTGACTATGAATTCACTGATAAGCACAGGAATCATATTCATATAGCACAGTATTATATTCTAACTGTATACTAATAATGCCAAAGAGAAATATTTGGAGTTTTCTTAAAATTTCAGCTATCTCTATTGATGTTGCATCACCATTTACTCTTTTGCATAAACCAGACATCTATATTCCTGAATCTTTTTATCTGCTTCTATCATTCCTTATGTGTCCCGAGACATAGTTATTTCTCATGACATGGCATGTCTATTTCTTCCTTGACTGTCACCTGCAACTTTTGTTCCTTTCATAATTTCTCCATGGATTCCCATTGTCTTTCCTCTCAGCCCCATGCCTATGCTAAACTGTTCTCAATATGGCTGCAACAGAATAGTATAGTGTGAGTTAAAATGAGACCTACCCATGTTTAAGTACCATTTTTATGTCTTATGATCAAGCTACTTAACTTCTCCTAGATTACTGTAAAATGCAGATAATACTTATTCATGCCACATTGTTGGGAACAATTGATTTGAAAAATGTATGTGCTAAAAAAGGAACTCCAATTAAATTGCATGCTATTACTTTTGATAAAACTATGCTTTGCAGAACAGCTCTCTCATAAGTCTATTGGCATTCATCTGTCAACATTGTTTCTCTTATGTTCTTTGTTCTGGAGTAGCCTATTTCTAAACTTTTTACTGTATCCATGTATTCTCAGGGCTTTGACACCTCTCTGGCCTTATCTAGATTTTTCTCCCTTTGAAAACATGTACTTTCCTGACAAATGTAGCCTTTTCCTGCAGAATTCATGTCACCTGAGTTAGAGAGATGGTCTTTGGCATTACCTAGCTGCCCATACATCCTAGCTTGCCTTGAATACCTCACAACCAGAGCCTTTCTGTAAGTTTTAAGAATAGCCTCTTTCATTCTCAATTGGTTGGATAATGTTTCAGAGTCCCCTCACTTGTTCCCAGGCCAACTAAAAAGTTCCCTATCTTCTGTGTCTATAGTTCTAGAAACCATCCCACATCTGCTTTGTATCTCATATCTTTCAATGTTTCTTATTTCACAAACTCTCACTTCTCCAAGTCTCTCAGACTATTGCAACTTGCAAAATACAAATTCCACTTAATTTTCCTTTCCACAATTTATTTCTAACACAATGCCAAGAAAGTATGAGAATCTTTGTATTAATTACATTATTCTATTTTCCCTATTGTATTTTATCTATGTAAGGCAAATAAAATGTGTGAGAAAAATTGGAAAATTAAATGTGAGCAAAGTGTTAACTCTATTGTGTTTGCAACATATCTACATTAGCTATGATCACCATAGAGAATGAATAGCATTGTGAATGCTGTCCTGCCCAGCCCATCATGGTTTTGTGCTATACTGCCCATCTTTTATTTACCTATTAACTCCTGTCTTTTGCATTTCTCCTTTGTTACCTGCCACAAAACTATTCATTGTGTCACAAAACATGTGTAAATTCTATTTGCTTTTGTTTTTTTCTGCTCTCAACCATTGACAAGTTTCTCAAAAAACTCTGTGTGACCAAGTAACTATAACAATATCTTGCATTTAATGACAGGATATCTCACTTTAGCTTTATTTAGGCACTAATATACTTCACATTTAAATGTATGAGTGTTATATATTCTGTATCTTTGGTGTTATAGACCGAAACTGGATTGTGGATTTCTTTGTAGTTTTACATTATGCTTTCTGGCTCATATTTTGTAGATAGTCTATATCCATCTTCTCCATCGGTGCTGAAAGATATTTCATTGTGTTTTGCTAAGACAGCTTCATCTGGAAAGGATCAGAAGTCCAAATCTAATCTAGAACCTAGAGAACAAGTCTTTAAAAAGCTGTACTGCCATAAGCAACAGAAGTGTATACAATTGTGTCGGGTTTACCTCGGCCAGCAAGGAAACACCACCAGCAAGGAAACACCACCACGACTCTTCTTCATGCAGTTTATTCAGGAACCTTGTACATCAGTTTCTGCTCCTCCCAGCCCCAGTAAGCCCTTAAATATGCGCTCACTGCCCAATCAGCTCATGCCACCTGGCAATCCCAGATAGGCCAAAGAAGGAGGAAGCACACAAGATCTACCAAGCCCTTCCAAATAAGGCTTGTTTACAGCTAAACTCAGACTACCTAGCATCCAGCCAGGCTCCAACTTGGGGCTAGCTTGTTGACAGCTAAGCTTGAACTACCTGGCATCCAGCCAGGCACCACCTTGGGGATATGGCTTCCCAAACAATTGAACAACATAATTGTATTCAGCCATACACATGGATACCAAATAGAACTGAGTATACATTTGAACTGCAGAACCCTTGGGTTACTAGAAGATGTTGGGAAGGGATCGTGGGAATCACTTTTTGCCTCCAACGTAAAGACATTTATTTATTTATTTTTATGATAATAATTTTTATTTAAATTTTAAACAAGTTTGGGGTTTTTTCTCTTTTTAAATTATTTACTTATTTTTTGTTTAATTTTATATTACCACTTCATTTCTCCCTCCCACCTCTCCATAATACTCTTTATATATATAATATATATATATGTATATATATATATATACATATATATTATATAACCAAGTCCATTTAAATGAAAGCAAACATTAATAGACAATATGTGGGAATTTGGGCATCATTCTTTCCAAATCACTTCCTGCTGATAGGGGGCACTGTCATGGGGGATTCTAAGAAGATGCAGAAATCCTGCTTTGTCCAGCTGTTTTGAATGTAGAATCACCTGGTACTCTGTTTCAGGCAGTCTGGCTTGATCAAACCACATTAGTCTGGAAGGAATCCACAGCTTTTCATTTTCTGTTGAAACAAAAATAGAAATCCTTTTCACCAGTAACTTGTCCTTGAACTTAAATTTTGGAGTCAAGGCGTTTTTTTTATTTAATTTATTATTTTACATGTCGATCTCAATAACATCTCCCTCGCTTCCTCCTTCCCTCCTTCACTCCCTTTTACCCTCTCTGGCCTTTCACATGCACTCTAACCACCCTCCCCTCCCATCCCCCCACCCCAATTCCATATGTAGGGGAAGGCCATTCAGTTGGGGTCATGTAGATCTGACAGGTCATGTGAAGTAAGGACTAGGGCTTCTCTCCTGTCTCTAGATTAAGGCCTTTATTCCTCCATGGGGGATGTGTTTGCAAGGTCCTTTTGTGCACCAGGGATACATCCTGGCTCCATTGTCTGAGGTCTCTTAGATTGCTCAGTCCTTCTGGCTGAGACCCATATTCAGGGGGGCCTGAGTCAGTCCCATGCTGGCTTCCCAGCTATCAGTCTGGTGGCCCCTTAGCTCCTCCATGTTCAGGTAAGCTGTTTCTATGTGTTTCTGCCGCCTGGTCTTGTCCTCTCCATCTGCATCTGGGTTCTAGTTCGACTAAGTTTTTATGTATGGGTGTTTGCTCCTGTTTCCCACAGACATTAGTTGAGGGCTCCATGAATAAGTTAGTTGTTGATCTCACTCTCCGGAAAGGGCATTTATGGTAGCCTTTCCACGGAAGCTCAAATTGTTACTTGGCAGGAGTCTTGTAGTTCTCGAGACCTTTCTTTGTGTTTAATTTTATCTTCAAACCAATATTGGCTACCTCTTTTATGCACTCTCTCTCTCTCTCTCTCTCTCTCTCTCTCTCTCTCTCTCTCTCTCTCTCTCTCTCTCTCTGTCTGTCTGTCTTTCCAGTCTTCTGTTCCTAACCAAGCTCAGTCTTCCTGGTCTCACGTGTTTTCCTTTCCTCCTCCTTGTTTTCTCCTACTTCTCTTTCCATTCGCTGCCCTCCCCTCCTGCCACTTCCTCTGTGCTCTGAGGGATTTATCCCTTCCCACTTCTGTGAGGGACTTTATATGAATCTCTTAGAACACATCTTGGATCCTAGTTGCTCTGGTGGTGTGAATTATAGGTTAGTGATCCTTTGCTCTATGTCTAAAATCCATATATGAGTGAGTACATATTGTGTTCCTATTTTGTGACTGGGTTACCTCATTGAGGATGGTTTCTTCAAGTGCCATCCACTTGCCTGAGAATTTCAAGATACTATTATTTTTTTTCTGCAGAGTAGTATTCCATTGTGTAGATGTGCCACATCTTCATTAACCATTCTTCAATTGAGGGGCATCTAGGCTGCTTCCAGGTTCTTGCTATTACAAATAGTGCTACTATGAACATAGTTGAACAGATGTCTTTGTTGCATGGATGTGGATCATTTGGGTATATGCCTAAGAGGGGAATTGCTGGGTCCTGTGGTAAACTAATTCCCATATTCCTGTGGAACCTCCATACTGATCTCCAAAATGGCTGTATGAGTTTGCACTCCCACAAGCAGTGGAGGAGTGTTCTACTTTCTCCACATCCTCTCCAACATGAGTCATCATTGGTGTTTCTAATTTTAGCCATTCTGGCAGGAGTAAGATGGTATCTCAAGGTTGTTTTGATTTGCATTTCCATGATAGCTGAGGATGTGGAGCACTTTCTTAAGAGTCTTTCAGCCTTTTTGATTTCCTCTATTGAGAAGTCTTTCTTCAGTTCTGTACCCCATTTTTTAATAGGGTTGTTTGGAGTTTTGTTGGCTAGTTTCTTGAGTTCTTTTTTATATTTTGGAGATCAGCCCTTTTTCGGGTATAGGATTAGTGAAAATCTTTTCCCAGTCTGTGGGCTGCCGTTTGGTCTTGTCAACTGTGTCCTTTGCCTTACAGAAGCTTCTAAGTTTGAAGAGGTCCCATTTATTAATTGTTTCTTTCAGTGTCTGTGCCCCTGGAGTTATGTTCAGGAAGCGGTCTCCTATACCAATTTGTTCAAGGGTACCTCCTACTTTCTCTTCTAAGAGGTTCAATGTGGCTGGACTGATGTTGAGGTCTTTGTTCCATTTGGACTTGAGTTTTGTGCATGGCAACAGACATGGGTCCATCTGCAGTCTTCTACACACCCTCATCCAATTGTGCCAGCACCATTTGTTGAAGATGCTGTCCTAGCCCCATTGTATAATTTTAGCTGTTTTGTTGAAAATCAGGTGTTCATAGGTGTGTGGGTTAATGTCAGGATTTACAATTCGATTCCATTAGTCTACCTGGTTTTTTTTTTTTTTTTTTTTTTTTTTTTTTTGTGCCAATACCAGGCTGTTTTCAGAACTATAGCTCTGTAGTAGAGCTTAAAGTCAAGAATGGTGATGCCTCCTGTAGTTGTTTTATTGTATAGGATTGTTTTGGCTATCCTGGGTCTTTTGTTTTTCCATATAAAGTTGATTATTATCCTTTCAAGGTCAGTGAAGAATTGTGGTGGGATTTTAATGGGGATTGCATTGAATCTGTAGATTGCTTTTGGCAAGATTGCCATTTTTACTATGTTTATCCTACCTATCCAAGAGCATGGGAGATCTTTCCACTTTCTGGTATCCTCTTTAATTTCTTTCTTTAGAGCCACAAAGTTCTTATTGTATAGGTCTTTTACTTGTTTGGTAAGCATTACACCAAGATCCATTATGTTGCTTGTAAAGGGTGATGTTTCTCTGATTTCTTTCTCTGTCTCTTTGTCTTCTAAAAAAAAAGTAGGGCTACTGATTTTTTTTTGAGTTTATGATGTATCCTGCTAGTTTCCTGAAAGCATTTATCAGCTGTTGGAGTTCCCTGGTAGAGTTTATTGGGTAGCTTATGTAAACTATCATATCATCTGTGAATAGAGACAGTTTGACTTCTACCTTTCCAATTTGGATCCCCTTGATCTCCGTTTTTGTCTTATAGCATTAGCTAGAACTTCTGGTACGATATTAAAGAGATATGGAGAGAGAGGACAGCCTTGTCTTGTTCCTTATTTTATAGGAATTGGCTTAAGTTTCTCTCCATTCAGTTTGATGTTGGCAGTTGGTTTGCTATATATTGCTCTTATTATGTTTAGATATGTTCCTCTTATCCCTGACCTCTCCAAGACCTTTATCATGAAAGGGTGTTGCATTTTGTCGAAGGCTTTTTCAGTATCTAGTGAGATGATCATGTGGTTTTTCTTTTTCAGTTTGTTTATATGGTGGATTACGTTGATAGATTCTCATATGTTAAACCATCCCTGCATTGCAGGGATGAAGCCTACTTGGTCATGTTGGATGATTTCTCTGATGTATTCTTGAATTCGGTTTGCCAGTATTTTATTGAGTATTTTTGCATCGATGTCCATCAGGGATATTGGTCTGTAGTTTTTTTTTTTCTTAGTTGTGTCTTTGTGAGGCTTGGGTACCAAGGTTATTGTGGCCTCATAAAAAGAGTTTGACAATGAACCTTCTGTTTCTATTTTGTGGAACTGCTTGAGGAGTAGTAGTATTAGTTCTTCCTTGAATGTCTGGAAGAATTCTGCACTGAATCCATCTGGCCATGGACTTTTTTTGGGTGGAATGCTTTTGATGATGGCTTCTATTTCATTGCGGTTTATAGGTCTATTTAAGTTGTTTGTCTATTCTTGATTTAATTTTGGTAAGGGATAGTTATCCAGAAATTTGTCCATTTCCTTTGAATTTTCAATTTTTGTGGAATACAGATTTTCAAAGTATGACCTGAAAATTGTCTGGATTTCCTTTGTGTCCTATTTTATGTTTTCCTTTTCCTTTCTGATTTTGCTAATTTGCATGTTCTCTCTCTGCTTTTTCGTTAATTTGGATAAAGGTTTGTCTATCTTGTTGATTTTCTCAAAAAACCAACTCTTCGTTGCATTGATTTTTGTATTGTTTTCCTGGTTTCTATTTTGTTGATTTCAGCCCTCAAGTTGATTATTTCCTGGCTTCTACTCCTACGGGGTGAGTTCGCTTCTCTCTGTTCTAAGGGTTTCAGTTGTGCTGTTAATTCTCTTATGTGACTATCCTCTGTTTTCTTTATATGGGCACTTAGTGCAATGAACTTCCCTCGTGGCATTGCTTTCAAGGTGTCCCATAAGTTCAGGTATGTTGTGTCCTCATTCTCGTGGAATATTAGAAAGTCCTTAATTTCTTTCTTTATTTCTTCTTTGACCCAGGTGTGGTGCAATTGCACATTGTTCAGTTTCCATGAGCTTGGAGGTTTTCTGCTATTTGTGTTGTTGTTGAATTCCAATTTTAAAGCATTGTGGTCTGATATAATACAGGGGACTATTCCTATTCTCTTTCATCTGCTGAGGTTTGTTATGCCACCTAGTATGTGGTCGATTTTAGAGAAGGTTCCATGTGGAACAGAGAAGAAGGTATATTCTTTTGTGTTTGGATGGAATGTTCTATAGATGCCTGTTAACCCCAGTTGAGACATAACTTCTGTTAGTTCTTTTGTTTCTTTGTTGAGTTTCTGATTTGTGGTCCTGTCTAGTGTTGAGAGTGGTATACTGAAGTCTCCCACTATAAGTGTGTGAGGTTTTATGTGAGCTTTGAGTTTTAGTAGCATTTCTTTTATGAATGTGGGTGCCTTTGTATTAGGGGCATAGATGTTCAGAACTGAGACTTTGTGTTGATGGATTTCTCCTGAGATGAATATGAAATGACCGTCTTCATCTCTTTTGATTAATTTTGGTTTGAAGTCTAACTTGTTAGATATTAGGATAGCTATGCCTGTTTGCTTCTTATTTCAATTTGATTGGAAAATCTTTCCCCAACCCTTTACCCTTAGGTAATGTCTATCTTTGAAGCTAAGATGTGTTTCTTGTATGCAGCAAAAGGATGGATTCTGTCTTCATATCCATTCTGTTAGCCTGTGTCTTTTTATAGGTGAGTTAAGACCATTAATGTTGAGGGTGAGTAAGGACCATTGATTGTTGATGCTTGTTTGATTTAGGTTTGTTGTTGGCAGTGGTATTGTGAATATATTAGTTCTGCTTTACCCTTGGTTTCTAGTTTAGTTGGATTATCTGTTGCCTACATTTTTGTGAGCATAGTTACCTTGCTTGTGTTGGAGTTTTCTTTCAAATACTTTCTGTAGGGCTGGCTTTGTAGATACGTATTGGAAAAATCTGATTTTGTCATTAAATATTTTGTTTTCTCCATCTATAGTGATTGAGAGTTTTGCTGGATATAGTAGCCTAGGCTGGCATCCATGTTTTCTTAATACTTTTAGAACATCTATTCAGGACCTTCTGGCCTTGAGGTTTTCCATGGAGAAGTCAGGTGTAATTTTGATAGTCTGTCTTTATAGGTTACCTGTCCTTTTTCCTTCGCTGCTCTTAATATTCTTTCTTTATTCTGTATGCTAGGTGTTTTGATTATTATATGTCGAGGGGTCTTTTTTCTTTGGTCCAGCCTATTTGGGGTTCAGTATGCTTCTTGTACTTTCATGGGCATGTCCTACTTTAGATTTGGAAAGTTTTCCTCAATGATTTTTGTTGAATATGTTTTCAGCACCTTTGAGCTTGGTTTCCTCGCCTTCCTCTATGCCTATTATTCTTAGGTTTGGCCTTTTCATGGTGTCCCACATTTCCTGGATGTTTTGTGTTAAGGAGTTTTTGGATTTATGATTTTCTTTGGTTGATGAATCTATTTCTTCTAGTTTATCTTCTGTGCCTGTAAATAAGCTTGTTTTATATGTCATTCCCAGTTCCCTTTCCCTCCCCTCCTCCCCTGTACCTCCAACCCCAATTCTATCCCCTTTCTGTCCCCCAGGGAGGGTGAAGTCTTCCATGGGAATCTTCAAAGTCTGTCATATTATTTGGATCAGGGCCTAGGCCCTCCCCCATGTTTCTAGGCTCAGAGATATCCTTCTATGTGGAATGGGCTCCCAAAGCCCATTTGTATACCAAGGTTAAACAATGATCTGCTACCAGAGGTCTCATAGACTGTCCCGTCCTCCCAAGTAACACTCATATTCAGGGAGTCTGGGTCAGTCCTATGCTGGTTTCCCAGCTACCAGACTTGGGTGCATCAGGTCCCCCTTGTTCAGGTCAGATGATTCTGTGGGTTTCTCCAGTCTGGTTTTGACCCCTTTGCTCATAACTCCTTCCTCTCTGCAATTAGATTCCAGGAGTTCGGCTCAGTGTTTAGCTATGTCTGCATCTGCTTGAGAGACCTTGTCCCTTTCCCCTTCTCCAGGGGACCATGTATATCTCTCTTAGTATCCTCTTGTTTTCTAGATTTTTTGGTGATTCTAATCTATGCTGAGTACAACCAGTTGAGATTTAAGGTGGCATTATCAATTCTCTAATGACTCCCTCTTTCCCTTCCCCAAAATAACAACTGCTATTGTTTAAGTTGTTCAAGAAAAATTTCACACCAAGGACAAAAATATCAAGACATCAGTCTCAGAGATTAAAACAATTACAGCAATTCTGTATCACAACAGAGTCAGCTTACAAGTGTCTAGAAATATTTCTGACTATTTCATGAGATAGAAGGGATGCTTTCAGAAATCACCTATGTTTTATTCCTAATGAAGTAAAGGAGATCAGGACCTTCATTGAGAAAAAGCAGACCTGGAGAAGAAGAACATGCTACATAATAAAAATGGCAGTACTTAAATACAAATCTTATTTGAAAATAGTAAAAAACAGATTTGACATTACAGCTAACCAAATCACCCATACCCAGGATACCAATTAAAAATTATTCCAGAAGTAATGAGCCAAGAGGTTAGTCATGAAGATGAAAACAATAGAATCAATAAATGGATTTTAATTGATCAGTAAAGATACAATAAAATAAATTTTAAATTTGGGAGAATAAAAAGGACACAGATAGTAATTTGTTTACCATGCCCATGTAACATTATTAATCAGTCTATGGCACAGAATGCACCTTGTTATTACTTCTAAATTATAGAATACATTAATGATGAAAGACGAGAAGGAGGCTTTAAGAAGAGAATACTATGATCTCTTCAATAGTACCATGTTTCTCCTGGTTAACTTTTTTCTTAATTCTCGTTTTCATTGTTCTAAGCTCAAAGACAGTGGAAGTATCTTGAGGTGGTATGAAGGATTAAAACTTGCTATTGATATGAGAAGGCATCCTGGTATATTACATAGCAGATTATATTTCATTCAAGTTTTTTGTTTTGGCAAAGTCATTCATAATACAGTTAAAGCACCGAAAGAGAAATCAAGAAGGTCTTAAGTCACTTGTGTTGTTTTTTTATGTTGTTTTATTGTATCAAATTGGAGGCATAGCAGTGCCCCTTATTTTAGCATTGCTAAGGCAAGCTGCCCCTTCCCATCCCCAGTGTCCTATGATTGCTGCTTGATGGTATAGGGGTATTGCTTTGTCATTACCTACACTGGCACAAGCCTGGCTGGAATGCCTATGGACATAACTGAACAAGGTCAGCTCCCTGATATTTGAAAACCAAATCATATGTGGGTGATTGGGAAATTCAGATTCTTGCCTGAAAACTTTCCTTTGAAGGTTTTGTACTAAGATAAAGAAATGTAAGCATCAAAACATACAAAATTATGTTAACAGCTTGGGAGAAAAATCCTACAGATGGCAAAAGAAGCCCTTTATGAAGATTGCTGCCCTAGATTTGCATATTCATGGAAAGGGTGATGTTGGGTTATGGAAGTATTGTTTTACTCTCTATATTAATATGTGTCTTGTAAAAATTTGAAATTAAATGTTCTTTTATAACTGAAAGACAGAAGAGGACTAAAAGAAGAAGAGGAAAACATCACAATGCATTTCCAACTCTCTTGATTGGCTCATGTTACTTAGAAAAGTGGTACTATAGATAACTCAAAGTTGCAAATGATATAGCGAAAATAGTATAATCAATTAAAGATACACACACACACACACACACACACAAATAGTTTTTAATGAAATTAAATACATAGGCCTAGAGACTTTTTGTTATTCATAAAATAAACTTTCTACAAAGCATTATAATTTGAAGTAGTTTTTTCTTCCTGGATAGAACATACAATAGCACTTATAATAAACTTATGAGAACACAGGAAACAGAAATTAGCCCTTATTTAATATGCAGTTGCCATATGCATAACTTTAAGGGTTTTATGTCATTAATTTATATTAAGGCATCTTAACTTCACTTAAGATGCTATGTATCCCATGCCTCCTGAGTGAGAGCCTCAGTCAGTATTCCAATATAGTCTGGGTCCACCACCCTCAACTCTAAGCACTCAATTGGTTCCTCAGAATGGTTTTAGGAACCTGGGCTGGAGAAGATAAAAATTGACAAAAGAAGCAGACAGGAAGTTAGTGACAGTATGTAACCTTTTCCTGTCCCACTTTTTTTCCATCTTATAGCTGTCACAAAATGTCATCAAAAGCCCTCTATAAGGACATGCAAAGCCTAGAGAAAAGGCCCTGACTCCACAGAATTCGTTTTGTTTCCATCATGTGCAACAAAAGCAAAGAAAACATTCAGTATTTTTAAGAGGGGCACCTGGGTTTTTATGTCATTTAACCATCACAATAATGCTTCAAAGCTTGTCATTACCATCTGTGTAACAGCTAAAGAAAAGGAAATGAAATAATTTGTTCCAAGTTATACCTTTCTTTGAAGACAAAACAAAAGTCAAAACCTAAGGTAGATTTTCCTGGGATACCTAGACTCTGAAATTTCCAAAGACAATTAAATAAATTACTAGTCACTGGAAGGAAGCTTGTTGCCACTGCACAAGTTCAACTGTCAATTGCAACTAAACTTCACCCTCAGATATGGTCAGTTAGCCACACATAGTAGCTTCTCTAAAAATTGTGTTACTTTTATTTTAGTTATTTATGTATTTAAATTAGAAACAATCTTATTTTACATATCAGTCTCAGTTCTCTCACGAACCCCCATCCAATCCCTCTTTTGCTCCATAGAAAAGGTGAGGGCTTTTATGTAGGATCATCAAAGTTTGTTACATCATTTGGTACCAGGCCTAGACCCTCGCCCACATGTGTCTAGACTGAGTATCCCTCTATGGGGAATAGGCTCCCAATATCCATTCATACACTAGATATAAATGCTGTTTCATTATTAGGGGCCTCATAGATTGCCCAGGCATCCTAACTGAAACCCACATGAAGAGAGCCTGATTCTGTCCTATGCTAGTTTCCAAGCTGTCAGTCTGGAGTCCATGAGCTCTCCCTTGTTCAGTTCACCTATTTCTATGGTTTTATCCAGCATGGTCTTGACCCCTTTGCTCATTAGTACTCCCTTTCTGCAACTGGATTCTAGGAATTTGGCTAAGTGCTTAGCTGTAGGTCTGTTCAGCTACTGGATGAAGGTTCTAGGATGGCATAGAAGGTAGCCATCAATCTCATTATAGGGGAAGGGCATTTAAGGTAGCCTCTCCACTATTGCTTATATATTCTTAGTTGGGGTCATCCTTGTGGATCTCTGGACATTTTCCCTAGTGCCATATTTCTCTATAAACCTATAACAGCTCCCTCTATTGTGGTATCTCTTTTCTTGTTATCCTCTATTCTTTCTCTGAATCAATCTTCCTGGTCCCTCATGTTTTCCTCCCCACTCCTCTTCTCCCCTTCTCTTCCTCCTAACTCTCTCTCCCATTCTCTCATGCTCCCAATTGTCTCATGAGGACCATGTATGTTTCTCTTAGGGTCATCCTTGTTTTTTGGCTTCTCTGAATGTATGGATTGTATGCTTTATTTCTAATATACATATATGTGTGAGAGCATACCACATTTGTCTTTTTGTGTCTTGGTTACCTCTCTCAGGATGGTTCTTTTAGTTCCATCCGTTTGCCTGCAAATTTCAAGATTCCATTCTTTTTGTTCGCTGAGTAATTCTCCATTGTGTAGATGTACCACATTTTCTTTATCCATTCTTCAGTTGAGGGGCATGTAGGTTGCTTTCAGGTTCTGCATATTACAAATATGCTTCTATGAACATAGATGAACAGAAGTCATTGTTGTATAAATGTGCATCCTTTGAGTATATGCCTAAGAGTAGAATTGCTGGATCTTGTGGTAGACTAATTCCCATTTTCCTGAAATTGTGTCACTTTTCAAAAACTGAAAGATAACCCAAACTTAAGGATTTATGTTTTTTTTCTTGAAAATATAATCAGAACTTATCATAACTGGAAGGAATCTTATACTGGGTATCTCTTATTTCCTTATCTGGTGCCTGAACTCAGGGATTTCTTCTGGACACCCCTGTCCATCCATTTAATACACAGAATACTTCTGCCTTCCTGGTTCATTCAAGATTTAATTCTTCACTTCTTAAATGGGCAATATCATTAAGACAACCACTCAAGAAGAGTTAGTGTGGTCATTATAGACAATCATGATAATTTTAAAATTAGGAGGGACTATGTGATCTGTTCTGTCACCAGACTTAAATTTTTGTATTACCTGTCAAAAGAGGATCTATGTCAAGAAACTACTTCCTTGCTTCCTAGGTTTGGGAGTGATTCTTGTGTGCCTCAAAACTTAACTTTACATTTTAATTCATATTTGTATATGCATGTGTATGTGATCCCCTAAGAAGGATGTGGTGGTCTATAAGCATCAGTTTTCTGGCCAGTCAGGGTCGTGCTGCCCTTGAGCACCAATTAAACACATGGATGCTATATTAATTGTAAATCTGTTGGCTAATGACTAGGGCTTCTTGTTGGCTAGCTCTATCTTAATCATTAACTTGTTTCTATTAATCTATGTATTTCCATGTGGTCTTGGCTTACTGGTAAATTCCTGGACCTGTGACTCCTTTGGCAGTCTACATGGTGGCTCCTCTGGTGGGCCCTTTCTGCCTACCTTTCCCAGAATTCTCCTCATCCTAGTCCTACCTATCTTTCTGCCACATTGGCCAGACAATGTTTTATTCATCGACTAATAAGAGAAACATATATACAGAAGAAGTCCCCCATCAGAGAACCAAATTTGATACTGGAATGTCCTCCTCAATTGTGTCTTCAACTTGTTTTTGAGACATGGTCTTTCCATGAACCTATAGTTCATAGCTTTAACTAGACTGGCAGAGCCAGGGATCCTTCTGTATGTCTCCTCAGCATTAGGATCACAGACACAAGACACCATGCCTGGCTTTTGATCTGGGTGCTGAGGGATGTGAACTCAGCTCCTGATGCTTGAACAGCAGGCATTTTCCTAACCAAGCTATCTCCCAGTACTTCATAGCTTTTTAAAACCACACAGTATTAAAATTGTTAGACTTAGGAACATAAGAATGATTGGATATTTCAAGGTTAATAATATTTTGGCAAATCCAGATTGTATTTTTAAATGTACGTCAGCAAACTTATTTAGAGAGAATTTTAAGGGCTTTGGGGGAAAGGGATTTTATAAATCCAAATAACTACAGTGACTGAATGGATTTTCCCTCTTTTCTTTTTCATTATTTTTTCTACCTAAAAGCTGAGAGCTTTTTGAGATCAATCCTTTTGGGGATGGTAGCTGTGGGGCTTATAAAAATCCTCTATTGGTCACCAAGTGTATATCAATATCAGAAAAAAGTAATTGTTGACTTATACATCAAAAGATTTATTTTTGAATTATTGTATGGGTTTTTGAAATTTTTGATAGCAATAAACATATCCTATAATGCCTAGATTTGTTTTCCTGTTTACTCTAAAGTGGGAAAGCACTTAAATTAACTTTGAAAATCTTATATGCCATTGTTCCAACTGTTGCTAGTACTTACAATGAACAGCTCTTGGTGGCTGCTAACACTATACTACAAGAGCTAAAATTAATCTTGGAAAAACATCAAAAGAAACTAAAGTAGAGAAGGGTCAAGAAATAGTCTCCAGGTTTGTAAAGCTCAGGGCTGCATTCTGTTTGGGAATGTCTACTCCCCAAATGGTCACCTTCCTTCCTTGATTATTTCCAAATGTGTTTGATGTGCAATTTATCAGTACATGAACATCCACTTAAATAAAGAAATGTTATTATGCACTGATACATTCTTGTAAAAGTATTGAAACAATGCATCTTAAAGGATAAGTTAACAAAAGCAAAAATAGATGTTTTGATATTTTCTTTCTGCAGTGGACTACTTTGTGGTTCTATTTCATTGTTTCTTTCCCAGCTGCTTCCCAGAGTTTATTCTGGGCAATGACTGTCACATCAATGCCATTTAAATAACTATTGCTTGACAAAAGGGTTTAATTTGTCAAGAGAGTTTGAGAAATTCGAGGTTATAATGAGGCAAGTCTCCGCACCATGTGACTTCTCATTTTTAATACAGAATGCTGTTGTGAATCCCTTTGAGAGCAAGAACCCTGTGACTGATATTTCTCTGAGATAAATTTGGCAAATACTGATCCAACCACATTCTCTGAAGGTCATCTTTTTTTCCTTATCACTTTTTTTTCCAGGGAGTGTCCATGTAATCCCAGGGAAGACCTGGCCCAGCAGTCTTCACCCTTGCTGTATTATAGCTTCTAGCTCACCAATGTTTCTTTTCTTTCTTAAGACCTGTGTTTATTCCTATGCATCCAGAACCTACAATCTTGATAGATAAGTTCCACCTAAGCCTTTCTTCTTTTTTGCACATGTAAGGGTATATTAAAATTAGATAAGACATGTCCAACTGCTTTTGCTATAGTTTTTAGAATAAAAAGTTGTCTTACATTAAAGGGACTCAGTCAGTTCCTAATGTGGAACAAGACAGAAAATCACTCTTCCTGTTTCATTTTGATCATACATTAAAGCCCTAATTCCAATAATCTTCCCATTCCTATAAAAGAGTCTGCAGTTCATATTCTGTTGGTGGTGGTCAGGTTATTAATCACTACCTGACATCTGACCACCACAAGACATTTTAAGCTTCTATTCTTCAGACAATATGAATATTAATAAACATCAGATAGATTCTGTGTCACTCTGATATGATGGACCAGTCAGATCTGAAACTTTATGTGCTCTAGCTTATAAACCTTGAGGTACTGGCAGTCATTTAAATCCAGCTTTCCTCACTTGTAAATCTAACAGAAACACAATAAATCCCTCATTGTGTCTTTTGATTGTTATGAGACTTAAAACCATCTAATATAGGAAAAGTACTTGGTATAAAAAACTTAGAATGGCCTCAATATGTATAAGGTTAAAAAATTAAATATTGTTTTATTGTTCTTATAGTTATTAATGTTACTGTTTTAAATAAATGCACTGGGTCTTTTTCTAAAGAAATTTGGACCCGTTTTATAAATCAATGAAATTCAATGTCTGTTTTTCCCTTTATAATTAATTGATTATTTTTAACTTTTTGTGCCCAATTAGTGCTGGCCGTAAGCATGTGATTATGATGTCATTCACTGGAAATAGGGAATACACCATTGGTCATATTCATAAATAGTGACTATTTCAGTAGCCATCAACTGCTAATAGCTTCTCAACTTGGAGTGGGGCTGGGAGCTCCTCCCCTATTCATTTTGAAATTTTAGCTGACTTGATCTTCTGCATATCTTGTCTTGATAGCCACAGTTGCTCTGGGTTCCAGTGTGCAACAGCCATGTCTTATCCACAGGAAAATTTCTCAGAGCACTTTTTCTCATCCTTCAGCTCTTTCATACTTTTGGCTCCTGCCTCCACAATGTACCAAGAGTCTTTTGGGTGATGGTAGTGGTGGTTGTGGATATTTAGAAGACAGTTTGACAGTTTGAAAAAAAAAAAAAACTTGTTTTAGAGAATTTTGTTTTAAAGAAAACAAATAGATTCTCTCCTAGGACTTCTGATTTTTTTCAGCCATGGCTTTTGACCACCTTTAGAGCACCAGGCATGCATTTCCTTCCTCCAAATGCAATCAATGACTTGTTTGTTATTCTTGTAAACAATCTTGCTACTGTTGGACCAGTGTCTTGTCTGATAAGTGAGACAATGAGTATGAGTTCCCATAATCTTCCTTGATATTTGCTTTTGTTTCACACTGCCTTTCTTGTGACATCAGCATAACACACTACACATAGGAGCCCTCCTTGAAGGGCTGTGTCTTTTGAAGGTAGGATTACAAATGACATCAAAATAGAATTCCTTACTTCATATTGTATGGGCTTAATGTTTATTTTCATGATTTCTGGATAGTACTGCTAATGGATTTTTCTCTTCCAGTATCCCCCATAGTAGTATATTCCAGCACCATGAAAGCTAGACAGCAGGGAGCTGGTTAGTTTAGTTTAAGATTAGTTTCTCTGTGTCCTGCAACAAAATTGTATGATGTTTTTAACAGCAGTATCTTATTAACTAGTTATGGTGTGCAATCAAGAGGAATGGCAACAGTCAATGATGTTTAGGGGGACTTCTGAGTCCTCTTTTTCCATTAATTTTTTTTAGGAGGTAACCTGTGCCTAGCAGTGAGATATTCACATAACATCTCACATCTCCTGGGAATAACATTTTTTTTCACTAATGTGCAGTAGTTCTTTTCAAACATTTTTAAAAGTTACATTATTTAATTAGCTTATAATCTAGTGGGGTTTCCTAAGGTTTCTTTATAACATACAGCCTTTGCTTTGATTATCTACACCCTATGCCTCTTTTTCCCTACTCCAAACCCATCTTATTCACTGGGGGAAAAGCAGTATCTTCGACAAATGGTGCTGGGAAAGTTGGATTTCAACATTCAGGAAAGTGAAATTAGATTCTTACCTCTTACCTTGAATAAAACTCCACCCCAACTGAATTAAGGACCTTCACTTAAAACCCGATACCCTAAAACTGTAGATAAAGTACGGAGTACACTTCAGTGTATAAACACATGTAAAAAGCTTTTCTAAATAGGACTCTGGTTTTTTAGGGAGTAAGATCAACAATCAAACAATTGGAACTCATGAAACTAAAAAGTGCCTGTACAGAAAAGGAAACTGTCAATAAAGAGAAGAAGCAATCACACAATGGAAGAAAATAAACATTGCTAGTTATGCCTCTGTCCTCATTAGTTTTACGTCAAATTAACTCAAGCTAGAGAGGAGGGGGCCTCAACTGAAAAAAAAAAAAAAGTACCTGTATAAGACTAGGCTATAGACAAACTTGTGGGGCATCTTCTTAGTCAGTGATTGATTTGTGAGTACTCATTGTTGATGGGGCCACCTCTAGGTTGTGGGTCCTGGGTTCTATAAGAAAGAAGGCTGTGCAAGACATGAAGAGCAAACCAATAAGCAGATTCCCTTTCATGGCCTCTACTTTATCTCGTGCCTCCAGATTCCTGCCCTGTTAGAATTTCCTTCCCAACTTCCTTCAATGATAGACTATGATGGAAAACTCTAAGCCCAATAAACCATTCCCTCCCCAACATACTTTTGGTCATGGCATTTTGTTATACCAATAATATCTCTAACTAAGACAATATCTAACAGAGGATTAGTGTCCAGAATTTTTAAAGAACTCAGAAAACTAAATTAACAAGAAATTCCATTTTTCAATGGAATATGGAACTGAAAAGAAAGTTCTAAAAAGAAGAACCAAAATGATTAGTAAGTACTTTTAAAGCATTCATTTTCCTTGGTCTTCAGTGAAATAAACACTAACACTATATCAATACTCCATAACACCCCTACCCAAATAGCAATCATCGGGAATACAAAAAGACATCTGAATATATGTCTGGGTGTCTGGAAGGGGAAGAAAACACTGCTATACTGTTGGTGAAAGTACCAAGTAGTGAAGCCACTCTAGAAATCAGTCTGAAGTTTTCTGAAAAATCTAGAGATAGGCATAACATATAATGTAGCTATACCCTTTCTAGACATATACCCAAAGCAAACTATCTTAGTACAGTGATATTTAAGTACCCATTCATTGCTGTTTTATTCACAGTACCTAGTAAATGGAATCATCTAGATGTCCATCAACTGTTGAGTACATAATGAAAATGTGGTATACATAACAAATGGAATACTACTCAGCAGTAAAGAAAAATGAAATTGTCCGATAAATGGATGGAATGGGAAAACAGCATATTTGGTCACACAGCACCCCCCCCTGGACAAATTCCACATGTTCTTTCTCATATGAGGGTATTAGTTTTAATTCTTGTGTTTTATGTGTTTAGCATGAAGTATATATGGAAGCTTGGAGACTAGAAACAGGCCATTAGTGCACAGTATAAACTGGGGAGGGGGGAATAGAGAAATTTACATGTAATGAAAGCAAAGAAGATGGAGTATACTTGTCACAGAAGGGTTCAAACAGGTAGTGGAATGGCAGGAATCAGGAAATGAAGGGGCAGGAGAAAGCTTCAATGAAGTGAAGTATACGTAGAGAAATTACATGAGAACAAATCATCTTACAATTCAAGTTTTGAAAGAACATATGACATGAAATAACATGATACAGGTGGCAAATGTGTCCTTTACTGAAGGGCACAATGACATATATGTTGTTTCTGACTTTAAGGAGTTTTCAAAGTATCACTCAAATAATGATTAAAGTAACATGTGAAAAATAGCATAGTTAAAAAAAATAGTGATGAGCCAATGGATATAGGTCCCAATAATTTTCCTCTTTACTTGCTTTGTTTCTTGTTGCTTTTGCTGTGGTGTGTGCTCACCCAAGGCACCCTCCTTGGAGGAATCTCTTTTGAAGACAGGAGTGCAGATGACTCAACTCACAAATAGAATCCCTCACCTCTTTGTAGATGAGCTTTGAATTTCACTTCATTACTTTTTGCTTTATATTTCTTTTGCTACCATAGTAAACTATGATTTTGCCACCACATGCTAATAAATGACAGCATTTAAAGTCCACCAACATTTGTTTTACAGCTCAGGCTGTCCACCACTCAATAAATAGTGCAAATATTTTCTCTTGTGCTGTGGCTCATGAGCCATCAAATACTGTACTAAAACAATACTGATCCTGCAGCAAGATAAAGAAGAAGGCTAGCAATAAGGGCAATGTGATTTTACACTTTAATATCTAGTATTAGATCCAAAGTCCAATATAAAATAATCTAATATTTAAAATTCAATATCTTCTGATTTCCCACTTTTGAAATCACTTGAGTAGCCTTGTGCAATCCATTCAGGACAAGTGGATTTTCTCCTGGTATGGACCTGAACTAATATTGAGGAAGATTTAAAATTGCCTAAAATCAATCCTTATATTGGTTCCCGTTAGTGAGAGTTAACCAGAGCAGATTAATGGGATTAGAAGGTGAGGAAACGGGGGATATTTACCCAATTATTTTAGCCATAGAGCATTCTTGCTCCTAACTAAAATGATTCAGCCAGTAAATACGAGAGGTTTTTGTATTAGAAATGCATCCTGCATTTCCAGTTACAATGTAGATCCTAGCAAGTTAACTGCACACTTAACCCTTCTGTCATGAACACATTTCTCTTTTCCTTCCTCTTGGCATTTCTTTGCACTGTCATCAAGCATTGATTAGTATGATAAGTGCATTAGTTCACCTAGTCCCCAACTGAAACTACCATTCCATTTCCTCTGCCTTCATTTTTGGGATTCTCTAATGAGTGTTTTGAACCCCTGCTTCCCTTCAAAAAAGAGATCCATTACACCAGTCTCTAGCTTCTGCCTCAGCACCCTATTATAACAAACACTTCTAGGACTTTGACACTCACTTTCAAGACAAATAGAGAGATTTTTCTTACTCCTTATCTTCTCTCAAATATCTAGCACTATTGATCACACACATACTTCTTTCTCTTCTGACATTTCAAAAGAATTTTTCACTCTATTCTCTAGGATACGAATTGCTTTTTCATTCTTTTAGAGGTCAGATTAAATTTTTATTTTTCTCTGTGTACAGACGTTCAACTATCTAGAGTGCCCTAAATTATAAACAGTAGTTCAAATATTGTCTGTTAGTTGTCAATAAAGTCAGTTATAACCAAGTTGGCATTTTCTCATTTATGACTAGGTGCATGGACTCCTTCTTCTAGGGGTGCTGACCATGACCAAGTCTGTATAAATGGATCTAAAAGACATACCTTTAGGATGGCCCTTTTCTACTCTACTTCATTAATATCACGGTTGAGGAATTTCTAACCAATTTTTTTGAACACAGATAAGATCTTCCTCCATAGTAGCTCGATTCCTGTCTGTTCTGTTCATGTTATCTGAAAGTTTTGTTCTTGACATTGTTTATGTTTTAACCATTTCCTACCATAAATGCGAAGGTATCTTTCTGTTTTTCATATTGGTCTTTATTTTCATCATCTCTTACTGTCACACATCCATTTCACTTCTCCAATCTGAAGAACTGTGTTCTAAGCTATTAAGTGGTATATTGGTCTCTAAAAGGGAGACTGTCATAAGATGACAAGCTGTAAAAGCCATCGATTCACAAATATAAATGATATTAGTGACACTGATAGTAGTAATCAACAGGCACTTAGTAAGATTTCATCAGGTTTGAGGCATCATGTGAAGCTCTTTTTACTGGTTAGTTCATTTAGTTCCCTCAAACCTTCTGTGAAACCCGAGCTTTTACTGGTCCTACTATAAAGACAACAAAACTGAGGCACTAAGAGTGATACAGAGCAAGAATGGAAACATTGAGAAAAGCATTCTGTATGTTCAGTAATGGTGAGAATTGTAAACCTTAATAGAATCATAATTTCTTCCAATTAACCAGACTCAACTATAATCATTCCATCTTTGCCCAGAGCTAATGTCCATGCACCACCGTTAATAGTTTCTTACTAATGAGGCTCATGCTTAGCTTCATTTTAACCTGCTTCTGTCTTTACTGGTTTCTCATTGTCTTTTACTCCTTAGCCCTTTTGACACACACTCCTTCTCAAGCTCTTCACACTTGCTATATGATCTTCATCTTCTACCTCCTTGTACTCCTTTAGGGAAGTACACATAACCTGTTACTTCCTTACATTTCAATGTCTAGCTCCATCCTCACCTTCAAACTATCACTGAGCCCATTTATTTCCTTAAAATATTTACAGCTGCTTGCACTAATTTCTGGAGGTTTTGATTTGCCTCCTAGGCTTCTGAGCCATATTTTAATAAACTAGAGTAATATGTACTGAGACTATATGAAGAAACAGTGGGGGACCGTTCAGATTTGTAATGAAATAGGTGAACAGACTAAGTAGATAAAAAGAGAAAGATGAAGAAAACAAGAGACATAAGTGATACTGTACAAGGGGAACCTGGACTGAGCTGATGGGAGCTTTGAATGAGGAAGGGAAGATTTACAGGTCAGTAATTATGCATGTGGGATATTTACAGAGAAAAAGAGGATAGAGAATTTTAAACTGCTTTGTTGTGCATTATAAATTGAATCTCTGTGGCATTTTCTTGATTTTCAATTACACTAGATGTCAAACTAATGTTTCTCAAATGGAACTGCTGGGATGGAGCAATGAGTCCCAGTTTTACACTATGCTCAAATAGAAGCTTCATCACCACTATTTTTGATGCTTTTCAGGCATTACATCTTTTAGGAGTCATCAATTCTTCCTTTTCCTTTGTTCTATACTTCCAATAAATCTATTTCCTGCTGAATGTCTATCACCTTGTTAATCAGCATAGCACAGTCACATGTTCTGATACCCAGTTAGTTAAAACCAATTCCTAGTTAGTCTTCCTACCTTCAGTCTTCCCCTTTGATGTGAAGCAGTTGCCATGACACTCTGCTGTTATAAAGATGCCCCAGTCACTATCTTGGACTTTGGAAGGACTAGTTGGCATCTCTAGGCCAATTTTTCATGCATTCTCAACCAATATCAATATTTCTTGTAATAGATATATGCATGATTTGAACTTGGCAAACTAACATTTGAAGATTAACAGAGAAGATATCAAGATTCATGCTTTATATTTGTGTAACATTACAGAATCAATTACCACAGACGATAGGTAATTAAATTTCAAAGATATTTAATTGCTTCTCCAATATTGTGAAATTTTTTATTTTTATTAAATAGAAAAGTTAGTCATAAAATAGCTTGCATTCATTCACTTGTTCAACATTTGTTTTATATTCGTATGGTAGGAATTAGGATAGATATAAAGATGACATCTTGAATTATTTACATGTCCACAACCAAAATTCTATTAGAATCCCACTTTCAATAATTCTTCATGACTTGTTTTAGGTAACTCCTAAAATTCAATTTGAGTGATTTTTTTTTCTCCTTCTCTAGAAAACCTGGGAAACTAAACTTTAAAAGGCTACTCATGTGTGATGTGTCTGCTACTAAAACCACTGATGATCTTACTTTCTCTAGTTCATTAAATGCAAGAGTTTCTACCTAGCTTGCTATGCTAAAACCAGTTTCTACTATGTATTTAACCTGATTCCCTATTTCATCATGGCTCAGTATGAGCCTCCCAAATAAAATATGCTTGATTCTTCAGTTTACCTTGACTAGATTTCATGACAGTGTGAACTTTAGACTTTTACTTCAGTAAATTTAAAATAATACTTGAGTTTTAAGGTATCATATTAAACTGACAAGCACAACACCCCCACCCCAATTCCTCAGAATGCATGGCGTTGAGTGATCCTGATCTTCTCTCTTCCCAGTAGAGAATATACTTTCTCCTCTTGAACAAAACAAAGACATTTCACAAAAAACCATGCTCTAATGCATCTAAATACTTTACAATGGCTATCTAACTTTCAAATTTCTTTTTAACAGTATATATTTGAACATATGGTCTGCTACCAAAATTCTATTATTATTTTATTTCCATATAACCCAGTGTCCTCTTATACCTGTTTTAAGATGATACATTCTCTCCTTCTTGGCATTCTACCATACTACAACTGTTAAGAATGAATTAAACTGATCTTGAATTAATCTATAATGCTGAGCATGTCTGGAACATGTCAGTTGCTTACCACTGCTAGTACTTTAATTTAAATCTGGTTTATAATGGTAGCCCTGGTAGAATAACAGCCACTGTGCCTTTACAAATAAGTAAATGTGCTACTTATTTCTGTTAATGCACCAGGAAAACTATATGCCCATTGAGTTATATAAAATATAGTCTTATTCTGCCACCAACTAACAATTTGAGCATTCATGGAAAAGCTACCATAAATGCCCTTGCCAGAGAGTGAGATCAACAACTAACTTCTCCATGGAGCCCTCATCTAATACCTGTTGGAAACAGGAGCAATCACCTATACATAAACACTGAGTTGAAGTAGAACCCAGATGCAGATGGAGAGGACAAGACCAGGCGGCAGAAACACATAGAGACAGCTTACCTGAACAAGGAGGAACTAACAGACCCCTAGACTGATAGCTGGGAAGCCAGCATGGGACTGACTCAGGCCCCCCTGAATATAGGTCTCAGCCAGAAGGACTGAGCAGTCTAAGGGACCTCAGACAGTGGAGCCAGGATGTATCCCTGGTGCACAAAAGGACCTTGCAAACACATCCCCCATGGAGGGATAATTGCCTTAACCAAGAGACAGGAGAGAAGCCCTAGTCCCTACTTCACATGACCTGTCAGATCTACATGACCCCAACTGAATGGCCTTCCCATACATATGGAATTGGGGTGGGGGGATGGGAGGCGAGGGTGGTTAGGGTGCATGTGAGAGGACAAAGAGGGTAAAAATGAGGGAGGAAGGGAGGGAGAGAAAGGGGGAGGGAGGGAGAGGAAACTGGGATGGACATGTAAAATAATAAATTAAACAAAAAATATATAGTCTTATTTTAAAGACATGTTAACATATTATGAATTATGAATACACATGGGAAAGTAAAATTTTGAAAAGTGGATTTAGAGAAAACAGTGCATTTGGAGACTTTATCTCACTTTCAGAAATGCTGAGAATGGAGTAAGGGCATAATGGCTACAATAGAAAAGAATGGACAGGTTTACTTTTGGGTTCACACCTGTAATTGCATCACTCAGGAGGCTAAGGTACAGAGACTGCTGTGAGAGTGAAGTGAGACTGGATTACATAGTGGGGCTCTGTCTCAAAAACAGAACAAACAAAAAGAAGTTAAAGAAGAGGAGGAGATGAAGGACTGTAATAAAGAAAAAGTTTTTAAACTTGGGGATCCCTGGAATATGCTATGTGTGTCCCAAGTCATGGAAAGACCAAGATTTATATGTCTTGATCTATAAAATTCTCAGGACCCTCTTAAAACAAAATGAAAGAAATTCAGAACCATATGTAGAGTCCCACATACAAGCCTGGGAAGTTGCTCATGTTGTTTAGTGGTCCAAAGATTTAAATTTAATTAACTCATTAAAAACCAAATTATGGACCTCAGCAGAACTTTTAAGGTCCCTCTAATTAGCCATAGGAATAAAGGCCACCTTCTTCTTACTCAGAAAAGAAATCCTAGTTTTTCCCAATATACCATTCACACTGGACTTCACATTTGATTTCCATAATGAGTCACTTCATAATTGGGCGTAGAAAGCTACAACCACCCTATTCTATTGTTGTTTCCCCACAGTTTATTCTACAACCATTCAAGAAAAAATCAAGTTCTTGGTGTTAGGCACCTTCTATAAATCCAGAAGACAGCAGCAGGTGGGATAAGTACAGGGAGATAGGATTAGGAGAGACATTTTACTCTAAGAGCAGTAGGAGAAACACTGCTTTGAGTGATGAAGAAGAATGAAGATAAAATGAACACCAGGAAAGGACTGGGACACATATAAACTGCAGCTTATATAATATGTCATTGTCCTCCAATTCACAAGGTATCTGAGTGACTATATCAATTACACTTGGAGCATGATTCTTTTTCTATGTACAATGTATATTCCATCATATAAATTCCATATACAACTAAGGAAGTCAATTAATTCTTTAAACTTGATTATTTATGTAGCTCTTTAACAATTGTCTAGTTCATGTCCATTTATCAAATTTACATGTTTTATTCTATTGTTGTCTGTTTTATTTTTAAATGAGTAAATATTTTGCTGTGCATACATGTGTTAATTATTCTATGTGAGAGGAGACATAAAAGCTAATTGAAATTTTGTATGTGTTTTTGTATATATGGTCCATTTCCATGATGGTATGACTCACAGCATGGAATATGCACAAGAGTGAACGAGGTAAAAGAGTTTCCACTGGCTTTCTGAGGCCACGTGTGTAAAGATTTCACATGTAGATGAGGAATTTGAGCTGTCCCTTTGAATGGAATGAAAAAAATCTACTAAATAGCTAAATGATACAGGCAGGGTTGTGTTTTTACAAACATCTGTCTAGCTGCTCTTCAGGTAACAGATTATAAAATATCAAAGCTCTACAGAGGGAGATAATTTAAGGCTGTTATCAGTAATTAGGAGAAAAATATTTTTTAAAACTGAAGGAAGTGGTGGAGGTCTGAAAAGGGCTGTGATATTGAACTGTGTCTTTGGAATCTGTGAGTCAAGGGAAATAGGTAGAACACATTAATGCTAAGTACTGTTTATGGAGCCTAGCTATATGCCAAGTAGACATTAAGCTTTTAAGACGTGTTATGTACTGTTGTGTAAGGTTGACATCATAAAATACCTTTTGTGTCAGTGAATCCAGAAAGGACAATTTGGGTTTGAAAAACTAGCCTGTAAAACACTACATAGTGGAGAACTGCTAGAGCTGAATTTAAGCAGAAGCCAACCAGACGCAGAACATTACTTATCAATAAGTAGTATATCAATGTCAACTGGTCCAGAGGCCACCTGAAGGAATGAACTTGACAAATGTGTACTTGAAGACACACAATTTCTAAAAGTTAGGGACTGAATGCATCAAGTATTTCCATCTTGTACATTTTGAAACTTACACTTCTGGGATTGCAAAAAAACTTTTTAATTTTTACATTTAATTTTAAAATTAAGAATTTGCTTCCTTTGCTTGATACATAATAACTGTCATCATGTTTAAGTCTCAAACTTACAGAAGTTGTGCACATGATATAAACAGCTACTTTTTTGTTTGTTTGGTTGGTTGGTTGGTTTGTTGGTTGGTTTTTCAAGACAGGGTTTCTCTGTGTATCTTTGGAGACTATCCTGGCACTGGACTTGAACTCACAAGTGCTGGCATAAAAGGCATGTGCCAACACCAACTGACCTAAACAGCTACTTTAAAAAAACTCTTTCCTGATTGATTCTTAATGGATTTCACATCATGTATCCAGATCCCACTCATCTCCCCACCCCTAGCTTCTGCCCTCTGTCCTTGCAATCCCCCCAAAACAACAAAATTTAAAAGTAAAAGCAAATAAAAATGAGGAAAAAATTTTTGGCATTGGAGCTATAGTGTGGTCCAGTGTGTCATACAGTATACCTTTTTGTTCATTCATTTCTACTTGTAAGTGTTCAATGCAATAAGTCATTGGTCCCATTCAAGGACTTCTGCTCCACAGTCAATACTGGGCCCTCACTGGGACTCCTCTTGGATATTGTTGTCTTGTGTCATAGAAATCCTGTAGTTTGGATCTGCATGTTTAGCCCCTACACATGCTCGAGCAGTTCATAGATGAGGTGAATGTTGGGGTGAACTATCACATAATCCTGTTTCTGAGCTGGACTGGTAGCTAGACTGGTCATCTTTCTCTCATTACCATCTCCCAGGAAAGTTTGTGTAACACAAATAAAAACTGATATTGGGGTTCCAACTACAAGCTCATTATCAGAAAAGCAAAGCAGCTGTCCACTAGCTTCTTACCTGTATCTCAGGCTGAATGGGCTGATCCTGTCTTTACAAGTTCTTACCAAACGTCAGACTGTAACCTCTACTGAGTTAGCTGGAGAATGAATCTCTCCGAGATCTTGCTTCTGTCTTACATACTTTTCTAATATTGGAATTAAAGGTGTGAGCTATAATTCTCTTTTGAACTTATTCACTCTTTAGGACTAGATCAATCTTGTGTAGATCTTGTTGACCTTGGACTTCAGGCATCCATCTAGCTCTTAATTATGAGTCCTAGGACTCATTGCAGGTGGGAAGGGATGGGGAGTGGGGAGAGGATATTTCCCTCACCCTTGTCACTACATGGCATATGAAGGAGGGTCGGGGGCAGCTCTCCTGCTCTCTCACCCACAGGACAGCCTCAACAGTGCTCCCATCATCAACAGGGTCAGCTCTACTGTGCTGGCCAGGAGAACAAACAGCTATTTTTAACAGAATCATTTGACCACAAGTTGTCAGCCTAATGCCTATAAGCTCATGAAAATGGAAACACACTCTCCTACATAATTACGATTATACCATCAAAAGTTGGAAATTAATATGGACCCTCTGCAGTCATAAAATGTTCAACCACTATTCTAGATTTAACAGTTGTCTGATGGTTGTAACAGCAGAACAGTTTGTTCTGAGTGGCATTATCAGTGAGACCTATTTGGTCTCTGTAAATTTAGCATCTGGCAGCATGCCTTATTTTTTTATGAGAACTTATTTTCAATTAGAGCAGTTAATCTGTAGAATACTTCCTCGGTTTCAGTTTGTCAGATAATTTTTCATTGTTGGATTCAGATTACATATAGTTAGTGGCAAAACTATAGAAGACAATCCCCATCACTGTTGTGATCAAATACCTGACAAGAAGCAACCTAAGAAAGAAAAGTTTTATTTTGGCTTATAATTTAAGGGAAAGAGTCCATCATGCTAAGAATGGTGACGTGGCAGGTCGTACTACATATGTAGTCAAGAAACTAAAGGTGTACAAAAAGGAGACCTATATTATTAAAACAAAACCAAAAAACAAAACAAAAAAACAATTTTTCTATGGCCAATGCCTCCAGCTAATTGTTTCACAACAGCCCAAAGCAGCATCAAGTTCCAACACAGGAGCCTTTTGTGAATATTTTCCATCCAAATCACAACATCCACCTGAGAGGTCTAGGAAGGAGAATGAAAAGAAAGAGGAAAGTTACCTTTTCAATGTGTTGTGTTAGAGATTACTATGCTTCATCATTTAGATGATACTCATTTATGCAGTTGAACAGATGAGTCTAAAATTCATCTGGGGAATAAGAATTTGAGACGACTGTCTGGCTCATCAAAGTGTAATGATGGTCGAAGCTGCACATGGGTTATCAAAGAAACTTCATGAGATGGAACACCAAAAGATAAGGCCATGGGCACATCTTAATTTTAAGGACCTGAAGAGGGAAGAACATGTTAAAGGAAGCGAAGAGGAAAAGCAGTAAGACATGATTAGGAAAACAAATCAGTTTGAAAGTGTCATCCTTAAAGGAATTCCCACTGACATTTCTCAGAACCACCCTTCCACTTTCAGATTTTTCTTTTTAGAAAGTTTGCTTCTTTTCTCATTGTTTTAAATAACCTAATAAAAAGCAATACCTCCGTAGATAGTTTAACTTCCAATGCTTATTCTTTCACCATAGTAGTCAGTCATTGTATTATCATTTTTAACATAATATTTTTGTTGATTATTTGGGAATTTCATACAATGCACCCTGATCACACTCGCTTTTCAGTTCTCCTAGGTCCACCTTCCACCCTTGTGTTTTCCCCCAAAAAAGAAGAATTTAAAAAAGAAAAATATACCAAGTCCAATTTGTGTTGTCCATATACTCACTGGAGCATGGTCAAACTCCCAGTCACCAGCTCTTTAAAGAAAACTGGATCTTTCTTCACCCCCATCCTCACCATACATCAACTATGAAGAGCTACACTTCAGCTTTCCTATCAAAAAATTTAAGGGCTCTCTTCAATGGCTTCCTATCTACACTATTTATTTGGGAAGAAGTGGAGGGAGAGATTGTCACAGAAGCCTTCAATATCTCTCATTCTCAACTATAAGTCAGCAATTATCAATACCACTGCAAAAGTAGTTTCCTTGCCCATAACAGCAGTGGCAGCCTGGATCATTAGTGGTCTGATGGAGAGTTTATCTTCTCCCAATACCAAAGAAAACCAAATGTTTTAAAATTAAAATTTACATTTTACAATTTTTAACACTGAATATACTCTAGGATCATTCCACTAAAATCCACTTAAAAATTAATGACTGAGCCATATACATTTGTATAGCTGATTTTTTTTCCAGGATGAGATAAACTATATCCTTGAATCTAACAAACAGGCATTCCAAACCTCTTACTTCCAGAGTTCTCATCCATCCTCAGCTTTAAATACCTTCATGAGCTAATGTCTCATGCACTAAGCATCTCTGCCCTGAGGGTCCAGACTCATATTGACAAAAGATCAGGAAGACAGAGAAAGGGAGGAGACAGACAGAAAGAGGTGAAGAGAGACAAAGAAAGCACACAACACAGCAGTTGAGCATGTTTGACTCCATTGACTAGTTGACTGGGATATGCAATGATTTTGAGACTTAGCAGTTATGTGATTTTTCAACAATCAATTTCAGTTTCAATATCTACAAAACAAGGTAAACAAGGTATCTACCTTATATTAATGTTATGAAGATCCAAGCATGTTAATGTAAGTACTTAGAATAGTGTTGGACACACTGTAAGTAAAGTGTAAGCTTAACTTTATCATTTGTCCAATGAGAGTATCAAATCCAGCATTTCTGAATTTAGAACTCCTGATCACCTTACAACTTCAAAGCTATTATTTCAGTTCAGTAAAAATTACACTGAATATCTAGTTACAATAATCGTATCAGGTTGGTTGCTACAGATCCCATGTTTCATCCATGCTCAGGCTATTCTGGCATTTGTTATACCTTGTCTATAAAGTTGTATCTCTCAAGTTTGTTCTTTTAAGTTTTGGACTAAGTGTGATCCTCTAAAATAGTGGTTCTCAACCTGTAAGTGTCAACCCCCACAGGGTCAAATATTAGATATCCTGTGTATCATATACGTACTTTATGATTCATAACAGTAGCAAAATAACAATTATGAAGTAACAATGAAAATAATTTTATGGCTGGAGTCACTACAACATAAAAACTGTATTAAAGGGTCACAGCATTAAGAAGGTGGAAAACCACTGCTCTAGAAGAACTCTTCTCATGCCACCTTGTTCACGTGAACTTGCACCTATTTCCTTCAAAAAAGCCTGTATTATTCCCTTTTGAAGTGATTAGTTTCACTTATAACTGTATAGATTTTTTGTTTGTTTGTTTGAGTCTGGCTTTCTAACTAAACTGGAAGCCTAATTGAAATAGGTATTGTGTTTCCTTACAGCACAGTGTTGGACACATACAGACATATAACTAACAAATTAATGAGTGAATAGGTAAAAGACATATAAATTATCAACGGATTTTTAAAGATTTCTCAGAGGCTGAAGATCAAGAAGCAATATCCTCTTTATAATAAGGTCACTGCAATAAAGATGTTTTTAATAAACAGTTTTCTCTAATATCTGTCTTTAAAAATGTCAATACCTATCCTCAGAGACAAAAAAAAAAAAAAAATCAGAGGTCCTAGAGCTAGGGTGTAGAAATTCATATTATCATATGACATCAAATTCTATTACCATGAGGATGAACACTGAAAAGAGAAAGGAGAGTCAAGTGCAAGTCCAGCCATGACTGGGCTCCTGGTCTATTTGTAGTCATAGCTGGGCTCCAGGTCCATGCCTTCTATGGAGAACTAGTAGGATTGTCAAGGGATTAAGTGCAGCAGTTTTTTGCTGACTGGTGACTTCATGTTGGAATAGGTAAATAAGCAGTTCTGAAGGTAACTGGATAAAAATAACAGAAACAGAAGTATGGTGAAAAGCAGTGAGTTGTTATGGAGCCTCAGAGCCCTTCTCCCTATTGTCAGGTGGGTTTTAGCATGGATCTCCAAGCTGCCCCAAGCATGAAGCAGCTTTGTGATTCTTCCTGAGATTTCTTGAGATTATTTTTGTATGTTAATGAATAGAATATTCTTTGTTATATTAAACTATACTTAATTGTCTACTGGGAGGTGAAACAGACACTCTTGGGAGTTGTGCTGGTGTGCCCATACCTCTATGTACCATTGGGGAAACACAGTGCTGTTTCTGAGACAATGAATAGTGCTTACTGCTTGTGAAATCTACTTTCCTTGCCCTCTTGCCATGTTCATATTGTCATGTTCTTCACAGTCCCCTTTTAAAAGAAGTTATCCCTGTTTTATCAGTATCCACTTAGCAAGGAATGAGTTTGGAAGAGATTGAAATGAATAAGGAATATGGAGATTTTAGGCTCTGAAAGTCCATCCTTCTGGAAGTCCATAAATTAGGAATCTCTTCCTTCTTCTTATGCTCCAGTGAGACCTTCACTAAAGGATAGTGCTGGTTCTCCCAAATTCTCTCATACCTGGTAGCCTCCAGAAAATGGGTTTCAGGTAGGCTTGAACTCTTGCCTCAGATCCTTTAGCTCAAGTTGCCTGTCCCGATGCCTTCAGCATGGCAGCCCCACTTTGTGATGTCTCACCTCCCATTTCCCTCAAACCACTTTTTAATTGTCCAGCCCTCTTCAATTTTGAGATATTACTATCTTGTGTCTTTGTTCTGGTTATGTATAAAGCAAAGCATTTCATCCAATATTTGCACATTTTTAAGACAGTAATTTTAAAAAAAATCCATTTCCCAACCCTCATACATCATGTTGCCTAAGTTCAATGTTCATCTATAGGCATTCTCTTTCCACTTGGCTTGGTTCTGTTAACATTTATCTTTTCCACAAACATGGTAAGCATTGATGTAGATTGCCATACAGGAACCTGTTTATGTGGCTTGTTACTAGAAAACACACTTGGCTCCTTTTTAGAAATGTGTCTTCTTGACCTATGTGGCCCTCACTGGTTTGAAAGTCCTGAACATAATTTTCTATGGGGATTTGTGCAGTTGTCTATTGTGGTCTACACTCTGTGATATGGCTCACGGTAAAAAGGTTAAGCTTTCCTGACTTTATTTTTTTTGAGTGAAAATGTCCACAACGTGTTAGTACTGTCAGAGAAGAGATTGAAACAAGCTGTAACTTCAATCAGACATTAAGCCTGTGTCTGCTCTGGAGAGGAACAGAGGGTTTTCTTAGAAAATGGAACAATCACTTTTTAACTTCGAAGTTATAAAACCAAGGATTTGGGAAGCTGAGGCAGCAGCATGACGAGTTTGAGGCCAGCCTAGGCTACATTGAGATTTCTAGGATAGCCTGTGCTACATAGAAAGGCCTTTTCTCAACCAATAAAGTTATTAAACAACCGATTTTGTCTTCTACTATTATTGGAGTGCTATATTTTCCAAACTAAAATCTGAGATTCATGCACTTACAAATGCACAGGTAATCTTGTTCCAAGGGTTTTGCATGCCTACTGTTGAGAAGTCTCATATTATAACAGACTATACCATTACCATAAAAATACCCTATATTAAGACCCAGTTTGCTAACCCTGCCATTTTACTAGTTGAGATTGTACTGTTGTTTGTAGTGATCATAACACTTTATTTCTTAAAAACCTTGTAGCTAAAGGACCATGCTGCCCTGTGGGCCTTTCCTCTCTGAGGACAGTGTCTCTTTATTTGTGAACACACCTTGGCTTGCAAGTGTGTTCATGCTGCTGGTACTATTATGTATCCTCCAGACATTGGAAAAGATATCTTTATTTTGGATCTTACTTCTCTGGTTCCAACTTCCTTCTGCTTCTTTTCAGTGATTGTAGCGGAGCTGCAGGACCAAAAGATGGAAGCTCTGAACAGCCTGTGTCCCATCTCCCGTCTTAGTATCCTCAGAAAAGTCATAAAACTTGGGTCCTCCATATAGAGTTGGGAAAGAATCTGAATAGAAGAATGTTGACACAGAGAAGTTTTACAAAAGGGTTGGGACAGATTGCAATTACAATTACGTATACAGTGACCAGCCTTTGTAAAACTTGGAGTTTAGGGAGCTACCTGTAAGATGAGTGGAAGTAGAAAAGAGTCATTGGCCTAAGATGGAACTACAGGCTCACAGTTAAAGCATGCTCTGTGATCATGCTTCCTCCCTGGATCTGCCAGTTCTGGGATCCTTTTAAAGGCCTTGAATCGGCAGATCCCTAGTGATGCCTATTTCTGAAACACAGCAGGAAAAGTATGAGAAGTCTATCCCACTATGCTGCTTCTTGCCCCCTGTGTTCAACTTTGACTGATGAATACAAGCAAAGATTAACCAGACACACATGTCAGTAGTTTTCTATTTCCCAGGATGGGTATGAGTGTGAACGCAGATGCGTCTCCCAGCCTCCTGCTAACATGGCTGTAGTAACTTGTGGTAGCATAAACCAAAAAATCTGCCCTGAGTACTCTTTCCATTTCTAACGTAATCCCCAGTCTTTTGATGACAGGTAAATCTTTGAAAGTCTTTTGCAGGTAAATTGAATCAGGTCAAAATGACAGGACTTCAAGTCTGACAGCAGCACTGGCACTAGGATTTCTCTTTAACCCTGGAAGGCTTCCAGGATCTTAGGTGGAGGGATGTCCTCTCACAGTACCAATTGGCAGAAGGAAAAGGCCTTCATCTACTGAAACGGGGAACAATGTCATCAACTGTACTTATCCTTTGAATTCTGAAAGCACATTAAGAAAGAATAACAACAGTGTACTGTGCCAAAACATTGCTAATTAATAAGTAATTTCCATTCTCCCAGAGGTAAAATATTAAAATTTTTAAATGAAAGCCAGCATCATATGTGATGTTCTAATTGTTATAAAATATTTAATTGTGATATTGGTTTAATTATATGAGCATTTCATAGTGGTGTAAATACCATCTATGTAGTCATACATATTTTCTGCTTTCCCATAGACACAGGATCTAAAATTAAGAACTATTTAAGGCTGCCTGCCGGGCCATAGAGTAACTATTTCCAATGCTGATGGCTGCATCTGTAAGATTTAATAGCAAGAAAATGCTCTTTGTTTTCATAAGGAAGGAAAAGTTGCATTTTCTTATATAAATTTCCTTCTTGATGTTATTAGGAGGGATTAGGGTGGAGTTGAAGTAGTCAAAAATTTAATTAACCTAATCCCTTTAACAAGAATTGTTTTCATACTGATAATTCTCTGTAACAACAGTATTACAGAACATACCCACATGAAATATTTACACTAAATATTTTAGCATATAATCTCTCCTTTAGCTCTATTGGGAATGGTAAGACTTTTGATTCCTTAGTTTTCTTTATTTTCTTTCTCTCTCACCAATATATAGGACAGGAATGAAATACTCTACCTCCCTCCCTTCTGTTTCAGCCTGTGCTAATTTTCTTCCAGTGTCACTGTCTCTTGGTAAATTATGTTAATGGCTATCAAATCATCAATGTCCTAAAAGAGCATGACTGTCATGAAATAAGGGAAACAGTGGATTGATTTTTTTTCGGGTATCAGCAGTCATTTGGGGTAGATTCTCATTCCAAATGATTTGTTTACCCATCGATTGCAATAAATTGCTGTGCTGCTGAAAATATCCCTAAGAGTAGAGACAGATGAAGGACAAACCTGTCATTCTGGTCACCTCCTCTGATGATCCCCTGTGTAAATTACAAATTGTTCTTAATCTGCTCAAATGTCATGTTATCAGCAAGACCTTCTCTGACCTCCCGGTATAAAATTACAATCAGCATCCCTCTTTCAATGCTGCTCTCCTTCAGTTGGCTTTATTTTCCCCACAGCACCTATCATCACACAGCATCATATAGCGTTGTGTATTTATTTGCTTAGTGCATCTCCTCCACCTGGGACAGAAGCGCTACAGGAAGCAAGGGCCATAATTTGTTTAATGCTGTATCCTAGGAGCCAAGACAAGCCCCTTCAATACAATCATATAGTGGGTGATCTCTATGAACTCTCAAATGTATGAAACTTTTGTCTTTCAGGTTTGGGTGAAGCTATGAGGAGATAACATGTTTTGTCAGCCTCCACACAGAACTGCCTGTCCTACTGAGGGCAAGGGGAAGGGTGCTTCTTCCCAAAGGACAAATGAGAGACACAGCTTTCCTATCCTTTATGAATGGACTAATAGAGAGGCGTGAAGTGCCCTCCAAACCAGACATTTTTACAATTCTAAGGATAACATAAGGTGGAGGATATCAAAGTATGCTGTCCATGGCCCTAGTTCTGTGGGATATGAACAGGGGCTACAAAATGTAAGGGGTTGCTTCAGTGAGTGAGAGTGCATATATCTAGTGAAACTAAGCAAGGTTTCCCATTCCAAGATTTCACAGATGTGCATGATGCTCATCAGGGTTTAGAAAAATAATCTCAAGCTGTTTTAAAAAAATTAAAACAATTCATTGGATCTTGGGCATTTTTCTTGACCAGGCAGTACTTCTTCTAAGACAAGGCTGTTATAGATGTACCACCTCTGGCTTGGGTGTAGAACATACCAGGGTGTCTTGCTGGCTCCACTTCTTATGTACTTTAAGTGACTCTGGAAAGTTTCTTAAAACTTCTCTAGGCTTGATTCCCTCTTCTCTGAAGAAGGAATGACAGGGATTGCTAAGAATACATAAAATGCCTAAGTTCAAACTGAATTGTGTGGGGGGGGGTTAAGTAACATCACCTTTATTCCATGAAGGGGTGAATGCCTTTTAGACAAATTTCTTCAGCAATGTTTTTGGGAAGAGTCTGTTATTGTTAATGCATCCCCAGAATCCCTCATCATCCGGATGTGCTTCCTCTTCCTTTAGTCCCAATACCTTTCCCCATCTGATTATCTTTACACACATAGGCTAAAGGTGAACAAATATCATATCCCACCAAGGTTTAATAAATATTTATGACAACTGCTTTTACTGTATACAAGACCAAGTTCCTTTGTCTCCACACTCCTGGCTACAGATGAAGATGCTTCTGTCAAGACAGAGATGGTAGCATCCAAGTTCATGTTTGTGCAGATGGCTGCATGCTGACAGGCTTCAAAGTGATTGTATTTTAAAAGTAAATTTCAAATGAAGGTATGATCTGCGTAAATCTGACCCCTTCCAGTAAAATGTGCATTTACATATATTTGGAATTTATAAATCCTGACAGATTCCACAATATTTATAGCCCTCCATAAAAAGCCTTTGCCAGTTTGCAGAGCTTTGCATTTGGTGCTCTGTATGCTTAAGAGAGTTTAAATAATAATGTATTTGGTGATTTATTCCACCTGGAACAGAAAGTTATCCATCCCTCCCACCCCCTTCCCCGCCCAAGCTCATTTTGAAGGGGATGCCTATAAATAGTGCTGCAGATGCTGGGATCAGGAATAGGGAATTGAAATTTGAGAGAGAAGTACAGCAACATTTCCATTATCACTGATTTCTTGCATATATTTTTAAAACAGTTCTGTTCCTCACATAATATCCCTTCTCTCCTTTCTCCTGCCTCATCTCAATTTTATCTGAGTCTTTCAAACCTGTTGCCAATGTTCAGACTCAATTGCTTTAATGGGAAAGAGGGGAAGAGAGTATTAGCTGACTAGGTAGGAGCAAGCTGCCCCTAGGGAGGCCCAAGCAATTCTTCAATGCCCATCTTGTATTTCACACAAGTCAGCAGGTAACTGAGTGTCTATATCTACAGTGTAAATTAATTACTTGAGATCCATGTCACACTTCCAACAGATGATATGATCAAAAGCTCACAGTTCATGAAAAGAATAAGAAGAGAATTCTCAGTGTAATTCCAAAAGAAAGACTGAAGACAGTATGAGGAGGTAAATTCTTCCAACCAATCATGTTCATAAATGTCTAGAACAGGGTGAGGGAATATGGCGATCCCTCTTATCCAGTTTCATTTTGCAGAGTGCCACCTACTGATGGTCAACTGGGGTCCAAAATATGAGATGGGAAAACCTAGAAATAAGCAATTGGTTTAAGTTTTACCTTGGGCACTGTTGTAAGCAACATGATAAGATCTCTTACTCTTTGACTCCATCCCACTATTTGTGGGTACGAATAGCCCTTTTTCTTTTTATTCTCACTATAGATACTACCCACTCATTAGTCACTGAACAGTAGCTTCAATTCCTCAGAGCAGTAATCCCCAGTATCACAGTGTTCATATTCTACTAGCACCTTATCAAGAACATCTACCTGTATCACCCATTTACATCATTTCATCACATAGACACTATATAGCCTTTACAGTCTCAGAAGGAAGAATATACAAAGGTATTTTGAGATTCACCTCATCTACATAGTTTTTATTATAACATATTGTTCTATTAGGAGTCATTGTTAAGTCCTTATTGTCCAACATGATAAGTATTTTCATAGGTTAAGTAGGTTTAGGCAAACAATAAACATATACTGGGTTTATTGTGACCAGAGGTTTTAAGTATTCCCTGAGGGTCTTGTAATATATCCCCCCAAAATAAGGAGAAATTTACTATTCCTGAATAGTGACCAGGGAAACCAGACCAGAGTCACTTAGTGTAGCAGAAGCAGCATTACAACCTGTGACATGACAAGGAGGTTTATTTCCAGCTTCTTGTTTGAGTGCATTGTAAAGGAAGTAGCATTTGTAAGGAGAATAATAATTAACATCCACAGAGAGCTGCCTATGGGCAGATGCAAAGTCACAAGCACACAAGTGTCTGGTGGGTGTACAGCACCGTCTTCTTGCCTAGAGCTGGCCCTCCCAATCTAAAGACTCCACATCTCCAGTCAACCAAGCATGGAGTGAAAATATGGGGGAGGGAGGTTTGCAGAAGATTGCCAATGGCAAAACCTGACTCTGCCCCATGTAGATCACTGTGTTCATTAGAATAAGTGACATACCAGCAGGCACACTGTTACAACCTCCTGCTGTCTGCAGGTTCTCATTCTGCTGTCAGTGCTCCTCTTTGGATAGCATTCATGAGCTGTACAGTCAAGCCTGGGATGGTTGTCTGTGCACTGCAAACACACAGATTATTCCTTGTCAGTGTTCCCCAAAGAATGTGGTGTAGTAACTATTTACATAACATTTCCATTTAAATCATCTCCAGATGATTTGAAGTACATGGAGGTTATATGCAAATGTTATGCCATTTAAAATTAGAAAGATTTGGGTATCCATGGGGGACCTGGAACCAATACCTCAAGGATACTGAGGTACAACAATAGTGTGCTTCTGTGTTCTATTATTTGGAACACATCCTCAACCCAAGACATTCTTGAGCACTCATCTCATATTTAGCTATTAGGATGCCAGATGTTTGGGCCAAACCCCAGAGCCTGCAGTGTACCACATTTTAATGATTTGTGGTGAATAAAGTAAATGTTTAAAAACCAGATTTTATGAAGTAGAGACCCGGTTAAGTATGATGGATAGGAGAAAAAGCCAAGAGGAAGCTGAATGTTAATGGGGGTATCCTTGGCAATATACGACAAGGGTTACCATCTATCATTCATGCCTAAAATTTTAAGTCCTGCTTGAAAAGGCAGTAGTTAAAGAACCATCCCTAAATAAGACCTGAATTTGTCAGTAGACATGCTAAGTGGAAAGGAGAATCACAGGAAACCTCAACCTTAGACAAAGAACTATAGGCAACTAGGGAATCCTGAGAGTGGAAGAAATAATCTTCCACAGGCAAGAGAGCACTAACTGATTATCTAGCACTGAATGATCAGCTCTGAAAACATGGATACAAGTAGCATTATATGTACTAGCAGACTGTATTAATGAATTCAGGAATAAACACACACACAGAGAGAGAAAGAGAGAGACACAGAGAGAGAGAGAGTTTGACTTCTTCAGCTGTAAGAAGGGAGAGCAAGAGGTATGTATATATGGGAAGAGTTGGAAGAAGCAAAGAGAAACAGATGATTTAATCATATTTTAATTTTAAAAAGTCATAATTATAAAAGAAAACCATGTTCTAAGGAATATAAAGTAGGGAGAGATTCCCCTGCATTCCTTGTTTCTCTGCAAGACCTTTCTAGGAGGAAGTAGAAGGATTGAGCTATTAGAGAATTCTGAGCCCTTGTGCCTCTGTGATCACATCATGGGCCTAACACACAGGCCCATAAATAAACGTTGTTTATACTTTGAAGCCCATGGAAAGACAAGAAACTTACTTTATTAATTATACAATGTTTATTTTTATATGTTATGTGTATTGTGTATAAATGTTTTGCGTGTCGGTGTACCACTTGCATGCCTGATGCCTGTGAAGGTCAGAAGAAGGCATCTGATGCCCTAGAACTAGGGTTACAGACAGTTGTGAGCTACCATGTAGGCATGAGGAATTGAGCCTGGGTCTTCTGGAAGAGAAGACATGTTCATAACTTCTGAGTCATCTTTCTACCTCCCCATAGTACTTTCTTAAAAGGCCATTATAGAGGAGAATCCAGTTGGGGAAAAGCGAGATATTTAGTGGTTTTGTTATTGTTTTCTGTCTTAGCTTGTTAGCAATAACAATAAGGTAAGACTGTGTTGAGCTAACATTTTAATGAACCCTGCTTTTTTCTTCTTCCACAGGGCAACCCTTACATGTGCAATAATGAGTGTGATGCGAGTACCCCTGAACTGGCACATCCTCCTGAGCTGATGTTTGATTTTGAAGGAAGACACCCCTCTACATTTTGGCAGTCTGCTACTTGGAAGGAGTATCCCAAGCCTCTCCAGGTTAACATCACTTTGTCTTGGAGCAAAACCATTGAGCTCACAGACAACATAGTTATTACATTTGAATCAGGGCGTCCAGACCAAATGATCCTGGAGAAATCTCTCGATTACGGGCGAACATGGCAGCCCTATCAGTATTATGCCACAGACTGCCTAGACGCTTTTCACATGGACCCAAAATCCGTGAAGGATTTATCACAGCACTCGGTCTTAGAGATCATTTGCACTGAAGAGTACTCCACCGGGTACTCCACAAATAGCAAAATAATTCACTTCGAGATCAAAGACAGATTTGCATTTTTTGCTGGACCTCGGCTACGAAATATGGCTTCCCTCTATGGACAGCTAGATACAACCAAGAAACTCAGAGATTTCTTCACAGTCACAGACCTGAGGATCAGGCTACTGAGACCTGCCGTTGGGGAAATATTTGTAGATGAACTACATTTGGCACGTTACTTTTATGCTATCTCAGACATAAAGGTGCGAGGAAGGTAAGCGAACCTCTGTTCGTCTTGAATGGAAACAAATGTGTTCAAAAAAAATATGCCCACAGTTGGTGACTTTGATCAATTTTTATTTCATTATTTTCCAAGGAATATATGTGCAAGGAGGTTCTAAAGGCATCTGAGGCCTTTTGGCTCAATAATGATTTATAAACCCGCATTGGCTTTCAATCTTCAGGCATCTTTAGAATTTAAGTAAAAGAAAACATCAGTATCTTTTCTGAAGCACAGGCACTTCCTAGGTGAGGGGAGGCTAACGTTATGTTATCAACATAGTAAAGCTAGTTGCTCTGTTAGAGGAACGAGGAGAAACAAGGTTATGGCTTGCATTTCCCAATGCAAGTGAGAGTCACCATGCATCTGAGAAATAAAATGAATTTCTTTAAGAGTTGTAAGCTTCCCTTTTTTAAAGGTCATGGACACTTTTGTATTAACACAATATTTTATATGTAAAACATTGCCTGGGGACACTTCACTTTGTAGGTAAAGTACAGATGGACAAGACATATAACATCAGTGGTTATGATGAGGGAACTTTGTTTTAATACTATACCGTAACTACAATTGAGTTATAAAGAATTTTGAAGATGTTTGAATGAGAAACTACAATAGCAAGAACAAAAATTACCAACATAGAGATTTTCATTCAGCAAGGCATGATGGGAATGGAAACATGAGACAGTGGGCAGAAAAAAAGCAAAGAGACAGTCATTCTTAAAATGTGAAAATATATGAAGATAACTGCAAATGGTACATCTGACATATTGCACTAGATAAACATAAATTTAAACAGATAAGTCAGGCTCCATTGACATGGTTCGATTTCTGATTCTTTTGAGTCTACCCAGTCCTCAGAAACTGGAGGTGCTAGAACTCTGGTCCTTCAGGAATTTGCCTGCCACATGTGAATAAATAAGTGTTTGCTACTGCTAAGATAAGCGTAATAGTAAGAACAAAAGAAAGGTGGTAAGAACAAAGGAAAGGTACTTAGAGTGGCATCTAAAGTTTTAGGATGTTAACAATACAAAAATAGAATGAGTTTGGGGCTATCTGCGGTGCATGACCAGTGAAAGATCTTTAGCTAGCTCCTGGGAAGGGGTCAAGACCATGTTGGGGAAACCCACATTAACAGCTGACCTGAGCAAATGGGAACTCATGGACTCCTGGGGAACCTGCATAAGGCCAAACTAGGGCCCCTGAATATATGAGTCAGTTGAAGGGCTTGGGTAGTCTATGGGGCTGCTGGCAGTGTAACCAGTATTTATCCCTAGTGCATGAACTGGCTTTTGGAGCCCATTCCTTACAGAGGAATACTGTCTCATCTTAATTACAGGGTGAAGGGAGCTCGGTCCTGTCCCAAATGATGTGGCATACTTTGATGATCCCCCATGGGAGGCATCACCCTCTCTGAGGAGTGAATAGGGGTAGGGGGAGATGGTGTGTGAAGAAAAGAGAGGGAATTGGGGTTGGTATGTAAAATAAGATTGTTTTTAATTTAAATAAAAATTTAATTAAATAAAAAAAAAAATCTTAGCTACTGACCTGACCTTATTGTCAACTTTTAACCAAGGTCTTGTGAGAGATGATGACAACATCTTGAAAACAAATTAGTATATATACATATATATTTGGCTTTTCAAGACAGGGTTTCTCTGTTTAGCTTTGGAGCCTATCCTGGCACTCACTGTGTAGCCCAGGCTGGCCTCAAACTCACAAAGATCTGCCTGCCTCTGTCCCTCAAGTGCTGGGATTAAAGGCGTGCGCCACCATCATTGCCTGGCACAAATTAGAATTTTTGAGAGATTTGTGCCCTAGTGTATCAATACCCATGGTGAGCTTGAGACCTCTTACTGTTTAGAGAAGAGTGCATGGCTTAGCAGAAAACTATGAATGGGCAAAGGGAAGTTGTCTTATCAGACTTGAGTATGTGCTGTACTAAAATGTTTCATCATATTCAGGAACATTTTAGCAAAATACTATCAGTTTAAAATGTCACCTTCTTCATTCTAAAAAGCATATACTCTACAAAAATATTTGAAAAAATATTTGATATTTTTAACAGCATCATACCAAAATCAAATGACAAATATCCAATATGGCTGAAAGAATAAAGCTCTAACCCAATAAGCTGAGCATTGTGTGGTTTTGTAATATTAAATTTGGGTAGGTCAGTTTCTGGCAGTGTGAGAACTCCTTAAACTGAGTTTGAGTTTCTGTAGGCCACTGCAACCAAATGCCATGACTTGGCTCTTTCAAACAGGCAACCTTCTGGAGGATTTCAGTTAGGAAATAACCACTGCTGGAGCTTATTTTTCACTGTTGGGAATTCATCTCTCTTTTCTCTGATTCTTTGAAAGAAAGTATAAAACACGATTTTGAGCTAAGGCCAGCATGCTCCATTGGAGTTACCTGGGCCATCTCCTAAAGATGGCACACCAAGAATATTGAATCCCTCCAGAGAGTTAGCAGGACCCAGATCCCAGCAAAATGGCTTCCCTGAGTCTCACCTCTTCTGCCATTCCTAGTCACCAGTTAGCTTCAAGCTACTGAGAAGCAGCTGGCAAAAGAGAAAGGGCCAGCGGAGGTGAGGCACATCCATGCAGCTCTGCTCAGTCACCTCCGCAGTCTGTCCAAACTCTTCAGGGCAAACTGATGCTGGCATGGACTGCAGTAGGCACCAGATGGCTGGAGTATTTTTAGTCCTGGGGGAGGGACTAAAGAAGCAAGGCCTGATGGCTCAGGCATGTCTCCAGCTTTCCAGTTATGTAAGGAATATTTGTTCATGGTAGAGCCATTCAATGGCAAGCTGAGTAAAGCTAGTTCATTAGGCCTTCCAACCTACAAAGTGATCATTACCATTGACAATTTCAGAATTCATTTCCTTGGTTGTTTTTTATTTAAATTACAAATCATCTGTATAAAGACTGTCAATTAGTTGGTGACCTCTATGCAAAAGTTCTTAATTTTCTAAAGTGCAAGCAAGGGTATTGTTTCCTGCACCTTGCCTTTCCGTTCTATGGTAACATAATCACAGAATCATATATGTCTATACATGTCTTTTTCTAGGAATAATAATGACATTTTTCTGTTGGTCATTTCTAATACTATCCATGCAAAATGTAGAAATTTATATAAATTGTCATATAAACTTTGTATGGAGACCAGATATAAATATTTGCAACACAGTCAAGAGAAAATATTTTTTTCCATCTTAAAATATCAAACTATGAAATGGAAATAGCTGAAGATATAATTTAAATATACATAAATAGATTTTATAATAACTAACCTAAAAGCAATGTTTTGACTATCATCAGATTAATGGATTATTTAGGCCAATGGTTCTCAACCTGTGGGTCACAATCCCCACAGGGGTTCACATATCAGATATTTACATTGTGGTCTATAACAGTATCAAAATTACAGTTTTGAAGTAGCAATGAAATAATTTTATGGCTGGTGGGTACCACATCATGAGGAACTGTTGCAAAGGGTTGCAGCAGTAGGAAGGTAGAGAACCACTGGTTTAGGCTCTTTTTAACATGGGATATATCTAGTATGTATTGAACTGATGACAAAAACTATAATATTATCATAAAATATCTCTTTTTGTTGCTACATGCTTATTTTGCTTTCACTTACCTCTTGAGCATTTATCAAGATAAATAGGAAGCAATGCTATTGGCAATCTCAGTAACTCCATAGCACTTACATTGTTCAATAAACCTAATAATCTTCATGGACTAATTCTGACTTATAGCTGTCCTGCCTCAGTAAATCAGGGTGATTTTCTCTAGTGAATAATAGAGAAATGCACTGTGCCAGTACCTTAATTAAAGAGCCACTCTCTTAGTCTTGATCTCATTTTAATTTACAGGGTAATACTACAATAATATCACTAATGGAAGGTACATTAAAGGGCATCAAGTAGCATTAACTGTATTAAATTATGGTACTTGTGTTAATTAACTGCTGAAGCAAGATGGTTCTAATGGCCAAAGGTTCGTCTAGTGCATAAATAAAATGTACCCAGATGAAAGGTGAGAAGAGAAATGAAGAGTACATGTTTGTTCTGAACATTTTTTCCCCATACAGACAGGAGGTTAAATTCAAAAGTCATTAAATATATAATGTCCAAAAGGGTTCTTAGTTGCATAGTGAGAGGTTTGGATTTTCAAGTACCATGTTTCCTTCTAAGCTTTCTTTCCACAATGAAAGCCTGAATATTCGTCAGATGCACAGGTTTTATCAGAATATAAAGGTTTTATCAGAATATAAACTCAACACCCTTTTTTGTTTCTCTGAGGTAAGATTGAGGAAGTAGTGTGATTTATTATAATATGTTAAAAAAAAACTCTGAAAGATAAATGAGCATGTGGTAATAAGCCCATTTGTTTTTGAGATGTATTATCAGCAATGTATCAAACTATTAGCTTTAGACATTGGATAATAGAATTTCTCCTCTAACAACATAAACAGGAAGGTAGAATTGAAAGAAATATTCAGATCTGATCAACATCTCAATTGCTTGTCTTTTACAGTACATTCTTAAAGGTAATTCATGCCTTTTCAATAGTATTAATTCATTTCTTATCCCATGAATAGCCTACTCTGCTTTCTTTACTGTAGGCTGTCAAAGTAACAAATAGTCTACAGTTTAGCTTATCCAGAGCTTAGCTTTCTAAAGTTTTCATTGAGTCAAACTCGAAGATGTTAGATAGAAAATTCCAGAAATAAGTAATTAATAAGTTTTAAGTGAATTTTGTTTCACAATATGGTTACAATTGTATTTACTGTGGATTACAATTGCTAGAGACTGTGACATATTTTTAACTTAAACTTATGGGTTTGTACACATAAGAGACAAACATAGTAATATAGGACTCAGTGCTCTCATTTTAGACACCCCTTGGGTGTTTTGAAATATAATTGTGCCCCAACTATGGAAATCAACTTAAATTTATTTATTGTTTATTTACTTCTTTTCTATTACAACAAATTTGGAATTGGTTAGCTTTTAAAGAAAACAGGCTTACTTATATTTCAGTTATGGAGGTTCATTGATCTGTATATGATGACTTCTTTTTTATGGGCATCTTCCCAAGGCAGCCTAGGACACTGCACAGCATGAAGCATGGGGAGTGCATTTCTTCTGGTCTTGCTATTCTATAAAGCCCCTGGTATTCAATTGAGGGCATTCTCTCTGATTCATTTATCTAATCCTAACCACTTCCAAAGCTTCATCTCTTAAAGCCATCATTAAGTTATTTCTATCCTCTTAATACTGCACAGTAGGTTAAAGTTCAGTACATGAAGTCCCAGGAGATACATTCAAACCATATCTAATCCATAGCACTGCATGAATTCTTATGAGATAAAAGAACTACTAATTTATTAAGAAGAAACTAGTAAAAAACTGATAAGATCTGACATAAGATCTGGTATCTTGAAATGTGTAATGTAGTGTGCCAGGCAGCCAGAGTTAAATGGAATCGTAGGCAGACAAATCATGTACAAAATAGCACAGCTTGTTAAGGAATTCCGGATAAGAAATAAAGTGTAGAATCCTGAAAGATTCCTTCCAGTCTTCTCCCAATGGGCCGTCATTATCTTTAAGAAGTGCTAAAGGATTTCTGCCTCTTCCTTTTGCAGTTACTCATGCTATAATACATCTAAATTTATGAATTTTCACATGTGAATTAAATACAGAGGAGATACATTTTAAGACAGTAGTAGAAAATATTTCACTGTGTGAATACTGAAAGCTGTAACATTTCTTAGCTTAGGAGCAATTTTGACTCCCAGACCTGGTACTCAAGTTGAGAGTCAAGAAAAGCTCTTCAAAACCTCAGAAGCCAGCACAGGGTGATGGTTTGAGATTCTCCTGTAGAGGCAACAGGGCCTGAGAACCAATTATAATCTGAGCAAGGACAATGGGAGAGACTGCTTAGTCAGTAGAAGGGATAGATGGCAGGATTGCAGAATGGTGTCTTTAACATTGGGAATAAATACTGAAGCAAGGTTTTAGGCAATTAGTAGATTATCTAGATATTTGTGTTGTAACATTCCTTGTGTGATAACAGGAATCCAAGTTGATATTCAAGTTGAGGCTCTTAAATGGCCACTCTACTGTTCCAAAGGGGTTTAAATTATTAATTCTCACACAATATGGAGTGGGTAAAACTTGGGCAAAGGATCACATCTTTATATATTTTTAAAGGGTTGTTTATGAATCATTCTTGAACCCCATAGAATATAGATGTTTTAAAGGTGTTCTACCTAGGAAATTGAGCTAGAGGCAATTGTGCTTACCAATTTAGGTAACCTTCAGCTTCTAAGGTTCTGGGTGATTGTTTTACTTCCATTGATCATCACAAGAAGCTTGCTAGAGGTGGATTTAAATAGTTTCACAGGTGAGAAAATCGAGGACCAGAAATGGTATGTGACTTCTTTTATCTGACTTCACTCACATCACCAAGTGTCCAAGTCAACCCCTGACTGCAGTGACCTGTAGTCCAAACTTTTGCAGCCACATTGGTCTGAGTGGTGCTTGATAGACACAGGAGATCCAGAAAATTCCAAAAGGGTATCCCTATAGACAAGCAAATAATCACTATCTCTCACATCTCTTCCATTCATGGTGTGCTCAGAAGTCATAGGCTTCTGAGTTTTTCGGTTTGTTCTTTTACCACACCAGTCTGTTTGCTGTTTATTTACTTTCTAACTTAATTTTACTTTTATCAACTTTAAAGTTGTGAGTGAGCTAAATGAATTACTTTACTGTATTAGACATAGGAACTTTATTGCCAAAGCCAGATTATAGTGATACTGTGCTATTTTCCTGAGAAATGAATTGAATTTTCTGAATATTTTCTCCTATATTTTCTCTGAAATTTTAAATACTTGCCCCTGCATTTAATTAAGGCAAATCATCCAAAATACAACAGATAACTGATACTAATGGATAAACAAGGAAATGAGAGAATTATACTAGCCTTTTCAAAAGAAGCTTGTCCTTTATGTGAGGACCTACAGCTTATCTTTTGGTATCATCTGTCAGTACCCATTCTGTCTTCTAGAAGATCACTGACCAAATGTGCTGCCTATTTTGCAGCATGCAATTTCATAAATTTATATTAAATGATCCTATCACACAAGACTTTTTCAGGCTAATTTCATTTGCTCTTGTTTTAAAAGAAAAACAAAGTCCCATTGCTAAAAATATTCAAAGGAAAGATTTGATGACCACAAATTAAAAATTAAAAGCAGAGCTGAAACTGGCTATTATTTAAGCACTGAAAACACTGAGGATAAAAGTTGGTATGCACACTCATTTTGGGAGACAACAGGTGGCCATTATGATTTCAAGCATATTTTTAAATCTTTCAAAATTTTTAATTATAAAGAGAATCTATAGATAAGTGTCTCATTTTCCTTGGAGATTCTGCCATTAAAAGCAGAGACTGCATCTAATGATGTCTTCATTTAAACTATAAACCTTGTTAGCATGCAGGAACACAACTCAGTAAAAGAAGGTGTCTCTTTATTCTTAATTCCCAAGTGCTTACGCTATTTTTGTTTGTTTGTTTCTTTTAAAGCCAATGGATCATTGAAGATGTCTATATTTTTAACTTAGCATTTGTATAGAAAGACACAGCCACATGGCCAGGACTCGGGATGGACTTAGAACTCCCATCTAATATGTGGAACCCTGTTATACCCTAATTCCTAATTTAGTGGTTGTCATTTCCCCTCAACAGTCTTGGAGAGAGAGAGAGAGATCATGATCTAATATTTACTCTTATATATGCAATGCCTCAATAAAAGACCTTTCCCATTAGCCTCCAAATACAAGAATAGAAATCTATTGTTGCAATTTGATTCTTGGAGTTGATATATTGATTTCATTACGGCAAAAGTCTATATATGTCAACTTACCAAGTCATTCTCAGAACTAAGTATGTTAGTTTAATGGGTGCATGCAAACTAGTGGTTGCTTGTGTCTGCCTCCATTTTATAGATAGGGGAACTTCAACCAAACGAAGTTAACAGTAAGTGGCAAAGGGGGATGAATTAGAAATTATCTTTGTTGGCTTATGAATTTGTTTCTTAACTTGAAAAGTAGTTGTTATATAGAGCGACAGACATAAAATATATAGTATGACAACTTCAAAAAAAGCATACTGATTCAGAGAACCTGAACCAAAGTGTTAAAATTGAGATAGCACGCTGATAGTCATTTATCATACTGTGATTATACCTAGGATAATAGACATTGTGCTGGAAACACAATGAGAGTAAATAACAGAAACTGTTAAGTTTAAGTAATTATTTATTTTGAGGCATTGATTAGGAGTCAAAAGGAGTAGAAGTAGCTCCTATACTCATAACTCCTGGAGAAATCAGGGTCAGTCAAAAGAAACAGAAGCAATGTCTTCCTTCTATATCATGTGAATATTTCCTCATATTACTCAGAATTAATCCACAAATACCGTAGTTCTCAATACATTTGAAAATTTTTCACACTCATTTTCTGCAATGAAAATCACAATACTGAGTGTAATGCCGTTTTATTTAAACCTAAGTAGCTGTCTTCTCTCTCTCCCTCTTCTTCCCTCTCCCTCTCTCATTCTCTCTCTCTCTCTCTCTCTCTCTCTCTCTCTCTCTCTCTCTCTCTCTCTCTCTGTACATATATGTATGTACTAATACACCCAAAAAACTAGTGTTCACAGAAATCATGTTGGGTAGTAAAGTTCTTTCAAAAACTACATTATTGTGATAAAAGAAAATAAATGCAAACATCTATAGACTGTGTGCGCATGTCTGTGTATGCTTATATGTGTGCATGCATATGTGTGTATGTGTGTATGCATGTGAGTGTATGCACCTATGTGTGCATGCACATTTATATATGTGTGTATGCATGTGTGCATGTGTACATATGTGTGTGTGCATGTGCACTTGCCTATGTAATTATATAGGGCTAAGAAAAGATTGAATTGTTTCAGAGTTAAACTAATTTTAGCTATCATCTTCTCTACATTGTTACTACATTAGGAGAAAGGCTAGCTTTGATTTGAATTCCATCAATTTTTGCTATATTTTATTTTTACCTTGCAAAATACCAGATATCTTTTAAAATTCAGAAGAAGAGGAAATTAAGTACCAAATTAGAATATATAAGGAAGGGTTTTTGTTTTGTTTTTTCTTTTTTGGTCTAGGCTAGAGAAATTATGATGGGAGCCTCAGCAGAGACATAAGATATGAACTACCAAGTGGTGCAATCCGGTGCATTCTGAGATAAATAGAGATGCTAAGGGCATTTGATCTCTCTGGGTGTGAGCCCCTCACACTCTAGAGTAGTAAGTTAAAACTGCGTATGTAAAGGAAATTGAAATTAACTAGTAATTAATATATATTTGCATTTGTTTTTGGTGGTATTCTTAAACTTACAAGCTTATTTTAGTTAAACACACAAATCTGAGCCCAGAAAGGCAAAACTAAGGGATATCACCTTGTCCATGAAACATGTTGCTATCGCGTTTGCTTTTACTCGTTTGAGGCTTGCTTTTACTCGTTTGAGGCTACCAAAATACCAGGGGAGTAACACTGTTACAACACATTGGTGCCATCAATGTATAATTATAGATCCTTCAGGGCTAGTGGGAACAAGGAACAGATGGGGGGAGGGTGAGCCAAAAAAGGAGGGAGGGGGAGTCTAAGAGGTCAGAGATTTGGCAGGTTAAGGAGTGACAGCATGATGAACTCCTGTACTGGATTTATATGGGCAGTGTCTGTGCCAATCAGGGAGTCACAACATCCCCAATATCATTTATTTTAGAACTAAAAAAAAGTCACAGAAATAATTTCATCTAACTCCCCTTTCAGACTGAAGCAGAATATAGTTAACTGAATTGGCCTAGAATAATATTGTTGTATAACTCTAATCTAGACCCAAAATGGTCCTGTACCTAAAGATATGAGATACGTACCTACACATATTACAAACTTAATAGATGAGTATTAAAGGCTTGATTTTTTAGGACACTCTTCTGCATAGCACATGAATAATCTTTTGGCATATTGATACTCTGCCCTTTGGGCATCCTTTGGCCACCTTTCCATATTTCACACATAAGGCCAAGTGAATAGGAGAAAAACATATTTCTGCAATGCTATTTCACCCAAATCCACCATACATATAAAGCTTCAGATTTCATTCAACTGTCAAAATTTAAGGAATATGATTTAATTACCTCAGGTAATCAATATAAATATCAAAACAAGTGGGCAAATGAATACCACAATACACAGCTACAAAACATTTTTCTTTCTTGTCATGTCCAGACTGTTCTGTGAGGATGGGGAAGTCATTAACAAATGGTGTTTGAAAAACTAGATATTACCAAATAGGGGTACAAGAATATGAAAAAGAGGAGGAAGGAGGAGAAAGAAGAGATGAAAAGGGAGAGGGAAGAAAGGAGAGGAAAAGGGAGGAGAGTGTGATACTTTAACTTACAATATGCACCAAAATTAATATGGATCAGAAATTTAGAATGTACCAAGCACATTAAGCATTCATAGGAAAACACAGAGCAAAATTTTATGACATTGAATCCACCAAAAATGTCTTGGATAGGACACTAAACAGTCAACAAAAGAAAAAATTGGTTTGAATTTTGTCAAAGCAAAAATCTGTGTGACTTAAAGGAACAGAGTAGAAAATAAGCCCAGGGAATGAGTTAAAATGTTGGAAATCACACCAATAGTATAAGCTTAAAGAATAGGACATGGAGTGGAGAATATACTACAAAAGTAAACTAATGATGTTTTGGTCCTCTGAAAAGATGTTTTGGAATGAAGGGAAGTGGAGGGAGAAAGAAGGGAGAGAGGCAAGGAGAGAAGTGAAAGAGGTGCAGAGAGAGGGGTTTCATTGAGAAATTTTAAAGATGTAGGAGGACTGCAAAACCATGTATTTCAGAGGGGATGAGCTGGAAAGTCTTGCTGTAGAATGTGTCTCCAGCTCCATCAGGGCTCCTCAGATAATCTCTGGTTCTCAGAGTTCTGCTCATTTCTTCAGGTACTGGAGATTTGGAAGGTAATCAGGTCAAAGACTTTTCCGTGCCCCAGAAAGACTCACTGACCAAACTTGTGCATAGAGCTGGTATCAAAGAATATAATATGTAGAGTCTTCACCTCAACACTGTGAGGGTGTAAAATATATAAAAATCCTGCAATGTGTAACACAATCTCTCCCCCGCTTACACACACACACACACACACACACACACACACACACACACACACATACACACACACACACACACACAAATAAGATGGGAAGTCTGAAATGTCCTGTCATTATAAAAAGAATGGGGTCTATTCTGGATGTCATAATAATCACTTTATTTAAAAAGCTAATATAGACATGGTTTCCTATCTTAATAACCTTTAGTGGGAGGGGAGAGATGGCTCAGAGGGTAAAGCTCTTACACTTATACTAGTGTGACTCCTCAGTACCTACACGACAGGCACATAAGTGTAGTAGCCTGCCTGAAACCCAGTTTTCTAGTGGAGGAGAAAGTGAGCCCCAGCATCAAGATAGTTATATAGGACAGCCAAAGGGTTAAGTGAGAGGTCTTCTGTCAGGATATCATGTGAAGATGCATTGATGAAAACAAAGTCAGCTTTGAGCCATTCACATGCATATGTAACAGACACACATGTGAACTCACATACATTCAAACACACTTACCTACATACATGCACACCACACATACATACAAAAGGGAATACCTTGGATTTGTATTAAGAAGCAAGAAAGTAACCATTACATTTATTTTATTTGAAATGTTATGTGAGAACACAGCAATTGATGAATTACAAAGGAGTGAAGTGTCCTTAAGCTGGGACTCAGACAGACTGCATGGCATCTATTTCCAGAACTATAATATGGATAATAACATCTTCCCTAAGTGCATTTGATAAATTTTTTTAAATGTAACCATAAAAAGTGAACCCAGGTATATGCACTTGCATATTTTATGCTTGCTAGTTTGTGGCAATGTGCCATTCCCTACAGAGAAAGATGAATGACCACAGTTCCTATATTCAAGATACTTCCTTGCATGGACTGACAGATACTTCAACAGGAAAATTATAAAGCAGCATGACCTAGGCCATAATAAGGTCTCTGTGGCAACAGTAAATAGGATGAGGGGTGCCAGCCTATAACTTTGGGATGAGAGATGCTGGCCAAAAGAGAAGCTGGTATTCTTATCCCCAACAAGGCTATTCCTGTGAGCTACCATGATAGTGAGGTGAAGTTATTTGAAATTACCATGATTAAGAAGTAAAAAGAATTACTATTACATGATGATTAAAAATGCTTATTGTCCTGTTTTAGTGCCAGATAAATACACAAAGTTAGACTCATTTTTGTCCCAATTTCCTTGTATAAACATATCCAAAAATTAGTTCATGGTATGATTGTCTCAGACATAGGGAAGTATTGAGTAAAGTGTGGCTCCGCAAGCCTATATGCTGTTTAATCACACTGAATGACAGGCTCAATTTTCGATACAAAGTTAATCCTGTTTTCATTAAATATAAATGTTCTTTGTGGAAAACAAGCATCCGGCAGAGGTGGAGGGATCTCTCTCAGGATTACATGTTGTGTCTTTGTTTAGAATCAATGAGTTTAAAACAAGAAGCTTCTTTTCAATTTGGTTGCTTCCTCCTGTCTCTGATATTGACTATTCTATTAAATTTTGCTACAAACAACAGCATAGGCAAAGATTCCTGTATTGTTTTACTTTCAAAATAATATGCCAAGGGAAATTACATGCTGCAGGAGAGTTTTTACACATGGTAAAATAAGAAAAAGTGTCCCATATTGTTATCCAGACCTGGTTCTAATGAAAGGAATGAGGTGGCTGACTTTTTGCTAGTTAGACCCTCCACTTGCTTCTAGACAGAATGCAGAAAATCATAGAACTTAAGTTTCAACTTAGTGTCTTAGCCCCTTTAGCATAAGATGGACAAAGCCTTCGCAAATTGATGGGTTAAAGCTTATTAATATAAGTGAAATGAAAATTTATAAATTCATACTTTATTTTATCATAACACTCATGAATGCAGATGTAATGTACTATCATCACTTTGAAAGAAGCTGTGGTTTGTTTTTAAATATCATGTCTTCCATTTGTCTCACAGCACATTGTCTTTATCTCAACCTGATGATTACTTTTTTCCTCGTCTCCCTTTCCACCTTTCTATCATAGTGGGCTGAGCTCAAAACTATACTAATCTATAATAATTCATAGTCTACTGAACCTTCATTAACACCATCTTATATACCTTTAGGTTAATAACTACTAACTTTGTAGATTGCTCAATTTGCAGTAATTCCTGAGAAATTAAAATTTGCAAATACAAAGTGAGAACAACAGTCATTTTTGTAAGATGCCTCCTGCAGTCCTGGGTATATGCAGTTAAGTCATATACCATTTCCTCTGGGCCACTGACATGCATTTATCCTCACGGATGATGGATGGGCTCCTTTGACATTTTGCATGGACAGCTCTTGAGAATGAAAATCATACTTATAAAAGATTCATTGGTTCATTCTACAGTCCTTACATTGTCACCTTGATGTACAGTGACAGTATCATGATATGCATTGACCCTGATGGCTATTTCAAAGGAGGGGGAAATGTCTCAGGATCCCTCTAAGAGAGAAAATGAGTTTGGAACTGCTTTTTCATTGGATGCAATAGCTAAGGCAGTTTTTGAGTTCTGTTTCCTCCTTGCCATTAGCAAAGATGCTTGAAAAGGCAGCAAAATCTAAGTATCCAAGGGAGACTTAGAGGCTGAGAAACACATCCAGGATAGAGGGGAATTCATGTGGTATGTGAGAACTGCAGCAGCATTTGAGCAGCTGATAAGGTACAATTACGTGAGTTCATTAAAATGTACAAGTAAGGAGATTAAAAAGGAATTATGCTGTTGATAAATGTGACATTCAAACCCAATTAAAATGAGCCTTTCCCTTACATCACTTTTCATTAGCAGTCTTATTTCATATCCATTTTGTGTTGAAGTTAGCCCATTTTACAGGTATGGTAGGCTGCTGATAAACAAGTGTTTGGGAGGGTTTGGTGGTAACTTACAAGCAATCTGGCCATTGAAAACTAAACGTGCCTGACCTATCAGTGCCTGGGAAATGCTTCCTGGATGAATAAAGGAACAAGGTTGACTGAGGCATTAATAGAACCATAATTGCAGAGGCATTACCATAATCATAAGAGGAATGTCACAGTTCAAATTTAACTACTTTGCACAAATAAAATGCTAAACTATAAAAACTGTAAAACATAGTTAGAGGAGGTCTCTGCACATTGAGATATGTGTCTTTACACCCAACTAATTAGTTGCTACTGAATGTTTTTGCTTTGCTCGGTGGCATGTGGTACATAAATCATTGCAATATGTTAAATGCAAATGGCTGTTAATAGAGGAACCATCTGCTCTGTGCCGGAGAGTTTGTTCAAAAGAATGTGGAGAGCCTACTTTGGATAATGTTGAAAAACTCAAATATCAAATTTCTAAAATGAGCTGCCTCTGTTAACCCCAACATTACTAATACTCTCCTGGCCTTTCAAGTTCTACAAATGCATCCCAAAACAACTCTTCACAGTCTGTGATGTTTAAAGCAACCCCACAGGCTACTTCCAACAGCAGAATACCTCACCAATGTATCACATGGCACAGACACTTGCAATGTCTTAAAATTGTGCTCAGAAATTTAGAACAACCAATAAATAATTGAACTGTCGCCTCCAAAGCATCTCTGCTACCATGAATAAAGCAGGCTCTCCATCCCTGTCCCTCCTGGAAGCTACTCATTTAAAGCTACAGATCACTGGCGTGCTGTTGGCTGATGATGAATTACATTGGGTATCATCAGTGTTCCCAACCTCTACCTCCTGTAATCTACAATACTGTATTTCTCCAAAAGATCATCAGTGCAAAGGGGAGCAATGATTTTTCTCCCAACATGCTTTATTATATGCTGTCACAGAGCATCCTAATAATGTCCATTGGACTCACCAATGACACTGTAAAACATGGGAATATTAGTGATAGGACAAGAATCAAAGCCTTTGGGTTCCCAATGCCATGCTCTGCTTTGCTGCAAAAGGAAACAAACCTCAGTCCTGCCCTTTCTAATCAGCTCCTGGTCAAGGTTGCTATCCAGATATTTAAGAGCAAGATGTCACGATGATCTATTATATTAATCCCCATTGGAAGTGTACTCAAATGATGCAATCATGAAATAGAATCTTGGCTATAAAAGAGCAAGCTTAGAAATTACCTATGTGGATGAAAATCTTCACTCCACAACTTCTCCAAAGCCAGACACAGGTATGATTCTTGGCACATTACTAACTTGGCTTTCTTGACCTTACTTTTTCCTCTTTCATCCACCCCCCCCCTTTTTTTTTTTTTTTTTTTTGTTCCTTTGCTTTTATAGTATCTGATTTAAGAGTGTGCTTTTGGGTATTCGCCTGCGGGAGAAGAGGCTGCAGGAGAGCTCATTAGCCCAGCAGATGCTTTATCCCTGGACGAATTATACAATGAATAGCTGCTTCTGAGGGCCACCAAAAAGGAGCCAGGGCTTTATGGAGGTGGGCAGCCCCACAGTGCAATACAAGCTCTGCATTTGTTAAAAGGAGGTTTTGTACTAAAAACATTTCCCTTTGTTTGTTCTCATGAAAAGAGGAGCCTCCTGAAGGCTGCTAGCATTTGATGACTCCATTTCAAAATGAACACTTGTCTATTTCCAAACGGGCCTGCTTCACATGAAAGTTACACAAAGCCTTTCGGAGATGGGGAGACTGGCAGCATAATCAGACAAGCAATACCTAAAAGGCAAAGCATGCTAGCTGTGAATGTGAGAAGCTTCAATATTGAATTGGCTTCTAACAGTGATCCTGAGCAGGGACTGAACCCATGTTTTAGATTGCAGCATGGAAAAAGAAAACTTACATTGTCTAATTACATTCATATATTGAACTGTATTACCACTCTGGTTCCCATAACACCATTTTAATTTAATTTAGATTTTGTTACTTCTTCCCCTCCAAAAACAAAACTTTACCATAGAGGCATATTTATTGTTTTTAATGTTTATGTTTGGAAATATTCATTAATTCATTTTCCCACTTAATTACAAGGAAGAGGAAAATTGATTCTTAGAACCTACAGATGATATTTACCAATGTATTTATGGAAATATAAATGGATAGTTCCTTTGATCTAAATTTAAAAAAAAATAGGACAGACCACCTAGAAAGATATGAAGAGCCAACAGAAGCCAGTTGCACACATCAGTCTAGAGTCTTGTGTGGAGGGAGGTGTATTGGGGTCAAGTGCTGTCACAGATCTTGTAGACCCTCTTTGGTGCGTGCATTCTGCTGATATTTAGTGACACACACAATCGCAGCAGGGTCAGAATTTAAACATACCCCATCTGTTGGTGTTTTAATTTATGTTTCAAATCCATTTGATGAGTTCCTTGTCAGTAAAATTGTCAGTGTGATACAGATTTGAGGATTGGACCATTGTCTTTTGCCCAATGGCAATACAGCAATGCAAAGACCTTCAAAACTCCCCCTCAATGCTCTGGATTTTTTTCTTTTGTTTTGCTTTCTGAGACAGAGTTTCTCTGTGTAGCCCTGGCTATCTGAGTACTCACTCTGTAGACCAGGTTGAGATCTCCCTGCTTCTGCCTCCCCAGTGCTGGGATTAATCAGTGTCCTTAATTCTAAAGCACTTTCTCATCTTTGTTCTGAAACTCCTTTGTTTTGTAGCATTCCAGCTGTGTCATGGAACAAGGGCAGGTATTTATTTATTGACAAATATAAGAATAATTTAAGAGAGGTGCTGAGGAGATACCTTGGTTGGTAAAGCACTTGCCGCATTCAGAATCTGATTCCCCAGAAGCTATTTTGTATATCTAGGTGTGGTAGTGTGTACCTGTGATCCCAGTGTTGGAGGTACAGCAAGCAGAAAAGCCCTGGGGCTTGCTGGACAGCTAGTCTAGCTGAACTGCCAAGCTCCAGGTCCACTAAGAGGCTTTGTTTCAAAAACTAAGGTGGAGACCAGTTGAGAAAGAATATATATATATATATATATATATATATATATATATATAAAATATATATATATATAATATATATAATAAAGTTATTATTCACTACTGGGTGTTGTGAAAATACTAAACCATTAAGCTCATTTTACTATCTTTTTTTTTTAAAATATATTTTGGCTTCTTCTATGAAACACTTTAAAGCATAAGAGAAAGCCTGACTTGTGGATAAAATGTCATTTTCTTTAACATGAATGAAAAGGATGAATTTTATTTACTATCAGGAAAAAACTGCCCCACATAGTCAAGCATTGATGCTGTTAGAGTAGTTTCAAAATACCATTTAAAAACATATTTAATGGGTCTGTCTTTCTAAGAAGGAAAAGACTCAATAATTCCAAGAGAGAATAGGGATGCCATTGTGTTGTAGATCTCATCAGGAAATTACCTCCACATGTGTTGAGTTAGCCTCATATATTTACCTGAGAAGCGAAACCTAATGCTCAAAGGTTATAGGAAAAACCGGGGTAGTGTCTGTCAGATATGTTATGCCCACACTGCTGGGTGCCATACTGCATTATTAAAACGGAAGAGAGTTAATATTTTGAAGCAGGCTATAGGGCTGGAATCACTCACTAGCAAATGCTCAGAATAACAATCCTGTATTTATTGTTCTTTGTGAGACTCTGGATTACACAAAGGATGACTTTCCAATTCTGTAGAATGTACTGGAAGACAGAGCACATAGACAGCTGTGAGCTGCTGTAGCACAGAAGTTTCTGCATCTCGAGAAAGCATGCTTGTTTGGCGTGCTTCTTGGAAAAGGCATTGCTTTTCCTGGGGCAGGAAATCAGGTGGTATTTCATATTATTCTCTAGGGCAGCCCATCAGTCCGGATCTATTGTTCTAGAAAACCCTCCTGCAGACTGATAAGCGTTCTAATCCTGAATGTCATCCACGATGTTTTATATGCAACCTTCAGAGTGCCTTAGCATGCCCCTTGTCCCCAGTGAAACCCACATGAAAAGTGTGCCGCCTGCTTTAGGTTTTTGCTAGTCTTTATTTTACTCTAAAAACATCCAGGAAACATTTCATTCCTAACTATGTGTTTGTTATTAAGACTGAGGGGAGAGCCACCTCAGAACAGGGCCCGTTCACCAGTTCACTAGTCTGTCTTACATAAATTTCGGATCTGCTTTCTGAAAATGGGACTCACCGGACTCCATAATGCATCTGATACCTATGAAAGTGCAGTTAGGACACCAGTAGCAAGCCACAAAGCCTGGACTGGGCTGCAGTCTCAAATGCCTCTGCTTGTGTGACTGAAACAGGCAGAAAATCCACCCTGATTTTGTTCCTGCAAAAAAAAAAAAAAAAAAAGTATGAGACTGCGCAGTAGAGACCTACAATCAACCAGAAATAATGAAGACTTTTTCTCCACGGAGAATGTGGGTTTGGAGGAAGATTGCTCCCTGGACACTTCAGTTCTCCTGGGAAACTCTTCTTTTCCCTGGAGCAAAAGTTTGGTAGAATGGGTTAGCCAGGGCATGAAGATGACTCTGTAAGATATTTAGGTGCCATGTAGGCTAGAGGAAAAGACTGCTCATTTGAGAGCAAGCCTGAGGCCCAGTCAGAGTTTTCCCAGGAAAAATATCTGGGCAGTGGCCCAGACATGACCCGTGGCACTTTTCCTGATTGACATCCTGACTGCACGGCTGTGGAGTCTGATCGGGATTGCAGACACATTTCTTTCAAGGTAGTCTACCAAATGTATTATATATATTTAGATTTTCCCCCTTTGGTGAGTTAAAAAAAGGCTCTTCAGAGATGTCAAAACAAGTGAAATATTTATATCCAAGATAAATGTTCAGTAGCAGGTTTAAAAAGCAGCTGATCTGGCTTATGGTACTAGAATAGCATTTGGGGGTTGATTGCAAAGCACCTCTTACTTTTACACATTCCCTCAAAATTGCTTAAGGATCACTTTAACTTTGAAGTATGATAGCTAGCAGTTTATACTGTATGTTCATTTATAAAGAACCAAAACATAGTCAGAGGTTTTTTTTTTTTTTTTTTTTAAGGCAATTTCATTTCAGTTCTCTGTTGCTCAAGACATAAACTCTTTCTTTTCCTGGAAAAAATGAGTTTTGGATTTGGGAGGGGCACTGAGCCTGGACAGGGAAGGCAGAAAGGGCAGTTGTTGCTTGATGTGGGGATGGAAGAAAGGGCAAAGAGGAAGAACGAGGAAGGAAAGCAGGGAATGCAGAAATGCAGTGAGATACCTTGGTGTCTGGGTCTCTGGAGGAACCTTGGTGATCAGACAGAGTGCCCTTATTCTATCTCTCCAGCATTTACTGTCTGTACACCCAGGGAAGCTGCCTTTATCCCTTACATGGGAGAGTTAATATATAGCTTAGAAGACTTCAGGGGGAGCCAGGCACATGCATGGCATAGAGCTGAAATCTGTTAGTGTTTATCTGTGTCTATGGCATCATGTTGTACCTCTGATTCACCAATGTCATCTATCCCTTAACTGGGAACGTTATTAACTATCTTATTAATATCTCAGTTTCCCCAGGTTCTATGTAGGGCCATGTTCTTATTACCAAGGGCTGTGTACTGTTATGCCTCCCCTTCACCAGAAATGCCACCGCTGCCTCCTCCCATCCAAATGACTTCTTTTTTTCCACCTCTATTCACAGTCCTCATATGATTCCCATTGCTCCTGCTGATGGCAACAGGCGATAATAATGTAATCACTTAATTCAACCATATCAGTTTCTGTCACGGGGACAAGGATAAACTTTGCTTCACTTTAAGAAATTTGGGGAAGTGTTGTATGTCCAGTTCACAGAAAGCTTACAACAAAACCTGGATGCTGTTATCATTGTCACCAGGGCTTAGGTCTCAGTAAAATAAGTTTTTCACTATGAAGGCAGAGTTCTTTTTGAGCAAGTTAAATCATATCTGTTCATGCTCACCACCACCCATTGGTGCCCCAGTGTCTGAGATAACGTGCATTGACCTGGCCTCTAGCACTGAATCTCTGCCTCTCACTTTGGCCTCTTCCAATGGTATTTTACCTCTGATTTCTTAGCTCAAGTCACAGAAGCTTATTTCTGTTCCTCAAATGACATGCTTGTTCTTCCTCGCGATTTCTTCTCAAGCCTCTAGCTTGCTAGCACTCACAGAGTCCTCCCACTGATCAAATACAGCCACAGCAGAAACACCTCTAGCAGCAACCCAATGCTCAGGCTGCTACTTGATAGTGCCTAGTTCTCCATAGCCAAGAATTTTCATTATTTGCTTTCTTTTTATTTTAGTTCATTTCAACCCCTGAATGAAAATGTGATTTAACTTAATTCATAAAACTGCCTTGTAATCAAAAATTCCAAGTCTTAAAAAATACTGAAAGCTAAATTTTAGGCAGTATTTGCAAACATGTAATGAAACTATTATCAGTCAGTAAAGAAATATACTAAGCATTTCTTGTGATTTTTCTCTATAAAATACTCATATACCATTTTTTATATATCAAATTGTGTGTGTTGGGGGGTGCCTGTGTTTGGTCTGAGGACAAAATCAGGGCTTTCCTCTTGCTTGATGAGCATGCTACTGCTGAATTCCCCCTATTTGCTTTTTATTTGGGGACAGAGTGTCATTCAGTTGTTCAGACTGGCTTTGAACTTGAGGTGCTGCTGTCTCAGTCATCCAAGTCACTGCAATTACAGATGGGAACCACCCTGCCTGACAGAAATGTGATTTTGAACTATTTTACTGGCACCTGCATGGTCTGTGTAGAGAGAGTAGAGAGCCCAATAATATAGTTACAAATGGCAAGTGAAATTGTAATCTCTTATGTGCCATGCTTTAGGGAACTGTCTATTCACTGACTGACAGAGTCAAAATGAAGTCTTTTCAAGAAGTTGTATCTTTATATAAGTGAAAATACATAGAAAATGCTTGCAAATGACCACATACAGAGAATATTTTCAAAATGCAACTAAGTTGAGTATGGATAAGAAAATTAGTCACCTGTGAAGCTTCCAAAGAATCTGAGAGATTGAATATTAGCAATATTGCTTGCATCCTGCATCTCTGCCTTCCAACAGCTACAAGAAGGTGACTATGCCCTTGATTATTTAAAGCTCCTATACTCAATTCTGGAGCAATAGTTATCTTGAAATATTATTTTCTCATCCTCTTTTGAACCGTATTTTGGAATATAAATGTATCCCAAACAATGTTGGGTTCCACTGGTTTCAAGTACTTTAGTGAATACATATTTCTAAGACACTTTTTTCACTCAGTATTTGCCCCTGGGATTTATAAACAATGAAATCATACTCTACTGTATGAAGCCAGCACTGCTATTCTGTCTACTATCCTGTCAATGGACACTGGATTATTTTCAATTATTGCTTTTGCTGATGCCCCTGTTAGGAATAGTCTGGTACAATGATACAAGAATCTGGGGACTTCCTTGGAAGGTAAAGATGTACCATAGGGTACATAGCCCAGAGTCAATAGAATAAGACAACCTCTCCTTTGCCCTAAATAGTTACACTAATTTATATTACCAATAGCAGGCTAAATGTTTTACAGCCTCATAAACACCTGCTATATTTAAACTTACTGATTTTTTCAGTCTCTTGAATGCAAATCATACATTGTGCTTTTAATTAACAGTTTCTTTACTGATAAAGTTGGGAATCACCCCAAATGTTCATCAATGACATGAATTTGGGAAACATCTTTCTGTGCTTTGTCCGTTTTCCTATGAAGTAATTTTCTTTCATTTTTAATTGACTCATGGGAATATATAATCATGATTTTAATCTTCTCTCTGTTTTGTCTCCCCTGATCCAGTTTATGGCATGAACTTCATTCCTTTTATGGTGACGTTTAATGATCATATATATTCATAAATTCTAATGGATCAAGTACATCAAATAGTTTCCTTTATGGATGGCACACTTTTGCATTTCACTTAAGAAATCAATCTTTGTTTAACTATCATATGACCAAGCAAAATCACCTATAAATAATAAAGTCCAAATAAAAGAAATCAATATTTCGATAAACAGCACTTCACTGTTTGTTGAGGCATTATGCATTTTTAAAATATTGAGCTGAGCAGTGGTGGTGCATGTCTTTAATCCCAGTACTCAGGAGGCAGAGGCAAGCAGATCTTTGAGTTCAAGGACAGCCTAGTCTACAGAGCAAGTTCAAAGACAGCAAGTGCTACACAGAGAAACCTTCTCTCAAAGAACCAATAGATAAGGAACAGATAGATAGAATCAGTCATGATGTCCAACAGCAAACAAATGAATAAAGAAAATATATACATATACATAAACACAATTGTATATCATACTAAACACAACAGAATATTATGTGTACCTTCATGTTACATTTTGTTTGTTTATTTTGAGGACACACATGCTCCATGATGCATGTGTGGAAGCCATAGAGTAGTTTGTGGGATTTGATTCTCTCCTTCTACCATGTGAGTCCCAAGGGTGGAACTCGGGTCATTAGACTCGACAACAAGAACCTTTGTCACTCTACCACCTCACCACCCTTCAAAATACGTATTTTATTCTTGTCTTGATTATTTCTGTTTGTGACATCTTGCAGTTCTGATTCCTTTTCATTTTGTTTGGTTAGTTAGTAACTTAGTTACTTCAATTCACAACATTCTTTGTACCTATTTCCCTGGATTTTCAAATGTGACCTACTATTTGGTTGGTGAGATTTTTAAGAAATTTTGTCTAGAGTGATAGTACTTTCTTTGTACCAACCTTTTAAATAATAGTGTACATTTAACTTTTCCTCTTTCTGGTATCTAAGGGCAACATAAATTGATTCCGCTTAAAATGATAACTCAGACTGTGGTAATAAGTAACATAAAAGTAACAGGTATATTATTAGACTTTAGAGCCCATGGGAGTTAAGCAGCAACCACAAACAATAAAAAAAATTATTTATTCTGACCACTACTCAGAACTAAGCCAAGATAAATAACCTTACCAGCTGCCAAATATCCTTAGCGCACTTACAAGCAGTGGGATGTGGTATGAATGTGTGTATATGTGCGCAACCACATAAGGCAGTCTTTGTCTTTAACCCTTTCTGAAATGATCTCCTTAGTCCAATGCCAGATCAGCTACCGCTACAGCAATCAGTGAGTCACAGACCCAGTGTCTTCCCTATTTACCCACTTCTCTCCCTTCACAGTTTCTTCCTGGTCTTGGTGAATCTCCTGTGCTTTTATAGTTTTAAAATGTTCATTAGATAATGTGCTGTAAGAAGATTTTAGGTGTTCTAGACTGCTGTAAAAGCAGAAACAAATGCTTACATGTTTAGGTTGTTTCTTTTACCAAAATACAAGTACCATAGCATCAAACATCTCCACTGCCTGTGAACCGCTTTATTCCCCCACTCATACCAGGATCATGTCCAACAACTCTGCAGCTGCTATGCAGTACAACCTAGGTATATTTAAACGTTCTTTAAATGAATAGCCGAGGTTGAAAAAATATTGACCTACAACATCCAAGGTGGACAAAATATGTTCAACAAATATTGTTGAATGATGTAATGACCTTTTAAACAATAAGATTATTTTAAAGATAAATGGGCTACTTCTTGAAGGGAGTCATATCACTGGAAAAGATGTGTTTATCTTCTGGGTATAGTTAAAAAAGGCCAATTGAGATAGGAATATTCTATGAAGCTCTCTCCATTGGGGTATAATCAGCAGTTTTTAAAGAGACAACATTCTGAATCACTAAGTATGATATGTAGATATTTTCTCTGCCAGACACCCTTAGATCAAACAATTATGTACAAGATATGTGTTCCCTGGGATGGCAGAAAAGGTAGTAATCAATCTCATTGTAGGGGAAGGGCATTTAAGGTAGCCTCTCAATTATTGCTTAGGTTTTTAGTTGGGGTCATCCTTGTGTATCTCTAGACATTTCTCTAGTGCCAGATTTCTCTTTAAACTAATTTAAATAAATAAATAAATAAATAAATAAATAAATAAATAAATAAAAAGATATGTGCTCCTGTGGTTACAGCAGAAACAGTTCATCATATATAAATGTTATTTGAAAGAACTTTTATTTTCTCCATGCCAGATCCATTGCTTGAAGTTATTTCTGTTGAGTAATGATATCAACTAACACAAATACCTAAATTTATAATGTAGTAGGCTGGAAAAAAAGAGGCAGCATACAAAAGGAATGAGGAAAGCAAGAGAGGTTAAACAGTGGTTAACTCGGAGTGTGGGTGGGGTGGGAATCAACTTTCTGGATTCCTTTATCCTAAAAGCTCTGTTTAAAGTATAGGCTCGAATTTCTTCCCAGATATGTGAAGCCCCTTGTTCAATTTTAGCCAGTTCATTTGTCTCAAAGACAGTTCATAATTCCTCTTAAAGTGGGCATAATTTCATCCTTGACTGACCAGAAATTATGGATTATAAAATTAGCAAAGAAAGAATATGAGATGGATTATAAGTTAAGAAAGTAGGGGGAAAGCTGGAATAAAACCAATTTTAAACATAAAAACATGGACAAGATTTGTCAGTAATATTTAACAGTTTTTCAATAACAGTTCTATATTATTTATAATGAGTTCTATGGTATTTTCCTTTTCAGTTATAGTTGGTTCCAATGACTGGTTGATAAGTGAAGACAATACTAATTAGAAAAATTTGATATCTGGATGGTGTTACACTTTGTTTTGGACATTCAAGGATCACTTACAATCTTTATCAGGATATACAGCATACCATCCTGTTTGACTATGTATGTTACATTAATTCCCTACAATTTCTAAGTACTCTTAAATAACTTATTATTCTATTCAAATACATGTTTAAGATATTGAAATGCATTAAATACTATAATACTTTTATTATACCACCATGGTATAATAGGGTCTCAGTCTATAGCCTAGGCTGTCCTAGATGCCACCCTGTAGCTGAAGCTGGCCCTGAATTCAAGTATTCCTCCTACTTTAGCCTCCTAAATGCTAAGATTACAGGCATGAGTCTTCTGCTTGGCTTTATATTATAATTTAAAACAATGAAACAATGAGAAAATCTTTGCATGTCTTATGAATGGAATGGAGAGATGCTTTATAAAAGAACAATAGAGAAAATATGGAAGTAAATATCAAAGTCATAGTTTTTTGTTTTCATTAATATGTTATTGCAAGAAAATCTCCTCTCTGACAACTGTCTGATGCCATTGTATTAGGGTCATTTCTAAGATTTTGTTTTTCAGGTCTTGATGCAGATGACACTCCAAAGCTGAGCCCAGGAAACAGACCTTTGTGGGGAGATGGCTTACAGTTTTTTTGACATCCACACTCATGACTCTCCATTTGAAGATCATAGAATTAATCAACAGGGCATGACCACTTACACATAATGAGGGGTGTTGTTTTCCAGCTGTACAGTGGCTGTGCCTGAATCTACTGCTGCCTCAGCTACTGGCTGTGGCTCCAGAGTCTGTCTATACCTTGCTGTTCAGGCTGAGACCCAGCCAGATATCTGCCTACCACCACCAGCTCCTCTGCCATTGCCACCAGATATAGTTGTTTTAAGGATTACCAAACTCAAAGTCCCTCCCTACTACTTCCTGTGCACCTCCCTATCAGTCTTGCTGATTTCTTCCTAGTCTCTATGGTTTTGTTTGTTTGTTTGATTTGCTTTTCCTTCCTTCCTTCCTTTCTTCCTTCCTTCCTTCCTTCCTTCCTTCCTTCCTTCCTTCCTTCTTTATTTCTTCTTTTCTTTCTTTTCCAGTTGGTTGCTTGCCCAGCCTCTGGATCTGTGGTTGATTTTATTTAATCTTTTAAAGGGGTGTGATAGGTTTGAACATGTCACAGCTAGAAACAGGTTTTTCCAGTAAATCACACAATCTGAGGGCTCACAGTGTGATCAAATATCCTGCCACAGAGGTGTTTTGTTTTGCTTTGCTTTTCTGCATGAGCCTCAGCTCACATTTATCAGTACTGAATTTTTTGGCTGCATTCCAACCCTGGTCTAGCCCATTGACTATTTGGGCCATTTTTCTTAAACTGGTATTTTATTTTTCTGAGCCTAAATTATGATATCTGTTTTGAAAGTAATCAGTTCCATGAACACCTTAAGGCACTAGTCAAATCATCCCAGCATGGGGTGGAGGGGAGGCAGAGAATTCAACAGCCTCTACAAGCTGCTATTGCTTAAGAATACACTATTTGAACTGCAATTTGAGCATATTTCTAGCCTTTAGACATTACAAACATGCAACAGCACCCCGCTGTGAGGACAGCTTTGTTACCCCAGAAGTAAAAGAGTTTAGCTGTGATTAAAGGATTCAAGTCTTTGCTTTGAACAGACAGATTACGTTTCGCTAGGTTTTTCTCTGTTAATTCCAGGCTTGACAGCTCTACCACAAATTAATCTAAATTGTGGCTAGATTCCTCTTCAAGGATGATCATTGTCTCATAAAATTCTGTTGAAAATGATGACATCTCTATCACAAAATGTTCCTGAGCTTTAGTAGAAATCTGACAAAGGCAACTAAGAGAAAAAACAAGCAAACAAACAAAAAGCCAAACAAACTACAGCTTGAGAGGTTAAAACACACAGGGCATCACTGGGGAAAATGTTCCAGACTTCTGTGATTACTGATGTGTGAGGCTTGGTGTTTGTTTCCTAGTAACTCATGTCAATGTAATTACATCCTGCATGCCCAATTTTTCTCATAACTGAAATTGATAAATATAAACTATAGTTTATGACTGAGAATCACAGCCTGGGGCAACATAGCATGGACATTGATTGCACAGAAATATAAATAGTGGGTGGTGATATATTGACTGACTCCAAACCTTGTCACAGACATTAGGACACTAGGGTCAGAGAATTGCATGGGATCAGCCTCAGCTTCCCAAAAACGTACAGGTAAAATAAGCAATAAAGGTTTTGTATCCTTACCTTGTTCAGTCATAGGGTGAGCACCTGTGCAAATCACCCCTCTGCAGACTTAGTGAGTATTAGAAAGAAGATGGCATTTTCTATGTTTTTCCTGTTGTTAGTTGGATTTTTTGTTTGCTTTGTTTCGTTTTCCATTCACTATTCCTATCATTAGCAAGCTAAAGGGTTAGAATTGAATATATGTTAATTCACCTTTGGATCTTAGAAAGAAATTTTGAGGGTGTAAGAAGAAAGGGATGAAAAGAAATCTAAATAAATAATGATTGGAAACAATATTTGCTCTAAAATTCTCCTTAGATGACAATTACACTCTGGACTGTTCATCCAACTCAAATGCAACTGAGTGTGCTTTGACTCTTGGATGCATTTTAATTGGTCAACATTATGTTTTCATTACAGTTTTATTTAAATACTTTCTTCTGGAGCCTGAACTGTCTACATAGACATGGTTACCACTGATACTGGAGGTGTCTTAGTCATGACTTCTTGGTCTGCCCTGCCCAGAACACTAATAAGAAAACATTGATTCTTGTGTGATTTCACAGATACTTTACTGCTTTACTGTATATATGACATGTTAGATACTGAACTTGACATAATCAAACCAATAAATACATGTTTTACCAGTGATGCCATAGATAAAAGCAAATTAGGATTAGAGAACAAGATCAAGAATATAGCCACTTTTGAAAGGGTAGTCAGAAAAGGGTCTTCTAAAGGTAGGATATCAGGGCATACAGAAGATATATATGAATAAAGTGTGAAAATATGTAATGGGAAATATTTCTAAAGGAGAAATAGCAAGGGTCATGACCCTGAAGAGAAGCAAGAAGTACAGTGAGAGGATCTCAAAATGGGCTGAGTAGAAATTGAAGTGGTGAGTTGGATAAATGCTATAATATTTACATCTTAAGGCTAATTTGAGGGCTTGAGAACCCACTAGAAGATCTGGGGCAGGGAAATCAAATAATTTAATTGATATGATAATAGCAAATTTCTAATTCATAAGCAATGCATAAATAATTTAATTTTTAAAGTATTTGCAAAAAATAATGTTCCTGAAGCTTAATTTGCATTCCTAATCTACTCAGAACATCAGTATAAACTAGATAACATTTGTTGTGTATGTGCTATATATAAAGTCCTGTGCTAATTTGTTTAATGCCTAAGTATCAATTAACATAAGTTTCTGCTCAGGGAACTTTAGAAATTTCTTTTTTTTTTTTATATAAAATTTTATTTAAATTGGAAACAATATTATTTTACATATCAATCCCAGTTCCCTCTCCCTCCCATCCTCCAATGTCCCCCACTGACCATCAACTGCCCAGGGAGGGTGAAGCCTCTTATGGGAGAACATCAAAGTCTGTCATATCATTTGCAGCAGGACCTAAGCCTTTCTCCATTATCTAGGCCCAGAGAGTATCCCTCTATAGAGAATGGGCTCCCAAAGTCCATTTGTGCACTAGGGATAAATACTGGTTCCACTGCCAGAGGACCCATAGACTGCCCTCCTAAGTGGCACCCACATTCAGGATGCTTGATTGTGTCTTATGCTGGTTCTCCAGCTGTCAGACTGGGGTCTGTGAGAGATCCATAGCTAAGCACTGAGCTAAATTCAGGGAAAGAAGAGTGATGAGCAAAGGGGTCAAGATCATGCTGGGGAAACCCACAGAAGTAGCTGACATAACCAAGTAGAAATTTCTTTTGAGATCTGTGAGATCTGGTCACCAGCAAATGTTGTGTTTTCTTGCCTTTTTTGCCCCCCCCTCAAAAAATCCTAAGAACATTAGCTTTGTAAACAATTAATATACATTGTGCATACGTCTATTTTTAGCAGAAGTTTGAGTTCACTTCTTTAACTCTTTTATTCATTATATCATTTTTAAAGATAATTAAATTCTTGTGCTGCATTATAAGAGTACACAACTTCAGGAAGGAAAAGGGGACAGATCTGGTAAATGGGTAGGAACAACCAAATATTTTAGTCCCTGCCAACATCTGATTACTCTGTTGAAAGCTGACTTTTTTTTCCCCCACACTCAGGAAACCATGTTTATATGGGAGGGGAAAAAATAGGTGCCATCTGGCTGTAACAACCCCATGAAAGATTGTTTGCTATTTTAATAATTGTGGCACCATATCGTTAGCATCTTGCCTTCTGTGAAAGCTATTTTGTAGAATCGTAGAATGTGATTGGTGGATCTAAAGAGCATTCGACAAGATCAGGCTTGTTTGAATATGATAGTGACATGGACAGAGAAAGGGAGGGCCCTAAGCACAGATACAGGAAGATGAAATCTCATCTCACCTCTGCCCCTCAGTCACTCAGGACTCTTGTATGGTCACTACAGATTCCTTGGATAGCCCACAAAGCCCACTCACTGGACTCATAGTGACTTCTCTCCATTTCCCTCAGAGAACTCTCTACTCTTTTACCCCTCTTTGTCCAGTCTCTTCCTTTCTGTCCCTTTCTCTCTTGTTTCTCTCCTGTTTTACCAAGTCTATGTGCCATGATATTTCTACATTCTACATCAGTAATATGATTGCCTTTCCAAAAAAAAAAAAAAAAGCTAATATCTTATAAAAGGAGTAACTAGAATGGTGGAGAGTCTAGATGTATTGGCAGGCAAATCTGGAGAGTTTTAGAGAAGAGACCCATATTCCCTTTGGAATACCAACATCCCATGCCTGGGTTGAGGCTGACCAAACACATAGTTGTGGGGCATACATTGTTGCCTGAAACCCTGGCTGACTGTAGAATTATCTTAGTGGCTTCAAGAAGCCACTTACCAGTTACTCTGCATTGGCCACTACTACCTCACTACTGTATCTAAATAGAAAAATAAGTCTGTAGTAAAGTTATCCTTGAGCACTTAAGGCCACGTACATGATGATGTACAGTGGAAAGAGCAGGAACTGTGTTTGTTTGGTTGGTTGGTTGTATTTTATGTATGTATGTATTTATTTATTTGTCAACTCAAGACAAGTTGAAGCCATCTGGGAAGGGGCACCCTGATTTGAGAAAATGCTGTTGTCAGTTTAGCCTGTAGGCAAGTATGTGAAACTTTTTCTTGATTAATAATTGACATGGGCTGACCCAATCACTGCTGCTCCTGGGCATGTGGTCCTGGGATGTATAAGGGAGCACGATAAGCCATGAGGAGCAACCTAGAAAGCTAGAAAGTAGTTCTTTTCCAAGGTCCTGCCTCTGCTCCTGCTTGAGTCCCTGTGCTGACTTCCTTCCATGATGGATGGTGATCAGGAAGCATAGGCTGAAACAAACCCTTTCCAGATGACATCATGGTGTGTATTGCAGCAACAGACGGTAAAGTAACAAGAGATTTGAGCTTGGAGACCTGAGTCACTTTCTCTAATACTTGGGGAGAAATATATGATCACAACCCTCTGAGAGCCTTACATCATCTATAAAATGATCAAAATGCACTGTTTGAAATTCTCAAACAATTAGCAAAAAAATATATTTTTTTAAAAAAAAAATCACAGTGTTGTTGTGAATCTTAAACATTGGGGTTATGTTAAAGCATCTTGTAAACTGTAAATCACATGGCAAATGATGCTGTTTTCATCTTGAGCAAAAATAGAATAAGGGCAGATGAAATTTCTAGGCCATTTAGATTTGTTTGCTTTGTAACGTTTTTTTAAAGCCATCTATTTTGATTTGGGTTGGTTTCCTGAAAATGAACTCACAACTTTCTGGGGTCTGGATTTGCTCTTAGGAAGTCTTCTACTTTTTCTGTTCTGTCACCGAGCTTCTCCGATGCTTTCTCTTGGTTTCCTGGAGGGGCATGAGTAAAATCCATCATGAGAATTCCACACTGCTGCTTCTTTAGAATTATCCAAACAATTAGAGTAACACTTTCTATTTATTTTGTAAATACAAACTAATATGACAAAACTTTTCAAATTGACATTTAATGAATTTTAATGTCAACAAAATGGGGTAAAGGAAACTTTTACCGTTTGTGTTATTTTCTGAAGGAAAGGAAAGCTCCCACTGCCAGTACAGCACCTTGAAGTGGGAAGAGGATAGAGGTTGTCTGTAGAGTTACAGTGGGAGAGTTGTGGGAGGCCAATTGTCAGAAGGACCAGCATCCAGTCCACTGCAGTGCTCATTCAGGATATGGGAGATTTGAATTGTCACTGAAGCTCCTTGCAATACCATGCTGTAGTTCATCTCCTTACAGTTAACACTTAATACATGATAATTAAGCACAATGAATAATTATCGCACTATCTTCTCCCTCCAAAAAGGAAATTTGCTAATGATCCCAGTCTATTTCATGATTAATTTCACTCACACCACACTTTCATTCACTATTCTACTTTCTGAAATAAAGATCCTCTCTTGCCATTTTTACAAAATTGCCTGTCCTTCAAAGTGAAAAGCTAATCTCCACCATGAGGCACCATTCCATAGTGATCATCATTTTTCCCTCTTGCCTCTTAACTGAGCCCAGTTCCACATGGCATTCAATCATCATGTACAGTTACACATACATATTTCCTGCGACATCACATGCCTTCTATTATTAAGTAAGATACAATAATAATTGCTAACATTTTTCTCACCAATATTTTGTATTGTTAGAAATATTTTGAGGGAAAAAAAATATATCACATTCCTTGTTTTTGTCTCAGGACAGTGCCCAATGAAGAAAATAACAACAACAACAACAAAGATAGATCAGAAACAAACAAACATTTGATTAACTGAACAAGAGGAATCTAAGCATGTTTCTGAAACAAACTGCTTCCATTTATTTTATTTAAAATATGATGTAACAACATTAAAGCATGATTTAACTCACCTTACCATAATACAATTTTTGTTTTTTGAAAATTACTTTCCACACCTTCATCATATCAATACATATGTTACAATATTGTTATAAGAGCACATTTAGTATTTTGTATTCTGAATTTTCATTTACTGCATTTACTTCATGGATTCACTCAGCATTAGATTTCTGGTCGTTTCCCATTGCCTTCATAGGCAGCATTTCAGTGAAAACCTTCAATGACCAAGTCTTTATTTATTAACTTGAAATATTTCACTCAAATGTATTGGAGAAGTAAGTTAATAAGAGAGTCAAACAAGGGACATGGCAGGTTGCTAAAAACCAGTTAAAAAAAATAGACCTCAGTTCCAGCTTCCTGAAGCTATACAAGCAGTTTCTAAGAAAGGCAGGAATAAAAAAGCAATCAACAATGCCAGCAGGGATGAGGATGACTACACATACTAAGCCTGAACCAGCCCCTAGCAAATCTCAAGGCTGACTAAATAGGATGGAAGAATAGTAGCCCTAGCCAACCCATGTTAGCCCTAGCCAATCAGAAATGTACAAATATAACTGCCACTTACTTAACCAGTCATAAACAGGATAATTTAACTGTCCTTAAATGCTCCATGGCTAAGTTTTAAAAGGAGTCTGCATGCTCCACTCAGGGTTGTCACCATTTTGTACAGGTGAATGACCCTGCATGTTCTGGTATAATAAATAAATGATATTGCTGATTGCATATGTAAGTGGTGTTCTTTTGTGTGACTTCTCATGGACCCTACATTTTATTTACTACTACATTTTATTTACTTACTAAGTTTCTGCTACACTTTTGTAAGGGAAGTCAAGGGCCATTTGCATTGTCTCCAGTGAGGGTTTGTAGATCAACTCTCAAGTGAGCTTAGAGAGCTGAGTAAAACTTACTCTTGCTTCCTTCCCAAGAACTACCAACATCCCTTCTTCCTTGTAACATTGATTGAGCCACTGTTCCACATCATGTAATGTGCTAAATTTTTTTGAATGCTTATTGAATCTGGCAGATACCTTTAATTTGCCTTTAAAGAACAGAATGGCTTAGAGTGGTAAGTCATCTTTAGAAAGGCAATTTCCCAAATATAGCACCCATGCTTCAATGGGATGAGAACTACATTTATGCCATGTACAGCTGTGCGTGCTTATTAAGAAGTATTAGAACAAATATTGAACTGACTTTTTATATATACTAGATTTAATGCATTGTCAAAATTTATTTTACTTACTGATTTTTAATGGATATAGGTAGAATATTTAAGCTCATCTACATAGTGTGGGTTGGATCTGGCATCAATTACATTTCTACTACAAAGTGCTGACATGAAAGACCACTGAGACTCCATGTACTGTCTGGACTTGTATAAAATTATTTAGAATGATCTAAGCCAATTCCAGGACCTTGTCTTCACACACCCTATGACTCTATAATGCTAGCTTGAAGTAGAAACTATGCTTCCCACAACAAAGAGAATGAATTGTTCATTACAATGAAATATAGTCAAAGGATTACTAATCATGGAGTGGAGTATTGATAGTATACATTAATTACTTTTTGCACAGGGTCCATGAGAAACAGCTGGATTCTGGAATTTTCAAGAAGCTAAAAGATAATTTAAAAATGCATACAGAATATATATGTGTATATATATATATATATATGCATTTGCATATAGGTAAATCAACATGTTTTTACATATACATCTTCTACAGTTAATTACCTTGTGTGTTATAATGATGCCTTAAATATACAAATGCAGATTTAGCCATAATACGGGATAGACAGAATCTTCAATGAACTATCATAATTTTGCATATTTTTCTATATGTTACTTGGCATGGGATGTAATTTGTAACAAGTACTTAACATCATCCCTCAGGATCTGAATTCATAAAAATTTAAAATCTATTTTAAAGGTCTCAAACTACATTCAGTTTATTTTCCTTGGGGGAAAATAGGTTTTTTGTTTTGTTTTGTTTTGTTTTTTGCATATCACCATTATGTTCAAATTTTATTTTGCATCTTTCCAAGCAATTAACCAATGTAAAATTAACGTCATTTGTTTTTCTAGCAGCTATAAACATTTCAATAGAAACTCAATTTTCTTTTAGTTCACAAATGCATTGTGTCCCTCACTCTATCAAAGTACCTTCCAGTTTTTCTCTCCAGTAAGCTGATGACAGATAAAGATTCTGCCATCCTTGTTCTTTCTGTGTAACAAAAGCAGTTGACACAGGATCTTTTGTAACTCACCTGGATAATTTTGTTAGTGTTGGGGGGGGGGAATAGAAATGTAGCAGGGAGTTAAGTAATATTTTTGAATGGTATTGAAACCACATCCACTCAGATGGTAATTTAATCCCCAGTATTTTAGACATCCCACAGGACAAATAGTTCCCTTTTAGAGGCACAGTAGGGAGGAATGTGCAGTGTACAAGCTGGCAGCTGTTGCTATGGAACACTACCTACAGAAATGGACTTGGAGTTGCAGGTCATCACTCATATCTCTGAAGACAGTTTTCAGGATGGCATCCTAACAGATGTAAGGGCACTTTTAATTAAACATAGACCCAAAACTCTACTGCAAAGTTTGCTGTGACATGTTCTCTCCAGAGACCTGAGAATTCAGAGCTAAAATTAACTTAAGAACAAAGGGGTGTAGAGCCAAGGAAAATGTTTCAAAGGATCAAACATTAACATGATAGGGTCATAGGTCTGTAGACACAGCTTCTCTTTGTAAAAAATACTCTCCCCCCCATCCTCTCTTCTCGCACCCTGTGTGTGAGTGTGTGTGAGTGTGAGAGAGAGAGTGAGAGAGGGAGAGAAATGTTAGATATAAAAACACTTAAAATAAAAGGATAAATTCATACTTCAAATCCTTCCCAAAATATTGATACAAAAGATTCTAGGATAAAATGAAACCCTTCCACACTTTATATAGAGCTTGGAACGCAAAAAAGTTAACCTATCATCTCTTAGGAATGCTTTCTGATTTTTAAACCTTTATTCCAAGAACTAATACAGCATAAGAGTGAAGTATCAGTTTCAAGACCCTTCACTTCATTTTGCCCATGAAAGTTGTGAGCCTATACTTTTCAGTCATTTAGAATCCAAATTTAGTATTCCAAGAAGTCTGTTTCTCTTTCAGTTACTGTACAAAATCTTGATTAAATATTTATAAATTTCTTTAAATGTATGTTGTTCTCTTGATCTATTGAATGCATATATATTCATTAGTCTTCTTTTACAAAGGGCCGCTAAGCAGAAATCATGCTTTTTATCTGTTTTCTCCATGTTTAGCACACTATAGATGCTTAATAAATTTTAATAGCATCAAGCCCCTAAGATAGATCAGCCCTGTCATACAGACATAATGGGCAAAGGGGCTGAACATTCAATGGAGACTTGGCTATTCTAGACTGGTTCCTGCCCCAAGCAGGAAGCATCCATCTTAGCTGCCTCACATTGATTTTATTTAAAGAGCCTTAAGAAATGGAAGCGGAGATCAGGAGAAGTGGCTCACCATTTAAAAGTGTTTGATGCTATGGCAGAGGACTAGAGTCAGTTCCTAGCACTCATGCCAAGTTGTCAAGTGATTCACAACTAACTGCCTGTAAATTCAAACTCTGGGAATCAAAAGCTCTCTTCTGGCCTCCAGAGGAACACATACACACACACACACACACACACACACACACACACACACACACAGAGAGAGAGAGAGAGAGAGAGAGGGGGGGGAGACACACACACGTAAAAGTAACAATAATAAATAAATAAGCGGAGGTACAAAAGACACATGTAGACTGGTGACTGCTTGGCATTGAGTAAAATTTGCTGTATCTATATTGAACAGACATATTAGTATCTGCTAATTGGCTACCTAAACAGATTCTCGTATCAATCCTGCATGGATAAAGAACTGACTGTGTAATGGTGAAATTCATTGAGTGCTTAGATCAAGAGATTGATATTCTTCTGTTCTGTTATCTGTTTTGTTCCCTACTATTCAGGAGACTTGTATGATTATCATCTCAGCCTGATGAATGAGAAAATAGCAATCCAAACTGTTAAGCACATTGCCCACAGTCAAACAGCTGCTGTACAGTCATGTCAGGACTCAGTTCCAGGTAGTCTGGAAACATGCATAAACTATTTATTGATATGCAATTGACAGGAAGAAAATTGGATGCTTTGCACTCTGCCGTTTGAAGTTTTTGGTTTATGTACACTTTAGTGAACTTTTCATGTATCTTTATACTTCTGATCAGCTTTCCAGGTTTCTTTAAAATTTCTACAGTTTTATATTAGTTGTTTAACTTTCATTCCTTTATTTAAAATAAAATAAAAACTCATTGAATCTTTGAGAATTTTGTTTGTTTGTTTGTTTTTGTTTTTTAGAGACAGGGTTTCTCTGTATTGCTTTGAAGCCTGTCCTGAAACTAGCTCTATAGACCAGGCTGGACTCAAACTCACAGAGATCCACCAGCCTTTGACTCCCAAGTGCTAGAGTTAAAGGCATGCACCAACAATTCCTGGCAAATCTTTGAGAATTTTATACTGTGTATTTTGAACACATTCCCACTCCTCAATTTAACTCCTCCCATCTTCATCTTCCTCCCTGCTCCTTCCAGTTTTGTGTTCTTACTTTTTATTCTTTCAAAACTAATACACAGGGTCATACTTGTGCAGCTCACTTCTGATTGTGGGGTGTCCACTGAATTGTGCTTGACCTACCAGGGTAGGTCAACAACAACAAACAACAACAAAAACGCTATCTCTCCCGCTTCCAGCACCAAGTAGTTCCCATCAGCTCCTTAGCTAAAGGTGGGACTTGGTGACAAACTTATCCCTCCATTCTGGGACTTTGTGTGGCTTGAGATTGTGTACATTCTCACAATAACTGTAAATCCATACATAAAACTGTTCTGTTGTGTCTGAAAAACACGCTTTCCTTGTGGTTATCCTTCTACTCTGGCTGTTACAATCATTCTCCTCCATCTTTTCCATTGATCCCTGAGCTTGGCAGAGGAGTTGTAATTTAGATATCCCTTTTAAAGCAGAGTATTACAGAGTCTCTTATTCCTACACCTTAACCAGTTGTGGATCTCCATGTTAATCATTTTCTACTGCAAAAATTAGCTTTTCTAACAAGGGTTGAAATGTTTATTAATCAATCTATTCATGTAGTGATAAGTCATTATGAGATGGTTTAATATTGTGTCCATTTACTAGAATAATAGTAGTTGATTCTCTTTAGGACATTAGATCTACCTTAACACATGCTATTTACCCAATAATTGTGCCAATAATGGACTCCATCTTGTGAAGAGAGCCCTAAGTACAATCAGAAAGTGACTGGTTACTTCTATAACATCATGACACTATTGTACCAGTTAATTTAGCTAGCTTGGTATCTCTGAGTTCTAAGACTCTGACATACTATGCTTCAGCAATAGGGTCTTACTATCAAGTTCTGGAGACCAACCAAAATTATCAACTGAATTAACTATAATAAATTATGATTCCACCAACATATGAGTTTAAATGTATCTCACTATATTTTGTTATTTTTATTTTACAAATCGATCCCAGCTCCCTCTAACTCCTTACCTCACTCCCTCCTTTCCTCTATCCCTCTCTCCCACCCTAGCATGCAGCCACATATAGGGTAATGCCCTTCAGGAGGGGTCATCTAAATCTGTCAAGTCTTTTGGAGTTGGAAATAGGAACTCTCTCTTGCCTCTAGATTAAGTGAGTAACCCTCCATGGGGGATGTGCCCGCAAAGTCATTTTGTGTACCAGGAATACATCCTGGTTCCACTGTCTGAGGTCCCTTAGACTGCTCAGGACTTCTAGCTGAGACCCATGTTCAGGGGGCCTGAGTCAGTCCCATGCTGGATTCCTTGCTATCAGTCTGGTGGGCCGTTAGCTCCTCCTTGCTCAGGTAAGCTGTCTCTATGTGTTTCTGCAGCCTGGTTTGTCCTCCCTCTCTGCATCTGGATTCTAGTTCAGCTCAGTGTTTAGTTGTGGGTGTTTACTTCTGTTTCTATCAGCTACTAGATGAAGGCTCTATGATGGTGGATAAGTTAGTCATCAATCTCATTATCAGGGAAGAACATTTATGGTAGCATTTCCACGGCTATTCAAATAGTTGGGGTCTTGTAGGTCTCTAGACATTTCTTTAGGTTCAGTTTCCTCTTCAATCCTATAATGGCTCCCTCTTTTATGTTCTCTCTCTCTCTCCTCCTATTCCTCCCCTAGTCCCACGTGCTTCCCTCTCTTCTCCTTTTCTTTCTCCTAGTTCCCTCTCCACTCACTGCCCACCCCAATACCTGTGTGCTTTGGAGAAATTGTCCCTTCCCTCTTCTGTGTGGGACATTATATGAATCTCTTAGAATCCACCTTGTATCCTAGTTCCTCTGGCACTGTGAATTATAGGCTGGTGATCCTTTGTTCTATGTCTAAAATCCATATATGAGTGAGTACATAAAATAACATGGTTCTCTTTTTGTGACAGGGTTACCTCATTCAGGTTGGTTTCTTCAAGTTCCATCCATTTGCCTGCGAATTTCAAGATTCCATTGTTTCCCCCCCACACACAGAATAGTATTCCTTTGTGTAGATATGCCACATCTTCTTTACCCATTCAACAGTTGAGGGGCATTTAGGTTGCTTCCAGATTCTTGCTATTACAAATAATGCTGCTATGAACATAGTTGAGCACATGTCTTTGTTGCATGGATATGGATCATTTGGGTATATGCCTAAGAGGGTGATTGCCAGGTCCTGTGGTAGACTGATTCCCATTTTCCTGAGGAACTGCCATACTGATCTCCAAAATGGCTGTACAAGTTCGCACTCCCACCAGAAGTGGAGGAGTGTTCCCCTTTCTCCCCATCCTCTCCAGCATAAGTTGTCATTGGTTTTTCTAATTTTAGCTATTCTGACAGGAGTAAGATGGTTTCTCAAAGTTGTTTTGATTTGCATTTCTCTGGTAGCTAAGGATGTTGAGCTCTTTCTTAAAGGTATTTCACCCTTTTTTGATTTCCTCTATTGAGAATCCTCTCTTCAGTTCTGTACCCCATTTTTTAACAGGGTTATTTGGTGTTTTGTTGGCTACTCTCTTGAGTTCATTGTATATATTGGAGACCAGCCCTCTGTCAGATGTAGTATTGGTGAGAATCTTTTCCCAGTCTGTAGGCTGCCTTTTGGTCTTGTCAACTGTGTCCTTTGCCTTACAGAAGCTTCTAAGTTTGAGGAGGTCTCACTTACAAATTGTCGATTTCAGTGTCTGTGTTACTAGAGTTATGCTCATAAAAGGAGTCACCTATACAAATTCTTTCAAGGGTATCTCCCACTTTCTCTTCTAAGAGGTTCAGTGTAGCTGGATTTATGTTGAGTTCCTTGATCCATTTGGACTTGAGTTTTGTGCATGACAATAGACATGGCTCTATCTGCAGTCTTTTACACACCATCATCCAGTTGTGCCAGCACCATTTTTTGAAGATGCTTTCCTCCTTCCATTGTATACTTTTAGCTGTTTCATCAAAACTCAGGTATTCATAGGTGTGTGGGTTAATATCAGGATTTTTGATTCAATTCCATTGGTCTACTTTTCTATTTTTGTGCCACTACCCGGCTGTTTTCAGAACTATAGCTCTGTATTAGAGCTTGAGCTCAGGGATGGTGATGCCTCCTGAAGTTCCTTTATTGTACACGGTTGTTTAGGCTATCCTGGGTCTTTTGTTTTTCCATATCAAGTTTATTATTATCCTTTCAAATTCAGTGAAGAATTGTGCTGGGATTTTAATGGGGATTGCATTGAATCTGTAGATTGCTTTTGGCAAGATTGCCATTTTTACTATGTTTATCCTACCTATCCAAGAGCATGGAAGATCTTTCCATTTTCTGTTATCTTCTTTAGTTTTTTTCTTTAAAGACACAAAGGCCTTATTATATAGGTCTTTCACTTGTTTGGTAAGCATTAACCCAAGATATTTTATGTTGATTATGTTTAGGTATGTTCCTGTAATCCCTGATCTCTCCAAGACCTTTATCATGAAAGGATATTGAATTTTGTAGAAGGATTTTTCAGCATCTAGGGCGATGATCATATGGTTTTTCTTTTTCAGTTTGTTTATATTGTGGATCACATTGGTAGAATTTTGTATGTTAGGCTGTCCCTGCAACACAGGGATGAAGCCTACTTGGTCATGGTGGATGATTTCTCTTATGTAATCTTGGATTCGGTTTGCCAGTATTTTTTTTTTGAGTATTTTTGCATTGATATTCATGAGGATATTGGTGTGCAGTTTACCTTTTTAGTTGTGTCTTTGTGTGGCTTGGGTAACAAGGTGATTGTAGCTTCATAAAAAGAATATGGCAATGAACCTTCTTTTTCTATCATGTGGAACAATTTGAGGAGTATTGGAATTAGCTCTTCCTTGAATTTCTGGTATAATTCTGCATGGAAGCCATCTGGCCCTGGGCTTTTTTGGTTGGGAAGCTTTCAATGACTGCTTCTATTTCATTGGGTTTATAGGTGTTTTTAAGTTGTTGTCTGTTCTTGATTTAATTTTGGTAAGTGACAGTTATCCCAAAATTTGTTCATTTCCTTTGAATTTTCAAATTTGTGGAGTACAGGTTTTCAAAGTATAACCTGAAAATTGTCTGAATTTCCTCTGTGTCTGTTGTTTTCATTTCTGATTTTGTTAATTTACATGTTCTCTCTCTGCTTTTTTCATTAGTTTGGATAAAGGTTTGTCTATCTAGTTGATTTTCTCGAAGAAACTCTTTGTTGCATTGATTTTTTGTATTGTTTTCCTGGTTTCTACTTTATTGATCTCAGCTTGCAAATTGATTATTTTCTGGTGTGTACTCCTTCAGGGTGAGTTTACTTCTTTTGTTCTAAGGCTTTCAATTGTGCTGTTAATTCTCTAATGTGATTATGCTCCATTTTCTTTATATGGGCACATAGTGCATGGAACTTCCCTAGTAACACTGCTTTCAAGGTGTCCCTAAGTTCTGGTATATTGTGCCCTCATTCTCATTGAATTTTAAGAAGTCCTTAATTTCTTTCTTATTTCTTCTTTTACCCAGGTATGGTGGGAATGTGCATTGTTCAGTTTCCATGAGTTTGTAGGGTTTCTGGGATTTGTGTTCTTGTTGAATTCCAACTTTAAAGCATGGTAGTCTGATAAGATACAAGGGACTATTCTAATTTTTTTGTATCTGTTGAGTTTTTTTATGTCCCCTAGTATGCATTCGATTTTATAGAAGGTTCCATGTGGAGCAAAGAAGAAAATATATTCTTTTGTGTTTGGATGGAATGTTCTATAGATGTCTGTTTATCCCCATTGAGACATAACTTCTGTTAGTTCTTTTGTTTCTTTGTTAAGATTTTGACTGGTGGTCCAGTCTAGTATTGATAGTGGAGTGTTGAAGTCTCCCACTATAAGTGTGTTAGGTTTTATGTGAGCTTTGAGTTTTAGTAGCATTTCTTTTATGAATGTGAGTGCCTTTGTATTTGGGGCATAGATCTTCAGAACTGAGACATTTTGTGCTGATTGATTTTTCCTGTGATGAATACAAAATGACCATTCATCTCTTTTGATTAATTTTCGTTTGAAGTCTGACTTGTTAGATATTAGAATAGCCACACCTGCTTGCTTCCTGGGTCCATTTATTTGGAAGATCTTTTCCCAGCACTTTACCCTGAGGTAAGTTCTATTTTCGAAGCTTAGATGTGTTTCTTGTGTGCAGCAGAAGGATGGATTCTGTCTTCGTATCCATTCTGTGTCTTTTTATAGGCAAGTTAAGACCATTAATGTTGAGGGAAAGGAAGGATCATTGATTGTTAATGCTTGTTTGTTTTAGATTTGTTATTGGCAGTGGTACTGTGAATATATTTCTCCTGCTTGGGTTCTGGTGTAGTGGGATTATCTGTTGTCTATGTCTTTGTGAGCATAGTTAACTTCCTTGGGTTGGAGTTTTCCTTCCAGAACTTTCTGTAGGGCTGGATTTGTAGATATGTATTGTGAAAATCTGTCTTTGTCATTAAATATCTTCTTTTCTCCGTCTATAGTGATTGAGAGTTTTGTTGGGTATAGTAGCCTGGGCTGGCATCCATAGACTCTTAGTACTTGTAGAACATCTATCCAGGACCTTCTGGCCTTGAGAGTTTCCATGGAGAAATCAGGTGTAATTTTGATAGGTCTGCCTTTATATGTTACCTGTCTCTTTTCCTTTGCTGCTCTTAATATTCTTTCTTTATTTTGTATGACATGTGTTTTGATTATAATGTGTTAAGGGGCCTTTTTTCTTTGGTCCAGTCTATTTGGTATTCAGTATGCTTCTTGTACTTTCATGGGTGTGTCATTCTTCAGATTGGGAAAGTTTTCTTCAATGATTTTGTTGAATATGTTTTCTTCACCTTTGAGCTGGGCTTCTTCGCCTTCCTCTATGCCTATTATTCTTAGGTTTGGCCTTTTCACGGTCTCACATTTCCTGGATGTTGTTTGTTAAGGATGTATTGGATTTACGATTTTCTTTGGTCGATGAATCTATTTCCTCTAGTTTATCTTCAGTGCCTGAGATTCTCTCTTTTATCTCTTGTGTTCTGTTGGTTATGCTTGTGTCTATAGTTTCTGGTCATTTGCCCAGTTTTTCTATTTCTAGCATTCCTTCAATTTGTGTTTTCTTTATTGTCTCTAGTTCAGTTTTCAAGTCTTGAACTTTTTCCTTCACCTGTTTGTTTTTTCTTGGCTTTCTGTACTTTTTAAAAGAAATTTGTTCATTTCTTCCAATTTTTTGTTTGTTTTTTCTTCCATTTCTTTAAGGGATTTTCTCACATCGTCTTTGAGGGCCTCTATCAATTTTATACGATATTTTTAAAGACATTCTCTTATGCTTCATCTGATTTGAGGTGTTCAGGTCTAGTTGCTGTAGAGTCCCTAGATTCTGGTGGTGTTATACTTGTCTTTCTATTGTTAGATGTTTTCTTGTATTGCAGTCTTCCCATAGCTTCTTCCAGTAGGTGCAGGTGGGGGTTTCTCTCTCTCTCTCTTTCTGGTACTCCCCAGGTAGGCTTAGGTGGGTCAGAAGTTCGATGTCTGTAGCTCTGTGTGGTCCAAACTCTCTAGGAGGTTTCTCCTCAGGCAGGAGGCCTGGCGATGGGGTCAAAGATCAGGCTCCAGCAGAGGACCAGGGATGGGTGTCAAAGATCCTGCAGGCTGGGACTCAGGATGTTCCTGCATTGATAGGAGGATCTAGCTGGGGCCTGGCACTCAAGACTCAGGATGGCCCCCAGGGGATATGAAGATCTCTGGGAGGGGCCCAAAACTCCAGCATAGCACTTGAGGTGGGGGTCAGAGGCCAGGCAGGTGGGGACTCTGGGTGGTACTGTGTGAGTTGGCGGGTCTAGTTTGCTCAAGTTTGCCCAGAACAGCTCCAGGTGGCAGGATTGTTGGCTCCACCCTCAGTCCTAGTGCTCAACCAGAATGGTGGGACAGTGAGCAGGTATGGAACAGGGTAGGGGGAGAGAAGGCTCTTGGTGGGGTGGGTAGGTATGTATCAGAGCACCAGGAGCACTCTCTCTGTGGACAGGACACAGGGGGTGCTAGATCTGGGACCTATCCAGGGAGTTCCCTGGGAAGGGTGTATGTGTGTGTGTGTGTGTGTGTGTGTGTGTGGGTGGGTGTGGGTGGGTATGGGTGTTCAACCTGAATTGGTCCCAGACTCACCTCTAGCAGAGGCCTGGCTATGGGGATCAAAGATCCCAGCAGGCTGGGACTTGGGATGTTCCTGAGCCAATAGGCAGATCTAGCCTGGGCCTGGCACTCTCCAGCTGAGGCCTCTTAAGCTGAGGCCAGGTGATGGGGGTCCAGCCTGCAGGGACTCAGGATCTCTTACTATGTTTTTAAAAATTATGCTTTTATTTTTGTGTTTGGTCATGTGAGCACATGCATGGGTATACATGATACATGTGCATGCCATAAAATGAATGTGAAGATCAGAGGATAACTTTGCAAAGTGAGTTCTCTCATTCCACCATGTGAGTCTCAGGGATTGAACTCAAATCATCAGGCTTGACAGTGTCATTTGCAACTTAGCCATTTTGCTGGTCCCACACTTTTAAAATGGTTGATGGCATTGAGAGTCTTCTATTTGCTGAGTTTCCATGTAATTTCTTGGTTAAGTATTATTTAAAATCTTATCTTTTTTATATTTAATAACATTATTTAATTTTTTTTCTTATTTTCCATATTGATCCCTGGATTCTTACCCATTTTTTAAAGTCAGATTTTCCCTTTAATTTTAAGTAAATTAGGTAAATTAGGGCTAGGGAGATGCCATAGTGATTAAAATATGGGTAACGCAAGTGTGAAGACTGAAGTTGACATCTCCAGAACCCATTTAATTGCTGAGTGTATGTGAGACTTGCCTGTAATTCCAGCACACTGAAAAACCTGGTTGTAAAAGTATCTAGGCAAACTCTGGATTTAACTGAAAGACCCCCCCCCCATAGAAGGGGGAAAGCCATCAGAGAAAGTTCCTGATGTCAACCTCAGGCCTCCACATTCATATACACACACGAACCCCTATACACACATGTACTCACACATATGAACATGTATATACATGCAAATTACGTATATTATACATGGAAAGAAAATTATAATATAACGTTTTTTGTCTTCTTTACACTTTCTTTGTCAACTGTGTATTTTGCAAATATTTTGTTCAATACTGTTATTTATCATTTCTGAATGTTAACATGGTCCTTTCTTTCCTGTTTCCATTTTCATTCTTTATATAAATTTTATTTATATTAAAAATAATCCCATTTTGCATATGAATCACAGTTCCCTCTCCCTCCCATCCTTCAAACCCCCCATGGATCCCCCATCCCATTCCCTATCCACTCTTCAGGGAGGGTAAGGCCTTCCATGAGGTATCATAAGAATCTGTCATGTCATTTGGGGCAGGGCCCAGAGCCCCACCCCCCCAATGTATCTAGATATAGTCCTAGTTTTTCCATTTTCGTGTGTGTGTGTGTGTGTGTGTGTGTGTGTGTGTGTGTGTGTGTTTGGCACATATGTGGAATATGGTCTTCTGGAGAAAAGATTATTTTAATTTTATCATTTTTTTCCTTATGGATTGATTACATTATTGATGTTATATTTGAAAAATATTTTCTAACTCAATGTCTCCTATGCTTTCCTAATGCTTCTGGGTTTTCATGTTTAATTATATGGTCAACTTTTAGTTCAGTTTTCGAATGGCATAGATAGAAGTCCATTTTTATGTTACCAACTGTTCTAGACCCAGTTAGTGTTGAGAGAAAAAAAGTACCCTTTATCTACTGAAATGCCTTTGCATTTCTGTGAAAAATCAGTTGTCCATATATATATATATATATATGTGTGTCTATTTCTGAACACTTCTGTTCTCTCATCTATCTTTATACCAATATCACACCGTTTTAACTGATGCAGCTTTGTGAGTCATGGAACGACAGAGTGTTAGTCTCCAAACTTTGCTCTTTTTGCAGAATTGTTCTGACCATTTTAGGCCTTATATATCCTTGTGGATGTTAGAATTCTAGGATGATTATCAATTTCTAAAGAAAAAAAGAAACCAAAGCTTTAAGAAATATGTTAAAGCTCCATCTTTATTGGCATAAATGATGATAATTATTTTGTTTCCTTGATCCATTAAATCCTTTAGCATTAAATTATCCACTTCCTCCAGTTATATTTTTTTGAACTAAAATCTGCTGTCTGATTCACCTTCCCTTTCCAGCTCCCTTTTTAGTGTTAACATGATCTGTCTCTTCAGACAATATACATCAGTCTTCCTTTTTGATATGTGTAATAACTAGAGTATTCAAATAATTTGCATTTCTTATGATTACTAATATGAGTAGATTTAGATCTAACAACCTCTATTAGTTCAACTCTTGCTCTCCATCCCCCTTCCATAATCTTTAGATTAATGAATTTTTTTAGAGCTCCTTTATTATGATATTGACCTGCTTTCTTTTTGTTTTGCTAATTAGTAATTGTTCTTAATTGAACCACAAAACCTGTCACATCCTAGTCTGAATACAGATGCTGCCATGCCTCTTCAGGTAGAGGCTAGCAAAATATACACCATAAAACTTCTTTCAACTTTGTTTATTTTTAATTTTTAATTTTTATTTATTTATTTTACATATTGATCCCAGTTCCCTCTCCCTCCCTCCCTGTCTTTCTCTCTCCCATGCCCCCTGACTACCTACCCAACCTATTCCCCTCCCCACTCCACAGGGAGGGTGATGCCCTCCAGGAGGAGTCAACAAAATCTGTCATTTTGAGTAGGAAATAGGCCCTCTTTCCTGCCTCTAGGTTAAGGGAGTATCCCTACATGGGGGATGTGCTCCCAAAGTCATTTTGTGCACCAGAGATACATCCTGGTTCCACTGTCAGAGGTCCCTTAGACTAACCAGGCCTTCTAACTGAGACCCATGTTTAGGGGGTCTGAGTAAGTCCAGTGCTGGTTTTCCAGCTATCCGTCTGGGGCCTGTTAGCTCCTCCTTGTTAGGTCAGCTGTATCAGTGGGTTTCTGTAGCTTGGTCTTGTCCTCCCTCTCTGCATCTGGATTCCAGTTTAGCTCAGGGTTTAGCTGTGGGTGTCTGTTTCTGTTTCCATCAGCTACTAGATGAGGGCTCTATGATGCTAGATAAGTTAGTCATCAATCTCATTATCAGAGAAGGGCATTTATGGTAGCCTTTCCACAGCTGCTCAAATTGTTAGTTGGAGTCAGTCTTGTAAGTCTCTGTACATTTCTCTAGGGTCAGGTTTCTCTTGAAGCCTGTAATGGCTCCTTCTTTTATGGTATCTCTCTCTCTCTCTCTCTTTCTTTTTTTCTCTCGTCTATTCCTCCCCTGACTCAATCTTCCAGTTCCACATGCTTTCCTCTCCTCCCCTTCTTTTTCTCCTAGCTCCCTCTCCACTCACTGCCCCCCCCCACTCCCAATATGCTCAGGATATCTTGTTTCTTTCCCTTTCTGTAAGGGACCTTGTATGAATCTCTTAGATTCCTCCTTGTATCCTTGTTTCTCTGGCACTGTGAATTATAGGCTGGTGATCCTTTCCTCTATGTCTAAAATCCATATATGAGTGAGTACATAAAATAACATGGTTCTCTTTTTGTGACAGGGTTACCTCATTCAGGTTGGTTTCTTCAAGTACCATCCATTTGCCTGCAAATTTCAAGATTCCATAATTTTTTCTGCAGAAAAGTATTCCATTGTGTAGATGTGCCACATCTTCTTTATTCATTCTTCAGTAGAGGGGCATCTAGGTTGCTTCCAGGTTCTTGCTATTACAAATAATGCTGCTATGAACATAGTTGAGCACCTGTCTTTGTTGCATGGATATGGATCATTTGGGTATATGCCTAAGAGGGGGATTGTTTTTTTTTTTTTTTTTTTTGTTTGTCTGTTTTTTTTATTTAATTTTTATATGACAAAGTCCAATTAAATGAAAACAAACATTTATACACAATATTTGGGAATTTGGGCGTCGTTCTTTCCAAGCTACTTCCTGCTGGTAAGGGGCACTGTCTTGGGGGGATTCAAAGAAGATTCAGATATCCTGGCTGTAGTCTGTAGGGCTGTTTTGTCCAGCTGTTTTGAATGTAGGATTAGCTTGTACTCTGTTTCAGGCGTTCTGGCGTGATCAAACCTCATTAGTCTGGAAGGAATCCACATCTTTTCATTTTCTGTGGAAATAAAAATAGAAATCCTTTCCCCCAGTAACTTGTCCTTCAACTTAAATTTTGGAGTCAAAGCATTTTTTAAATTTAATTTATTGTTTTACATGTCGATCCCAGTTCCCTCTCCCTCCCTAACAAGTACGGTTTTTCCTCCCTCTGCCTGGTCTGGTCCCGCCACCGTGCCTGCCCCAATTTACACACTGAGACTCTGTATTGGACTCATTTCTGTTGGCCAGGTACTTGTTTGTTATCAGCTAGCTCTGTTTTAATTATTAACACATTTCTGTTGATCTATGTATTTCTCTTACCGGGCAGCAGGTCAGCATCCTGCTTTCTCCTGACTCTCCATCTTCACCCTCCTTCCTACTTCCTCTTTCCTCCTTGTCTCCTAGTCCCTCCTATCTTCCTTTCCTATTGGCCAACAGTGCTTTATTCATTAACCAGTATGAGAAAAATATATACATAATGGCATCTCCCATCAGGGGATGGCCAGGTCCTGTGGTAGACTGATTCCCATTTTCCTGAGGAACTGCCATATTGATCTCCAAAATGACTGTACAAGTTTGCACTCCCACCACAGTGGAGGTGTGTTCCCCTTTCTCCCCATCCTCTCCAGCATAAGTTGTCGTTGGTTTTTCAAATTATAGCCATTCTGGCAGGAGTAAAAGGGTATCTCAGAGTTTTTTTATTTGCATTTCCTGATAGCTAAGGATGTTGAACGCTTTCTTAAGTGTCTTTTAGCCTTTTTGATTTCCTCTATTGAGAATCCCTTCTTCAGTTCTGTACCCCATTTTTAAATAGGGTTATTTGGTGTTTAGATAACTAGTTTCTTGAGTTCTTTATATATTCAGAGATTAGCTCTCTCTCAGATAAAGGGTTGGTGAAGATCTTTTCCTAGGTTGTAGGCTGCTGTTTGGTCTTGTCTACTAACCCTGTGTCCTTTGCCTTACAGAAGCTTCTAAGTTTGAGGAAGTTCCATTAATTAATTGTAGATCTCATTATCTGTGCTACTGGAGTTATGTTCAGGAAACAGTCTCCAATAACAATTCTTTCAAGGGAACCTCCCACTTTCTCTTCTAAGAGGTTCAGTGTGGCTGGATTTATGTTGAGTTCCTTGATCCATTTGGACTTGAGTTTTGTGCATGACAATAGACATGGCTCTATCTGCAGTCTTTTACACACCATCATCCAGTTGTGCCAGCACCATTTTTTGAAGATGCTTTCCTCCTTCCATTGTATAGTTTTTTTCATCAAAAATCAGTTGTTCATGGGTGTGTGGGTTAATATCAGGATTTTTGATTTGATTCCATTGGTCTACTTATCTATTTTTGTGCCACTACCCGGCTGTTTTCAAAACTATAGCTCTGTAGTAGAGCTTGAACTCAGGGATGGTGACACCTCCTGAAGTTCCTTCATTGTACACAATTGTTTAGGCTTTTCTGGGTCTTTTGTTTTTCCATATCAAGTTGATTATTATCCTTTCAAATTCAGTGAAGAATTGTGCTGGGATTTTAATGGGGATTGCATTTAATCTGTAGATTGCTTTTGGAGAGATTGCCATTTTTACTATGTTTATCCTACCTATTCTAATGTATGGGAAAGCTTTCCATTCTTGGTATCTTCTTTAATTTCTTTCTTTAAAGACACTTTATTTTTGCTATATAGGTCTTTCACTTGTTTGGTAAGTGTTACCTCAAGATACTTGATGTTGTTTCTGGCTACTGTAAGGGGTGATGTTTCTCTTATTTCTTTCTCTGCCCCTTTATCATCTGTATATAATAGGACTACTGATATTTTTATGGTTATAGGCATAATACCGAGAGTGAAATATGCTAAATAATTTCTGAGTTTTCTTTGTTCTGAACACCTCCCATCCTCTCTTGCTATTCCCCCGATTCCACCCTGAGCATATAGGGAGAATGTTGTCTACTCTTTCATCATGGTCACAGGTCTGTACAACCCAAACAACCTGAGAAATGTCCCTCCTTAAATGATTACAGTCTCTGCTCATTTACTCAAGCTTAGCAGATCCTCAATCAGAACAACATATAGGTCTGTAGAACACAATCTGCAGCTCTGCCAAGGTTACCTGTTCCCTTAGCTTTTTCTGCTATCATGCTGAGGGCTAATCAAACTTCTAGTTTGTTGTCCCAATCGTGAACACATACTTCCCTAGAAAATAAGTGATTAAATTTAGCAACACTTGATAGAATTATTAAGGGCATTGAAGAATAAGGGATGAGCATTACTTTGTGAAGAGAATTTCTCAGAAAGCTTTCTCTAGTATCAATATGGAGGTGTTCACCAACACCTGGGGAGCTCCATGCAGTCACTACCACACCACATACAATGGCTTCATTATTCTTTGGCTATAGAGATGTAATAAAAACCCCTATGATATCTAGAAATCACTTCTAGTGTCCAGCATCAAGAAATTTGTGTTTCTGCAAAAGATATTCTCCCTCCTATCCAGAATATGACCAGACATTCTCATGTGAAAAAAATTGCTCTAGCCAATAGAATATTTCCTCAACTCTTTCTCTTACTCTACCACACCATCTTTATATTACAAAACCTAGGGCAGGTGATTGGCACTAAACATAACCTAACACCTCTTCTAAACATTTTCTTCAACAAGAGGAAAAGGCAAAGAGGTCACACTCTTTCTTTGTAACAGACTCTCCTAATTTCCTATGAGCAAGTGTTTTGCAGAAACAGTATGTTTATTTCTCATAGGTGGGTGGGAATGTTAGAACTCTTCAGAAATTCTCATCTTCAAACTACACACACACACACACACACACACACACACACACACACACACAGAAAGAGAGAGAGAGTACACATGACCTTCAGAAAGCTCATCAACTCAAACGAAGACCTTACCTGCTTTAGGTATTCTATAGGTGGGGCTTTCCAAAGAAGAAGAAGGAATCATTGTGTGTATTATCATATGGATGAGAAGCTCGCCAAAAAATCATTTCTACAATGAAAGTCAATTCTATCTTACAAAGCAGACCCACTGTTGGTATTACTGACAGAGCCACTAAGTGAATTTTATACCATTAAGAAGTTAAAATAACTTCTTAATGAATGTTGTCATTGAATATCAATTATTATTTTGAAAAAAGGAATAAACAGAAAGTGGATGATTTTGAAGACTTATAATGTGGGAGACAAGGGCAAGTTCAGCTGAAGGAAACAGAACACTATGATGTAAGTGCCATGGCATCTGATGTAGTGGCCAAAAAATTCATGATGCTTCTCCAGGTAAAATAACATGAGTTAAGAGCAGAAACACATCTCAGTCAAGGCCCAGCACACTGCCTGTGATCCTGGAGAAGGTTTCTGGTGAGGTAAAAAAATAAAATAAACAAGGAAGGAGATATATCCAGAGATTTAGCCAGGTGATCACTTTAAGGGAAAAAGTCCTTCCTACAGGGGTGATCAGAATGAAAAACCTAATAAACTAAATATGATTGTCCACATTTGCAGAAACCAGGAAGGATACACATTAATGCTGTTTGGAGGGAAAATTCAATTCTGAAGCAGAAAGGGTGGAGGAACAACCTTGAACTAGAATCACAACAAGGGGTGGGCACAATTGCACAAGGTATTTAAGCTTTACTCAGCCATAAGGTTAGCTAAGCTGGGGCTCAGCCAGTGTCAGAGACACAGAGAGGGTGTCAGAAGAGGAGTAAAACCCAGAGACAGAGAGACAGTGATGGAACTGTGGAGAGTGTGTTGACAGCAGCACCTATTCCTTAGGCTCTGTCTTACTGTTGTAGGGCCAGTCTGTCTGCTTCTCGGCAGGATCCTGACACAAGTCAGTGATGACCACACTGACCCATATATTTAGCACAGGGCACTCTGTGGGCCATATTCCCTGTCAACCACGCATCTCCCTCTTTGTCATAAAGCTCTTGTGTTTACCAGGGCATTAAATACAACCCGGCCATATAAAAATCCTCATTTTCATGCTTGAAATACATTATCTAACAGCCGTATCTATTTGACTTTTACTACATGCCTTTCATTTCTCTAAGTGAGGTAATTGACCTTTACTTTGCTACCCTGTGGATTAAAAGGCTACACTGTGCTCCGCATTTGATATTTCCAGTCCTGCAGGAGAAGCAATTTCCATTTGCTTTTGTTGTAGGCTGCTCTTCTGGAGAGCCTTCAAGTGAAGGCAAACCTCAAGGCCCAGGACTGCATTGTGACAATTTTTGCCACCATCATATGGCTTTTATTAGGAAAAGTGCAGATCCTTTTTATGGTATGTCAGGGGACATAGAAGGACTATGCATCTTTTGGACTTCCAGAACTTTCTGTCTTAGTTGTGGATGACTTATTTTCTCTTCCAGGGGTCTGAGATTAACATGGTCCTTTAGATTTTGCTCAACCACCTGAAATGTCTAACAAACAGTTTGTGGACAGCAAAAGTATAAACATTGTTGGAAGATTGCTCTTAAGCTTTTGTACCAGGAAACTGTCCCTTAGAAAGCAAGGATGTTACACAACTCTGCACTCCAAAATTTAGGAAGCCTTGATGTTCCTAGTGCATTAGGTGTTCATCTCATAAACAAAATATTGACAAGAGCAATGAAGTTCAAGTTGGTGGTTTGGATGCTAAGGATGGCAGACCCTGTTTGTAAATGGTTCAGAGAGAACAGTTGTTCTGTGTTGTAAACGTAGGAAACAGCTTCTGTTATTGCCCAGCTTTTTAGATAAGGAGACAAAAGTCCAAGTGGTAGAGCAGCATTGGAAGGAAAACCATGATTCTCCAGAATACTTTTTTTTCAAGCAATGTAAGTATATGTGTATATATATTACATGTACATATATATGTATATCATCTTATCGCTCTCCTCTTCCACTAAATTGTTTTGATAACCTTTTAAATCCCGAATAGAAATGTTTGGGAACTAAAAGGAGAATCAAAATAAACTAATTTTTTATGTTCTTAGATGGAAAAACAGTTGTCTTACTTTAATGTAGCTAATGGAAGAGAAGGGGAGGGAATAGGGAGGTGGATCTGAACTGCATGCCTCCATAGGAAACAAAATCTGGCTTTGTTTTACACAACATGAAACCTCTTTAGGACTGAAGTTTGGGCTTTGGGACTTTCCATTGTTGTTTTCCTACCTATAAAATGGAGGCAGGGATTCCTGCCAGTGTATCTTTGACAAAGCTGCTGTAGTTATGAAATAGAGTATCATTAGGAAACTGTTCTTATAAATGGGCATTCAAAATACACTAAAATAGCAGAGCTAGATAGTTTCTTGTACTTATTTCTCTAATCGTATATTTTCTTATTTCAACAGTAAAAGAATAGATTTTGATAATTCTTCCAATAAACATTTAAGAGTATTTCACCCCAGCCATATCATTGAAATCTCTAAGATATGTGCACTAAAGGCTTTTGTCCTCATTCTAATCAATGTACAGCAAAAGTGAGAAACTGAAGAGTAACTGCATTGAAACAGTAGGTCCCTTCTTTTGTGAGCTGCATTCAATCACAGTCTCATATATGATAAATGTCTATCAAATGTTTATAACAACTGCTGGTGATATCAGATGGATACAAAAATTAATTGGACACCTACTTACTAGCTGATTGAGGTGGTGTTTGATACCTTATCTCATTCAAAAATTATAAGCCATGTGAGCAGCTCATCTTTCTTTTGTCTGCTTTAAGAGTAATTAAGGGTGAACTCCAATATAGGGATTCCCCAACTCTAAAACACAGCTTTTCAATCCTTACCTCTAAAAAGTCATTTCATTTCACAAAGCAAAATAATACAGAAGGTAAAACACCCCAGAGAAATTATTCCCAGAAAGTTTGTACAGCCTACTCTTTTAACCAGCTTTCCATCAATATAACAAAATTCTTGACAAAGTTAACTTTAGAAGAGAAAATATTTCTTTCTTTTCCTTTTTGTTGGTGGCGGGATGTGATTCAAGACAGGCTTTTTCTGTGTATACCTAGCTGTCCTGGAACTGGATCTGTAGACCAGGCTAGCCTTGGACTCAGAGATTTGCCTGCTTCTGCCTCCTGAGTTCTTGGATTGCAGGCATGAGCCACTGCTGCCCAGCAGTAGATTTATTTTAATTCATAGTTTTAGACTTTGATGTCCTAGATCAATTGGCTCTATTGTATCAGGCCTATGATGAAGCATATCATAGATGGATATTAATAGGAACAGACTTTTTACCTTTTGTCTGTAACAAACAAGGAATGAATGGAAGGAAAGAAGGAAGGGAGGGAAGGAGGAAGAGATGAGCCAATGCCTTTCTATTTCTTTTGAAGGTATATTGTTAATGGTCTCTTCCTAAAAAAAAATGCAGCACTTCCCAATACCCATATTCTAGAAAGAAATCCTAAATGAGACTGTAGGCAGCACTCAAGTAGACTTTCACATGAATCTAAAGTCTGATTTTGATCCATGTTAAATTAGTTAAAATTTTCACTTACATTAAAACATTCTCATGTATCTAGCTTTGACCCCTATTTTGAAATTCGTTTAACCATGAGAAGAATTTATATACTGGCTGACTACAGTGGTACTGATAAACAAAGCAGACATAGGCTAGTTGCTTTTTCTCAGTGATGGCTTTTCTCTTGGAGTATTTCATAGCACATTGTTGTGGTTAATTCTTCCACAAGAGCTTTTGCTTCTTTGCTTTACAGTCTTTAATTCTAAATTTGTCACAGTTTAGGTCATAAAGCAGGATGAGGGTCTTATTGTAGCTGCACCTTGGGTCATTAGTCACAAAGTAGGATCAGGTTCTTATTGGTGCAGGGCTTCTCCCCACCCTTTGTCTTTATCTTTTGCTTGTTCTTATCTTTTGATTGGTTATTTGTTTTTTTGCCTTTAAAACTTCATTTTTTCTAAAGGTTAATAAAACTAGGCCACAAAATATAAGGAACAAAAACAGGTTCTGTCAGGTCCACAGTTTTCTAGTGGATATTATCTTATTTCTCAGCAGGGAGAATTAGAGGAAACCTATTTCCCCCAATTTTCCATACCACCCATGAGAATCTAATTCAATTTCCTCTCAAAGTTTTAGTGAAAACTAATGTATGGAATAAGGCTGATGAAGAGGGTGCTTTTCTTTCACACAGGGCTTGCTTTTCAAATGTCTTTCCACAGATCTATTTTTCTAGCTTGCTACATATAATGTAACTCTCATATAACCTCTTGGATAAGACCTGTTTTAAGAGGACAAGTATGCACATTCAACAGCTGCCCAAACATAGGTGAAAAAAGTATTACCTTGTGTGATTCTATGAAAAGAAAATAGAGATGTAGGAGTTGATTAATATGAGCCACAGAATGCATACGTATGTGGAAAAGCATCCTGGATGCACCAAAAGTCCTTCTAACTGGTAAGCCTTTTGAGTATATCTTCATAGCAAACCTGTGTTGCAGGCTGTAAGTAGTTCCATGAAGCAATCAACAGATTCTTGGTAGAACAAAAATGTGAGCTCATACCCCTTTCTCCAGAGTCCAAGCACCTAGTTTTGTTGTATCTCTTACAAAGCCTAGAGATGCTTCAATGCTGGAATCTGTGTCTCTGAGAATGGAAAGCACAATGTTAGGTGCCATCTCTGAAAAAAGTGAGCATCAGGAGCCATCTATTAGTTTGGCTTTGGGGTGTCTTAGTTTTGTTTTAACAAGCTTTTTAGCAGGACTCATTTTTGTATTGTCTTTTTTCTTTGAGATAACATTTAGCTATATACTCATGGGTTTAGTAACAGGTCACACAGCACCATCATTTCTGTGCACCAATATCAGACAGTGCATTATCTTAAATGTATTAGCTGCTATTTTTATTTTATAGTCATGGCACTTTACCCTTGGTAGCTAGCTTAGAAATAGAAAAAGAAAAGGGCTATTTTTAATATCACTTAAAATAACCAGCAGCTTAGTGAATCATTTAGTCAGATAATCCACTATAAGCAAGTTTAGGGTCTCAAGTAAGGTTAAAATGAAACTTGTAAAAGGGTTTTAAGATGCCAGATATCTAAGTCATTTTACTTAGTAAGTGTGGAAAACACTTTTTGTCATTGTTCTGTTACTCTGGAGGCAAGCAAATCTCTCTCTCTCTCTCTCTCTCTCTCTCTCTCTCTCTCTCTCTGTGTGTGTGTGTGTGTGTGTGTGTGTGTGTGTGTGTGTGTGTGTGTGTGTGTGTGGTGTGGTGTGTGTGTTTGAGACAGGGTTTCTCTGTGAAGCTTTAGAACCTGTCCTGGAACTAGCTCTTGTAGGCCAGGCTGGTCTTGAACTCACAGAGATTCACTTGCCTCTGCCTCTCAAGTGCTGTAATTAAATGAGTGCACACTACCACCTGGCTAACCTTATTTTTTTTTTAAAGGATCAAAAGATCATGGTATCTTGATCTTTATTTTACATCCCCCAAAGAAAACTATAGCGGTCATCACTTGTGCTTCTAAAGCAAGTCTATGAGAATCTTTCTGCAAAACTTATTCCTTTAAGAGCGGAGCTCAGAAGAAGAGACTGCCCAAGAGCCAGGGTCCTGGTTAGGACTCCAAACCCTTGTGCCAGAACAGTTAGAACTGGATGGAAAGTAACCCTTGTGACTTATAGAGGCAATTCCTACATCCCTGGTGCCTTGTGTACTGTGCATAAAGCCAAACACAAACTCTTTTTTCCATCTTTGCTGCTCTTCCCAAATGCAGATGGCATCAAAAAGTCCTTTATTGGAAACATTCTGCTTCAACTTGCACTTTACATATTGTATACTGGAAAAGGTACATTAGGTGATATGCTAACTTCAAGTCACTTAGTAGCTTTTATTCTTTTTTTGTTTTTGTTTTCTTGCAAGAAATTTTTTTTATTTAATTTTTTATAACAAAGTCCAATTAAATGAAAACAAACATTTATACACAATATTTGGGAATTTGGGCGTCGTTCTTTCCAAACTACTTCCTGCTGATAAGGGGCGCTGTCTTGGGGGATTCGAAGAAGATTCAGATATCCTAGCTGTAGTCTGTAGGGCTGTTTTGTCCAGCTGTTTGGAATGTAGGATCAGCTTGTACTCTGTTTCAGGCGGTCTGGTGTGATCAAACCACATTAGTCTGGAAGGAATCCACATCTTTTCATTTTCTGTGGAAACAAAAATAGTAGCTTTTATTCTTTCTCATTACTTTAATAGTAGAATTTATCCTCTATAGTGAATTCATCATCTATTACCTATAGATAGTATGGTGCCATTAGACTAAGTCCTTATTCTGTCATAATTAAAAAGTCAATTTATTACCATCTTGTGGTCTATGCTCTATTTATGTCTCATTTTTCCTACTCAGTAGGTTATATACTCTTTTTGAATACCTGAAAGCCTTTTCAGGTTGCTACATACATGTAATAATACTTACAAAATAAATTGGTAGCCCAATTGTTAATAGACACAACAATTATTAGAAATGTTAATGTTAAAAAGTTACATACTATGGCTTTGTAGTAGATAGTAACATCTGGCATGAATTATTTTGTTCAGTCTCCACAAGAGTCCTTTGAAGGACAACCATCTGTTGTCTGTGATTTACTGATGAAATAACTGAGCCTAGATGAAACTTAGGAAGAGAGAAGCCTCTTAGCATTAAGAAAGAACATGGCACTGGAGGTAGGCTGTCTATGCTCAGAATTATTGTTCCTTCTTGGTCTCAGGTTTTTATGACCCCCTTAGTATTCAGCTGCATCATCTGTAGTTGATGGTGCTGACCTCTTGGGAATATGATGAAGTTTGTACCTTTCTATAATGCCAGGTGCTTTGGAGTATTCAGTCCACATTAACTCTGTGTCATTATGTAATTTGTTAAGCTAGACACCTGTATTAGTTATTTCTTTGCTTGCTGTGACACAATATCAAATGAAAGCAACTTAAGGAAAGTGTGTTTATTTTGTGTAATGGTTTGAAAGTACAGCCCATCCTGGTGGGAAAGGCATGGGAGCAGGCTTGTGAGGCAACTAGTCACATTACTGTTACAAACAGTTTTCCTGCTGCCCAGGTCCCAGAGCCATGTCAGCCCCAAATAACACACAGAGACGCTGTATTGGATATAAAGCTTTTGACTGACCAGTTATTAGTGTTTCTTATTGGATAGCTCTGTCTTAAATATTAACCAATTTATATTAAACTAAGTGTTTCCATGTGGTCTTATCTTACTGGAGGGGGGTCCGAACCTCTTCTCTCAAGCCCCGACATCATGACCACCCTCTTACATTCCCAGAATCCTCCTACCTATCTTGCCTTTCTATTTGCCACCAGTGTTTTATTCATTAGCCAATAAGAGAAACATATTTACAGAATGACATCTCCCATCACATTACAACCACAGTCAGGAAGCAGAGAGTGGAGAATGCTGCTACTCAGCTCCGTTTCTCCTTTAAAGACAGTTCAACACATCAGTCCTTGGAATGCTTCCATCCACAGTTAAAGTGGATCTTCTGGTCTAGAAACTTCATCACTGAAAAAAATTCAAAAGCTTATTTTCATGGTAATATTAACTCCCATCTAGTTAAATAATCAAGAATTTCCATCAATTAATCTATGGTTTCATAGTAAGTAAATGGCAAAGTCAGCATTTGGAGTCACATTATCAAATGCTTATAACAGAACATGGAATCTGGAAGTTAGTTTGTTACAAGCCCCATTTTAAATAACATATGGAAATGAGAGCCTAGAATTCATATGTCAATGGGAAAAGAAACAAGGGGCTACAGAGGCAGAAAATCAAGATATATTCATTGTTTATAAATGTTCGCCTATTTTAAAAGCTATTTAATGCTCCAATATAAATGCTGACACATTTTCTAAAAACTACTTATATAATCAAGGGTTATCCAAAGTGCAAATTGTAATAAAGGATAGGTCCAGGTCAGGTCTGGTCATGGCTGAAAAATACCTTAGTATAGATATTGGAGAGGGGAATTAGACTCAGTTCATTAAGTAAGAGCTGATTTACACATAAATAATGTCTTACATGTAGAAATTATACAAAAACATATGCCCATGTGGCTTCATTTCTACAGTACTACTTTGTGTCTATAATACCTGTGAAGCATAAAGTTCTTTTACTTAATAATGAATTCTCCCAGGAGAAAGATTAGATAAATCCAGGAACTGCAAGGCAAAACCTGACCTTACGTTCTGCTTTACTTTTTAGATAGAAAGCTTCCCCTAGTCCCAGTCTCCCTATTGGAAACATTTCTAATAGACTATACAGACCTCTGGCTGGTAGGAAATTCTGTCCCAGAATAGATATATTAAGTTATAAAGAAAAACCTGGCAGACTGCATGGGTTTTTCATACCTACTGGCAGGTGGCACAGAACTAAACATTGGAGCGATTTTATAAGCAAGATTAAATTGACTCATGACAGCTGGTCACTAAAATACAGGAAGTACAGACCTGGTTGAAACTGAGAACACATTGGTGTTCATTAAGTTTGGAGCACAGAATAGAGGTTATTTTTGTTTAAAAGTCTGGAAGAGTAGCTCTTGTTTGACAATGTCTGCTATTTGTCACTTGCAGACAAATAGATCTTCAAGGTACAGGCAAGTCAATTAGTTCTATCTGCAACATCTTCATATGTGCTTTCTGTATGTAAACAACACCAGAGAATAGCAGATATCAGAACATCAGATATGTGGCTATTATCAAAGACTTAGACTCTCCACCTGTACAGTTCCTCTCCTGCCTGTGACAGTAGGTGTGGGAGCTGGATGACAATGAAAATGAACAACAAATCTGTCAGGGACAAGTGGGGTGCTCAGAAATCTGCCTTCAACCCATCATAAGGCCAGAGGTCATGATACCAAGAATTGAGAGCAATCTCTCAACACTGAAATGCATTTTTATTTATTTATTTACCTTTAGAATAAAAGTCAGTCTGGTTGGCAAGGGTTCTAAATAAAGGATTTCAGCTTTTGATTGGAGAGGGAGGGATGAGAATAAAGTGAACTGTGAAAAGGGAAAGGGAACTATTTCCCAATGCAGGGCAAAGCCGTGGTGCTACAGCATGCACTGTCAACCCTTGGCCCTTGCACATCACTGTCACAAGGACTAGGGAGGAAAGCTGGAAATCCACCCAGGGTCAGCAGATTTAATTCTGGAACATATAAATGGTATCTAGTGCCAAAGCAAGGCTCCTCCAAGCTCCAGCTAAACAGGGTTTGCTGTCCCAGCATGAAGACTTGAAGATAAAAAACACAGGCCTTACAATGAGTATAATATTTACCATTATACCCTCCCTTGAGCTGTGTCCTTTTGCTAGATCTTTTGGGATCATTATAGAAGAGCTTTTAGGTTCAATTTCAGTCATCTGGCAAGTCCTCAAGAGGTTAAATTAAACTAAATTGGGTTTATAAGACCTTACCAGTGAGCTTTATGAAAAAGTAATAGCAAGGCATGTGACCGTTTTTAGCATATATCATAGAGTGTTTGATATTGTCCGATGCTTACTAACTCTATTATTAATCTATTGCCATGCTATACATAGTATGGCATCCACATGAATTTCCTACCTTCGGGGAGTTTACTTATTTTCTATCCACCTGTTTAATCATCTATAATGTGTCAAGAAACTTTCTATATGCTGAGTTTGTAACAATAAATAGATAGACATGACTTCTCTCTCTCAGTGAGGGCAACAACAGAAAAACAACTGAAAAACAATTTTATCTATTGCAGAGAGATCATGGGCTTCATATAGACACACAGAAGATCAGCATTCTACAGGATGGAATTAGGCATTTAGTTAGTTGATTGACAAATGGTATTTAAATATCATCCTAGAACTAGGCACAGATCTCTTAAAGTTCACATCAGAAGAAAATTATCCAGATGAAAATGATATGGGATAGACAATACAATGTTGAAGGAAGAAGAAATAACTTGTAAGAGTACCTGAATGTAAGTTCAAAACCCAATGAAAGAGTTAGGAGTTTTAACAGTGAAGCTAGAAAGGAGAAAAGAGGTAAATTGCAGAGAGAGTTGGGGGCATACCATAGAGTTTAGTCTCTATTCTGATAATAATTTTAAAATCTTACAATAGTTGTAAGCCAGGAATTACCCAATGACATTTAAGTAAGAAAGTGATTGAGAAGTGTAACTGTAGCATTTTCATAAATGTCTAAGTAATATACAGTGACAACCATTATCAAGGATAAAAATCTCTGCTAAAACTATTGGTGGAGAGATACTGGAAGAGCATAAATCTGAGGACTTGATGGAATATGGAGTGATGATGACCAGTTAAGTGGAGCATGAAAGTGATAGAGAGTAACCATTCTTGGTTTACTGAGATGAAGGAAGTCAAGTTGACCAATATAAAACTTCCTGAGACAAAATACTCAGAAAGAGGTGTGAACAGGAAAGGAAAACCCAGAAGTTTGGTTGGAATCTTTCAAACTTATATCCACAATAGAGAAAATGCCTCCATGAAATTGGCTAGTAGGCAAGTCTGTGGGGCATTTTTTGAGTAATGATTGATGTGAGAAGACCTAGCTCACTAACGGTAGTGCCACTCCTGAGCATGTAATCCTGGAGTATATAAAAAAGCAAGCCAAAGAAGTTAGGAGGAGCAAAACCAGTAAGCAGAGACCATCCATAGCTTCTACTTCAGTTCTTCTATCAAGGTTCCTTTCCTGTTTAAATTCCTGCCTTGAGTTCCCTGGATAATTGACTATAAGCTATAAAATGAAATAAGCCCTTTCTTCCACAAGTTGTCTTCAGCCATGGTGTTTTATCACAGCACCAGAAACTCAGAATTAAAACAAGGAAGTAGCTGGAGATGACCAGGTACAAGGTAGACACTACTCTTTCCAGAGGATAAAAAGGATCATATATTCTGTTGATATTTTTTTAAACTACAAAAATTTAAGTAATAATTTCTAAACCAACACACAGAAGTAACTTATTCAGAATAGTAATACTGGAAATACATATGAGTTTTGGTTAAGGGTTATATACAGGGTTGAACTCTCAATAACAAGCTTTAATACAGGTGAGAATACGTCCTTTACTGCCAGAAATATAAGAAAAAATAGTAGCAACAATTCATCTATTCTCCTTTCATCTCCTTTTGTTATTCAAAGAATACCTTTCTCAACTGATATAATGTCTTTAGAATGGAAATTGCATGGACCTCAAAGAAGAGCTATGAGTGTGCACATACTGAAAGTTGCAAGATAAATAATCCACTTCACATGGAGTGTTTCATTCTCAGTCTTCAAACACAAAGTAAGCATATTCTTTGGGGGGGTCACATTGTTCATTTCCTCATTTGAAATCATTAACACCAGATAGGATGTTAAATCAGTAGGAGCTGGTGCTTCTGTCACTTGGATTTCAAACATCCTCCATATGTATAAACACATCCATAAATAAAGGTGCTAATGTCAGGAAAGAAGAAGATCTTTTAATAAAACACACCAGCACATGTAACTGCCTGCATATCTAAGATTGTTCTAGGGCCTAGTTCACAATTAAACACTATCTGCTCAAATGAATTATTTTTCTCCTTTTAGGCAGATGGTAAAAACGCAAATCTCTAAAGATGCTATTTATATTTAAGTTTGATTTCTATTATTTTAATGTGACTATTCCATCTTAACATAAATACTGAATACACAGAGGGAGAACAATGGCTAGAAGTATTATTCATTATTAAGAGAGTCATTAGGAAACTGAGGCCCGGGTTTCCCAGAGATATTTGGCTGAATGATCATTGCTTCGGGAACTGCACCTTATTAGAAGAGAGCCAAGGGTCTCTAGGTCACAGTCATACCCATTCATTTTCTTCCTTGTCATAAATATGAGCCTATTTGCATCAAAATAGCCATTACCAAGCAGATATTGTAGAAATAACAATTGTTAAACAATTCCATTTTAAACCTATGAAAAAGTGTTTTGTTACTTTCTTCTGGTTTATGACATCTTTCTCCAAAGAAAATACACAAAACACCGCAGTATTTGTCTTTATGAAACTTGGGTTTGGTTGTTCTTACCTAATTCACAGAAGATTCTCATTTTAACACACCTACACACAGGTGACATTTTAAATTCTGAAGTCTGACGTATGTTGGTATTTTATCCCTGGCCTTCTCTGTGTGGGCATGCATCTATCTCTATTCATGGTCATTCTGCTCTGTGTGGGTACAATCCTACTCATGGTCATTCTGATAGTGTAGGTTTTACCTTCCCAGAGGATATGGCTTGAAAAGGATGTGAGACACTTTATTACCTTCTGCCTTGACGAATAGCAAGTTAGCCTTCTTGATTTTAGTCAAAGACTTTGAATCTGGAAATGGATTAGGGAAATTATGTCTTCCATTGTTGCCTCTAATAAGTCACAGCTCTAATGTCACAGTTAGTAGCCTCAAATCACTGTTACATATATACACGTTGGTTTGTTTTGTACTTTTTAGGATTCGAAGCACCTCTTGCTAGACTCAGTTGGCCTTTTTCTGAGGGAGCTTGTTATTGCCATGTATTGAGAATGGAAAGTATAAAGATTGGTGTCTCATCTCCCCTAGGGTCAGGGGGTGGGGACAGGACTTGATGCAAAAGTTTGTGTGATTATTTAGTCCCTAATGAGAAAGCCTGATCATAAGCTTCTGAGTCCTTAGAAAAAGACTGAGTGGCATTTCTTGACCAAATGAGAATTGTCTCTGTGATTTGAGAAAGATAACATCTTTCTTTAAAGCCAAAGGAAACTGGCAAAGTTTTCAGAATGTTGATATCACAGATGAGCCATCCACTGGAAACGATATTTTGGATGGCTTTGGAGGAAAGTCTTTAGGAGCACAGCTCTCCAAGGAGAACTTCAGGCCCCCAAAGAATAGACTAGAATCGGGCTTCCTCAGAATGTAGAGTGAAGATAACTACATCTCAACAACCCTTTCTCCAAAAGCCCTTTGTCAGAGATCCTTAGAGCTAAGCCTGAAGGTCTCCATGTGTTTCACCACTCATTTGTATGGATCACAAAAATGATACATGGGTTGAAAGATACACATGATGCCTAGTACCTAGAATTGTAAGACCAGCTTGACTGACAGAGAACTCTTTGTCTCTCTCTCCTCTGCCTAGGTGCAAGTGTAACCTGCATGCCACTGTGTGTGTATATGACAACAGCAAGCTGACATGTGAATGTGAGCACAACACAACTGGTCCAGACTGTGGGAAATGCAAGAAGAATTATCAGGGCCGACCTTGGAGTCCAGGCTCTTACCTCCCTATCCCCAAAGGCACTGCAAACACCTGTGAGTAACTTTGCTCCATTACATGTTCTGCGCATGATGAATTGTTTCTTTCTTGGTTCCACTTACAATTGTGACTTTCCCTCTTTCCTTTTTAAAACGTAGCAGAAGATTTATTCACGATTTTATCATTTCTAAGCATGTGTTATCACTATAATCACCTGTTAGTCAGTCCTCTAACCATTCCATTAAATGTGTTGCAAAATAGTTCTTAAAAATCACAGAAGCAATTTTGTTCTAAGTAGGTGAAGCAGGAGGTGCCCCTCCCAAGTTAATAGCCTATTAATACAGATGAGCCATAAACAAGTTCCACAAACCTTTGGGTATTGATGGTTCCATTTCTATTTCTCACAAAAGATGCCTTGTCCAGTGAAGGCCAGCTCCTCTGATTCTAGGGAGTCCAAAATTTTGCCTAGAGAGATAGGTGACTTTTCCCAAATGCCAGCCATTGAGCCATGACTGCTTTGGATTCTTAGAGCAGGAGATGCCTTTGGATAAAAAGCAGGACTATAAACCTCTGGGTGCCACATGAAGAAAAGAGGCTTTTGTCTGTGAAAGAACAGAGGGAGTGTCTGTGCTCACAGAGGTCTCACGATATGCCCTATTAAGACTCATGTCATGACCCACTGACATCCCTAAATATGTAAGGCCCAAACTTGACATGCTTAAGGAGAAAAGGTACTATTTCCCGAATAAATTGCACAATTCTATGGATGGAAAGATTAACCTCCTGGAAAAGCCTAAGGTTTGCATCTTTAAAAAAGCAGAGAAAGGGGAAGATTAGCATAGAGCCACACAGTGAGAAGTCTGAAGAGCCACAGGACAATGAGAAGTTGAACAGCAAGCCATGGGCTCCTTGCAAGGCAAAGAATGTTATCAGGTACTTCAAAGCAGCAGCTGGGAAAGCTGGAGCTGAAAAGCAATATCACAAGAACCCAAGCTTTATCGAGTTACATGTTGGAGTAATGGACCATGTAACAAGCTATGAAGTGTGGGGAACAGAAAATTAGAATAAATCTCTGTGAAGCAAAAATGACCCCTCCCAGAGGTTAACAAAGAATCTCTTTGTAAGAATGTTCGGTTTCTCTCCATGTTAAAGGAGAAACTGAGTTCTTGCTACTAAAATTAATATATTAAAACTCTGTTATGCAGAAATGTTGGGTTTTTTTTCTAGGTGATTTTATTTATTGGGACTCTGAACTTTCTGTAGTCATTGAAAGCCATGGACTTATGACTTTGGAAGGGATCTCCTGAGGTTATCTGTTGTAGTCTCATATGTCTGACTACCTGAGAACTCCTATCATCAAGCTGTCAAACTTAGTTAAGGCTTTCCCTAAGTGAAAATGGCTCAGAGTTCACCTTCATGTCCTGATGTTAAAGACACTGCCAACATCACCCTGTTCCACTCACTGTGCCTTAAGTAATTGGTGCTTAATATTTTCTCTAGGAAGACCTTGATTCTGAGAAGATCCCTTCCTGAAATGACGTTCTTATTATATTTTCCAGGGCATAATTTTTTTCATCCCTTAACTGTTTGCATATTAAATACCACCTAGTTAGTCTTGACCAAGACACCACACTTCCTTTGATTTTTCCCTATTTGTTCAACTATCCCCTCTTCTGTTTTTAAATGTTTTAAAGACCTGGAGTGCTTTCACATCTATGTTCAAGAAGCAAAATGGCATATGGATAGTGGCTAAGGAGTCAATTCAATTTTCCAGTCATAAATAGAGCAAAACCTTGGTGAAAAACTTTAGAAATTATGTGGAAAAATCTTGAAATCAACACTTTTTTCTAACATTTCAGGCTTTAATTAAAAACACCCAACAATGGCAATAAATACTTTCACAATTAGGCAGCATATGACAAGATCAAACACATTCCTCTATTCAATTAATCTGTCCTCCCCAACATCATGTCTCCCATTCTTGGTGTGAGAATAATGGTTCTTCCTTCACAGTAATTTTAAGATGATTAAGAAGTTAATTCATAAAATATGCTGTGCATAATGCCTTCATAGACTATACAAAATAATTTTATTTAAGACAGTCTTGTCCTCTATTGGATAGCTTTGTTAATGTAATTTATTTCTTAACTTCAGTGTTGGATCTTGGTCCTTTATATCTTCCTACATAGTATAAAAACTCTATTTGTCCTAGTTTTATTTATTACAACACATATCTCATCCTCACATAAAAAATTTGCATGTCACTTACTTGGGTATCTGTCTTAGAAGCCCTCTAGTTTATTACTATGGTCTTTCCACCCAAGTTACCAAACTCTTCTCTTCTATAATGCTTATAGAAAAAGCATCTTTCTTGCCTCCCTAGGAATCTCTACTTTCTTTTTTATAAAATGTTATTTTTTTGTAAAGGTTCTTTGAATTTCATTTTGTTTCCAGAACCTCCTGCCCTTCGTGGTTCTTCCATATTGTTTGCTCTCACATGCATGCATATGTTAGCACATGCACATATACTTACACACACATCCTCATGTGACTTTATTCCATGCATTGTGAGTCAACTAAGAGATACTCTTAGGATGTCACATATCCATAACAAACTTCAAGTCATCAGAATGAAAAAGAAGAGACTGAAACCTTTAACATCTACCTTGGTGGCCTGGAGATGTCACCAGTCACAAGTGATCACCACACTTAGATTCACAAGTAGGTAGGAGAAGGTGAGATTCTGTATACCTGCTCAGGTCTGAGCTAGAAAGCGGGAGATTTTCATTATAAGATCCACTTCAGGGGCACTTACTTTAACATTTAGGAACAACTCAAACTGGGATCTTGCTTCAAGGCCCTGAGCTTTGAAGTTATTGCATTTTAGAGCAACTCAAAGCCTCTTTCTCATGATACATATAGCCTCAAGGAAGAATTGTATGGCATACCAATACTAAAAAATAAAATTACCCTAGTCTTCTGGGTGTATCACACTACTCTGCTTCTTTACTATGATAAACATGACCAATGCTAACTAAGAACTTCTCTGATGATACTCCTTTTCATTGTACTTACAGTTAAGATACAGTATCTTCAAAGACATATGCATGTTCATAAAGATTTTTGTCTTTTCTCTTAAAATGCTTATGGTTTTATATAAAAGTTATTTTTTTGTCTCCCCAATGACCTTTATAGTATTTTCTAATAAAATACATTCTTAAATGTCCTTTGAAATTCATTTTTATTTTCCAAGTAGAGAGAAGCTCTGTCCAACCTTATGCCTAATCATGATTCTCTTGATTCCTATTGTACAGATCATGAATAAAGGTATTCAGTAGCAATTCCCAAACTTTTATCACTAAGGCATGCATATGCAAGTGTGGTATATGTAACATAAGCCATATTTTATTTTAACATGGAACTTAACAATCTCCTTGTAAAGGCCTTATCTCCAGAAAAATGTAATGTCTCGATGTCTGTTTCTCAAACTGTGTTCATTCTTCTACCCTTAGAAAAACTCTGTGACAGTCCTGGGAGATGGCTCAGTGGGTAAAGCAATTTATATAAAAGTATGAGGTCATGAGATCATATACATAGAACCCACTTTAAGCTAGATATGGTAGTGCACATCTGTAATCCCAGCACTCCTACATGGAGATGAGAGGTGGAGAGAGAGAAGACGGCAGAATGGTGGTTCTCAACCTGTGGGTTGCAACCCCTTTTACAGCACTTTCACAGCAGTCACCTAAGACTTTCAGAAAAGACATTATTATTCAAAACATTAGCAAAATTGCTGTTATGAAATAGCAATGACCAGGGATCACCATGACATGAAGAACTGTATTAAAGGACCAGAACATTAAGAAAGTTGAGAACCAGTGCTATAGCTAGTCAAGGTTATAAAGCAGCAAACTACAAGAAACCCTCTCTCAAGGTGTAAGGCAGCTACTGACACCTAAGGCTATCTTCTGACCTCTATACATGAAACATGGCAAATATATACCAGATGTATACATGTGAACACCTGCCTATAAACATTATACACCAAAACACACACACTCTCTAAATTTTATGGCAAAATAATTAGAAAATTCTATTATACTTACTTTGACATATTCACACCATACTATTAGAAATATCTAATAAGTTCTGCTGTAAAGTAACTTGTTTGACAGTATTTCCCAAACTTATTTCATTGAACACTCAATAGCTTTCTACAAAGCACTCTTGTGGGACATGGTGATCTAAAGAATTTCTTGCAGTATGGCCTTAAGAACACCATGGAAACAGACAAAGACACAGTTCAGTTGTACTTTATATTTTTACCTTTACTTAAAAGACCTAGCCTAATATTCATCAAGTAAGAAAAATTAAATTGATCTGACATTATTTGTCTGTTTGGATATCCAACTTGAATTGTTGTACAATATCTCCTACTCCTCTGAGTAATGGGAAGTAATTTGTTGACTATTCTATTATTTTCCATGATATTAGATTTACATTGACCAGTTTCTATAGTCCCAGATGTACACATCAATGCATTATTATCCAGTCAGTTCCTAAGCACTTTAACTGCATTACTGCATTAGTCCTTTCTAGATTCACACAGATCTTATAAGGTTGAGGCTATGGTTTTTGTTTTTTTGGTTTTTTTTTTTTCAAAATATGGAAGCATATATGATTGTGATTCTTGTGCTTCAGATTTTCACAGGTAGTAGAGATGGAATAAGAACATAGACTAAGGTTTATCTTTCCTCTAATGACTATACAATTCCTACATTTACCTCTCGGGTTACTTGAGTAGCCATCTGTGTCTCCATTGGGTTTTGTCTCCACTTTGACATCTGTCCAAACAAAAGAGTCTTCTCTAAGACTCATGGCTCCTCAGAACTCTGATTGTTTTTTCCTGCTCTTCAAATCATCCCTCCTGCACCTGTTCATTTCCCAGCCCTATTATCACTCTGTAGCCTGCCCCCTTCATCATCCCAATCTGTCCCCTTGTTTTAGCAGTTATCAACCAAATCTCATTCTAGTCATTTAGTGAGTACAGACAACTCTATCAGTAGTCTGTACAAATCACGACACCATAGAAAAATTCATTTCTTTCTCCAAAAGTTCCTTCTCTTCTCCATTTATTGAAATTCTGTACAATCCTTGAAGACTCTGTCTCAATACTAACTTATCAATGAAGCCTACCTAAACTCTCCTGTGTAAAACTAGCTATTCCTTTCTTTCTCCCTCACTGTAATTTTTGATAGTATGTATAGATTTAATTCTACTCTAATTAGGCTTTTGCACTCCATTAAAAACTTTATGTATATTACAGACTTAAATCCCACAATACCTCTATTTGGTGTGAACTAATATTATCCTATTTGAAATATGGGGAGAATCAGGCACAGACAATGGGCAAGATTTTCTTTCATAACACAGCTAATGCATATAAAAGTTGAATTTAAATTCAGCTCTGTCTAGCTACAGGAGCTGAAACATTAGCTATTCAATAGTATGACTACACTTTATTCTTGGTTCTGGTAAGTGTTTATGGAACAGATATTTTGGTAAATGATTCAGTAATCCTAAATAAACCTTTAATGTATGCATGGCTGGACTGACTTTGCATCTATCTTCTTATGTCTTCTGGAATGTATGGCCTTCACAGTCCATCAGCTCTAATACCAGCATATTCAGTCTCCAACAGAGAGAGACCATCTGAGATCTTGGAGAAAATCCAATAGTAAAACAGGCTCTTTGATTCTCACTACCCATGCAAACATTTAGAAAGAGCGCTGGCAGGCCTCCCTGAGCAAAATTCCATGTCTGTTACTAGACAAACTTCCAGCCTCTGACATCCAACCTTTGAAGTTAAGAATTGTAGATAGAAGTGCTTCCATCCCAACCACACAGTCCCAAATAAGTGACTCATGGGCTGAATATGAATTATAAATGCCTGGCCGATAGCTCAGGCTTATCACTAACTAGCTCTTACATTTAAATTAGCCCATATCTATTAATCTATGTATTGCCACATGGCTTTTGGCTTGTTACCTCATTTCTTCATGTCCTGCTTTCTCAGTGCTGGCTGGTGTCTCTCTTGACTCTACCCTTCTTCATTCCAGTCTTCATTTTGATCGTCCCAACTAACTTCATTCTGTCTTGCTATAGCCAAACAGGATTTTCATTAATCAATGATAGTAATACGTATTCACAGCATACAGAGGATTATCCCACAGCAGAGAGTCCTATTCAATCACCATGGTAAAATATGTGTCAAGCCAATTATACATGCAACAGGCTTCTAAACTCAAATATACAAGCAGAATTCCAAACTGCTCACAAGTCCCATCCTGTATACCCTTATCAGAAGCTCATGGGGACAGTTATGGTTTTGAGGAATTTTGAATGAGGCAGTACACATATATTATTTTATTATACTATCCAAGGGATAATATAAACAGCCTTACTCAATCAAGCATTTTATGTAATTATTCTTACCAAAGGAATAAGAAGAGACAATAGACATAATACTTACAAGCTTTCTCTACAAATTACTTTATATCACATCATTTGTACTCCAGTAGTACTCTGTGAAAAACTTTCTTTTTTCACATTTTTTGCTTAAATTTGAGAATGGTAGATAAGAGATTTCGATGTATAATAAATAGGAATGATTATAAAGTGATGGTTATGGTCTACAGTTACAATGCTAATTCTGAGTTCAAAATTCAGTTTTCTTCTCAACAGGGTTGATCTTGGGCAACTGACACATCATCTTCTATTTACATTTTTCCCATCTGTAAATTTAGCTTGACTATTCATAGAGCTGAACTAAACATTAAATTAACTAATATATGTAAGATAGTTCTGGAGACATACCACATTGAATCGAGTTGCTACAATTATTATAGTCACACTGGGAGCTAACACAGGATCAGCAAAGTCTCCCCTTGGAGATAGTTATATGCAAAGATAAATTGTGGTCAAATAACATAATGTTATCCATAATACAAAATAACTGCTGTGACATTAAAAATACTCAAAGTTTTATGACTGGTGCATCATCTTTCCTGCAATTAAGACTGCTTGTGGCGTCAAATAATATTCCAAAGTGTGCTTCGTAAGCTCAGGAACAGGAAAGTGAAATGGCTTCCATAACATCAGGCTGAAGCATCCTCATATCTACATCCACCAAAATCAGTTTTTCTTCAAAGACAAAGGGGGTCTGAGGATATCCAGGTTACCTGTCCTCTTTCTGAGGCAGCAACGACACCATAATGCCACCCTGCCTCTCAGGTGACCCCTTTTCCTAGGCTTCCCAACTTTGATGAGTTTTTTCTCACATTTGTCAGATACATTAACACAGAAAGTCAGGATAATATCACTTCTGTCATGCCTGACATGTATACTTCATTCCCAGGGCCTTCCTGTTACAGGAAGGTGACATTGAGCCTCTCAATTTGGTAAATTTACATGAGAATCCTATAGTGTCATTTTGTGAAGGCAACCTTATTTCCCTCCTTTTCAAGTTCCTGGGAGAAAACACACCACACTTCCTAGCAAACAACAGTTTGAACTAACAACTCAGACTGGAAGACTCTGAAGCAATTCCTTTGGAATATGAATGAGTCTGCAGAATATTTCCATACCATTACTAACCTCCTCTTTATGGCATTTTAGAATTAAGTGTTCCCAATGGCTGCAGTCTGACTTGGGGATGATCTACTCACTTACTCAATGGGCATTTCAAAACATTTATCACAATGGTGGTAATTTTTCCTTACATTTCAAAGCATACCAAATCCTTATTATGTTGCTTCCCTCATGATGGAAAGCTGCAAGCTTACCATTGGTTCTCAAGGAGTTATAGCTTTAGCACTGCCTTAATCTGCTTCTTCGGATTTTTTATTTATTTATTTATTATTTATTTATTTATATCTACACTATTTTGACTTCTTTAAGCTTAATTATACACCCGTTAGCTATTTGCTTGATGGAGAAAGAGTTAGCAAAAAAATTCACTTCATAACATTGTATAATTTTATTACATTCTTGTCTCTGTTATCAGCAGAATTCCATCATAATAAATAGTAACATGCATGCAGGAAGAGGGAGGAGTGAACCACTGCCAGCATCTTCCTGTGTTCTTTCTCTCGTAGCACGTGATGGCATATTACCCCTTTGGTTTACTTGCATGCATTTCTATAGCAGAGTGACATTTTAATTCTAGAAGCACCAGAGCTAAAATCACACTCTGTGTACTACAGAGCCTCTCATTAGAGGTCACCCACACCAGTGTTTTCTTTTCCCAGGACCTGCCCACACTGCTCAGACAGGGACTTGGAGTTGCATGCTCTAGTGCTGCATATCAATGGGTCAGCTTGGATGCCTGCAGCTGCTCTGCTCCTTATGCCACTTCTGTGAAATGAGGGCTGGATAGATAATTTCTTAACTCCCCTTAAGATTTCAAAGGTTTACCAAACTTTGAGAATTACCTTGTGTTGGTTTTCCCTTCCTTGCTTGCTAGTGTATTTTTATTATGTACTGCATCTATTTATCCTTCTGCAGTTGTTCAGAGAATGATTTAAACTAGTGGAATCTAAAGCTTTGGTCCTTCACTGGACACCTTTAAATAAAGAAGTTCAGTTTCATATAGAACTTTAAACATTAAGATTATATGCATAGCATTAGAGAGAATTCTTAAATTTCCTAGAAGTCCAAAAAAAAAACCTGTATTTTCCCATTGGCCATTTAAGGGAAAATATAAATAAAATCATCAAAATGACAATTAAAGGAAAAGAGAAGAACAAAACACCTACAAAGGAAATAGGTCAGACATCCAATGCCAGGCAAATTCTCCTGTTGAGCACCATCCTGGGTTTTTCATGAATGGTGAAGTGGTGAGAGAAATCTATACATTTAATACTTCTTCCGGTCCCACCTTTAATACATCCACTAGAAGGCTAAGGCAGGAGGATCACAACATAAAGGTTACTCTGGAGCACAGTGAATCACACTTAAGAGACCTTATTACAAAACCAATAAACAGAGGGGTCAAATAGGTCTGTGGTGAGCACTTGCCAAGTATGATGGAACCTTATGTCCACTCCCCAGAATATATAAACTGATACCTTGTGAAACTTTTCTGTATTATGTTTTGTTTGTCCCCAGAAGCTATGAGAGACACAAGAAAAGAAAAGGGAGTGGTCTTGCCCCATCAGTGCTCTCAGAGAAACACAACTGAACTGCAGAAAAGTAGATAAACCCATCAGAGATACCTGGACAGAGAGTTATGAGATCATGGAGAGAACTCCGCCAACATGGGGATATGGAGAAAGACTGGAGGAATACATTGGGAGCTCAGTTTCAACAGCAAAAGTATTCTTTAGAATACTTTAAAATTAGAGGGAGCATGGCGAAAGAAAAGAAAGCTGCAGCTGCCAACATATCTCTAGACAATTTCTCCAAGCACATTCTGAGCCATACCATCACTCGTGATTGCAATGGCCATAGTAAAATGGGATCAGATCCTGGGGCTTGATTTTATGGAGCCTGAAGACACCACTTCTGGGCCTTCCTGCATTATTTTCTTGAGTTTTCAAAGCACTTTTCACAGCACACATGTGGCCTTTCTAGTGGGTGCACTGGGTTTACTAAGTTCCTCAAGTGTTCACAGACAACCAAAAGTAACATACTTTTGACATTAAAGTAGGAACCACTATGAGAAAATAACATTTGGAAATAAATTAATAGATATCCCTTGGTGTTCAGATATATTCAATTCCAAAATTGTTTATTCAAATGAGCAGTTTAAAAATCTTTCCTGAGCAATTACCATTTTTACAGACATGGAATAAAGAGTGACTCATCTGGCGGTACCTCAAAAAACAACACACAGAATGGAGAAGGGCCTGAATTCTAAGCACCCAGTGTTAGATATAGCATCTTCATGAAGAAAATAGAGTCTCAGAATAGTCATGATTGGTACTGTGTGGATACTTGGGATGAACAGGGTTCTCCTGTACTTGTGGCCCAGAGGAAGAGAAACACTTCTGCATCTTTCTGAAGCATTCTACAAAAGCAAGCACTGCTGTAAGCCGCCTTGCAAGCTTGTTTATTATTGTGTCTGCTGGAACTCCCTAAGCAGTTCGCCTTGCATTTATGCATGGCCCTCTGCCTCTGTGGAAGTCTGAAAACACTTGAAGAGTCTCTCTCTGCTATCTCAACTTCCATTCTCTTTGATGGATTGCAACAGGCAAGCACTGCCTTGCATGAGAGAGGAGTTTTCAATCATGAGGAAATTCTGAGCTTCTGCAATTGATACTAAAATTATGATGCTGCCATCACACCTCACTCAGTGGGGAATTTGCAAAAATGGAAAAAAAAGGTTCAGTACCAAGTCAATGTCACATTGCAGTAAAGATAGTTGACTAAAGTGTTGGGCTTGGAGTCTAACTGTTCTTTTCAGAAACCACATTTAGCTTAAAATTCAGTTCACAGGATAAAGATGAAATATGGACATTTAGTTTTCAAATTTTGATTGAACAGAGATAAGTAATTAAGCTGAAGTATTATAAACTCCAGGTATTTAAGGGCAGAGGACATGGCTGAGCCAGTAAAAGAAGCACTGATCCCCAGTACCCACAGAAAAGACTGGCCCAGTGGTGCATGCTTGTAACTCAGCACTGAGGGCAGGGGCAAGACAAACATAACATAGGGGTCCACTAGCCCTGTCCAGCTGAAACTGTGAGATTGAAGCTGAGAAATCCTGTCTTAAAAAATATGATGGGAAGGAGTAGAGGAAGATACCTAACATTGACCTCTACCTTGTACATGTGTAGGCTGAAGTGAGTGCCTCCCCTACACATATACACAGGTACAGACACAAACATGTGCAATAATCACAATAACAACTAAACACCAACTATCTAAAATAAAGAGATTTTTTATGTACGAAATAAATGAAAGTAAGACTAACCTGTCCTCTTTCCGGGGTTTTATATAACCCTTCTATAGTCTCCCATTTCTCACATGGCCACAGAAAAGTAAAGCTTTTAGTTTAAAGTCTATAAAGCTAGAAGTCTCAGCAAAAGGTAAAGTGATCAGTTCAATTAAACAGACGGCAGTTGTTAGAAGATAAATGCTAAAATAGATGTTTAATGATTCTTACCATTCCCACCTGTGATACACTTCAGTCACAAGAAGAATACAACTGACCAACTCATTAACAGCTGTTATTTATTGGTTGCCTACCTTGTTTCAGCGGTGCTTCAGGATCATCTTGTTTAATCATCACAGCAGCCCAATGCAGTAGATATGATTGGCTGCTTTGAAGATGAGAAAACAGGCTTGAAACAGCTAAAAATCAGTAGTAGCCTTGCAGGACCCTCACTTAGCATTGTCTGATCCGCATCTCATTGTCACCCATACAGAAACCATAGACTGAATGTCAAGAGGTAAATCTGTGGTATTTATTCAGCAATGTCTATCACAGAGCTGCTTCATGTGCAAGCTAAGACAGTAAGAGTTAACTATTACAAGAATACCAATTACAAAATAATGGTCTACATGCTTTCCATCTATCAACTTATATCTCCACAACAAATAGAGAGATAGGAAACCAAATGAGCATTGAGATCATAGGAAACTTGTCCAAGATCCAAAGATTAGTAAGGATTTAGGAGTTGGAGCCACCCTTTGGATTCAGATGTCCTGGCTGGTGAGACTATGCACTTGGTCAAAGTACTTGGTAGGAGTTGTAATGTGGATGCACATTACTAGCCCATTTCTAAGACATCAAGCCAAACTCTGAAATAGCTTCACCAATTTAGCATGATTTGTGAATCAAAGAGAAGCTGAATAATCAGTGAAGCCTGTGATCGATATGAACAATGTAATGTATTCTTGAATTATTCTGCTCAATTAAGTTTCTATTACAGAGTTTAATCCACATATCTGACAAGTAAAAGAGGAATAAAAAGAATGACTATGTGAAATTAATCAAATAAACTGTCAAGTGATTTTTCAGAAGCTAATGCATGTATCTTGTAACAAACTTAACAGAGACCCACACACATACAGATATATCTATATAGGTGTACATGTATTTATTCAGTAGTGTGGTCAGATCAAATGTCTTGCATAATATAGCTACTCTGAACCACAAAAATTGATATATTAATCCTATAAATAAGCACAAAATGTTTCATGTAACTAGGCATCATTGAACTACTGATTAAAGGTGGACATGAACTTTTCAAATTTGATGAGCTGAGGAGTTCAAGAATAAATGATAATATATATACTTATACATATGCACACATATTTTATAAATTTTTATACTAACTTCTAATAATCTTTGTCACCAAGTATTGCATTTATATGACTTCTACAATAAATTAAAGATGTCACATAGTAAATAGCTAACCCTTCTTTATTGTTTTGTTTTTTCTCTACAGGTATCCCCAGCATTTCCAGTATTGGTAGTAAGTAAAACAATCACCAAACCAAACCTAGACTAGCTTTGCTTTGTTGTTTGGCAGCTCAGAGCTCTTTTCTCATATCCATTTCTGATGCAATAGAGAATTATCTATGAGAATTCAAGTGTCCTCCTGGTTTTAGGTGAACTGGGAACACAGATAAAATAGTGACTTATGCATAGCTCTTGTGTAGATGTGCAATGCCAACTTTCCTGATGAGTTTGGATTCATGAAGCCCACTTAAACAGAGACATGAATGGAGAAGCAATTACTTAGATAAATATATCTTATATACATTCCTATTTCATACTTAGCAATCAACAACAAATTGTACTCTCTCTGTGGGACGGAGTTGGGATTTCTAATGTAACTGAGAAAAGCAGAGTGAGTGTCCATAAATGTCCTAAGTTCATTAAATACAAGGAAAACGCCATGAAGCCAGAGAGGAGAATTTTTAATGCATTAAAATATAGGTTTTGTGAAGGCCTGAAAGAGGTGGGTTTCTGATCATTATCATCATGAGGAATTAAAGATAATCAGTTTGCACACCACCCACTCCTCTCTCCTAATCACAATGTTCTGTTCATCTGAAGCCCTTTGTTTTCTCCTTGGTAGGAAGGAGGATATGTACAAAATATAAGCATAGGATCAAAACTTCCTAAAGAAATCTTGTAGTAGAAATCCAAGCAATTGGAGAGAAATCTTCCCTCCATTCTCTGGACAACCCTGTCTAACATCACTGTTTGAGCATCTCCAGCTACCACAAGAGGCTCAGGCTGCAATTCCTCTTCTGAATGAGTGCAGCCTTACCCAATGCTGGAAATGTGGATTACAAACATGTATGACACTGTTTCAGAGCATAAATTCACACCATTTTTTATAGCATGACCTTTATGTCCAATGGCATAAACCTTAGAGCCACTACTGAAACACTGTTTTAGGGGGGGAAAATACCGAGGAGGCCTCGGTTGTGAACTGTAAATGGAAAGAAGACTGGTCCTCAATGATGTTCACTCATCAAAGGCTTGTGTCCTAAGATCTGTGTCATTGAAGCATTGCCAAAACCAACACTCTTCTAAAAGCAATACTCAGATAATTTGGATAAAGAAAGTGGCCACTTCTTATACATGCAAGACTTGTTCTCCTAATTTATAGATCAGTCTCGTTTACTTAAACTTTCAAATAGGCCAGACACTTATTTGTTAGGCATCAGACATGTTGAATGGCATGAAAATCAGCTGCTCTATTATCAGAAGCAGCATTTACATCCATTTTGACACAAACCTATGATAGTAGTTACTGTCTGTGATCTTACAAAAGTGGTCTTGGGGCTATCTTGCCAATGAGGACATTTAGTTCTAATATTTCTGCTTTAGTGCTTGGCATTTGCCTATATATGTAGCCCAAAGTGCTCCTTTCAGGCCTTTACAACTGTTCTTGAGCAATTTCAAAGGAGGGGGACCCAGAAGGGCTATCATGATCTGGCATGACCCAAGTTTCAGAAATGGATGAGTGGGAAAGTAGTGCTGGGGTGTATTTCTGTTCTAAGAGCCAGTTGTGTGTTGCATGGACCTTTGCTCACTCCACATCTCATTTGGCCGCCTCCACCCCATCCCCCACCTTTGAGCATCAGCAGATGTTGACCTTTTACACATTGAATCAGGAAATTCCACTTTCGTTTTGCACAGTTACCTTTGGAAATCAGTGGTGACCTGAAAGGATGCTGTGTTGTTCCTTTGGAAAATGCACTAATCTTTATTATAAGGAACCTGAGAAAATTTCACTGCTAATATCTGTGACAAAAATCCTATGACTCAAAATGATAGTCTGTAGTCTGAACACCTCTGGCTACTCATCTTAGAGCACAATGGATCATTTTTTAGTTTTGTTTTGTTTTAATTTCTATTAAGCAAGATGGAAGAGCATTTAGGGATCACCCAGTATCATACATGACTAGCTTCCTGTTTCCTGGCTTTTAAGGTAAATAGATTTATGATAACACTATAAAACATGGCATTAGCTAGTTCCTTCTTTGTGGCCTTATATATACAGTGCTTGCTGTGTGCACTGGTGGATTCCTTTCTTCTCCACTGGGAAAGAATTCACATGTAGATTATTTATTGCCAGGCTTATAAGGTGCAGAGCATATGGGCAGATGGTCGCAGGGTGCAAGATAGAGAAGAGGAAGATGCTTGGATACTTAGCTAAATCTGGGCATTTTCCAGGGCTTCTCTCTTCGTGCCATAGAAGGAATCAACAAATACAATACCAATCATTATCTAGGAAGATCCCATTTTAACAAATGAAGCACCCATTAGGGTCTGATCTTGAAAGTATTTTTCATGGAAAGTAAATGATGTATATTATTGATGTAAACTATTGATGTTCATAACCATAAGTTTACATGCATATGCTATATTTTACAATGGCTGAAGGATTTAGCTATAACAGACTTCACTATAGATTTCATATTGTCAACATCAGCATTAAGATTCAACTACATGGACAGAGTGGCGATCCTTTCTGAACATCTGCTAAAAATACTTTAAAAACAAATTTCCCATTAAGGTCATTTGCACATGCTGCTGTCTTTCTACTAGGAAATAGGCTCCTCAAACATCCCAAGATCACATCAAGTCTTTTTGATGTGCTTTGACCTGTGGCTAAAAAAACATACTCATCATATTGTCAGCAATTAATGAATCCCAAAATAGATCTATAGCCATTTAAGTTTTGTGACCATTGTCTCTATTTAACCTCATATGATAGCAGTTCATATACACATAATTCACAATTTTATTCAAGTGAACATTTGTTGATGCTGATGATCTAAATTAATAGATGGTTTATTGTGGGTGTTGTTTTGTTTATAGTGAGAACTTAACCTTCTGACATATATTATCTAATTCTCAGTCGAGCAACGCAAAGAGTTGCACTAATAATATTAAACAATATATTATAAAGAGTATAATTAGGCCAGCAAGTACTGTCCTAATGTTTAATAGTACTATGGGGGTGATTATTATTTCTTACACATGCAGATGATTGATGAGTCAAATGTAAAAGGTAAATTCTCCAGGGAATGAAGTATGATATCATGAAGTCCATTTCAAAAATACTTCAAATTTTTAAAAAAACACAAATGAAAATACACAAAAGAAAAATAGGAATATATATATATATATATATAAATATTTGTTGTGTGTATATGCATATATATGTACACATACATATATACATATACATATATATGCACATATATATACATATATATATACATATATATATATATATAGCAACCCTGACTACAGATTATTCTCCTAAACAACTTTTATTTGATGGATGTAATGTTATACAAAGCATATAACAGTGATGGAGCTGTTTGCCATTCGCTTCCCCCATAGCCCGTTTATTAAATTTGAAGCAACAATTCACTTAAGGGAAATGTCTCATTCTCCTGGTTTCTCTTATAATGAGCATTGCTTTCATCACAGAGTTAAAAATTCATCTCTAATTTGATTTAATTGGCAGGACTACTAAACAAGGGAAATGCTACCTGCAGGGATCCATCAGTCTGTTGAGAAAGCCCAGAGATGTTTTCATATTTGAGAACATTTGATGCCAGTTGGAGACCTTGTAAAAGTTGTTTTCCATACAGCATCCAAATATTTTTATGCAGTGCTGATTTGTTGTAGAAATTTTAATGGTGAGAAGGAAAAATAATAAGATTAATCACTTACCCACCCAAGGGTTATTAATAATTGTATTCACTCTACTCAGAGTTCTGCAGTGTCTGTTTGATTTTCCCCCTTGTTTTAATATTTCTAAATCCCCCAAATAAAAGTTCCATTGAATTGCCCTTTAACTAATTAGATTTTATATAATGAGGGAAAATCATCAGGCTAGTGTAGCAACATGGCAAATTGCATGGTGTGCTATATTAATTTTGAACTGTTTGCTGATGTTCTAGAAAGAAAGCTAAGGTCTCAGGTATAATGCCTTTTGGGACTGTTTTATCATGTACCCAGTATCCTCATCACAGATCCATTTCATATTTGTGTAACTAGCATTTCATATTCATGAAACCTTTGTTGTTATCCTAAGATTGAATGAACATTAGGACATAGCTGCCTTTTTAATTCTGAAAAACATCAAATATTACAGTGAGAGAATCTCCTTCTTACTCGAAGAATGTGAGAGGTTTGCCAATCTTAAGTGACAATAATGACCCATCTTGAGCACACTGACTTTTTTATGTTTTAACTTTTACCTAGTCAATTTAAGACTGTCAATCCACTGTTTAAGTGTGAGCTAAAATCTCTACATTTGCTAGTTGTCTTTGTAGGATGGGATGTTTTCTAGATGGAAGATATACCAAGGTTCCTATAGTGAACCCTCAGATTATTGTGAATCCATGCCCTGCAGTAGCCCCTTTCAGAGTATGCCAACTGAAGTCTTCTTGGAGTGTCAAAGGGTAGCTGACCAACTAACCATTCCACCTCTTGGGAAAAGTTATACAAATATACGTGATTTAAATTACATGGTCATGTCCTGTAAGTTTCTAAAGAGTTCTGTTTTATAAAAGGTAAATCTGAGGCTCAGAGTGGCCAAGTAGCTTTCTCAGTGTGCTTTGAACAGGACTGACTCTCTGACTTCATAGTATTAAATGAAGTGTGAGAGATTACATAAAGGAAACAATCTGAATTTATTGACTCCTGCCAAGATCTTTCAATGTAGTTAAGAAACCCCTTGATTCATGAATTGACCCAGTTCTGCATAAAAGCCACAGATTTTGGAGAAAACTGGGCGTTCCTTTGCTGGCACTTCCCTGTGCTATCAGCAGCACATACAAGCATGGTGTGTGAGGAAAAGGGACCATGGACCCTTACCCCATCAGAGCGTGCTGCTTCCTCTACATCACATAACTTCCCAGTATACTTAGCAGTGTGAAATTATACAAATGTTGGGCCATTATAGAGTACAAAGCATTATGTGACCTATGTGAATTGTATAAGGTGCTTACACTGATCTTTTTATCTGTTGGAATAGCTGCTTACAGTAAAATTCAGGTAACTATGTCATCCCAAGAATAGACCTCCTACTATGACATTAAACTCATCTTGCCCATCAGCTTAATGATGCTGAATTTCTCAGAAGTAGGCTGGTATATGTGGAGATGATAAGACTACATCCAAGAGAATTTCTCCTGAAGAGCTTTTTTATCTTCTATAGATACTTTTAAGGGACAGCAATAGTACTAGTTCAAGATTTCCCAAGGAACACTAGAAATGATTACATAAATACAAAAAGGTTCTGTGATACTATTCTCACACAATTTTCCCTCCATATTGCATTGAAGGTGTGTTTAATGCAGGCTCACCAGCCTCTTTCAACCACCAGCTTATAACATGGTGGTGTTTTAGAACCAAAACATTATATTAATATTAGTGCTATTAATATATTTGAAGAACAACTCATGTAACTGCATCTTATTCACAAATCAAATAATGTCTACTTTCCAACTCCTGCCTTAAATCTTCCACCATGGCCTTAGAAATAGTTTCCTGATCATTTAAAACACCATAGTACAAGATAATGTGTGATGAATAGTCTAGAAACAGTCAGAAAATTCTCTCCTTGATTGGAAAGAATAGTCCGTTTACTTAGTCCTTAAAGACTCTCCACAAGTGAATTGAAACTCACTTTCCATTTCTGCTTAGTAAATGTCATATGATGTAATATTCTAAGGCAATCTTACCTTCAAAATGTGATCATATAAATCAGATGTCTTTAGTTTTTGCTTCAAGACTGCTTTCAGCTTGATTCACTCTGGTGAAGGAACTAGATGGTTAGTTTTAGCAATTCTAACAAGGTTCTTTTCCATTTACAGTGCAGAAAATGTTCCTTAGGGCACAAAGGAGAGAAAAAAAAATGTTCTTCCAGATTTTCATTTTTATAATGTGAATCAGAATTTTCTAATTCATGAAACTGGATTTCAAGTGTTACTACTGAATGGTTTTATAATTTTCCCCAAGGGCTGTGTTAACAAAAAGAATCCAGAAAAATGACATATCTGAATCATATGCTAAGCTAATGAGTTTCCAAACAGAAATGTGGAGATTACCATCCTTTTATTATGAAAGATTGAAATCTAATATTTATCATAATCTGGGAGATAATTTAATTTGCTTCATTCTGAACAGTAGAGTTCAGTGACACAGTCTAGAACCAGATTGTTCTCTAGAAAAGCTATATTTTAATGATCTTTATGTAGGTCAGAATAACTTGCTTTGGGGGAAATGAAAAAAAAAACATGGGAGAATATTCTCCACCAAACTTTGAATCTAGAGGAACACTTATACTATATTATTTATCTCCATTGCCACAGTAAGCACAATGGGAAAGAGATAATAGCTACTTGATGCTCACTGTGATGCAGTTTCTAAAACACATAATGCCATTTTCTCCATTTTACCAGTGAGAAAATTAGGCTTAAAGAAGTTAAGAATTTGTAAAGTCATAGAATTTGAATTCTTGTCTGAGTTCTGCTTATGTGTAGCATATTTCATATAAATTTCCCCTAAATGGTTATTTTCCAAGCTCTTAATAGATATAGTTTGAAATCTAAAATAACAATTGGATAATTATAACCTATGGATATTGCAGATATTAACACATTGTTTATCACTAAGATGCCTATTGTGGTATGTATGCCATGTTCTCCTTATCATGTACATAGGCAGTCTATGAAGTCCAGTTAAGGAGATAGCATAGCAAGACATCATTCTATTGTCCAACATGGCCCGGTGTCACAGAAGTTTATTCCTGAGTCTTTGACCATCTGTAGATGGTGATCGCTCCCCAGCAGTGTTTTTTAATTTCTAGTGAAGGAGTTACTGTGGCCATAAAAAGGCCCACAACCAAAGTTTGCAGCAGACATTTCCTCTCATGAGGGGAACTCTAAAGGGCAAATGTGGCACCCTAATAGGCTTCATGCTTCCATAAACTTCAGTATGATCTTGTTAAGCCATGAGATAACCACTGAAGTGAGAGAACTTGTCAACGAAAGGAAATCTTGGAGCCTACATCTTCAGCATCTTTGTCTTAAGTATAAGGAAAATGGAATTCAGGCAAATTAACAGCCAGATAGTTCCGAAGGGGTATGGCTGTGACCAGATTCCTCATTTTGTGACTCTCAGGGCCATTTGCCTTGTAATGAAGTACCACTCTGAGACTTGGAGCTTCTCCTAGCTGACCGTGGAATAAAATAAAATCAATGAATTTGCTGCACATTTCCCAATACGATACAAGTTCTTTGAGTGTAGTATAAAACTGTGCTATCTGCACTGTTTATCTACTTGTAACACGTAGCACAATGGCAAAGAATTCTCAGAGGCTTCATTACATTTGGATTTGATAAGATGGAACGAGTCTCAATTATACTATCTAAATACTTTCCAATGACCCTAAATTTACTGCAGAGGATTGAATATTTGTTAGTGTTAGTGAAAACTTAATGCCAGGATCTTAAGAGAAGCAAAAGAGTGAGAGAGTAATATGATCATTTTGTTAAATCTTATGATTCACCCATGTATTTGGCATAAATGTTGCCAAATATTTATTTATTTAACAATTCCCAGATAGAAATGCAGAAAAATACAACATTCTTTTTTTAGTCATAAATTTTGGTAGATACAAATATTAAGGTTTTCTGTGCTTGCATCCACATGCATAAAAACAGAGAAGAATGGAGCAGTGGCACCAATAGGTCTGTAAGATTAGCTTTTCCACCAAGTTATGCAGAGTAATATTAAAGTTCCATGTCTTGAAAGAGCATTATTTGATATAATCAAATGATGGAGGAAACAATCTGATAATACCTGTTTACAGTAGCCCAGCCACTTGATATCAATTTCTCAATTATCAGATACTTACTAAAGGTCTCTCAAAGGCTCTGTCCTTCTTTGGAGAGATCCAATCTAATCAGGGAGACAAAAAGTAGATCTATGAAATTTTAACTAGCAATATTAAAAGTCATTCTGGTCCACATTACCAATGAGAAGTCAGGATCACCCAAAGTAATGTGCTGAGGCAAGACAGAGTCACAGCTGCCCTGAGGACTGGATGATCCCAAAGGATGATATGTGAGAGATGTGTCTGAGCTGGCTTTAATAAATGAAATTCAATCATGAAACAGCTGCTTCACTAGTTGTGATCTTTGTACCTAACAAAACTGCCAGATTCAGAACATCAAGTTTTAAACTTGAAAGGCTTCTTCCCTTCTGCAGTATTTGGCATTTTGTAACTGATAGACCTAAAACAGAATTGATATTATTAAATAAAATCATGTCCTTAATTACTTATGGTTTATAACAAGTACCTTTAGAAATGTATTTCAAGGCAAAACATCATGAAAATATTCCCATACATACAAGGCTTAGATGTGATTGGGAAACTCTTGTTTTGTTCTTTAGCAAGAACCATTAATAATCCCTTCTCTACTTCTCTGAGAAATTATGTGCTTTGAAACAGGAACTAGATCCACTTCCTGTCAGAGATAATGGCTCACACTTAAAACATACCACAGAGAATCTCTCATGAAGACTAATGCAACCAGTTCATATCTGTAAATATAAATAGAGTAGAATGGAAAATTCCAGTGAGAAATGATTTCCTTAGTGTTATCTTCTACCTTCAGGCTCCAACTTTACATATTGGTTTGGATTGCTGAACTTTGTATTTGCTTATTTGTGCAAAAACACTCTACTCATTTCCAAAGTAAATGCAAAGCTTTGTTAAAGATATAGCTATGTAAACAATGTCCATTCAATGTTTTGGGAGTCATCAATTGCTTGCTCTTGTTTGATGTGGAAGTCATGTTTTGTTTAAGTGCATCATAACCAAGGTAAACAACAGGTGTGTGGTTGGTGTCTTTGTCCATATAGATATATTTTTGTTTAGGCCAAATGACATCATAGTTGAAAATAACATTCCCTGATTTTTCCTGATGCATACAGCTCCTCCAAAGTTTAATAGGATATGGCCGAATATTTCTTCCCTTGAGGTTTCTAACCCAAAACAAGGTAGGAGCGTCTAAAATTCCTACTGATATAAAAATCCCATGTTTTGGGGGGAAAATTCTACATACAGTCTTAACACTAAATACAGTATCACCATTGATGCCTTGTCTTTGAACCAATCAAAATTTGAATCTTTCTTTCTAATATGAAGATTGACCAGGCAATAATGGAGTAAAAGGGATCTAAGGTGGAGATGAAACAGAATTTATAAGTCTTGAACAAATTTACACTGATATAAGCCCAAGAAAAGTCTAGAGTTTAGTCACTGTCATAGCATAGGTGTAAATCTTAAAAAAAAAAATTATGGGCACCACAAACTGGAGCTTCCATTGTTTTGAAGGTCAGGATAAACAGATTGAGGCAACACTGAAACACCCAGCAGTCCTGCTTTCTTTTACTATTGCTCTATATTAACTTGCAAAACTTTTGGTTCTCTCTCTCTCCCCTTCTTTCCCTCCCTCTGCCTCTTTTCTCCCTCTCTTTCACACATATCTATGATGATGCATACATACAAATTCTAATAAATTTTCTTGTTGGGATTATCCCTCCATCCTCTTTACCAATGAACATTCTTCTGTTTTCTTTTTTTAACAGCTTTAAAATAAATCTGATTTTTTTAATCTGTTCTAAGAACAGTAATGATTTTATGACTGTTGATATCAGAAGGAAAGAAAGAAGAAGGAAGGAAGGATGGATGGAAGAAATAGAGGGAGAGGGTGAAGCAGGAAGTGGGAGGGAGGAAACTGACAGTAGGATTATGTGGAAAGAAATAGAACATTTTAAACGAATGATCAATTCCTTAAGTTGCAAGGTAATATTAGATTCACACTGACATCTTGCCTATATGTGCATGTGTTTGTATATAAATAGGCATTTATCTCAATAGAAAGCAGTGTTCTTTTGCCTTCTTTATCCAAAAATAAAACACTCATCACTGACTTCTGCCTTCCCTAGTTATAGAAAGGATGTTCCTTTTGAACTCTAATGAATGCAGATGGAGGAGGAAATGAGCAAAAGGAGGAACCAGGAAAAAGCTACTAAGCAAAGCAAAATATATTAGCAATTTGTTGAGGAGTCAAATTGGAAGGGCTGTGTTTTCAGTCCACTATCAGTGATGAAACCGAGACTGCCCTAGATACATATGTTACTAGCAAATAGAATTACCTTAATCATCTGCTCTAAATGAATTTCTTCAAGTTTCTGGGTAGATATGTAGAAGAAGAAATACAGAATAAGCTCATCTCTGTTAATATAATTCTCTGAGGACAGGCAGGGAGAGGGGTGGTGGTTTTATTCCTTGGTGAGTTCTCTGAGTGTGTCTTTGAAATGGCACACAGTATTTTATACTGAATTTAGAATGGCAACAAATATGTAGGAAAGTACCCAAGGCTTACACTTCTCCACAGTGAGTTTTGGACTGAATGAGATTATGCTTTGTTCAAATGCTGAAATGGACCCATTTGATTATTTTGCTATGTTGTTGGTGTCTTGGAACAAAACTTTCAGAAATGTCATTAGTGAAGGCCAATTGTACTTTTGGGGGGATTCAGATAAGGAGCTCAAATGAATCTGCTTAAAAGTGTAATACTGCTGGTTTAAGAGCTTAAACTTGAAATACTAGTGAAAGGAACGCTGTCTAGCAGAGCTTAGTTCTGTCAAACTATAATTTTTCTTGCCAACATCTGTAAAGACCCCTAGCCCCTATTCTGTGTTGTGTTAATTACACAAGCAACTCATCATGAATAATTGGAACCCCAGGCTTCCTTAGAATGACAACCATGTTGTTAACAAAGTACACAAGAGAAATACAATACACACTGAGGGGGAAAACACCCCACAATTTTTAGAATGATCCATGTTCAAGGTGACTCCGAGATCAAATACTGCTGAATAGTTGACCATGTGACTTTGTTCTGTGATGTCTAGTCAGTTCAACAACTGTCTAGCTGGTTCATGCATAGGCAGAAAGAGTGACATTATAAACTCAGGCATTGATATTGTTCATTACCCCAACATTACCACAACAGCTACTTGTGATGTGGGACACCCAGGGATCCAAACATCCATATTGTGATAAGGAGAAGCTTTGCTCACTGGTCCTTTAATTTAAATGTTATTTATCCTTCTCTCTAAGAAGTAAGCTTCTAAACTTTATTACTAATGACAATGTTGAACCATTTGCAGCCAAATAGAAACCTTCCTTATAATTGCAACAGATTACCATGAAGAAAATATGTGAATAGTGTCTTTCACTTAGGGCTCCACAGAGTGGGTTGGTAATAAGGTATTAATTACTGTTTGAACGTTTCACTGTTTCTAATTTGCTGTTCATTTTTTTAAACCTATGCAGTTGCTCCCAAATTAGCTTTGTCAACAGTTTCTTCTGTTCAAGTTGCAAACCACAAGCGAGGTAGGAATTCTTGGATTCATACAGTGATCTCATGGTGTTATGTGTTGTGAAACATTGCACTGTATGAATCTGGAATATCTGTGAAGTGTACCCATCAGCTTATCGGTGAGGCATGGTGATTGCTCCCAGCCAATGCATCAATGAGGACCGAGAATTGTTATATATATGAAAAAGGGCTTCACTCAGAAATTCAACTGCAATTAAATATGCTGCTAAATTTTCTTTCTGAAAAACTGATGTATGAGCAGGAATTGTGAAAGTGTAGATTCTCAAGTAGATCAGGAATTTGAGAGCATTCACACTTATGCTTCTTTGGCTGAAAATAAGAAAAAGCCACTGGCAGTGGATCTCAATGATGCCTTTTATGAAGCCAGAAGGGCAGGTGCCCTTTTCATTTTGTGACAAAGGAAATGCCTAAGAGTTTGTGATTCCAAACATGGCTTTTAATGAGTGTGAAAAATATCCACAAAGACCTGTTCTTGATTAAGTATTGATTATGTTCTAAAGTAATAGTCTTGTTACTCTCTTTAAATTAAAATGGGCAATACCTTATTTGTAATTCATGAATGGCCCACTCCAGCTAGCAGCTGTCATTCACAAAATGAAAAATTTTCAGGAAACACGAAGACCCTATTTTTTATTTCTTCATCGATTTCCTTTAAATATCCTATGTAGTAGGAGTGTCTCATTTTCCAGTCTTCGCTGTTGGACATATGTCTTCTTCCGTGTTTCTTATTTTCTTTTCCTTAAAACAGCTCTTGACCAAATCTGAACTTGCTTTACTCTTCTTGGTAAAATACTAGGATAGCTTCCTTTTTACTTAATGAATTTAGCTGCTTGCAAGATTGCAGTCAGTGCTAAATTTATATTTGAAGCATAAAGAAAAAAAGAGAAAGCTGGTCAGCAGATGGGAAAAAGGAAAATGATAGTATCTAAACTATGTCTTCATGCCTCAAGATGTGTTTTGAACTGGGAAAATTGATGATGCCCTTTGGAGGGAAATCCATCCAGGCTAAGAATTTGGTAAAATAATTAGGAATCAACCTGCTTTAGAGAATCAGAGGTTGATCTGGGTTTATGATTTATATGACAGGAATCATTGTAAGTATGGTAGAAAGCTTACCTGTCTATAATATGAAATTCTATGGAATGGAACGCAAAACATGACAGAGAAAGGACAACTGATGCCCTTTTGTTCACTTTTATGCTCAATATACAAAAGGCCTCTTGACATTAGTTTGACCCTGTGTCCTCCAGTTTCTTGAGGTCAGAGCACTAATTAATGGCAAACACATTCCAGAAGCAGGAAGAGGCCAACTAATAAAGGATACTTATCATTAGAAATGTGCAGAAAATGCTCAGTAGCTATGTAAAGATGCAAGACAGATTGAAGTGAAGAAAAATCAAAAGAATTCTAGAGTTTCTTCATTGCCACCTCGGGGAAAGATCTCAGAGGAAATGTCACACTGTTAATTGAATGAAGGCAAAAGAATTCCTGCAATTGTTATTTCTTTGCCTTTTTTCTACAGCCACTTTCCCAACTCCTTTCTAAGTGAATGCTTGAAATGAATTTTCAACAGCTTTGGATTTGAATAGACTTTCCTTCTTTGAAAGAATACACCTAGATTGTATTTTGTTGTCATCTTTATAGTTACATGGGTGATGTAATATTATAATTACAAAGATAATAAGAAAGAAGGTATAGAAGGGAAATGCAATCTGCTCTTCTTCGTGACATCATTTTTCTTCAGTTGACTGTCTCCAACTCTTTGCTTTATGAGATTCTTATCTGCTGAAGTTTTCCACAGCCAGTTTCAATCAGAAGAAACATTGTGGAAAACTTCAGAGGGGCATAGGCCTCGGTTGCCATGGAAAGCCAAATATGTGGTCTCTCCTCTCAAGCACCTCTAGCCTACTCTATTCCTAATTGACCACTAATTTGTACTTCATTATCATAAGTACCTTGCATGATGAAAAATATGCCATATGTATTGTAGATCAAGACATAATTGTGGATGTAAATATCTTCCAAGTAGATCACTAGTTCATGGCTGACACATATTTGATTGTTGCATGTTGGGGTTTTCTACTGTTTCTAAGACTGGTGGTGCTTCTGAATTTCCAAAAGTGCAAGGAGAGCCCAACCCAATTAAGTATTTGGCTCTAAGTATGACTTGACCTCTTTCACTTTACCTCCTCACATAAGGTGCCTGGTACAGGAGAATCTTGACAAACTTGTTGCCCGTGTTTTCCCTGTCACACCATGAACTCATTTTTGTGTGTGCTTTAAAGACTTCAGCTGTTTACAGAAGTAATAACACATGCTTGTTATATAATACATCAAAATGTGATATGAAATTTAAAAATATAAAGGCACAACAATTTGCAGAAACCTGCTTTTTTTCTTCCTAAACTGGTCTGTACATAGATGTATTCACTCAGCTAATATAACCACTAACTTGGTTACATCATATTGTGTAGTGCTGTTTTTCTAAACTGTTTAATGTGCAGGATATAGTCAGACTCTCTTGGGATTTGAATAGGAAGAGAATAAATTTAAACGTAACTTTCCTCCATGTCTTCTCTGCCTCCCAAGGGAGGGCATTTTAGGATCATCATTCACTCATTTATTTTCTCATTCAATAGAATTTCTGAGTGATTAGCATATATCAGGCAATGATTTCAGTTCTGTGGTTATAGCTAAGAACAAAAGTAGATGTTGTTTATACACATGGTGTTACACTGAATGTACAGTAAGACCTTTTAAAATGCAATTTTCAGATATTGTAGCTCAGTAAACATCAAAAGGACTAAGGAATTGGAAGATGAAAGTGTTTAATTAGAGGGGCTGTTACTTCAGATAAAGTACTCAGAATTTTCGTTGGCCTGGAACTTGACTCAGAAAGTGGGAAAGCAAGAACTGAATAATGTTTGAGAAGATGTCTGGAGAGGAATATGTCCAACCTAGCTGACAGACAATGCAGTCACTGAGATGTGCTTAGTGTGTTTTAAAAGCAATGAAATAGGATACTGCAACAAGTGAAGACGAAAATAGAAAGAGCCAGAAAAAGTCAAGGGCTAGTAAACTTAAGAATCAGGGAACTTCCTTATGTAAGTAAGCCATTAGGACTCTGAGCAGTGAGGTAGCCTGGTCACATCTGAGTTTTCATTAGGCCATTCTCACTGCCTAAAAGAGCAGCTTAAAGATGATGACAATAATGAGGGTGATGTTATCTGAGCTAAGGATGAGATGGCAGAGATGGATAGAAGATGTCAGCTTTGTTACTAATATAAAATCATTGCCAGGTGTATCAACTCCTCAGTTGGTTGTAGGAAGAGAAAAAAGAGAGAAAGAGAGAGAGAGAGAGAGAGAGAGAGAGAGAGAGAGAGAGAGAGATACAAAGGACAGCTTGGGATTTCAACCTAAGCAGTGGATGTAGTTGGAAGGATGTTTTTACTTCTTAAGATGGAACCATCTGCTGAGCAGCAAGGTTAGGAAGGAACCCCAATAATTCAAACATCTTAATGTTAAGATGTTAGCTAAGTGTCCGAGTTGGGATGGTGAGAAGACTACTTAGTGCAAGATATGCATCTGAATGGAGTCTCACTAACTAGAGATTTAATTCAGGATGGAAAATAATAATTTGGAGTCTTGTAATAGATACGATTTTAAAATCTCCTTATAGATAGAGTTTTAACTTTAAAAGAAAATATCAAGGGTGCATTTAAAGATCATAAAGTTCCAAAGACTTAAACTCTGAGATATTTAAAAAGCAAATATATAAAATAAAACAAAAATAATGAATATGGAAGGAGATCAACACAGAGTGATAATCCAGAGACCCTTTTAGGAAGGACTGTCAGGTAATCTAGAGGACTCAACTGCAGTGAATGAAAACAAACTTCAATGAAACGTCTTTCAAAATAGTTAGAAAATATATTCCCATCCATGTGTGGCTGCTAACATTTCAGCATGGTGAGGTAATTAATTTAACCTAATCATTAATATGTTTTCCCAGGAGATGGAGTGGAAGTAAGAGGGCAATAAACTTTATAGAAGTAAGTGAGGTTGTAAGAAGGTACCATAGATTCTGTGATTTCATAAGAAGGGATAAGAAGATATGGTAGAAGATAGAACAGTTGACCTGAACAAGGAGGAGCTAAAAGGCCCCCAGACTGATAGCTGGGAATCCAGCATGGGACTGACTTAGGCACCCCTGAATATGGGTCTCAGCCAGAAGGACTGAGAAGTCTAAGGGACCTCAGACAGTGGAACCAGGATGTATCCCTGGTGCACAAAAGGACCTTGCAAGCACATCCCCCATGGAGAGATAACTGCCTTAACCTAAAGACAGGAGAGAAGCCCTAGTCCCTACTTCAAATGACCTGTCAGATCTACATGACCCCGCCTGGATGGCATTGCCCTGCATATGGAATTGGGGTGGGGGGATGGGAGGGGAGGGTGGTCAGGGGGCATGTGAGAGGGCAGAGAGGGTAAAAGTGAGTGAAGGAGGGAGGGAGGGACTGAGGGAGGAAGGGAGGGGGAACTGGGATCGACATGTAAAATAATGAATTAAATAAAAAAAAAGATATGGTAGAACAGAGAACTGAAGAGCTAAAGAATTGTCAAACAGTTAATATATCAAATTGTCTCACAAAGAATCACTCATGGACTCTGCTTGGTAAGAACCTAGAAAGTAAAGGATGGTAAATTAAAAATATCCTTGAAAAACATAGGGCAGTATAATAATCATGTGTGGATTATCCTTTTGTATAACTTTATAACCTTTCTTATAAAAATGTAAATAAATTAAAACATCATACACCAAAATTGGTAAGACCCAAATTCTATACAATTTAATGAATTTATATACAATTACAATTTATATTTATATAAAGTATTTCATCTATATATTATTCCAATGTCTTCCAAATAATTTTCAAATTATCATACAATTTTATATTTTCAAATATGTCATTGCCAGAAAAGGCAGCTTTGTCAAGATCTCGAAAAAAATCTAGACATCTTAAAAAATCAAGTTAACATTAGCCTACTTCCTAGAATATCTTTGATTTTTAATATCCACTTACCTTTGGAAATATGTTTGTAATAGTACATGTGTATCAGTTTATGGTTTCTAAAATAATTATTAATTCTATCAAATTAATAACTTAATTTTCAAACAGGACCCACAAATAGTGCCATCACAGAAATGAAGGTATGGTGGGTTGTTTAACTTACTTGTAAAGTAATTCAAGATCTATACCTTGATTGTTATCTATATATACTATTGTTATTGATATGGCATTTCTTACCCACCCTGTAGACTTATATCCTTTTATTCTCATGCTGAAGTGACCACACCTCTTTCTGTCAGTTCTTTTCTTCCTCCTGAGACTTCCTTCGTTTCATCCACAGCCCTATTCTCTACACAGCTATATCACTAATCTTCAGTGAAGGAAGCCACATGGCTTCCAGATTCCTGCCTTGTTCTTGCTTCTCTTTAAAGCCACTAGATTCAATAAGCTACTGATATTGTCATGTCTCTCTTTTACTTTTCTTCATATCCCACATTGTGTCCTCCTCTTCTTCTAGCCAAATTGGATTTCTTTTCATCTGGATCTTGACCTTGATCTTGGTGTCTATTGAAGTAACCAGATCTCTGATCAATCTATCTACACTATTCGATAAGTGGAAGCATAGTAAATACAGTATATAATGGTATATGTATATGTCACCATTCCTTATTCTATCTTAATTTATATACACAGTTTTACTCTGATCACCAAAGTGTTATATTTCTGAAAAACATTTATGTAAGTTAAAAAGTAAACTAACATGTAGAGTAGTTTCTGAGGCTGTTTCAATAAAATACTGAATGAATGAAAGAATAAATGAATGACTTCGTTCAGCTTCCTAAGCTGGTAAAATAAAAGATAAGACATTAACGAAATGACTATTTATAGACACAGTTTAGAGAATCATACTTCAGTTTCCTTATAAATATCATCTGGTCATATCTCCCCATGCTTTGATTCCCACAGAATTGTCCCTCCCAATTTTGTGAGTTATTAAATAGCTATTAATGCCAATGAAGGAATTATCTTGACCATTTCTTCTTAAAGGTTGAATTAGATTAGAACAATTTCTTGTGTTGGATGAGATGCAAGAGAGAAAATCTAACTACTTTCCACACCCCACCTCATGAGCATCTCTGACATTTTATAGAGAAAACAGAAAGTAAATTTGGGGTAAAGTAGGTATCTTTAACTTAAGAGAAGGATATTTTAAGCTTTTTTTCCATAGGAATAATCTCTCTATGTTTTGTGTTTTCTGTAACACATAATCATGTGTATTTTATCTGACATGGACAAGAAAGACATATCCTCTTAGCATTGAAGAAAAACAAATAAAGCCTGTGTAGTTGGCTAGATGTCCTTATGAAGTTGACATGATGTCTATAAAGCCCCACCTAAGTATTAAACAAAACAAAAACAGAAACAAACAAACAAAAAAAAGGAAGTAAGGAAGAAAATAGTGAGACAAAAGAGCCATGGGAGTCATCAGATCCACACACCTGGTGCTCATATGCTTCCTTCCCTCTTTTTAGGATTGCAAAGATGGAAGGAAAATGGGAAAAATGATGCAAAGTCAGTAAAGTTTTTCATGTGCAAAATTAGACTTTTGCATCAGTTGAAACTGAGCGTTCCCAAATTTTAAAAGGTGTTCGCCTGCAAATGCTTCTGTTCATCTTGTCTGCTAAGAATTAACAATCTTTAGTGGTGTTTGTCCAACCTTTCTATCCTGCTTGAAACAGCTACTACTTTCATGCTGGTCACAACCACCTGTTGTCACCATGTGTTTTGTTGGTTCCCATGTGTGTAATGCCATTCCACCATCTTTTCTCCATCCCTCATTTCACTCAAGCATGTAGCGTGCTATATCTCTGCTGCTGTATACATTCTGTATACATTTCTGTTCTTCCTTGCAAGACTGTGAATGCTTCGGCCACTCCAATCGGTGCAGTTATATCGATCTGCTAAACACAGTCATTTGCGTGAGCTGTAAACACAACACTAGAGGGCAGCACTGTGAGTTATGCAGGCTGGGCTACTTCAGAAATGCTTCTGCACAGCTGGACGATGAGAATGTGTGCATAGGTCAGTTCCCTTATGATTTCAGCTTTTGTTCTGTGCCTTTGGAGCTATGGGGATCTGGTTAGGGTGGAGAGTCTGGTGGTCTGCAAAGAGCTGAGCCAGAATGAATATCATCAATGGAGTAAATATCCTTGTAGTAGACTGAAAATTCATTTGCATTTGGATAAAGTCATACTTGGAGGGTGGGGGGAGGGTAGAATTTGAATCCTGATATTGTTACCTTCACAATGATGTCATGAGAAATCGTATTTAGAAAATGAAGAATATTCTAATTTTCTTTCTCCGTTCTTTACTATTTTCTTTTTTTCCTTTTGCCTTTTTTTTTTTTTGCATGAAATCTTAAAAGCTGATACACATTCGACCTGATTTAATCACCTCAAGTTGTACATTCAACCTTTAAAGTGATAATTAACTATATTAAATATGAAACTTTGGGGTAGAAACTACAAGTATTGGTACATAAAAGTGTTGCCATTAAAAACTGAAAGCGACTAGCAACTTCTAATGAGGAAGTTTACCCACCTTTTCCATATACAAGTGTGAAATTCCATTTATTGGATTTTCCTATTATTCCCCAGTGAAAGAGTAATTTCTCACAACTTCTCCAGGTTATAAATTGTTAGATTATAGGATACATTAGCCTTAGAAAACATGGTCCTAGGAGGGCAGATCTTCCCTCATGACTAATTCTTACCTGTAAAGAATCAAGTGCCCCTTCCTTTCCTTTCAGAAAAGCTTCTCCTACCATCTATGGTGGGGCAGACCTGTAATCTGTACAGATGGCAAGTAAATGCAAAAAAAAAAAAAAAAAAAAGCCAGGATTTTTAAGGCAGGCCTTGGCTACATAGTGAATGGAGACCATCTTGCACTACATGAGACCCTATCTCAAAACCAGTGAGAAAGCCTGATAGAAAAACAATAAATGGAATTTCATTCTATAATTTCCTCTAAAAACTACATATGTTTGAAGTGTGATGTCTGTCACCACACCAGAAATTATACAGGCTACCATTCTTAAAAGACTAGTTCCACAGAGTTCAAGTTCAGTAGCGTTGAAAAATTAGAGCATAAAAGATGGACACTGACAAGTGATATTTTTATCAAAAAGGAAAAAGAAACAGTTTTGCATTTCAACTGTGTGTTTTGGATCCCTGTTTTTTTCCTGGGGTGTGACAGTCACAAAAATTCCTGCCAAATATCATTAATTAGCTGTATGATTATTGTGAACTTATTTGGACCAAGTATGCACGATACTATTTATGTCTGCAGTATTTTCTGTTTTTCAAAGTGCTTCCTTATTTATTATCTGTGAATTAGTGGAGAAAGCACTGGAGTTAGATGCTGGAGAGCTGGGTTCAAGTCCCAACTTGCTATTCCCTAGCTGTGTGCCCTAGGTAAGTTATTTAAATCTCCTGGCTTGTTTGTAAGCAAGTTGACAGGAAACACTTGGTGAAGTATGCACTGACCTGCAACTTAAAAAAAAAATTAGTCCTCATTAACAAACCAGTAGGGTAAGTATTATAATAATAATTTTTTCCTCTTTTATACTTGACAAGAAATAAAACAGACTGACCCAACTTGCACACACTTAGAAAAGAGCATCTTGATTCTATAGATTGAACACTCCCTCCTAACTACTTTGGCATGGCCATCGAAGCTAAAGATGCTTAGATTATTACCTCTATTATGCTTCCTGCATGACAGCAGCATATCAATGCTAACTTATGAGCAGGAGTCCAATTGCCTCCCTAACACTTGAATGACAAAGACTCGAGGATATTAATAAGAACCAAAAGATGCACAGCTGCCTGGATTTTAAATACTGAATATATTCTGCTGAATTCACTTGAAAAAACATATAAATATCACACTATAAATATAGAAAGAATAGAAAAGGTAAAGTTAATAGGAAGACTAGAATAAATCCTAAGTTGTTTTTGTAAAGTACAAAATACATGAAATTAAAGTATTTCATATTTAAACACTATAAAGTAAAGCAAAAAGACCTTACAGGGAAATATTTAATATTAAATTTTGGGGGGTTTACTGCAGCAATTGAGAACTACTTTTAATACTATTATTTCAGAAAAAAAATGATGAAATTGAATAAATATTTCCTTAACCCATTGGGTACCAATCTCAGATACTTTGAACTCTATCTACATCATCTCTAAATTAAAACAAAAAATCTTTTCAAAAGATGCCTTAAAATGTCTTTAACAATTGGCGATTAGATTCACTATCCTAGCTTTGAAGGAAAAGCTCACATCTTTGGATCTGTCTAGGGGCTGTCAAGATGTTATAATGCCAATTTATACTATGGCAAATACGCAATGTAGCTGGCTAGTTCATGTGGCTACAGTGGTTTTTGCATTGTGGTTACTATTGAATTCACCCAATTTTCATAGAATATCAGAGATACATGACATTTCCCCCACGATAATGCAACAATTACATGAAAATGGCATCCTTGCATGTTTCTGCTTTCTATAAACTTGAGCATTAAGAGGGAACTAGAGGATGCAGGGTTTCTGACCTTGGGTAATCACTATTAATAATTCCCCTAACAAGCTTTGTAACAGAAAGAAACAAGGGGCTCTGCAGTTGCTACTAAACATAACTCAAAGCTATGATGCATTATTTTTAATTCTCCTTGAAGCCCAGGATCAGGTAATCAGAGGTACCTTACACAGAACAAGGGAAACTCAAAATAATTTCAATGCCCATAAATAAATTGTAATATGATATTTTAACTGAGCTGTGCAAAGTATTTCATGCTATTTTGCAATCTGACAACCCTGTATTTTCCTCATCGTTTCATGCTATAAAATATTATTTCTATGGCCATCCTCATTACTCCATCTACTATTGAGTAGAGCTTCATGAGTCTGAAAACTGAATTGTTTTCACACAAGGCAAAGGAGGGAAAATCTTGCCATTTATTTTCATAACTAAGCTTACATTTGCTTTCTTATAGAAAACACTGGGACAAACTATGGGTTAGGTGCCAGGAGTGTATTTTTAAATTTTGTTTAAAACCTATCTCATTGGTCAATGTGAACTAACTGGAGCAGCAAATTAATCCATACTACCCAGATGTAACTCTACTAACAGACTTACAAACTATGGATACTTCATAGTCAATATAGACACTATGAAGTGAGAAACAGTCCAGTGCGACCTAGGCACAAAACCAGGGAAAATAAGAGTAACTGAAATTCCTCAAACCACTATCTGGGGGAAAACAGGTTTGTTTCCCAGGTCCAGCTTAAGCTTTGACCACTATAGAGTTCAGACATTAAGGTGTCCGGCTAAGAGTATGTGAGGCCTCAAGGAAACATTCCATTGGGTTTTTACTACACATGCACAAAAGTTACCTTGCCCTGAAAAGAAAAAAAAAAGTGTTGCAATGAAAAATAGACATCTCAAAGTATATCTTTGCTGAGATGAGATTTATTTGGGAGTGTGAAATTTATTTTTCTTTCATGGTTGTTCATCTACTATACATAAAAGCCATGTGATCATGCCCAGCAAATGCAAACTCTAAGGGCTCATCTCAAAGAGGATACACATAAATAAGTTAAAGCACCATTCCAAATCGTAAAGCAAAACCACCTTTAAATGAGTAAAGTGCATCCATACTGCACTTTAAGATGCCCAGCCATTCTCCGATATTGAGTGTAGCAGATAAACCCATTTGAATAATTTAAAACAGATTTTACACTGATGGAATATTGATTTATCCTTGATATACACACTTCTCATGGCATTCATTAAACCATCTAAAAAATGCCCTCACAAATGGAATCTCCATTATGATCAGTTACTGGTGAAAGCATGATGTCTTATTTCCTCGGAAGGGTTCAGCTATTTTCCTCCCCTATCATAAAAATGAGGCCATGGAAGGCTGAGCAAGTAAATAAATGGCCCCGAAATAGGCATATTTGCCAAAGCATTTCATTAATGGATATCTTCCGCTAAGTAAGTGAATGCATCTAAGTAAGTGAAGCTCCTGTGCTGATAACCTCTAAGCCACGCCAAGTGTCTCCAGCCTGTGTGTTGTCTTGTTTCTACAGAGTGTTATTGTAACCCTTTGGGTTCAATCCATGATCGTTGTAATGGCTCAGGATTTTGTGAGTGTAAGACTGGAGCAACAGGGCCTAAATGTGATGAGTGTCTGCCAGGAAATTCCTGGCACTACGGCTGTCAACGTAAGTAACTGTGGGAGCTGCCCTCTGCCTGCTGCAGCATGGCTGATTCTGCTTGTCTAGGCTGGTGTGTGCAGCATTTCAGAGCAGAAAAAGACTCAACCAGCTGACAAGCTCCAAAGGCTACTTAGTGCCCCAGCCTGCGTCCAGGAAAATGATCCATCAGCTGTCCAGCTGGCTTCCCTGAAGCTTGCCTTCATCTCCTCTGTTGGCTATCACAACTTACATTGAAATATTGTATGGCAATGTATATACCTGGTCAGCCCATAAATTAAGTGGCACAATAGGGAACTCAGCTTGGAAATCCTCACCACAAAATTAAGTGCTATGTGTATGTGGTTAGTATATTTCCCAAACTGAAAGCTACCCTGGAAATGCAGAGTTCATAAATTCAACAATATCTACATAACTTATAACCACCCTTGCTATCATGCCCTTCACTGAATCTTAACCTGGATCCTGAAAGTAATAAATCTAAGGCATATTGAAATACCATGGTAAAAGAAATGAAAAAAAAATCAATATTGATCTTAAGATGTCAGGGTTAGGTGCCACATAGTGAGCCTTAGACAGTTGCCATTTGGTTCAGTCTCATTCCTCTGGAGAAACTATCAAGTTTTCTCAGAAGATCATCAAGCAGGCAACATGTTGGTATTTGCATGGAATTGAAACATTTAAATCTGAGCAGAAACTTTCTGTACCCCCTTGTAACTTTTTCTGCCTTATAATTCTGTACTCACTTCCCTTTCAATGTTTATAAACTTATGAACATGAAATACTCACAAACCATGTCCTCTGAAGCAGAGATGCCTGATAAAACAAACAAACAAAACAAACAAACAAACAAACAAAAACCCCAGCAAAGCATAGAGGTCATTTCAGTTGTATTGCTGCCACATAAAAAAAAAGATAAAGAAATATGTAAAAGAGATTTCAACAGCATTATCATTTGAACATATAATATCAAAATTAGTAAGGAGGTGTATTCCAGTATTTATGGTCTTTGGAAGTAGCAGGATATTCTTTAGTCATAGAACATCCCATCCACACTGTCTATCTGACAGCCCTGTGTCTACCCTATTGGACAGCACAGCTATAATTCTGTGTGCTGATTTCTCAATTGAATGAAATGGCACCAAGCAGGAACGATCTAGAAACAGTTTCTACATTAAGTTACATTATTTCTAAATACAATCATTTTCTTTTTATGTAAAATTAAAGCTGGTAAATAATAACACAATAACTAATAGCATCAGATTTTACTAGAATGAAGTTGATGTAATTTTTTATTTGTCACTCATGAAAGTTCTAGGGTTCTGACACCTATATTTATATGTAACATACAATGACATGCTATGATAAGATGGACTATAGCAATAAGCAGAGACATTTGGAGTTGGGAATGGTTATCAAGAGCTGAACACTAAGAGGAACCCTGAAGGACACTCAAATAGCCAGAAGCAAAAAAACATACTTGCACAGTAACTGAAAATAAGGCTAAGGATTAAAAGCCCTGTCTGCTCTAACTTTCCAGAAAGCATATATCCTTAACAGTGATTCCTAAAACCACATGAAGAAGCAGTGCTCAGAAGGCAGGTCATCAGTTCTAAAACAGATGGACATGAGTCCCAGAGCTTGCCATCAGTCAAAAGCAGCAAAGGACAGACAGATGTCAAGGTAGAAATCCCAGTATTCAACATTTTAAAAAAAATCATAGGGATTATAATTGAGATAAACTCCTCAGAGAAAAAGTTTAGTGTTCATGATTGTTTGAGACAGGGTGTCACTATGTAGCCCAGACTGATCTTTAACTCATGATTCAGCTTCCTGAATGCAAGTATTAGAAACCTGTGCCACTACAAAAAAAAAAAAAATGAATTGGTCCTGGGTTCTGGAATATAAGAAGTTGGATGAGGACATAAATTCATCTTATTATAGGACAGTATAACCCATTATTCAGTTACTCTACACTAGTAATTGAAATACCATAACAAGTGCTGTCTGTCACCTGAGACTTCCTTCTGGAAACAAAGGCTAGATTTGAGTCTCTGATACAAAATTAACAAAACCCTCCTTGCCTCAGTACCCATCAACTCTGATGCTTTCTGCTTTTCTGTGGAACACTGGCTATGAAAACACTTGAATAGGTACTGAGTACCCCTGAAGTGTGAGCATTGGGCTAATGTTAGAAAGCTTCAAAGATGCAAGCAGCTGTTGTGACATAAGGTCATTGAGTTGAGTAAAAATTACGATAGAATGAAATCAAAACTAAAGAAGATGTGCACATGGAAACTTCTTAGTGATGTCCAATGGGGAATAGGGACTCCTAAATAAAAGCCCCATGAGTTAACTACTGAAGGATTAGTAGAAACTTTCCAAGGTAGCAAGTGGACAGAGGTACATGAGCCAGTGTATTGTCTGAGAAATATCAATTTTCATGTGACTTGTGAAGTATATGTACGTGTGTTCTGGTATGCCTCTCTCTATGTGTCTGTCTCTGTCTCTCTCTCTTTCTCTCTCTCTCTATCTCTCCCTCATGTGTGTTCACATGAATGTCTGTGTATTATAGAAAATATTTTTAAAGAAATAAGAGAAAAATAGAAAGTAGATTATTTGATTTCTTGAATACTAGTCAAGAATTTTCATGTCTTCATAAAAAAGAACTGAAAGTACCATATAGGAGAGGTAGGGGACCCAACATATCCTTTTAAGGAAAGGTTTGTAAGGATGAGAATTATTTTTGCACTTCATTAAAGGAAAGGTTGGTATTTCTGAAGACTGATTTGACATATACATTTAATATATTTTAAATTTACCTTTGAGCAGGGTGGTGGTAGTACACACCTTCAATCCCAGCAGAGGCAGGCAGACCTCTGTGAGTTTGAGACCAGTCTGGTTTACAAGACCTAGTTCCAGGACAGGATCCAAAACCACAGAGAAACCTTGTCTTAAAAAACAAACAAGCAAACAAAAAACAAAATTAAATTTATGCTTGAGCACACAAATTGTTGTTTTTTTGCTTTTTAAAACTTACTTTGAAAGTGATTTACTAAACCTAGTATTAGACACAGAATTAGTGGCAGAAAAATTAACCGGACAACAAGAAATCAATACCAAGCAGAAAATAGAGTAGGGCTTCTCATGAAATTGTATGATCTGAGATTATATATTGTGTATTATGAGTACGTATGTTATAACATATCAGCTATCAGTAATGAGCTGAGAACATATATTGTAGACAATAGAGTTTGAGAGTTTGAGAGGTTCAGGCCCATGTCTCTAGTTCTCTTAACCCACAGAAAACTTGTAAAAGGTTCAAATGGAGCTGAAGTCCAAATGGAATAGAGCTTTAGAACAGAAATAAACAGGAAAAGAAATGAAAAAAACAAAAATAAGAGAGAGAGAGAGAGAGAGAGAGAGAGAGAGAGAGAGAGAGAGAATTAAATCCTGACACTGTCACTTATATCCTGTGAATGAAACAAAATGTACTTCTTGGGTGATTTCTTGAATCCGACAGACTGCTTTGAATTCCCTAGAAACCACTTAGATTTCTTAAGTCTGGATCTGCATGTAACAACAGGTGTAGTAATTGGACTGTACCTGTAAGGCAATTGTGATAATTCAAGGGAAATGTTGACTGTGGCCCTGGTGATACATAACAGGGATTAAGTGATTATTATTTACTTGCCATCACATGTTGATCAACAAAGAACTAGATAAACCTTCATATTCACAAACACAGTGTACAATTTTATTGTACATCTTATAACCAGACTGGTTACTACTAATGGATTACAATGATGATTTAAGGGCTTCTAAAAGTCCCTTAGTTAGATGTAGAGCTGATACAAGAGGTTGAAGCAAAGCAGATTCCAAAATTCATTATGTGTCTTTTTCCGTGGAAGTGAAATAAACTCCAATTTCATCTGTAAACTTTCTGCCAAAGAACTGTCCACCAGTTCTGTGTCCCATAGAGTGTGTCTATTCGTCTATTCTCTGTTGGAAGAATATGGAAAGGAAACCACAAGAGAGAGAATGTGAAACCATATATATATATATATGGTGGCACACACTTATGATTACACTATTTGGGAAGGAGATGCAGGAGGATAAAAATTCAATGTCATCCAAGGCTCATAGAGAGTGCAAGGATATTCTTGGCTAGAACTCATTTCTCAAAAGGGAGGAGTGGGGAGTGGAAGAGGAGAAAAGACAAAAGAAAACAAGTTTGATGTTTGATAATATACAGATTAGTTTAGCATGAAGGTTGTAGATAGGAAGGAAGGAAGGAAGGAAGGAAGGAAGGAAGGAAGGAAGGGGGTTTGAGGATAAATAAACAATTTCAAATAATGTTTTGAATCAGAAGTCTCAGCCAAGTCTCAGAAAACAGGGCTGAAAAGGAAAAGCAGAATAATGAGTCCTGTAACATGTGAAAGGTTAATTCAGTCCTGGAACCTACAAGACTGTACCTAAATTTTCTATGTTTTTCTGCTAAGTAGAATGTAAATCTCCACATTAGAATAAATAGCTCTAATAAGAGATATGTCACTTTTCAGGAGAACACATATAAAACCCATTAAAATCCCACATTGTTTATTTAAGTCACCAATACTCATTTTTACATAGCTTATGCTATGTGAAATCGTATGCCACATAAGAAAATAGGGAGGTGTGGGCATTAGGAGGAGACTCATTTTATGATCTTGATATAATAACCAGCAAGGCCATTAGCTCTCAATGCAAATAATAAATAGGAGGGCATGCTGGAGATGGAGTCCAGCCTTTGCTTGGAATAGGTATACACAAACATAAGAACTACTCCAAGGAAATACTTGGACTAGAAAGAAGAGATATATTGCAAGAACGTGTATACATGGAGTACAAATTAGAAAGACCAGACAGTGAAATAGACTTTATGAAAAAGGCATTGTAAAAATGAAAGCGTGTTATCAATGAAAGATAACTATAGAAGGTTTACTATCTTATGTAAGTTTAGAACTTTCAAATGCTCTTTTACTTTCCAATTCAAGTGAATTAAAATGTCAAGCTATCTGATTAAAAACATGTGTTCTGCTAAAAGTATTGACATATATGTTGATGCCATTTTTTTTCAACAAAAAGCAAAAGAAGTTATGTGGGTTTTGTTGCTATTGCTTTGTGGTTTTTCTTTCTTTCTTTTATTTTGTTAGGTTTGTTTTAAGATAGGGAACTTACATTGTAGTCCAGGCTGGCCTTGAAATCATTATGTAGCCCAGACTGGCTTCAAACTCAGAATAATCCTTCTGCTTCATTGTCCAAGTCCTGGCATTATAAAGGTCATCATATCCCTGTTACCAGCTCTTTATTTGATCAGTTAGTTGGTGTGGGGTTACTTAGTTGGTTTGGTTTGTTCTTAAGCCAAGCCCTCCATTCAGAACTGTAGAGCCAAGATTCAGATAAAGCCCAGTTAAGCAGTAAGCACCACGAAGTATTTTTTTTTCATGGCCAAAAATAAGCAAAAGTAAGAAACAAACATGCAGATCAACTCCCTGACATTGTGGGTCTGTCAAGTTATTCAAATAGAGTAAAATAATGAGGGAAAAAAGGGCCAATAAAAGAAAGGGATATGCATGCTTTTTTCAGAGAATGGGCTGGTGTTTTCCAGGAATTCAGATATTGCCTCTTTGCTGCTTCTTGCTTAATTCTTTCTAGTTGTCACCTTAACAACTGTCAACTGTCAAGACAATGGAGACTATGTCATTTAGGGTTTAAAACTGAATTATAAGGAGGCAAAGTGTTGTCTGTAGTCCTGGCAGCCATATTGTATCCAATGTACCTGAAGAGGATCTTCTGACCTACAGGAACCCTGTCCCCAAAGGCAAACTAAACTACAATGGGGTAGAAGTTCATTTAAGTCACCAAGTCTGTACTCAAAGTAGCATACAAAGTTAGAAAATGAGACTATGGAGATGCCAGTGTCACACAAAGAAGCAAAGGTTTCTAAAACCCCATGAATTGATGTCCACCATATTGAAAAAACATATATAATATTTTTGACAAATGAAAAGACCTTTTAAAATGTGCATGCTTCCAGTGAATGTTCAGGTAGTCCTTACTCTGTTGCACACTTGGGTTAGAAAATAAAATGTAAAAATTCAGGTGGTAGGGAAGTGTTCAAATGATCATTTAATTGGCAAAGATGTGAGGTCCCAGATAATGCCTGGATTTATCTTAAAGACATAATATCACTTATAAAAAGGAAATAACACAATTTTAGCCAAAAAGGCCAAAGGTCACAATCTCAACAAAGCATACTGCATAAATCTAGTCTTTATAATACTTTAAGCACAGCCAGGTAGGGATGCAGGACAGTTGGACCCTTGATGAGAGTGTTTTTCATGTGAAGAACTGAAACATTGGCAAATTACAGATGTCAGCCAGTGTTTATAACCTTTGTTGTTGCTATTACAAAATACCTGACAAGAAGAAATTTAAGGAAAGAAAGGTTTATTCTGGTTTATCCATCATAGGAGAAACATGCAGCAGCAACAGAGGCTATCCAGCAACATGATATACACATTCCGCAAGCAGAAAGCCAATAGGAAATATGACCAGGCTATTGAATTTCAGGGCTCACACCAATGAGTCATTTTTTCCCAGTAAGGCTCTACCTTGTAAAGGTTCAAAACCTTCCCAAACAATGCTACCAGCTGTTAGTATTTGAACACATGAGCCGAAGTGGAATATTTCATATTCAAAACACAACATAGTAACCTTGAGGGCTGTGAGGAATCAAGCAGACAAGCTGGTTAATGAAGACAGAACAAGGAATGTGAGTAAAATTAAAAAGATTTTTTTAAACTTAGAATTTTCCAGCAACAGTTATCTCTGGCTGTCTGAGAAGACAGTGAAGTACACTGAAAAATAACATATTCTCTAGTCTATGGGAAAGTTAAAACAGATGATGGATGTGCCCTTCCTGGTGATGGTTCTGAACAGTCTCGTGACAGTAGAGATTCCAGTGAAGATCCCTCAGATTTTCCAGCTTCTAATTCAGACCAAGAATGTGGGCCAAAGGGAAGGTTTTCCAAGAATATCAGTACAGTTTTCTTTAGACACTATGTTGGACCACTCTGCCATCCTCCATACTCTAAACATGCCTCACTTATGTACTCCAGAATTTTCTCTCTCACTACTCATGTTGTTTTCCTGTTAATTTTTCAAGCAAAATATTTTGATATTATTTTCCTTCCACAACTCCTCCAAGATCATCCATATCTCCCAACCCACCCAGCTTCATGTTCTTTCACTTTCAAAAACAAAAATGAAAATACAAAGAGAAACATTATCTTCTAGACTACTAGTATTCTTATTCCTTTGTAATTCAGCAACTAAGGGTTTATGTAACTTTATTATTATTTATTATTTTCTGAGAGTTCCTGATCACAATTCTTCTACTATTATAATTCAGTTTTTCTTCTTTATTTTTCATTCTTTTTTTATTTCATGGAGATTAACTTCTTCAGACCTTACAACTTGAGATCAGGGAGATTTTAAGATGATGTTTCAAATTGCTACTGTGAGATGAAGATTATACCTCCCAAGACAAATATCTTGAACCTAACTTGTAATTTTTCAATTGCCTCTAGTTGATGCCTCTTACTATTTGCTGTTACATTAAAATGACCAGTTCACATTTCAACAGATGACCTCACACACTGAAGCTGTTGACAGGCATCATGTCACCTAAATGAGGTGTCTGTCATGCTTGAGAGCATTTACAATCCTAGACACAAAATTCTACTTTTTTTTTTTAACTCCTTTATCTCTATCACCAGGAGTTTCATTTTGCCAATAAAGTGAATGGTTCCTCGGATCCAAACTTTTAATTTCCTTTCCACTAACTTGAACAGAAGCATCATTTCTGGCACTGAGCCTCCCTCACATAAGAACAATGGACAGTGAATACTCAGAGAGAGATCTTGGTACCCCTGCTGCCCAACTTCTTTGGGTGCAAAAGCAGTGCTCTTTAAACAGCCATTCAGAGCCTCTCAGAGGTAATTGAAAAGAGAAAATATTAGGAAAACAGAAGATAGAAAGTGGCAGTATATAAGCATTAGAAATATGCTGGGTCGTCTTCCTGGGGACCAGGGCACATTTTATCAGCTAGAAGAGGAAATTCAGGGCTGCCCCCAATTGGGAAATTTCTCCTGATTCAGCAGTCCTGCTAAGAGCTGTTGCTTTCCAGCTGCAGTTCTTGTTTCCCCTGATATTTAATTTTGATTTGGAGTTGTTAGACAAAGCCCACCTACCTCTCCCATATCAGAGACCTTGTGCCACCCTCGAATAATGGGGCTAGGGTTCCAGAATTATGCTGTGGAAAGTGATGAAACTGCACATACTAACGAATGGCTCCATTCAGAGGAGCCATAAGAGGCAAATACTGACACAGATAGCTTGGTGCGAGCAAGTGGTTCAGAATAGAGTCAGTATAGGATTCTGTACTAAATGGATTCAAAACCTGCAATTGTTGAATTACTAAAGCTCCACATGTGAGATACAGATAGTGCACACTCGAGAGAGCAATTTCAAGCATTTTCAGTATTGCAAAACAGGCCTACTAGCCAGCACCTGTGCTAACTTGTTCTCAAATCAAAAAAGGTCCTCAGTTTTCATCTGCAGGGCAGACGTTAGCACACTGACTTGGGAAACCATGCTGGTTTTCAACTTCATTAGAAGAGAATATTGAGAAAGCAAAGTATGCCCAAACATAACCATTCCATATTGCCAAACTATACACACTTAACAATGAAAGGTCTGTGAGCTGCCAGTTCATCTCATCAAATGCAGGTTCAGTTGTGTGGGAAGAAATGCAACAGCCAGGTCCTGTATGACAGGTGATGAGAAGGCCAAGTGGAAATGAAAAATGTTGTACTCCCTTTACTTTAGGTAGAATAAATAAAGGGTTTCACTTTTGTTCATTCTTTATATAATAGTGAATGTGTATTTGAATGTGTGTGTGTATGTGTTGAGAAAGAGAAGAAGTATCAAAGTCTGATGAGCCTGCATATACAAAGACAAGGTCTAAGAAGTATAAAAAATAAGCCCAGCAGCAACATGGTACCCAACTTGACACCTGAACAAGAAAATTGCTATTGAAGTAGACTCAATCTTCAGCATTGTAAGTGCAGAATTGAAGTTTGTTATAGATGTGGTACTCACATTGTAAGAGTCAATGCAATTCATGAAAATGAGGTTTACACCTGAAGTGAGGGACTTTTTAAAGGCTATGTGGTATGTGGGGATGGGTAGAGGAAGTAGGGGAAGGAAGAGGAAACGGGAGGGGGAAAGAGGGGGAGAGAGCATAGTTCTTGGCTTCAGCCTTGTCTAAAACAGGGTCTCCTTGTTCATGGTAATAGAGGCAAAATTAACTGGCTAGAGAGTTTCTTGTCCAGAGTTTAATGTCTCTGCCTCTCACATTGCAGTAGGAATGGGTAGGAGTCCCAAGATTGTAGACCTGGGCTCTGACATCCCGGTCTAAGTGGGCTCTGGAGATTTGAACTGAGGTCTTTCTACTTGCATGCCAAACACTGGAGTTAAGACTATTGTCTCTGGGTGTAACTGTGCTACCTCAACACAGAATATGTCCTTATGTACCTCATCTTTCTCAGAACCACAGGGGGTACTCTCACAATGGCTTGAATAGTCAAAGCACTTTCTAGGTCTGAAATTGCATGACTGTGACATCTCACAGGGGTCTGGGCTGTGTACACACACATCAATTTCTAATAAGAAAAATCATTTTTACAGATAATACAGTTGATGAAAGCCATTTCGGGGCATAGGGAACACTTATAACTTATCCCCTTCTACAAGGGAGGTAAGAATTGTTTCATTTTGTATATGGCAAAGCTGAGACTTAAAGGGGCCATTTACCAACAGAAACACTTGAGGATCACAGCAGCTTCTAATGACTGTTGGTGGTTATGTTTATTTTGGCTCGTTATAAGGTTTTGTCATTTCTACTTTACAGATTGAGAGAGATCCCTTGATGAGTTCTTCCATGGACCAGCAAAAGTTTTTTCTAAAGACCAAAATAATCCCCATGCTAAACTCTATGGGTCATACAGCTGGGTCACAACCATTAACTGTGTTCTCAGCATATATCTCAACAACACTCATTTAGCAGGTGATGGTGTCCAAACAAAAGTTATTTATTGCATTGAAATTTGATTCATAGGGATTACATATGTCAAATACAATTTCTTTTCATTTTATTTCATTATTTAAAAAATACAAACTTTTTTTTTTTTTTTTTTTTTTTTTTTTTGCTCATCTAGTCAAAAGAAGGCTAGGCTTGGCTTTGCCTTGCAACCACAACTTGATTCATTACCAATTCAACACAACAATAGCAAAGAAACAGAGGTGCTAACAAATAAAATGGGAGAATTGCAGCAAGCATTGGTAGATATCATAAAAAGGAAGACTTTCCATTAAAATATTGACATGGGTAAAATGGCGGGGGTGCATGATCTAATAGGTTCATATTTACAACGCCTAATTGACCTTAAGGAAAAAAAATGTTAAGATTCCCAGAAACATGAAAGCTTTGACCATTTAATTTCCAGGGTGAGATCACAGACGTGGTCGATACCAACTGTTTAAAGGCCTTAAGAGCCAGGCAAGCCAATTTAGCATCAATTTAGTACAATCAGCAACTAATGAAAGAGAAGTCAGGGTGGCCATGCTATAATCAGCACTGCTCATGTCAGAGGGAAGGATTATTCTGCTGCATACTTCAGGAAGAGGCAGAATATCAGCAGAAAGCACTACTAAGGATTACACTAATAACACAAGGCTCCAATGCCAATGATGCAGGAAAAATATATTTACAACATGTAGAGGACACAGGGATTTTTTTTTTACCACCACCTTTAATATTGCCAGTAATTATCCTTAATTCAGTGCATGTCAGTGTTGTGAACCCATACTCTTTCTGCTCAGATTCCTCTTTGACTGTGACTGAGCCTATTAAACCAAAGACCCTTCGAATTGCCCACAGGAATGATGTCATGACCCACCCATATTCAAGTGCACAGATGATTTTCACCCCATCTTTTGCATATTTTCTCTTTATAAGAAGTATGATAAATATTTAGTTATTATTTGCTAAACACAAGAGAGGCCTGTATAAATACATAATGAATTACAGCAATAGGTATAATTCAGATGGCCAAAAAATCACTTATGTTATCATAGCAAATTGGAAATAAGTTCCAAGATATTTTTTCACTCTTCCTCCTGTTCTATAGCATTGTAGGATTAACACTGTACAATACACTTACTTTAAAAAAAAAGTAATGAGGCATGAACCACCACAAAATGGTAAAATATTGATGTAATTGTTTCTAAGAATCATAATCAAATCTTTTAAAATAGTAATGTTAAACTCATGGACTTAGTTTATGCATTTGTGTTGTCACGAAGTCAATGACATGGGCAATTACATTGTCTACATGGAGTTTATTTTAAAACACAAAGTTTTGTGGAGTATCTGTCCCAAAGTAGCCTAGTGATTGAGGCCATTGTACTCCACGCCTCATGCTGCTGCTGACTCTGCTCTTTTGGGGACTATGTGTCTTTATTAAAATATTATACTTTCTAACTAAAATATAAAGATTCCCAAAAGATGCTCAGCTATATATTTATATTTATAAAATAAAATTCTACTTAATTATATGAAGCTTTGAAAAATCTTAATATACTCTTTGAAACTTCATGTATATACATACACATACGTGCATGTATGCACATAAATATATTAGTTATATTTAACTGCTCCAACTCCTCCCAGATCTCCCATGTACCCATCCCAACTCCATATTTTCTTCCTTTCTTTTTTTTAAATGGTTGTTCAATTAACCCTTCCTTGTATACACGACTGTGGGGGCATCCACTGGAACACTGTCAACCTACCAGAGACTACACACCAAAAGAAAACCAGCTCTCTCTTTACCAGCATCCATCAACTGTAAGTGATCCTCATCCAGGAGTGGGGACTCATGTACCTCTACCCCATCCATGCTGGAATGCTGACTGCTTAATGTCGTATGGGCAACCCCAGCTGCTGTGGGTCCATAAGTACAATGGCTCTGTCATGATCAGAGGTCTGTTTCACCCCAGTTCTCTCCAACCTCTGTCCTGACAGTCTTTCCAGCTGGCTTTCTGGTCATAGACAGCTCTGACTTATATGCTTCAAAGTTCATCTGAACCTTACAGAGTTCATTTTAGCCATTCTTTTGAAGTCATTCATTAATTCTTTTTAGTATGCAACTACATTGATGATGGCCATTATTTTTTCATTGCTTTCCATGTCAGACATTCATAATCTTGTGTAAGGTATGTAAAACACTATTAGTAGTCACCCTTATTTTATAGGCTGAGGAAAAGCATCTCAATGAAGTTGCCTTTCTCACTTGAGTTATACCCCCTTGGTACTTCACATGATTCTGAAGTTGGAAAGATAGCTCAGCTTTTAAGAGCACTGACCACTCTTATGAACCCAGGTTTCATTACTAATCCCCAGATCCTACTGCTCACAACCACCTGTAATTAGAATTTCAAGGGATCTGGCAGCATTTTCTGACTTCCATGATTATATCCATTCACATTGTACACACACACACACACAAACACACACACACACACATGTGCACACACATGCACAATAAATAATTTAAAAAATAATAATTCTTCAATGAGTAGCATGAACATTGCTAGGGAAATATTTAGAAACACTTAATCTCCTTCTTAACCACAAAAATGAGAAAGAAAATCTGTGGATGATTCCTAATCATATTAAAGTTTGAGAAGTAGAAGACAAGTAGGTATTTTAACCCTAGTAATTGTGGATATTTTAGCTGTCAGAGCTATTGTTATGTATATTTTTATTAATTATTGTTCACAGAATAATGAGAGTCAAATATTGAGAGGATATATGTGCTTAGAAAGCTTTAGATAAAGGTCAAGAGCTCTTACTCCTCTACCCAACAGCTTTTATCAGAATGTGTTTTACAAATCCAAACCATATTAAAATAAGAAAAATCATGAAAACTTAAACAAGTAGCCTATTTGTTTTCCTTCATCCATATAATTTAAGACTGTTTAATATTTGATAGTTTAATAATAAATATTTTAATATAGTATATTGCATTTGGTTATGAATAGATTAAAAGGAAATACAGAGTGAGCTACCAAAGATATACTTTTATTGGGAACATGAAATAGAACATAAAATTTGATGGCAATTATCATTTAATCTATTCATGTTTAGAAACATATTGAAAGAAACACATAACTCAGTTAATTGTTATGAATTATTAATTGCTCATTTGAAAAGCAATGAGCAGGACTGTACTTGTTGAAAATCTTTCTTTCTTGGTGGCTTTAACCTTTATGTCATCGGTTTTATGAGAACAAAGGGGAAAAGAATGACAGCACGATTCTCATCTTCCCAAACTAGAAAGTGATGTGACACTGAACATCTCAGTAACTAGACAAAGGTTAATCAAGAGTGAGATGAAACAGTTACTGCTGGCCCCACTCTAGCATACTTAATATGACTCTCTGGGGACAAGCCCCAGGCATCTGAATTTTACTAAACTCCCCAGTTGGTTGTAATATGAAGTCAGGATGGAAGCCTGAATATTTAATGTTTCTACATTTTCAGAAAAACTTACTCCAGCCATGAATCAACTCATGACAGACAGAACCCAACATGAAATGCAAGCTGGTCTCCAACTTGCCAACCCAGTTAGAGTTGGACATGAAAGATCCACAGCACAATGGATGCCAATGCCATCTTACATGCCAGTTCCAAAATGTGTTTTCCCCAGATGCCAAAAGTCTGGTCAGCCAACTAGGCTAAGATACAGAACATGCTTATATTTTTAAAATATCTAATTTAAGTACCCTATTTATTCTCAATAATCAATGTTACATATTTCTTCTGTGGTATAAAACACAAAACAAAAAACAAATTTAGAAAACCCTTCAAAACTAGAATGTGTTTGCAATTGCTAAATCTGGGTATTTATTACCTAATGTCAACACCATAACTGCTGAAACTACTGTATAATTGATTTTTCTGGAGGGAACTGAAATCTTAAGCTAACAAATTTACTTTATCTTAGCACATATGTATGATGACTATTAGCCTAAGATATATGTTACTAGGCTCCCAATTATCACTTAATGAATCAATGTCTTGGTTACTTACTTGTTTTGGTAATTCCCTCATCCCTGCTAACAGCTATCTTCGGTTCTTCAAAAATCTCACTTTATTCTCAATTTGTTCTTTAAATAAATGGAGTTATTAAAATGCATTCACACTTGTTTTTTGAGAATAAAGAAGTAAGGACTTTGTGTAGGCTATAGCAGAACTTTAAAGATAATAAGCAAAATACAGTATTTGCAACTTTGGTTAATAAACTTCAATGCTTATATCATCCAGGAGCATCATAATCTATTATAACTGAAGTCTTGAATTCCACATAATGAAAAAAAATGTAGCCTGATTTACCTTCAGTTTGGTCATGTAAAATGAAGATGAAAATAAAATCTACTACATGTGTATGACAGCTAAAAAATACAATGCATTGAAATATGTAGCTTAATTTCTGACACATTTAAAAATACATTTAGTGAGACAATCTAACTATATAAAATGATATTTACCTTTTCATATTTATCTACAATGGTATGTATTAACACAATTAAAGACCAAATCAAGTTAAAAAGAAATGAAAACAAAATGAAACACACAGTAGTAATTTTATTTCTGAAAAATGAAAGTCTAAGCAAAGTGTGAGATTAAAAAACATTATGCCATTCTTACAATTATTTTAAGCTGTTATTGCTATATATAAATACAGAATTTTATATAATATTTTGTCTAAAACAAATGTGACTCAGTGTTTTTTTCAATATCAAATAAGTAAATAAATCCCTTCACTGTAAATGTTTATCCACTAAAATATACCCTAACCTTAGCTTCGATTCTTTACCAATTTTAGCATCATCTTGAATCCTAGAAATTATGCTCTAATGCTAAAATGACTCCATGCCAGACATGTCTTGAATTATAAGATCCTTAAACATAACAAAATTATACTCAGCCATCCTCTGTGACATAAACCAATTTCTCAGGAGTGATTGTGGGACAGTTGCAATCCTTTGAGTGCCATAAGACCTATTGAATACATGCTATTTTCAGCTTGGTGACTATTGACACCCTTCAGGATTTGTATGTCAGAAATGTATTCAGTCTCTCCTTTTTTAAAAAAAACTCCTCGGGAGACTTTCTGCAGGGTTATTTGGCTATTCTTAGCAAGTTCACTCTATGTGCTATTTTTCAGCAGAGTTAAGGTTTCTCATCTTACACTGGAAAGATCCTCAGATTGATATTCTTACTTTGAAGAGAATAAGGGTGTTTATTCTTATTTTCTTTAAAAAATAGTATGAGTAACAATTTAAGCACATGTCATGCTGTCCTTGAAGAGAAGTTGAAATTTCATAATGGATCAAAAAGCTTTAGTATTGGAGTATAAGTTAATAATTACTCTAGCTTTAGCAGGGCCACTCTCACCACAGAATATAAAAGTGAAATGGAAACATAAATGCTAAAAAGGAAGGAGAATGGCAGTGTGGTTGTGTTGCTGTCACCTGCAGTATCCTTATGCTGGTCACACTGTCAGGAATCAGCCAACTGTTGACATCTAAAATGTTCTCTCCCTGTATTCTTCACTATTGTCATAGCGGTTTATGCTTTGACATTGCCTTAGTTATTTCATCTATTACTGTGATTAAAAAAAAAACACCATGGCCAAGGCAATTTGCAAAAGAAAGCAATTAATTTTGGGCTTACAGTTTCAGAGGCTTAGCATTCATGACCATCATGGAGATGAGCATGTCAGAAGACAAACAGGTGTAGCACTGGGGCAAGATGGAATGAGACTTTTGAAACCTTAAAGTCCATGCCTATTTACAGACATCCTTAAACAAGGCCACAACTTTTTATTCTTCTCAAATAGTTCTATCGACTGGGGACTAAGTATTCAAACATACAAGTCTGTGGGAGGCATTCTCAGTTGAATCACAACAGAATAAATGTACTAGTCACTGAAAGTATATGTTGAGTGAAGAATCATCAAAGGGAAGAGAAGCAATATTAAGTGCACCACTCTGTAAAAGCAAAGTAGGAGGGTCATGCCGATCAAGAGAGAAGTTTTTGTTGACCCTTTGAACTTTGCACTACCATAAATACTATAAAAGAAAAGCCAGTTTAACACAGATCTCCATCAAATAGATTCTTAATCCTGAAGAGACTGTAGCAACACACATGAAGCCACAGAGTAAAGCATAAATTTCCTGCCTCTAGTGCACAGGGTATCACAATTGCCTTATAATAGTGCAGGGAAACCAGGCACTATTCTAGGTCTAGCTGCACAGCTTTCTCACATAGTAGTTGGAATCCTGCCCATCACGCCTTTTCTTTTCCTTCTCCTTCTCTCTCCATTTCCCTTTTTAATATATACAGTAGAGGAAAATTATGTTATCTGTCCTAAGAATTTACTTCTCAAAAATGATATGTTATCAAATTTATATTACGTGCCTAAACACCACTGAGAACAATTCCTGATATGTTTTGTTTGTTGGTTGGTTTTGTATTGTATTTGTTTCTCAAGACAGGGTTTCTCCGGGTACCCTTAACTGTCCTGGGACTTGCTCTATAGACTAGATTGGTGTAGACAGAAGTTTCTATCCCAGTGGGGCCTGCAACTGTTAATCCCAAATAAATACACAAAGATTTATATAAATTATAAACAGTTTGGCCTATGACTCAGGTTGCTTATTGTTCTGCCTGGGGACTCAAACTCTTCATTCCTCTTCCCAGAATTGTCCTAGTCTGGTAGCCCCACTTCCTACCTGGCTACATCCTGCCTGTCCATTGGCTGAAACAGTTTTATTCATAAGCCAATAAGAGAAACATATATTCACAGCACGCAGAAGGACATCCCCCATCAGGCTGGCCTCCAACTCAGTAGAGATCCTCCTGTCTCTGCCTCCTGAATGCTGAGATTAAATGTGTGTGACACCACTGCATGGATAATTTTTGGTATATAGTCAACTCCATAAATAAACATTATCAGTAATATCTGCTATAAGAAGATGCCAGTAGATAAGCTTAGTAGAGGGCTAGGACTGATTTACAATTGTCAATGAGTACTGTTAGACCTGTAAATGTAGACACCAATCATAAGTGTTTGTATTTAAACGAGATTTTCAAGACAGTTAACTGTGAGTGTTCATTGTGGGAATGTAGGAGGTTGCTGCTCATAGATAGTGTCCTTGTCAGGGCTTCCTTAAATTGGAAGTGTCATAGATATAAGAACTTCATTGACTTTCCTTCCTTCATGAGGTAGCAGGCATCACTGATCTGCAATTCTGTCCCCGGGAAGTTCTACAGAATACTTGAACATTGAGCCCCACTTTGGAATGGTAAGTCCTTCTCCTGGGTCCTTGAAGTGATACAGTGACGCTTTCACTTACTATGACTCATTTCTCTAAGTGTAATTACATATCCTAAAACAATAGTTAGCACTAACCATCTACACAGTGAAAGAAAGAGTTTGCATCTGTGTCCCATTTTAGATTCAAATTTTATTTTGTGAAACACCACAGTCAACTGTGTTTGTTAATATAATGGAAGTTAAAAGTAGTCTGTTGTTTCCCTATGATCAGAAAGACAGGCACCACCTGGTCTTAGCTCCAAATTTAACACCAGCACACTCAAAAAAATAATGTCCCTTTGGAGAAAGGATTTCTGTCTAAAATTTCAGCCAGAAACCGACAGTCAAAAAGGACACTACAAACATGTTTGCTTTCATAAGAAGACAGGCGTTCACTGGGGATCTTTTCTGTCCCTCAGCATGGCCCTAGTTTCCAGCCACAGAATATCATTACTCACTGAAGAGTGTATTTGAAAACATCAGCAGAGATCATGACCAAAGCTCCCCCAGGGAGAAGTCAGTACAGAAAAGTCCTCTTTTCCCCTTCAATGTACTTAAGATTTTCCTGCTGCTGACTATGTCTGTTCTTTTCAAACTGCCATGACTCTAATAAATAGCAAAGAAATATGCCAAGCAGGAAAATGTTACTCTTAAAAGAATCATTCATGCTAAAAACATTTTATGAATTAAATTACACTAAAAATGTTTCAGTAATAAGTATATCATGGGCCCTTGGTTGGCTTGGGCATGTCACATATATTTCATTTAGTCTTCAGATAACTCTGCAAGGATAACCTAGCACATTTTTATAGATGAGAAATATGAAGTTTAGAGAGATTATTTTGTTCCAACTAATAGGTGATAGGAACATTGTAAAGCCAAGCTACAGATATAACTCTTTGCCTTGTATATTAAGAAAATTCAATACAGGAGTTATAAACTAGGCCCATGTAAAACAACTGTCCTTCACTGCTGATAGAGGAACAAGAAAAAACAATGTCCTGACCACAGTCCGGCTATACCATTGATTTGCTTTCAGTGAGGTATAAACATCCTTCAGTGTTCATTTGTGTTAGTGTTCATGAACATGAGAAGCACCATATAAGAGAGAAAGAACTCTCTGGCTTAAAACAAGTATTAATGACAAGAAATAACAAAAGCTCTCTATCTATCTACCTCTCTCTCTCTCTCTCTCTCTCTCTCTCTCTCTCTCTCCTTATCTCCTTACCTTCTCCCCTCTCTCTCCCTCTATCTCCTTTCTCTTCCAAATGTATGTGTGTGCCTTTCTTTCTCATCACTTTATCTTCTTCCATTAACAATAAATGTTTACATACTGTCTTATATGCAGTGAACTGACTACACATCAATTAATGCAATGTACACTTGCACACTCAAGATGTATAGGGGAGAGCTATTGCAATGACATATACTACTGAGAGGCAACCAACAGTTTCACGTAGGCCTAGATGTTAAAACAATGAAGTATCATCATTGAGGGTATGTCAGTTCAAGCCCCACCCATTTTTTCTCATGAAAAATCACTTGAATTTTTTGACCAATTATTAACATATATCAAAAATTCAAATACATTAGCATTAAACAGTAGCCCATTTGGCAGACCCTACAACAGTCACCTTCAGAAATCAGCACCCCAAAGGAAAAAGAAAAGAGCACATGTAAGTAGTTACATATTTTTAATCACAGATTCAGATATAAAGAATAATGATAACCTGATCTATTACTATCATCATAACAGACATTTTTATCACCTTATTTCATTTTCACTATGACCCTTAAATATAATATTATGTTCAGCATTTTATATAGATTTAAAAAAATCTTAAGCTTGGCAAGTTATAAAAATTTGTACAAATTCATGAGATGTCAAGAGCAAAGAATAAGCCTCAGAAATCAGTTCTCTCCCTTTCTATTCCACACCAATTACTTTCATCCTTCAAGTTTGGGTACAGAAGACTGTGCTATGGCGACTCTGGTAAGCTCTGTAAGAGGGATGAAGAAGACAACAGAGCATCAGACACTCCCATGATAAATTTTAGAAGTAATTAATTGTCTGTATGCACAGTTGCCTTACAGCCTGGAATGGAGATTCTCAGAACGAGGGATCTGGTACTCGATGCTGAACAGAAAAATTCCTTTCTCTTCCAAAACAATGGGCTTGTTCTTTATCAACAACTGAGGTAGATCTTGTGGAAAATAATAAATTCCTGATTCGCTTTGAGGGTCCAATATTCTCAGACAGCCAGGGCAGCTGCAAAGTGACTCTAGGATGCAGCTCTGTGGTGACATGCAAATTAACTGCTGTTGCACTGCAGCCATTTCTGTGAAATGAGGTGACAGCCCTGAATAGCATGGCAGGAACAATATGTAGGAGAGCCTTTATTGTAGTATCAGCTTCTATGCTGCCATGTCCATCTCACATGGCCAGGCTCCCTCTGTTGCCCTGGAGACAAGGAAAGGCAAGAATTCTCTTCATCATCAAATCATTAGCTGCTGGTCACAGACACTGTCTCAGCTCTGTGCCCTATGCTTGTCAACCATTCTAGAAGGGTGTGTGGAGAGAAGTAGAGGTGGTTTGATATACTGGCTGCAAATACTGAAAACAGGATCTGTGTAAACACGGATTAGCCCTCAGTCAGGTTTAGAATGATGTTACTACTTTGAGAAGGGATAAGAGTTTCCTCGGACTAAGATACAATGACTCATTCTGATGGGAGACAGGTCTTTTCATCTTCATGTGAGGTGGATGACTAATGAGAGACAGAGCTATGAAATGGGACAGCGGAAGGCATCCTGCAACTATGTGTGACTTTAATTTGGGTCAGTGGCTCTGCCTAAGATAAAAGACTGAGATGACAGGGTGACCCACAGGAATTTCTGACACACTCCATGGGCTGGTTGGATAAGCCATGGGTTACATGCCTGAATGCTATTTGGTTTAATAAAAATTAAAACTCTTTAAATATTAATCAGGTTTCTCTGTCCCTGATATAATATGAAACTTTGGGATGAAGAATGGAACTTGGACACATGGAGTGCCAGTCTTGTTGTAGGTACACATCTAATTCTGGGGATTCTGATTATATAGAGATCATTCTTGCTCAGGCCAATGAGTCAGACTTCTTTGTTTTCAAGAAAAGAAATAGACACAGCAAAGGGCTCAGTCAGTTTGTTTACTGGGAATACTGGCTGAAATTGAGAATATCCTCCAAATACTGCACAGTGTCTTATCTGGTCTGTCATGCTCAATGAGAGTTGAAACTAGAGGGACCCCTCTAAACCCAGGGTTACTGACTCCACTGGGGTTCGTGTCAGTCTGCAAATGACATGGTATGGCTATGCAATGTACACTGTTGCTGATTTGACAGCATACAAGACACCATACTCAAGATTGCATAGCATTCATGTTTTAATGGGCTATTGGCTCTAAGAGGTCCACTATAAAAAGTGTCTCTACATGATCATTCTGTAATGGTAAGTGTTAAGTGTGTGTAATTCCACACTTGGGATTGTACCTTTAAAATCAATGTAAAGTTTATAATACATTATTCTTGTATAGAATTGCTACATATATTTACCTGTATGAGTATATGCCTGACATTCTTACAGTTGATACTCCATTGAGCTCAGTACATACATATTCTGTGAACATTTTTAATATCATGATCAACTATAAGATACACACATATCTTGGATACTCATGTAATAATCGATATGATAAAAATAGATTTGTTTTGAATTTGTTTTTTGTTTTTAGTGATTTGGAAATTCTATTCATTTTCCCTCTTGTAATAATTTATTTTTATTGAAATTTTTGTAACAAGAAAATCACAGCGTTCTTTTAAAATTATTACAGCTGCCAGAATAAATTATTTACATTGGAAGACTTGTGTGTAAGGATATATTTTCCTATTAAAATATTAGAAAATTATGAATCTCATACTTTGCCATAATATCTCAAAAAGCAGAACAGTAATTTACAGCAAGTTGTGTATTACAAATACTGTAAAAAAATTTCTCTCAAGACTTTTTTTTTTATTTTGTATCAGAGAATCCTTATCTACTGAAAAGGTTGCATTCTTGGTGTGGTGTGGTTTATCCCATTAACCATAGATAACATTTGCTTAACTATTCCAAGTGCAGATATACACAACTGCATCATATTCTTGTCTACAAGTTTGGAAGTCTTATTCACCATATGTTACTGTCAATGAGTGCAACACATAGGCCAATAAAGAGCTGTTTCAGAGTCCCCTCACAATATAGTATTCGGGTTAATAGGGATGACATATAGGCTCCCCTGTTCAATCTCTACACTAACAATCTTGTAAAATTAGGGACTGCCAGTCTAGGAGTAGTAAAAGAACTTTATATCATTTTAAATTTAACGCCAGCCTACTTGGGAGCTGATAGAGGTGATTAAAGGAGATTTCTAGCCATTGTATTCAGCCCAGTAGTCTTGAAGTTCAAAAGGTAAAAAGCACTTTTCACCATAAATAAACTGAGAGACAAAATTATTTTCAATGAAGTTTCAATTTCAGTGAAAATAAAGTAGGTAATTATGTTGGCTATTATTGAGGTCACTGCCTTCATTGACCATCTGGTTTAAGACTAAAAAATAGGTATCATTTGCGATATGGACAGAAATTAGCAGTGTCCATTGCTTCCTTTTGAAAGTCCTGTAAATTCAGTTATTTCACATATTAGCAATCTTCATGAAGCAATTACTGGGAGAAAAAATGACCTGATGGTCTTTTAGAAGCTAAAAAACTCAGGGGGATGGAGGTGGGGAAGAAGGAAAGAAATATGTCATGTCTTACCATTAATTATCATTGCCACATTTCCATAGTTACTGTTTTTCATATGATGGCTCATTGCATAACACTGTAGCATGCCAAAAAAAAAAAAAAAAAGTGTCAGACCTGATTCATCATTCCAATTTCTGTGGTTTTTGTATGTGGAATGAATCTTAAACTTTATTTTCAAGCTAGAAACATTATTCCCTAGTAAGGAATAGGATTTAATTTTTGCCTAATTTTGTCCTATTGTCTGTCATCTTAGAAGGGATCAAAATGGCACAGGAGATTGGATAGAAGCTCTTTTAAGTCTTTCCCAATGCATAATGCCTATTCTGTTTTCATTATTTTCTTCTACATCCCAGAAATGTCATTACTGGATTTTTGTATACATGTTGCTGCTACCTCTTGTTGCTGGAGCATATCAAAGGAGACAAAGTTATATTTCTTTGCTTTGTCTCCTTTTGCAACTTTTCAAAGACATAAGCATATTATTCAAAGAGAGCTACAGATGCATTTAATTTGATTTGAGTCTTTTGCTTTAGGATGGCTTTTATTCACATATCTTTTGTAAAAATCCAGGTTCTGTTGTGTTGTGTTTTGCTTTCCTAACACAAAGGCCACTCGCTTCAGGTTATGCTATTCATTCAGCCTCGAAATAGAACATACACTTTTATGAAGGTCTCCTGTTCTCAGTCCATAGTTGTCGGATAGGCTTTCAAAATACCCTTGCTGCTGAACAGAGATGTCAGCCTCAAAACAAGAGAGTGGGAGCTGGAGTTGGAGGAGATCACAGTAGAAAATAAGTTGCCAAGAGGAAAACAGAAACCTGTATTTTCAGCTTGAGGTCATTTCTATTCATTCAAGTGGTTAGGAATTAGTCACAGTCAAGATTAATGATTCTGTACAGGTGGAGGGAGGGGTTCAGCAACATCCCCAGCAATTGCTCCTGACAAAATCCATTATGCAGTGACTCTCCCAGGCAAGTGGGTGTTAAAGCATCACGGGAATAGAGGTTGCAGCCACCAGCATGTCACAGAGGAGATGTTCCAGGGCAGGGGTTGGGGAGGTGACATTTTAAGACAGCGCTGAAGAGCTGGGTACTACTTGCAGAGTAAATTACTTACTTGTGGATTTTCTCCTGGGGGTGGTAAAAAAAAAATCACAAATCGTACTCCTACCCCACTCCCAACTACCCAGATGGACACTTGGAAAGTACAAAATGAAGTCAGTGCTGGGAAGTGCAAGTGTGACTCCCTAACAACCACCCACATCCACACCCATACCCACACCCACACCCACACCCTCACTCGCCTCTGACTGATTTTACTCTGCTCCTTCCTGTTTCTTTAGAACACTGAGAGCAGAAAATACTTACCGAGGCCAAGAGACAAAACACTTTCAAAGCAACACTCAGTGCAGAGTGTGCAGGCAGGTGCAGGCTGAGGATGCTTGCAGTACAAGAGGTTGCAAAGTCACAGATGGCCAGTTTTTGTTCTTTTTTTTTCTTTTTTCTTATTTTACATATTAATCCCAGTTCCCTCTCCCTCTCTCCTTCTCCCTGTCTCCCTCCCTCTTATATCCCCCAACCACCCTCCCATCCCATTCCCCTCCCGACTCCACAAGAAGGGTGATGCCTTGCAGGAGGGGTCAACAAAATCTGTCAATTCATTTGGAGTAGGGTCTAGGCCCTCCCTCCTGTCTCTAGGCTAAGGGAGTAGCCCTCCATGGGGGATGTACTTCCAATGTCCTTTTGTGCACCAAGGATACATCCTGGTTCCACTGTCAGAGGTGTCTTAGACAGCTCAGGCCTTCTAAGTGAGACCCATGTTCAGGAGGTCTGAGTCGGTCCAATGCTGGTCTCCCAGCTATCAGTCTGGGGGCCCAGTAGCTCCTCCTTGTTCAGGTCAGCTATCTCTGTGGGTTTCTGTAGCCTGGTCTTGTCCTTCCTCTCTGCATCTGAATAGATGAGAGAAGAAGAAGAAGAAGAGAGAGAGAGAGATAAAGAGAGAGGGGGGGATCATAAAAGAGGGAGCCATTATAGGTTTGAAGAGAAAATTGATTCTCGAGAAATGTCCAGAGACCTACCAGGATAACCCCAACTAACAATTTGAGCAGCAATGGAAAGGCTGCCATAAATACCCTTCCCTGATAATGAGATTGATGTATAACTTATCCGCCATCATAGAGCCCTCATCTAATAGCTGATGGAAAGAGAAGCAGACACCCACAACTAAACACTGAACTGAACAGTTTTGGTTCTTATCGCAAGCTTCATGACTAAAGAAGTTGTCTGGACTGAGTCATCCTTGTTCCTAGTACCTCACTCTTAGTCCCCTAGCTTGTTTGGGTCATTAGTGTCTCTGTTTACCATGATATGGCTACTGTGTTCTCATCTCAGGAAAACCAAATTGACTTCACATCCTCTTTCCAAGAGATAATACTTCACCAGGCATGACCAATTTTGCATTTTGGAATAAGCTTGGAAATTAGATGGACACAAAGAATTCCAACAGTTAATTATTTGGACTTTGAAATGATTTCTTCCCTTGCTAGTGGTATAATATTAACTTCTTACAAATATTTATAATACTGGCATCTTAGCTGCGTGGCCTAAGAGAAAAGACTCAGACCTGTGGCAAGAAAAGCTGTGATTATTGGATAGTGCCTATACCCACTCCCAGCACAACACCCTTTAGCCCAAATTTAAGGCCAAACTAGAAATTAGGAGGTACCCCAGCTGTGGAAACGAAGGCTGAAAACTGTCCATCTGTCAACATGGAATGATCCTTTGCTAAGGAGAATTTTCTGATGGATTGCCAAGTGAATAATATTCTCTTGGAGCAAGGCTGCACACAGCAACATCGCTGTGACACATTCTTTGAGTTTTAATTCCAGAGGGCCCATAGCCCCATGCACCGTTGGTAATTGTGTCATTCAGTTACTATCAGGTCTTAAAGCCAGAAGGGAAGAAGAGTTTAGCTAGTCTAGTTAGGTGTGAGGTAGAAGTGCAATTAAAACCCACCAGAAAAGCCTCAACAAAGCCCATTATCTCTATGCTATTTTAGGCCATTAAAGGATGTGTGCTGCATTGAACAACCTTCAGTTTGTTCAATAAATATGTATGCAATGCTAACTGTGTCAGCATTGTTAGCATGATGAGGACGGACACAGATCTTGAGCTCCTGGAGATACGTTCTCTTCTCTGCTCATACAGTAGCGATAGATGGGGACTCAGTCAGTGTCCTCACCAAAGGCCTTTCTTAAGGACGTTACTTCAACTGAGAGACCAAAAGAGTTATAAAAGGACAGACTAGAATGTTCAGGAAGATGTGTATTCCAGAAAGAGTATTCTATTCACCTCCTGGTGAAGCCTGAAGTCAAGATTAGCCCTCTTGTAAAATATAAGGCAACAAATGTGTGAAGAGTGGTGAGAGGAAGGTGGAGATGAGATGGAGGGAAACAGGCATTGTATCATTCACTGTCTGGGAAGCCTGGATAAGTAAGAGGTGTGGATTTTATTCTGGGCCCAGTGGGCATAGCTGGAGAGTGGCATGTTATGGGCATTTTCATTTCAAAAAGAATAACTGAGTATTATCACAGATTGGACAGTGGATTTCATGTGGCAATGGGGAGGCCAGATAAGAGGAAGTGAGATCACAATTTTCTAGGTGAGAGGTATGAGCAGCTTGTGCTGTTCTCAGAGTAAAGCAGACAATGAAGTAGACAGAGCCAGGAATTGCTGGAGTCTTGTGTCTTCCTTTGTACTTGGTTCTAAATATAAATTTCTAGATTGGTTAGGACCAAGAAATGCTTTTGCTTCTTTGTATTGACCCTGTCATGTACATATATTGTCCTGACAGTTCCTACCTGATTCTACTTAGTGGAGAAAGAAATGGTAAAACAAGTAGGGAATGTTCATTGATGTCCAGTATGATGGTCAGTCAGATAAAAGAGCCTAGTAGTCATGTCCACAGAGCAGTTTGTTCCTAACTATTGCCATCCATTACCTATGTGAGACTGGATAGCTCAGATGCCTTCCTTGAGTCTTGAATTTTTCATGCCTCAGGATGAAGGTACTTACCTACCTTACATGATGAACAGAGTTAACTAAGTCAAAGCATGAAAGGCGCTTAGAATAAAGCTTACTACAGACAAAGTGTTCAAAAAAGCAAATGGCAGCTTTCACATTCTTTTTTACCATTTGACAGAATTGTGTTACTTGTAGGGATATATCAACATGATTCCTTTTCATCACTAAACCTAGGAAGTACTATATAAAGAAATCATTTTAAAATATGGCTTCTAAATAAAAGAACTAAAATTTGTTACTTGCTAGATGCATCATAGTCAATTCCATCTCTTTTAAACCTCTCCATGATCAAAATAATTGCCATCTGTGGGCAATCTTTTTTTACATAGGTATTTGTTTTCATCTCCAAAGATATCACACCAGGTAATAACCTGCTGTACCCATTTCACAACCTGGGAGCCAAGGCTCAAAAATGTCAATTATCATCTCAAGATCCAAAGCTAGTGAGCTTGTGATCTAGGATGAGAGTGTCTCCTGGTCTACATGACTCACAATACTTCCTAATTTTCTTAAATCATGGATAATAGACAGACTGCACCAAGCTACCTACAACTAGCAAACCCATCATTAAAGCAACCAGGAAATTAGACTTTTCCCTTCTCTTTGCCCCATGCCAGCTCAGGTTTTCAATGTGCTGGATGAGTATCCAATTAAGAATGTTCTGAGTTAAATTCTTAGTCTAGTTAGCATGTATTGATCATGCATTTTGATGTCATTAGTCAAGCCACCTACATCAATATGAATTCATTATGAAAAGGGTTGAAATCTCTGAAAACCTTTTTTTTTTTTTTTTTTTTTTTTTTTTTTGCTTTCATATGGTCATTCAATCTTTTCCCATTATTCTCACTTTGTTGCTCTTGGCAATGTAGTTTAGGCTCTGTTGATGTTAGCATTGTAAGCTAAATCTATATTATATGCTTTACCACTTAGCCATAAAAATTCATTTATCTTGAAATTTGGGCATGATTCTTCTTTACTGACTGAATTCTTTTGTCATAAAGTTTTGTTGTGTGAGTTATGGAGTTCCAGTAAGGAGTGACGATACAATGTCAATTTATGATTTCTTTGAGTTTTTTTTTGTTTTGTTTTGTTTTGTTTTTCCTGCTTGTTCCTCCAAACAAGACGATGAATTTAAAATAGCAAGTGAATATCCATAATATTAATTACAGTGTTTTAGCAAATATCTATATATGTGTGTGTGTGTGTGTGTGTGTGTGTGTGTGTACACATATTTCTGCTTTGCAAGACTTGGTTTTCAAACTCTTTACTACCTGGTCTATGTCAGGTAAGGCCCCTGGTGATAATGTTGTGAGCCAATGAAGCATCTTTTTCTGACCTTACCATCATTCATAAACATCAGTGACTAGAATTCAATAATACCTATAATACAGGAGGAATGAAATGTTTCAGGTAAGTTTGGAAGATTTGGGGTAGTTATAACAATTCAAACTTTTTTGTTAGACCAGTGGTTCTCAACCTTCCTCATGCTGTGACCCTTCAATACAGTTCTTCATGTTGTGGTGACTTTCAACCATAAAATTATTTTCATTGCTACTCCATAACTGTAATTTTGCTACTGAATCATAATGCAAATATATCTATGTTTTCCGATGGTCTTAGGAGACCCTTGCAAAAGGGTCATTCTAACAACCCCGCAAAGGAGATGCCACTCACAGGTTGAGAAACACTGTCATAAACTCTAGAATAACGGGCTTCTAAAACATGGTTTCCACAAACCAAAATGAGCCACAACAGTGAAGCCCCAGTGTTCGTTTACACCTCAGTGCCTTTTTGAGGTGTGTTTTTCTTTCTCCCCTTTTAACATAAGTAGAAACATCAGCTTTGTGTTCAGGAAAAAAATCTCATGAGTTTCATTAGCCCTTTCCCTTCTCTCCATATCATAAGGGAATGTTCCAATCCTAAGAAAAATAGTTTCACAACAGTCTCTGTCTTTGGAAAAGAGGTGTGCCATTTTCTTATCTACTTTAAAAGTTTTAAGACTCATATGAACCTTTTCTTTCTTTTCAAGTGAATAAACTGTCCATCCAAGCCAGCCATAGATTCTTGTCTAGAGCATTTAACTTTGTAGGTAGACTTGACAATCACAAAGAATTATAACCTGCAACCTCATTAACCTTGGTTTAAATCCAAAACAGATACTAAACATAATGCAAAAGTGTTCAAAAACTTTGATAAGTTAGAAGCATTTGGTGTAAAAGGCACCACTGTTGCAAAAGGTGTGACTTAGATTCAGAGGAATAGTCAGACACAGCCATTGTGGCAGACACCCTGGGAATGTATGAGCAGCAGCAGAGGACGTTAGATTAACTAAGAGGCCTCTACTCACTGGCCCTGTGCAAACTCAACCAGAGCCATAGAAGTTAAAGTCGAATAAGTCAACCTGAATGGGATTTCTAAATATGAAACGGCACATCCAGTGAGAAGAAGTGTCTGGTGCTGGACAGAGCAGGGCTTTGACTCTACTGTTAAAATAAACCAGAGTTTGCCTCTCTTTCCCCTGTACCTGTCCATGGGAATCATGTGATCATCAATCATGATTTTAATCCCTTGAGCAAAATAGCTTAAAGAGGAGCTAAATCCAAGATACTCTTCAATATAAGTCTGTAAACACATAAACATGATCCCTATCTACAGACAAACAGAGCAGGGATACCCTCCAAGTAAGACAGGCACCACATTCTGGATAGGTTAATGTAGGTAATTCCCTGTCATTTGGCTCAAACCCATTGTCCTGGTCATTCTCTGTTTTCTTTACTGCTCACTCCAGGCTAGTCTCCTTCTTCCCACACGTCAAGGAATAGAAGCAAAATTTATAGAATGTCACTAAGGGGAGGGACTTACCTGAAACAACCACTTGAAGGCAGGGATGAAAACTCAGATTGCTTTCAATTATGCTTCAGAAATGAATTCTTCCCTCCATGACCCTGGATATGTAGCAGTTGTCTGACAAACCATGGTTTGAAAAGTAAAAGGATACTGAGAATTTCCTACTATGTACCAGACAAAAACACAGATGCTTAAAATTCAAAGATTAAAGAAGTGCCCAAGTTTACAAAAAATGAAATATATCTACTACCTTCACTGAAAAAATGCCAGCAATTTTCTCTCTGATGACAAGTGCCTGATCAGTGTAGATAATGAAAGTTGCAAAGCAATGGTCGCTTCTGATAGCTTCTACTGTAGTTGAGAAGACAAGAAATGTACATGGAGAAGGAACATTTGTCATAGCTTAGCAGAACCCAATAATACATGGTACTTAAGGACCTACCGTCTACATGTCAGGAATTATTCTATTTTAATTATATGTATTAACTCATTTAATTTACCTAACGCTCTTTGTGGTAGACATCAGGCATGAAATTAACTATTTTATTAATTAAATGATCATTGGTTGAATGACACACACAATCAGCTCTTGCTTGGTGGAACCAAAGTTTAACTCCAGGCTGTTTAAACTCTGTCGTCATTAACATCTATGTGTGTCTCGCTGTGTAGACCCTCTGCCAGGTGGCTTCAAAGGTGGAATGATATCTTTGAATCCAGACAATCAGGAAAGTCTTCTTATTGGGACTTGTCTAGAAAGTGGACCTTGAAGAATGGGTGGAGTTTGGAAAAGGACACAATCATAGTCACTGAATCAGGGTGAGCTGGCAATACTAAATGGTCAGAAGAGTAACATGGAGTGCCTCAGAGACAAAGAGGGGTTACTCCTAGTCTTATACCTTCTTCTCTACCACCAGGGTCTTTGGGTAAGAAACATATGTTGTCATAAAGTGGAAATAATACTAATACTAATAATGCCTATTCTGACAGGTTACTGGAATATTCAGTACGATGACATATGTAAATTATCTGATACTTTCATTTTAATTACATGAACATCACTGTGGACCTGTGTACATGTGTGTTTGCTAGCAGAAGAAATTCTGTTTCATAGAACCAAATCAGATTATATAGAAAGATTCTAATCACGTCCTAAGGGACCTTGGCTACACTGTTATCCAATTAGCAGTGGGGGGCCACTGAAGGTTGAGAGTGAGAGAATGAGTGGAGAGTACTGTGAAAACACTTTCTGGGGAAACGCAATCTGGCTGTAGTGCTTCTGTGCAATTTAATTTAGGGGCAAAGAACAGACACAGTTGGGAAGCTATTTTAGAAGCAAAAAGGAAGCGATGGATATGGAATATGTGATTTTTTCTATATATTTCATTTATTCATTCACTCAAAAATACTCAGATATTCATTGAGCACAGTCTGTTACAAAGTGCTGTTCTGAGCATTGCATGCCGAAAACCACAACAAGCATATTCATTATCTTCATGCAGTTTACATTTTAGGAAACCCTCATTAGTCTTATTAGGGCAATAAATTCAAAACATAAGAAAAATGAGTGTGAAAGAAAGCAAAAGAGTATAGAACAAGGTATTTTAAACATCTCCTGTGACAGCTCTTCCCCGACTCCACCCAAATTTTGTTCATCTGTGCTTACCCTAACCTTGGTAAGGCTTCATCTGCTTTAGTCAGAAACTCCAACAACTTTTCTCTGTGCTTTAAATAATGCACGCAGCCTCCCAATTGTATCTAAACCAATCCATTACCTTTCTCTTCCCATATCTGAATCTAATGTCCCCAAAGGCACAGCTTTCACACACTTCTTGACAGTCACATTTTATTCATTGAAATATCTCCCCCACCTCCTAGAACCCCACAATTTGGATCTGCTTAGGAAGAGCTTAGAGATGCCTTTGCCCCTCTTGGGTCATACTTCACACCTTTTGCTTAACCAGCTGGGCCAGGATTTCACAGACTCTTCGATCTCCTGCTCGAAGTTCAGTTTGTTTAAAAGTTCTATTGCATGAAGTGAGGATGTTTTAGCATAACTCACTAGCTTATTTAACATCCCATGAAACTTTTTTCTTAAGTGGGGGCTTTTGTGGGGTCTTCTCCCACTTAAAGAAAAATGAACAATCTTCAATGGGTAAACAATTATGTCACTGAAGGAATTGTAGAAGTGAATGAAAAATTTCTTTTTTCTTTCTTTTTTTTCTGTTTTCAAATTAGCAAGAGCTTATCAGATATTAAGAAAGCTAGTATTTATTAATGACAAAAGAGAACTGGAAGACACCAAGTCCACATTCCATGAAGTTGCTTTACCTACATAGACAGAAGGACCCTCACTCATCATAATTCACACTGTTTCCCTGGCTCTCAGGGTCTCTCTTTTGATTGTAGGACTTAGAATGATGCCTGGAAGTTACAAGCAATTTAAGATAATCACCACTTAAGTGATTCTTCCTGTTCACAATAGCCATAGAAAATGGCTTGAAAAGGGGAGGCATCACTAATCCCAAATGGAGTCTCACGTAATGATGTTCACATTTAAACCTGTATGTTTGGATGCCACATTCATAAGCAATTAAATACTAAGCTTTACATTTTGAAATGTGAATGTCTCTGGAATTTGTAGATGTGAAAGGACAACATGAGCTGCTGAGATTGACACTAACATCACTGGAAAGATTTGCTTAGGACTCATCCATAATTGTCACCTCTGTGTCCTTCTTTAACCTCAGGAATGTATTTTAGAAAAATTAAATGTTTGGACTCCAGTGCAGTGGCAAATGCATTTTTTGAAATTAGCAATCATTTTCACTCAGAGTCAGGCATCCCTAAATGAGTCCTGTCATCATTTTGCACATTCTCTTGATTCCATAATGCTGTTTTCCTCACCTTGAATTTATTGACAGCAATTCGTTTTGCTTTGACATTGGCATTAACAAAGAAATGGCTTTGTTTCATCCTGACATTATGAAATCACCTCTCAGGACTTAGCTTGACATTGTCAGGAGGTGGCTATGGTGACAGCCAGGCCGCTGCAGAAAAGAGTGAACTTGGAGTGATTCCCAGAGAAAAGTATCATTAAGAAAAGTTACTAACATGTGATTTCTGTAACTATTTTTTTATACTTGAATATCCTTTCTATTTAGAAATTATAAGAGGACTTAGACCCTATTTAGAACTCCCTTGCCAAGTATACATCGTAAAAAAAAGTCTCTAAGGGGACATTTGGCTATAGTTTGACAAAAAGGAATCTTAAATTATAATTTATAAAACACTCAAAGGCATTGAAATTCTGTCTTTAAAACACAACAACAATGCACACATACACACACACACACACACACACACACACACACACACACAGAGGAATTAATGACACGATTATCTATTTTCAGCCCTATACACTTGTGTTTCTTAATGCTGGCATCCAAGGCATATGGTAGGTTCTCTGCCTCCTTTTCAGGATGCACAAAAACTTATAAATTTGTATTCAGAACAGCATGGATTTATATAGATTATTTATTATAATTCCTGCACTGTTTCAGTACAAAATCTTGCCCGTGCTTATGATGTCCCTATAACATGTCCACACTTCTTTCCTACCCTAACATAAAGTGACTATATCTAGACTTTTAGCCTGTGCTCCAAATTTAACTAGTCACTTTCCCAATTGGAAAACAAACAAAAAAAGTTACCAAGTTCCTTCAAGGCCTCAGAGACCCCTCTTCTCCCCCATCACATTGCTCACAATGCTCTGAGTGCTCTAGGCATAATAATAACTTATCCACCATCATAGAGTCCTCATCTAGTAGCTGATGGAAACAGAAGCAGACACCCACAGCTAAACACTGAGCCCAAATGGTGCAGAGAGGCAAGACAAGACCAGGCTACAGAAACCCACAGAGATAGCTGACTTGAACAAGGAGGAGCTAATGGACCCCTAGACTGATAGCTGGGAAACCAGCATTGAACCGACTCAGATCCACTGAACATGGGTTTCACTTAGAAGGCCTGGGCAGTCTAAGGCATTGCTGACAATGGAACCAGGATGTATCCCTGGTGCACAAAAAGAATTTGGTAGCACATCCCCCATGGAGGGATACACCCTTAACTTAGAGGCATGGGAGAGAGGAAGAGAGAACTGGGATTGAAAAAAATTAAAAAAAAAAAAAAAAAACAATGTGTTTTGCTTAATGGAAAGTGAAAGGAATGGTACTGGTCCCTCATCTCCAAACATTAGCCATCCTTTGTCTTTCCCCTCACTCCCACCCCTTTCCCAAGTATATTTTGGATCCTCAAAGGAAGTTAATACACATCCCTCTCCTCCTATTGTTAATGCTTTCTCCTGAAAAACAAATAAATGGTAACCTTTAACACATCATGGTATCCAGCCAGAGTTGGAGTGATAGACACCTTCAAGTGATTTTCCCATATGTCCCTGGTTTGCCTCTTCCATGCTCCATCAATCTTTCACACACTCCTCCCTCAAAGCACCCTGTGACTGCCTTCTCACACAAGCTTTATTAAATAGGCCTAGCTCCTACTCCATGTGACTAAAATGAAGTCATACTCATCAAGGAAATCTTCCTTCTATTTCTTGCCCTCTGACCTTTATTCTTTCCATATGCAGGAGTGTGTGTCTGCTCACTTCCTTGCTTATCTGTCTTAATAGCTAACATGCTATCTGCTCACTAAAAATAGATAGGCATACACATTCATAAAGAGGCAGGGGGAAAGCTGTACAAATTTTATGTGCTTACTTAATAAATATTTATTGAGCATCAAATTAGTGCCTGAGTTAATTCTGCATCATGATACAACCACTGAACAGGAAACAGGTAGCAAGAAAGTATCAAGCTTTGTGAAAGAGGTTCATTTTCTTGAAGTTAGTTCAACTGTGACTCCTACCTGGAAAAGTGGTAGGATTTTCCATCTCAATGATGACTGTGGCTTCATCTTCAAAGACAACAATGTCTAACCATTTGCTTATGTCTTCATTTATTATCAAAAAAAATGGACATCTGTCTTCAGATGCCATTGGTTTCAGGAAGTTCTGCTGGTTCCCTTCTTTCCAGTGACTGTGGGATTCTTGGTAAAAGAAGCCAGTGTTTGTTATAAGTATAGGATCATGTAGAAACTCACTCATTTTATGAGATGTTTTGGGTCATTTAAAGTGGTGAAATATTATTTATGATTTATTAAAGCTTGACTGAACATTCAGAAAACAAAGCCACCCACAAGCTATAGAGTTCAGGAAGTGGTAGTACATACCTTTAATCCTAGAAGCCAGAAGCTAGGAGGTGGTAGTGTACACCTTTAATCCTAGGACACAGGATTAAGAGGTAGACAGATCTCTGTGAATCCAAGGCCGCCCATATCTACGCAAGATTGATCCAATCAGTCCTAAAGAGAAAGATCACACAAAGATGATCTCAGCACCTGGGATCAATCATACACCTTTAATCCCAGAACTAGAGGGGTATAAAAGATAGGAACATGGTCTTCAGTAGGCAGTATCAGGGATTCATTCTTCAGCACAAGGAGGATAGGAAGACACTGAAGTCTCAGGATTCTCCAGTCACACTGAGGAAAGGTTACAGTCTGAGGTTTGGTGGAGCCAGGATCACATTTCAGTATAAGGTAGAGTAAGAGCTAGTGACCAGCTGCTTTGCTTTCCTGATCTTCAGCTTGAAGCTTGTACCCCAGTGTCAGTCTCTGAATCTTTTATTTGTTGGCAGAATTACTAGAAATATATATTAATATCACAAATTCTAAATTTTGTAGAATGTGATGGCAGGATTCATTTCTGAATTGAGTTGCTTTGAGCATTTAAGTAAATTATACCTTTCTCAAAAAAAAATCAATACATTCTTTTGAATATGTAAACTGGTAAGAAACACACACACATATGTGTATATACATATACACATATATGTATATACATATGTGTGCATATATACATCTGTATTTTCAAAATATTATATATTTCTTCTGAGCAATTTATAAAGAACAAAATAGTATAAAATAGAATTTAAATTGATAGAAACCAATTTCATTCTCAACAGCCAGAGATAAACATGAGTCATATTTGGTTATAAGTTATCACAATTTTTTGCTAGGACTTTCCTTATATAAGATATGAAAGGTACAGATCTCCATTTATGGAGCAGACCATGGATGAACATCTCATCATGAATAAACAGCCTGCACCTGCTTTTCTCCTGACATAATGACTTGTACTTGGGAAGGATAATCTATTCCTGGATGTGCGTTGCCCTTGTGTGTGAATATGCCTCCAATAACAGCCATCTTTCACCTTGAGCCTAGAGAAGAGATTGCACCTTTTCATTAAATGAGAAAAGTGTGTCTTCTGATACCAAAGGAGAAAATCTGTGAATTTTCAGGACAGTCTTTACAAGCACCTTACCTGTCTCTGTGTCTGAAGGTGTTGACCTAAATAGGATTTCAATACATCATTAATGATCACTTTGAGAAAGGTGTCCAGCCTTAGGCTTGTAGGATTTGCAGTGAATTAATTCTTTCTCAACATAAGTTGAGGTTTTTGCATGCTATAAAGCCAAAGCCTTTAAGGTATTTAGCCGGTGCTTCTTCCTCCCACATTGGAGTTCCCTGTCATCTCTTTCACACCTAATGGGATACTATGGCCTGTAGATATGTCTTCTTTAAAAAAAATGTGGCTTTTTTATGGTGTTGTAAGTAGCATTTTCCTTGGCTGAACAAGAGAAAACATCACTCCCATAAGAAGTGCTCTGATAATAGATGAACAACAATAGGATGGCTGCTCCCTCGGGTCAGAACCTGCTGTCCCTGATTAAGAAGATGAGCCATGTCTGACCACTGAGCTGACAGCCTCCACACTGTTCCTGACAGGCCCTTCGGCCCCATTCCTTGGATTTGTTACTTTGAAAACAAGCAGACTGGATGCTGTCACATGAGGGCCATGCTTGTACCACCTATGTTCCTAAAGGGAACAGACAGGAGCACAGGTTAAAAACAAGCAATAGGGAGTCTTCCCACATGATGACTTCCAGATTTCAGTCTGCTATTTCAGTCTGTACCTGATTCTCTCTAACCTTCAACATTAAAGAGGCGAAGGTGATTTGGGGAGTGGGAGAAGCAGGTTGGTGGTTCTCCACTCATCCCCCACTCCTCATACTCACTCCTCTGGAAAAAGACCACAATTTCTGAATAGTGACTGACACGGATGAGCACACATCACCTCTGAGAGAATGGGCACTGCCATTCCAAAGTGACCTTGCAAGTCTGTGGAGTACACAGCAATTGAATACAAATGTTCACCAACCACATGCTTTGACTCCAGGCTGTCTCGAGATTCATATCCACAGAACATATGCAGATGCTGCCTTCAAGGGAGGGCATTCACTATCCTCACTTCAGGTTTTGTTTTTTTTTTTTTTTTTTTTTTTTGTTTTGTTTTGGTTTTGGATTGGAGCTATGAAGAATTCATTACCCTGAAGAATTAGCTCTTGGCTCATCCACCCTGAATTTCTAATCTTAAGGAGGCTGAAGAGGGAACAGAACACTAGCAAAGCCTACTTAAGTTATATTTTGTCCTGTGTAGAACATTTCTATATACTTCATCTCCAGCCTCCCAACAACTTGAGATGGGAAGACAGAACAGGTGCTATTATCTCTGCTTTAAAATCGAGGAAAGAGAGCACCAAGAGGTTAAGTGATTTCCACAAGTTCACCCACCACATTAACCACAGAAATGAGTCTTGAATCCAGCATTTAATTTTCCTCACCCTACCTTATGCTTTTAGTATATGTGTGAGACAAGCACTGTCTTGTTTCCATGGGACACCAACCTAGGCTGACAGGCAAAACAAACCAGATGAAAGTAGTCACCACTCTATCATCAAAATACACAGAGTTACACAGTTATAGCAGTCCTCAGACGTCTTATCAAATGAGGCAGAAATTCCTAATTATTTTCTCCTTGCAGTGATAGGCTTCTTATTAATAATTGTCATCCAGGGCTGGGGAGGCAGATATGTTAACAAAGCACTTGCCTTTCAAGTCTGATGATCTGAATGTCATCCTCATAATCCATTCCCCTTGCCAATCTCCCCCCCCCCAAAAAAAATAGACATTGTAATACATGCTTGTTAATCCTCTGTTGGGGAGGCAGAGGAAAGCAGATCTCTGCACTACCTGGCAAGTTAGCAGTGCATACTTGAAAGTTCCAGGACAGTGAGAAATCCTCTCTTAAAAGAAAAAAATTATGGTGGATGATGCCTGAGTTACAACATCCAAGATTGTCCTCTAGCTTCTGCACACATATGTGTGCGCATGCACACACACACACACACACACACACACACACACACACGCCCCTAAAAATTAATCATAAAAATAATACCCAGGGGAGTTTAGAAAAGCTAATTTTGCCTAATGCTATAGTCATCATCAAATGACAAGCCACATGCATGCATACATATCAGTATGCTGGTCTGACCAACTATGTGTTCAAAACCAGAAAAGTGTCTGGTTAAAAGATGGATGGACAGATGTCATTAGCCAGCTTCTATTCAAAACCAGACTTCAGGATTAATGGCTCTACAATTTCCCTGCCATAACATACCATCTTTCATGGGCACATGGGAGTAAAGGATGAGGAGTACACTTTGTGTGCCTACAACTTTCCCCCCTCCCCCGCCAAACTCCTCTACATTTTTGTAAAGTTTCTCCCATACCTCAGAATCTAACATGCATGGTCTATTTTCTGTCTTGCTCACAACTTAGTAAAACAGCACAAAGGCTGTGTAAATGGGTCATAATCACAGCTCTTCAGCTCCCTGCTGCCTGAATGAGTCCTCAGTGCAGTACCCATGCCTTTGTTATTACCCCGTTTGCTGGAGGTTATTCACTCTTTGACGTTTCTTTGCAAAGGATGGGAACAATTCGCAACATCTTTCCCTCCGCGATCCTGGGCTCGGTTCAGGTGGTGAAGGTAGAGGTCACTTTATTAATACAGCCATCAAGGAAAGCTGTCATGGCAACACATTGCATCGATTCCTTGAAGTATAGGAGGCAAAGCCAAAAAGAGACACTTTCAAGTCTATAAATACAGACCCAGCATTGCTCAAGCATAGCAGCAGCTCAGGGACAGGGCCAGCCTAAATGTATAGCTTTGAACTAAACAAACAGAGAAGGGAAGCATCTCTTTGGTAATGCAATAGATCATTGTGACCATAAGGGAATAAGTGACCCATTCTGTTTCTAAAGGAAAAATGAATAAGACAAGGAATGACACTAAGTCCTGGCTGCTGCCCTCTTTAAACAACATATGGGAGCAATTTCTCGGTCTGATTTTTGACATGGTCCAGAAAGACTAATAGAAGGAAAGAAATCAAGATTTTTGTAAGTCATATTTTGAAAATAGTTTGCTATTTAGGAAGAGATGTTAGATATAATGTTCAAAAACCTCCACATACTTAAACACATAAATGATTATGTAAATACACACATACACATATATATATATATATACAAACACCTGCACACAGTCACATATCACATTCTCTTATATATACATACACACACACACACAAATGCATACCTACATGCCCAACACACACACACCAAACCTTCCCCACAAAAATAATAAAAAAAACAAAACCTTGAATCCCTGAATAATTCTGAATAATTTAGTGTCTTCCTTCTTGCTTTCCTCATCCAAGGTACTGAAAAAAAACAGGAATAGCAGAGGAAATAGTATTTGTTCCTACTGTCTCCCTATGAAATCTAGAGCAGATTTATAAGTCATGGCAATCTTGAGAGCTTGTTCATCTGCTTTTGTGGCCCGCTTACCAATGCTGTGAGTAGTGCTAACCTAATACCCTGCCAACTTCAGCCTTTCCAATAAGACTCCACACTTCAGCTTCTGGCCACACAATGCTATTACAGTCCCACATTAATACAGCCTTACCTGCTATTGTCCTCTGATTATCTCGGGCACACCTGTTGAAAGCATTGCAAATACTGGTGCATCAGAAAGCTAACAGGTCATGTGGCACTATATTGGCCATGTCATAAATTATTCTTATCAACAGTAAATGGAAAATATAGTAAAGGAAACTCTAGATATTACCAAAGGTGTATCAGCTTTTTCTGTATCTGAGTCAGATTTTACCTTTACCATAACAAAAGGAATTGTATATATCAAATAAATATTCACATCAATCCTGGGTCAAAGGTTATATGAGGGAGTGAAGGATTTAAATATGAAGCCTCCTGTTTACTGAGATAAGACACCCCTTTACAGTTAATAACAATAAAAAATGTCTAGATAAACTTAAAGTAAATGTCACCAACTAAATTCAATTTGAAGCTGATCCATATAGAAGAGCGCCAAATAGAGATATATCTGAAAGTCACATGTTGGGTGAAATTCTCCTGTTATCTCTTTAAACTACAACTTCATGCGGTATAGAACAGAAAGCACATGGACATTGTACTGGGGTGTTCATTCTCATGCCACTGTAGGACTTTGTGATGAAAGGGATTCTAGAGTTCAGTGCAAAAGAGTGATTAAATAGTAACACTTGATTTTAGTTCATTTCGTGTTACCATAACAGAATGGCACAGACTAATTTATAATGACAGCTATTTAAGAGCTAAAGTTCTATTGTTTTATAATAAAGTTCTAGTGTATTATTATAAACTGCTGGAAGGCACTAGATGATAGAAAGAAAAATGCCCATTTATTCCATCATTCCCGATAATACTTCTGAAAGGTCCTACTTCCTAAGAATGTTACAAGGTCAACTAAATTTCACTACGAGTTTTGAAGGAGTCAAACTTTGAAACTATTATCAGTCTCCTTTGTCTGGGAAGACAGAAATGACACTATAGATGTCGATGTGTTCTTCATTCTGAGCCTAGACCTTTGGCATTTCTCCTTTTATTTTTGTGTGAGATGATTTGAATTTGGACTTCCATTATTTCAGTAGAACTCTAAATTTGGAGCAATTCAGAAATTCTATTAACAGATACCTCTGTCCCATCAGTGTGGTTTGAAACCTCATTAGTTAGAAAATGTAATGTGAAATTGCTGTTTTAAGTAGTGAATCCATAGTTCCTGGACCTGGAGTCAGCCATATCTATGAGTGCAAACCACTGTGCTGACTGATACTGTTCACTGTGTTTCTCCTGACCCCTCCCTTTCATATGACATGCAATTTGCAAGGATTTCCATTCAAGTTCTACTCTAAACTGATAAGAGTTTCCTCATCTAGATTCTTTCTAGATGGGTTGCAAAGTGGCTATGAGTGCTGGTATAGCTGCTTCAATCTGAGCAAAGAACAAATCACATAACAAGGATAACTGTGTTCTCTTCACTGTGTACAGTATTCAGGCAATTTGCACTAATGTTTTTGACCTACCTACTTGCAGTTTCTTTAATTCCAATGGACTCTTCATCTGAAAACTGACAATCCTCCTTCCTACTCTTTTTCCCAATGGACATCAAGGACAGCTGTTTACTTTCATTGAAATGATTATACTGTGATCCAGAACATCATTATTTTACCCTGTAGTGAGATAGTTCTGTGGCACTGACCACGCCAATTTGGGGTGGAGCCATGGGTGGAGTGACCTGTGGAAGGAGGTCTATTTGTTTATCCTGATCCTTATTTTACCGCGTTATTACCCTTTACATTAATTGAGGAATAATTCCTTGTTGGTGGAAGAGGAAGCTGTCCCAGCCTTTACAGGACACTGGACAGCATCCATGGCCTCTACACATCTATGTCATGCTATCCCTATTCAGTTATAAATAAACTCTAGTCACTACCTAATATCTTCTTGGAGTCATATCTCCAAAATATTGGGACCTACTCCTATCAACTTATGTTCAAGGACTTCCATAAATTGTTTCCTCCAATTTTCCAAGTGCTTTTTGTAATCATCCCAAAACCCTTTCTGGCTGACTCAGTCAGTCCAGACTTACTTACACATTTGCTCTGCCAAATTCAACGTGCCTTTCTTCTCCTATTCTTCCACTTCATCATGTTAATTCATAAATGCTCTTCCATAACAGCAGAATATTTTTATGATTATTTTCCTATTATGTGACCACTGCATTTTGTTGACAGTTTTCTTCCAACCATTCTTCATGATGTTGCTTTCCCTGCATAAGGCTGAGACTCAGGCACTCCTCATTTTGACCTGGTTGATATTCTTCCTCCACGGGACTGTGTACTTTGTGTTTGATGACAATGACATTTACCATCCATGTTACACATCTACATCTCCATAATGAACTTCCCCCTGAACCTTGAAGTAATTTTCCCAACAAACAGCAAAATATTCTAGAAGAATTTACAGACTCCACAAAGTCAATAAGTCCCCAAATATTCATTCACTTATCTAACTTACTTTCTTAGTGATTTTCGTAAATAAATTTCTTTGTGGCTTATTTATATACTCAAATGTAACCTTAAAATCACTCATACTTGTTATGCAAACTGCCTTCAGATGTCCCCTCCCTTCTCTTCTCCATTGCTCCAAACTAGCCCCAGCCCATTCTATTGAGGATCTGGTATCCTTTTCACAAGTCTATCTTTGGTTAGCTTTATTTTTCTTTTTTCCTTCAAAACTACAGATGACTCATTCACCTTTATCAGCTTCCCATTGCCTACTTTCCAAACTCTACAGTGTATATATATAAAACAAACACAACCAGAATGCTCCTAGCATTCTATCCTGCTTTCTTCTATATGCATCCAGCCTTCCAAGCACAACCCACTCATCATTCACTGAGATAAACTTTGTGTCTCTTCGTCAAGCTCCTGTCAGAAAATAAGCTATTTTAGGTATTTCAACAGGGAAATATTATTTAAAGAAATGGGATAAGAAGTATTGAAAAACTAAAAATGAGAACATGACACCAAAGTAGCTCTTGGACAGTAACTGCTTGTGCAGTTAGTAGCTATCACTCAGGGGTTGAGAAATTACAACAAAGAAGGCTTTCCAGAAACTAATAGTGTAGATGAGAGACTTTATCTACCTCAGAACTACATCTCTGGAAAGGAATGATGCTTGCCTATACCTGCAGTGGTCCCTTGGAGATATGCTACCTGGGTGGTGCAGGAATCTCCAAGGCTCAGTGAGGAGCTGGTTCTGAGTAAAGATTAGAAAGGGCAAACTGAGACGAAGACCCATTGCTGGGCAGTACTCTTAAGACAAGCCATTAAGTAGGAAGACAGAAATATCTTTACATCCCTCCTCCCTTCTCTGTTCCCTGAGATCCATAGTTGGTGGAATCCAGCAGATGATCTGTAAGGTTTTTACTGTAAAATCAGAGAGATGAATCAGTGTTCAAAGATAATTTCTTAATAGCCTGCATGGCCCCTTTATATCTCTTTGTTTTAACTCACACAGTATCTCCATTTACAAGGTTCTTTGACCAGTATCTGCCTTGTGGGCACCTTTGTTCAAATACAACTACTTTTCTATAATTTTTTCTAATCTCCAAAATATGAACAACATCATTTGTGTTCGCCTAACACTTTGGAAATAGTTACTTTGTGGCCTTTTTATACCGTGTCTGAATATCTCTGATTGTGTTCAGTGATTTTTCCACCAAATTGTGAGCTCCTTTATGGCAGTTAGTGATAACCACAAAACATAGCAGGATGCTAGGCACAGGCAAATGACTGAGGCATATGAAACTAATAACAATGTTTTAATGAAATCAGTACTAGATCGCTTCTAGAATATATTTCATCTCCCTAAGTAAAGTAGAATTCTATGAGAACAGAGACCATATTTTGTATTTATTTTTATTGTCTCCATGGTGTTTAGTACAAGATTTTACATGCTGAATAAGAAGTCATTGATACTTAACCATCTAGTTTGTTCATTAATCAACAGAATTTTTGTACTAAATGACATGAAGATGGAGCATGAGGTTATAAGCATCAGGTAAGAAATGCACTTAGATTTAAATACATTTCTAGCATGTGATTCCAGCCATTAGATGGAACTGTATGCACGATATGGGGGCACCATCAATACCCCAAATGTAACATGCTTTATAGTGAATTCTAAAATAATGAAATGTATGCTAGGTTCCATTTTTTCCTGTTTATATATTACCCAAGATATATGCCCCCAGTCCATGAGATGATTAATCCCAGGCTACATCTGTTCCTTGTGTATTTATTAAATTTCTCACAACCATCCAAATCAACTGGCAGATTATTTACATGTGGGGAAGGTATTGAATTTTAACTTAATCACTGGCTTCTCAGAAAAAAGAAACCTCTGCTCAACAGCTGCTTTACATTCAAGTCCTAGAGGAAGAAAAATAGCTTCGCAAAAAAGAGGGGAGTGATATTTAATTAACTATTGATTTCTTCTCAATTATTCAAGGCAAGCAATTATCGATATTGATGGAACAGATATTTCCCTATGTCTAGTACCCAAATTAAAGGAAATATCCCATTCTGCAATGTGCTGCCTACAACAAGAAATGATCAGAATCTTTAACTTTAAATGGAAATGGTTACTTGTATCTGTTTATTCCATGTTGCCCCAATTAAACAGATATTTCTTGAAGTATAAGCAAAATAAAATCCTAAATACCTTTGTATACTTTCCAAATGGACATTTTTAAAAAGGTCTTTTATCTGTTTTATTCAAGAAGCTAATCACCCTGTGCTTGGGAACCTTGCTTCATAGGTACAGATCTTTTCATGTCAAAATAATGACTGATAAAATAACATAATTTGGGTTCAATATAAGCCTGAAAGGCAGCTTGTATGCTTGATGCTTATAATCCATGTGCTGATATATAATGCTTTGTGTATCAGCATTTCAAACATGAATGATTTACTAGTGCTAATTGCACCAATGTACTATGCACCTGTCTTCTATGTCTCCCTGGAATGTTGAAGACTGTAGTCACACTTGACTGTTTGGGCATTTTATTATTACCTCTGTGAATGCCCAGAGTCATCTCAACCCATTCGTACATAAGAGCATTCATATGCTTATGTGTGTGGACAAAGATCCTCTTCAAGACTACATGAGTATTGAGTATGATTAATGCACAAAGCAAATGCTATCTACTGAGTTACTACTTGGAGGATGGGAATTTGGTAAAAATGCTTTATATTTATTAGCACCATTGTGGTGTGTGTGTGTGTGTGTGTGTGTGTGTGTGTGTGTGTGTGTGTTATGAATATATGTGACATCTTTGGAGAAATTGGGTCATGACATTTTATTTGAATAAAATCTGTTATAATTTATGAAAAGCTCCTTTTTCTGCTCTGTGCCCAGCCCTCTGTCCAGAGTGGTCTATGTGTTAAGTGCTTAAGCAGCATATGTTGCTAAAGCGTTTGTTCTTGGCTCTCTTATTCTTTGTTGTTGTGTTAATTTCCCTGGGTTCTATTTAATATTCTGCTAAATCAGTGAAACCTTGATTATCTAAGAGAATACAAGACATTGAATTAATGAGGATATCGGGATTTTGAAGATATGAGAAATTATTAGAGGTGAAAGTTCTGTGGCAGAGGCTGTGAATGAATTTTAGCCATGAGCTGCTGCTTGATTTTCCAGCCTGCTTCTATTCCTTGATGGATGTAATGAAATTTTGGTAATCAGGGTTTCACCGTTGCATTTATTACTGTTCCCAAATCAAGGTAACCTTGGGCTCTACTTCCCATATTTACAAAGCAATAAAAACCCTAATGGGCTGTCAGGGACAAATGTGACTGCTCTTTCTCACATGCCTCCCATGAAACAAGCTTTCCCTCTTCCCATCTGGCTGTCGTGTCACCTGCCTGGAGCATGCTACTCTCTTCACATCCCAAGCTTGCATTCCCCTGCTTCCTTGTGGCCTCTTTGCATGCACGAAAAGGCTGGAATTGGTGCAGGGACGATGGATGTCCTGACCTTAGAGGTTGTGGGTCATTTTAGCAACACTGCTTTGCATTTTAAAGACCACTCATCTGACTTCAAGGTTCTGCATTCTTGTATCAGGCACTTGTCCTTTAAAAACTAGGAGGTCACTACACGCCCCAGGTACATAAGAATTTCCAAACCAGGAGCATTGCATTACTTAGAATTCGATAGCCTGAACTGGTAAATAACCAAAATTGCAAGGAAAAAAGGGAAAGAAAGAAAAAAAAAATATGTGAAAGGGCTTAATATGAGCAAAACAAAGGCAGCCAAATACATTTGTTTGGAAATTGGAGTCACATGCTTAGTTTATGGAGGGAAGGGGGAACACAAGATCAATAGAGAATTTCTTTTTTAAAGCTGAAAACATGATGTTTCAGATGAACTTAAATTGATTCTGCTTCTCCTCCCCTCTCCGTCCCTCCCCTCGTTCTGCAGCTAATGTCTGCGACAATGAGCTCCTGCACTGCCAGAATGGAGGGACCTGCCACAACAATGTGCGTTGCCTGTGCCCAGCTGCCTATACTGGCATCCTCTGTGAGAAGCTGCGGTGCGAAGAGGCAGGCAGCTGTGGCTCTGACTCCGGCCAGGGAGCACCCCAGCGGGGCTCCCCAGCACTACTGCTGCTGACCCTGCTGCTGGGGACAGCCATTCCCCTGGTGTTATACGGGCCATAGAAGCCCTCCCTAAGGCCTGTGCTGTGGGGAAGCAAACACAACCCAAGCGATTGCTACTAACAGAGAAAACATGCACACCCACTCCAATACAGTGTACAAACGAAGAGGGCCTAACTGAACTAAGCCATATCTCTCAGACCCGGACAGCACATCAGAGTCAAGACTGTTCATCACTGACTCCAGAGGAATTGGCAGCTGTTACTAATATCATTGCAAATCTCATTGCCAGCTGCAGAGCCGATTGCGGATTGGAAAGGCTGTGAGAGCGCCCCCAAAAGGAAAGACAAAAACAAACTGGTCAACCAACCTAAAACAAAACAAAACAAAAAACAAAAAAACATTCGCTACTCTACTGTGGTGCACCCTAGTACCGCTCTGCCCAGTATGTGGACCAACCAAATAGAAGCATTCTTTGCTGTCAGGTGCATTGTGGGTATAAGGAAATCTGTTACAAGCTGCCATATTGGCCTGCTTCAGCTCCCCTCTCCCCCAATCCCTTCCAACCTGTGCTTTAGTGAAAGTTGCTCTGTAACCCTTGTTGGTTGAAAGATTTCTTTGTCTGATGTTAGTGATACACACGTGTAACAGACCCCCCTTCAAAAATGCAAGCCAGTCATACCCCTGTATATTTTAGCAGCACTGAGATCCCAGTGCCAGTTCACACCCACTTCACAAGAGTGGCTAGAGGAAAGAGAAAGTGTATCTATCCTTTTGTATTCAAATGAAGTTATTTTTCTTGAAATACTGTACTATGTAGATTTTTTGTATTATTGACGATTTATGTTACCAGACAATCCTTTAATGTATCTAATTCGAATCAGCAAAGACTGACATTTGAGTTTTGTCCTCTTTGGTTTTGTTTTGTTTCATTGTGCAGAGATTTCTCTGTATGGGCAACGAGCGTGCTGGCATCAAAGAATATCAGTTTACATATATAGCAAGTGTAATAAGATTCCACCAAAGGACATTCTAAATGTTTTCTTGTTGCTTTAACACTGGAAGATTAAAAGAATAAAAATTCCTGCATAAATGATATCAGGAATTTGTATTGCCGTTTCTTAAGATGAAAGGAGCAACTAACTATCAAGCAGTTTCACACTCACACTTCACTGATTTCGCGTGGACTGAACACAGTCAGCTGATGACTTTAGTAGCCCAGGAAGATGGATCGATGGTCGCTAGCTTGGACAACGTCTGCAAAATATGAGACTATTTTCCACCTGGGAAAACATTATAACTTAAAGGACAGAAAGAAATGTCTAAGTGATTGCCAAGATTATGCCAAAGCCTGTTGGCAGAGTACTAAGAGACTTTTATTTTTAAGTCATGCTATTTTCACAGATTTATGGTGATCATGTGACTCTAGGGATGCTGATCTATGTATCCTTCCAAATACAGTGTTTACATGGAGTATCATAAGAGGCCACCTGGGGAACCAGGACAGCAGCAGGGAAATTGAGTGATTAGCAATTTGACTTTGAATATATTCTAAGTATTTAAATGAAATATCAAAATATACAGCAGCAAGTAGACATAACTGCTGTTCCTGAGAATAAAGTCTGTTTCAAGTACTGCCCAAGGTGTAATAAATTCTTCTTTCTGCCTTTTATTAGGCCAATTACTGCATGAGACAGCAAAGGGAGCTGGGCGGTGGGGGGGAACACTGCAAAGTTTTGGAAGGGCTGAAACAGTGTACATTCTATCCCAGCATACTGCCACCCCACAGGTGACAAATGCGTCAGCAGCAGCATCTCTTAGAATCAGAAACAATTATGAGGTTAAGCCAGCAGCTTAAGGACAATGAAGTCCTACGTGACTTGGTGGGACAATAACCTATGACAGTATTAGGTCAGAAGCCTCTTTCCAGGCTGAATTCTTCGCCCTACTGCCAGTCTTTGCTGAACCAAGGGGGGAGGAAATGTCTTCTGATAAATAACCCGAATCAAAACTAGATGAAGGAACAGCATGTCTTATTGGTTTTGTTCCCAGAAAAGCCAATTCAAAGAAGGCAATAAAAGGTAAGCAGGTAATGCCTGTTCTGCCTGCCATCCCACGTCCAAGTCAATTGAATGTTTGTTATTCAAACCAACAACCTCTTTTGATATAAGAAATAGGGAAAGATGGAAATAAATTAGCACTTTGGCTTCTCTCCAGAGTGGCCAACCAGAAATGGCAGATTTACATTAGAAGCATAAATAGAAAATTATAGTTCCAGCTCACCAAAGAATACACATGAAAATTCTGGTAGCATACAGAGTGTGAGATCACTTCTAATGAGGTGGATTTCTTATATTAAGATGGAGTTTAAGTTGTCCTATAGTTTATTAGCACAAACCAAAGGCAGACTCTGTTTGCTCCAGAAACGTGCACTTTATCATTATGCACTCACAGCACTGTCACGATGATCAGGAGTCAGACGCTGCACAATTCTATCCAAGGGATTCCAAAAGCTAATTCTGAAATTTAATGGAGGCCTGACTTCAATCAATTCATCTGCATTTTATTTTTATGAGGCTATCAGAATCTAAATTGATGAGGAATATCTTGCATTCAGTGTGTTTAGATATAGTTCTCTGAATTTCTTGGAGTGATGTGATCTACTTTTAATAAAAATTTACTTTTAGGTATATAACAAATGTAAATGAAATGTTCTTTTTAATCTGGATTCTCAGGTTCTTTAAAAAGTCAATTCTTTTGAAGAAATGTCAGCCTATGGGATTTTCTCTGCTGCTTTCTAGTATTCTTTCAAGTTGGAATATTCTATCTGAGACAGGGCTGAGGGAAATAGGGTGTACTAAGTCATGCCCACATTTGAGGTTCAAGCTTTTGCTTTGTTTCCTATAAGGTTCTTTAAGGTGGGCTAGCCAACTATTATATGACAGAGTTCATCTGTCAATTGTCCTAGAAAGTAGTAACGTCACTCCTACTTTTACACACTATTGATGTGTGTAAAACTCAAAAGGGGGTTGGGAGAGCAAAATGACAGCTATGTATAAAGTGTTGCTGTTCACAGCAAGTTAAGAAATATCTCATACCTACCACAAAGTGAGAATGACTTATCACCCAGCCTAAGGGCCACTTTCACCTGCCTCTAGGTTTGGCCCAGTTATCCACTCTAATTAGATATCCCCACAGGACAGTGTGCTCCTGAAGGCAGGCAGTACAAAGGCAGTGCACTGCCTTGAGAACAGGTTGGAAGAAGATATAAAGTAATTTCTGGCGTGTCCCATTTGCCCTTTGCTGGACCTATGACTTTATTGGAGTCTAAGAATTTTTAAATAGAAACCCTAAAATCAAGTGTTTATTTTCATCTCCTTCACACCTACCATGAATAAAACCTCCATGTTCTGAAGTGGGATGTTAAATTGAAATGGTACTGTACTTCACCTGTTATTTCTTTCTACGCAAAATATCTATTTAACAGTTTCTATGCTCACGGGATTGAACAGGGCACTAGGGAGCATAGGGTTACATGGTATTTTCATAACAGATGGAACTGTGTATATTTAACATTCAGTATGATTTAAAATTTCAGCTTCAGAAATCTGAAAGTGAGTTCTTTCATTACCTCTTTGACTCCCAGCCTTTATAAATAAGGAGGGTATGATATTCACTTAGCCATGACTTGGGACAAGTGAACAACCAGGTTAATAAAGAAAGACTTTTTCAAAAGAAACCCAATGGGAGCTTTTATTACATATAACAATAAAAAGCAAAGCAAATTTGACACATGAGTCTAACTATGAACAATTCTTTGTCTCTGGAAATCAACAATGGATTGTAATTAATGTTATTTATTTGTTCACTTGTTTGTTTCTTATCTATGGATGTTTTGCTCTCATATGTCTGTGCACATGCACACAGGTGCCCCAGAGGTCAGGAGATGGAGTGACATCCCTTAGAACTAGAGTTAGAGATAGTTGTGAGCTGCCATGTGGGTGCTGGGAATTGAACCCAGGTCCTCTGTAAGAGCAACCAGTGCTCTTAACCACTGAGCCTCCTCTCCAGCCTCTCACTGTTGTGTTTAAGAAACAGCAAACACTCATTTTACACAAATTTTCTGAAGGTTCTGAGTATTTCCATATAAAGTGCTTTTTATTTAAACTATAGTTTTACTTTCTTACATTATAAGTAACTTTATTCCCTTTCAGTTACCTAAAATGGATGCCAACAAACTCCTCAAATAAACCACACACAAACACAAGATGATGTCAGAAAAAAATAATAAGCATGCCAATTTCCACAATTGTCCCCAAATAGTCTCTGGAACACAGAGAACTTATGCTCTTCTCAACACCTGGTGTGGTATGACTCACAGGCAACCATCTTCATTAGGCTTCTGCAGAACCAAGGAAAGAAGACCCAGGCATGCCCCTTACATAAGTCACACTATTGCATTTAACTAGAAATGGGAAAATAACATCTGGGAAAGACAAGTTAATATAGACTAATATGCAGTTGCTTGAGGTCTATTACAGAAGAAAAACAGTGCCGCTACTACATTTTTAGAGGGTGTTCTGAAATAATTCCACAAAAAAGACTTAAATAATTTTAAGGGCTGTTTTAAAGCATTTGAACCTTTAGTAACTCCTGGGATCCTACTCCCATCAGCCTGCCTCCGTCACCCAATAGCTGCCTTTAATAGATTGATGAATTAAAATGGAATAGTAACATTTAAAATTAGATAATGTTTTTATTAACTCAAAATGATACATGCTAAAATGGATCATTATTCTACAGAACCCAATTATATTAGCACTAAAGAGTTAGCTAGGTTGGCTGAGGTAAACTGCAGAGGATAAGTAAAAATAACTCCCATTTTCTTGACATAGTCCCATTTTTTTTTTCCAGAGGTGTAATTTTAACCATTATTTAATTAGAATTACAAATTCCACATTGGAAAGAAAAAAAAAAAAAAACCTCACTGGAAAGAGTAAAAAGTAATTACTACATTTCTTACCTCTTTGTGAACAGAAATGGAAATTCATGTATGGCAAGAGTGTGTCAAGTCCCTTAAAGACAGCACATAGAACAGATGTATTGGGATAGCTTGTTGATGGTACCATGGTAGAGCTTGTCTGTTACACAAGGCAGCCATCCTAATCCAATAAAAGAAAGTGACAGAAAAGACATGCCTGAAGTCTTATTAAGAATAGGTGATTTTTTTTTTTTTTTTTTTTTTTTTTTTGTCCCCAGGCAGGTAACATAATGCCATTTTTGTTTGTTTACATTTGCACTCCTAAGGAGGGCTGCTCCTGTTGAGAAACTGGCTTGAGAAACACTGCAAGGAAGCATCCTCCAAGGAAATAGCATTCTGCTATTTACCCCATGAAGCCCTGAGTAATTGTTTTGGCTTTCTTGGTGTGATAAACACCTAGAGGCAAAGAGATTAGTGTCATCACTCTCCATCTCTTTTTCTCCCTTCAGAAAGGTGTTGGGGGTTGGGGAGAGGCTGCTTCCAATCCAGTGTGACAAGGTTTGTGAAAACCACTTCTGTCCACTGATATGCAATTATGAAGGCCCTGCTAAATATTTATATTAAATTAATAGTGTAACAAATGAGCAGTTTTAAAACCACTTAAACTTGTGTTTACATCCTGTGTAATTACAATTCATAATTGGGAAAGCAGTCAAATCTAAACACATTCTGATCAATGGTTCTCAGGCTGCCCTGCCTGAGACCCAGCACAACACAACAGTAAGTGGTTTTAGAACACAGAATTCAAATGTATTCAAGAGGTGTTTTAAATTGTGACTTAGATTGTATGTAAATATGGTGATGTTTTTTCTGGGTGTGGAAAACAGTACACTTCTGGAAACAAATATACATTGTTGTCATGGGAGGAAAAATAGAGGCACATAGATGCATGAAAAACTATTGTCCAGCAATCACTTCCATTTCAAATTACATCATCCAACTCCCTTTCATGTGTATTTACATTTATTTCATAACTCTAGACACTAGGTATAAATTAAAAATGAAAAGTGGCCCAGATAAGAACTATAATATAAGGCCAAATAACAAAACTATCTAAATAGCTTGATAGCTTTGCTATAGCTTTCATAGGAACATGTTGGGGCCATGGAGATTCCAATTCTCTGGTTCCCTTTAACAACCTCGTTCCTGGGTTTGAATGGTATGTATTCCACCACAGGTTCTCAAATAAAGCTCTGAGAAGTTGCTCTATCTCATTAGCATTTTGGTTATAAAATCTACATGCTATCTGTCTGTGATAAAATACTCTGATGAAAGCAAGTTAAAAGAGAAAGGTTATTTTGGATCACAGTTCAGTGATTGGGTCTGTCGCAGCAGGGAGTCCTGGCCTGAGAAACAGTGAATACCCATGTTCAGACAAATTTCTCCTTTTATGAAGTCCAGGATCTAGGTCCAGTGAATGAGGACACACTCTCTCAAGGTAGGTCTTCACATCTCAGTTGTACTACTTAAGAAAATCCCTTACAAGCATGCCCGAAGCTAATTTAATCTAAGTAATCCATCGCAAGTGTTTCTAGAGCTGCATCTCCTAGGTGACTCTAGAGTCTGTAAGGGTGACAAAAAAACCCTCATATCTCTTGCTATAATGAAATTATAGCAATCAGATTCTTGAGCCAATCCTAATAGAAGTATATGTTCATGTTAAATTCTCACATTAATGTATATGGCATATATACATTTACAAGCCTGTGTGTTAAGGGTTACCTCTAATTAAAGACATACATTACTCAGTTTATATAAGACTCACTCTTAATGAATGCTAATATGCTATGTAGATTTAACAACCTCTCTCTAGGATATATTCTGTCACTAGAAATGTGGCCATGCTAAAAAAAGTTCTATAATAATCTATATTCAAATTCAGTTTTTGGGCCTCTGAGAATCATAACCTTCTCTGGTTTCTCCATTGCAGACATTTTACTAGAAACATCTTCAACAATCTCTTTCCCACCTAAATGCAAAATGTATGAAAAATATAACTAAATATGTGAGCAGCTGAAACATATTTGCATCGAATGGTGCAATGCCATTTTCTTTTTGACCCTTGTGTTGCATTTGTTTTGTAATTCTAGTACACAAGCACAAGATTGGGAGCTAAGGTCTTCCTATTTGTCTTCATGTTCTCCTGAGTTTGGGCAGTACTCTGAGTATACAAGGCTCTTAATTCACACTAGATTCTCTCTAGACCTCTATCAGTGATAGCTACCTAGCTACAGCTATTGAGCACCTGAATGAGGTTAGTCCAAGCTGGCTAGTCTGGTGAGTAAGTACATCAGATTTCAGAGTCTTGGTACAAAATATACAAAGAATTGTGTGAATCATCTTAAAACTAATGTTTACATTGATCTCACATTAGAGTAATAATATTTTGGATACACTGGATTAAATAAAATATATTATCATAATCGATTTTAATTGTTCCTATCTCCTCTAATGCAGATTCTAGGGGTTTTAAATTACACAAGTGGCTAACATTATGTTTCTATTTCTAACAGCATTGCTCTGAACATCACATTTTGCCACCTGTAAAATGAGATTAATAGTATTGATTCTCCAGAATATGATGAGGTAACAAACTTGAAATACTTGGTGAATTGTAAAGTGCAGGAATACTTGACATAATACATACCTCAAGACATAAGTTAACATTAATTGTGTCTTTGCTTTTTCTCTTATTATTTTTGGTATCATCACCATTAGAATTTCTTTGTTGAATCAGTCCCTGATACTGATGAGTTTCATGTACAAGCTACCTGTCATATTCAAAACTTTAAAAACATTGCTCACATACATACCCCTGTGGGCACCTTTAGACACTATAGTGAGAACTCAGGTCTAGAACTTGCTAGACTATGAAGACGTAGAATAAAACCCTGAAATAAAAGTTAATTTAAAAACCTCACTGCAATTTAATGCAAAGACCCTAGAGCTCAGTTGCCTGGACTAAAAATGGGTATCATGATTCTTATCCCATAGGAAAACTGTCATTAAATGGTATAATTTACATGAAACTTTCTAAGTTTCACATTCAGAAAATGCCAGTTGCAATGAGACAATGTCCAGTCAGTCCTAAAATACGGCTGCACAAGTCATTTCACTTGAGTCTCCCACTCAGGCCATTCTAGCTCCCTACTAGGAATTCTGATCTCTAAATTTTCGACTATTTTCAGTGACAAAACAGTGAAATAGGATGATATACTTGGCCAAAGCCTTAGAGAGTTCCTGGAGTGAGAAGTTTAATGTTTAGGAACAGGTAAATAGTCAAGTCTTTTGTTTACTTTTTTGATTCAATAAAGCAATCAGAAAAATTGAACAGGTTTCATGTATCATTCCTCAACTTGAATATTTGAATTTCCTAAATTTAATTATTTGACTGAAACAAACTACATCAGAGAGGGGAGTAGGAAGGAAAAAGAAATCAAATTCTCATTTTTCTTGTCAGCCCATGGTTGTAGCTTCGACATGGCTTCTCTCAGGCCCTGTGAGATCCTACTTAATTAAAGCCTGGTTCATTCTAATTCCAGCTTGCCCACTGACTCACTTTGTGGCCTCACCCTGTGAAATTCCTCTACCCACTAGAAAGGCTCAGGGGGCTGTTAATGCAGGGAATCGATGATCAAAAATTAATTTTCAAGCCTGTGGTAAGAACACATTAACGTGAACTGAACATCCTGCCTTTTGGAGATGCTGATGTGCAGAGCTGTGGTCTGCTAGAGGATCTCAGGGCAGAATTCAGCAGCTAGAACCTATCTTGAAAATAATGATGCATGCCACTAATAACCCAGTGCTAAGTTACAAGCCCAAATTGGAGATTTTGCAGAGAAATACACAGCCTCTGTAATTTCCAGTTTGGTGTAGTAATATGGAAATGGCTTTGGTACTGGCAATGGATCACCCCGAATGAGCTGGAATTGATAGCTAGCTGCCTGTAATAGTAGGGGCAGTAAAGAGTGATCATGTCTCTGTCCTTGCTGCCTTATCTAGGGCTCTCCAGACGTGAGTATTTTAGGAAGTGAGCCTTTAAGCATGTTGTGAAAACGTATTACAATATCCTGTGGCACAGAGGACAGCAGTTATAAAATCCCTCAACAAGAACTCAGAATTGGAGCCCCCTTTCTGGAGAGGGGAGGGGTGGGGGAGAGGCTGTCGTTCCTGTAAATAGTAAAGGAAAATGGTAAGCTTAAGAAGACTAATGTGGGACTAGGACAATAACTCAGTCAGGAAAACTCCAACCCTTAAAAGCTCCAAGGCCCAAGTCAGATCTCCCTCAGAATCATGGTGATGTGAGCTTGTAATCTCACATATGAGGACACAAAAACTGGCAGACCCCTGATGCTTGGTTGGTCAGACAGCCTTTATTACTTAGTGATCTCCAGACAGTAAAAGACTGTATCCCAAAAAAACTAGATAGATAGCACATGAGGAATGATGGTTAAGGTTGTCTTCTGTAGTCCACAAGCCCATGGACTCAGGCACACACAAACACACACACACACACAGAGAGAGAGACAGAGAGACAGAGAGACATATATGTCCTCTGGACAAGGCAATACCTCTCTTTCTTTGGGGAACAAATATATTATACATGGGGAGACTACCTACTTTCCTGATTGCAATGCACTAATGTTGGATGTCTAAGATCAGAGACACAGGAATCAAAAAGCCTATATAGTTTTCATAATATAGACAGCATCTTGAACATTGCCCAACAATCATTTCACTCAGAAGTCATCAGAGCATGGAAAAGTCATCAGGAATTATGGGGAGAGCAGCTGCTTTAAATTAGCATACACTGAACTATAAGTTTGATGAAGGTCATTGCAAGGAATGAAAGACTCCCTCATCTCCTGGCACTGTGCATTTCTTTAACCAAAGTCCTTTCCAACTATCTGAGAACTTGTGTATTCAATATGATCTTGAATCTTGTGCTAAGACACAGAAGAAAATGAAAGGCCTTTTCTGGAGTTCATATTCCAAGTACATCTGTGGATGGGTGGCAAACGTGGACACAGCACTAACACAATATGTGGGAAGTGACACATAATCTGGAGATAGGAGTGATGATGCCACCTGAGACAGGAGTTGAGATTATTTCATGACTAAAAGGCATTTCAGATGGAACACAAATTAAATGAAGATAATGGTATTTCCAGTACCTGAGGGCAACCCTCACATTTGGAAGGTACAGCAAAGACAGGATTCAGAATGCAGGAATGTATGTTAGGAAGAGCAGGAAGGAAGAGTAGCCAAAGGGGCTGAACCTAGGAAAGACTGGCAAAATAAGGGAGGCACAGTAGGAGTCCACATCATCCTTTATAGTGGTATGGAAATTTATGCAAATATTGAAGTGGAGGTTTCTGGGAAAAATGAGTCTGTCTTCTGTACTTTTATTTCTGTTACACTGAAAGTAGTAAAAAAAAAAAAGTGTTTAATAAATTCTTCTAAAATGGACGAAGTCACAAATCCATGGATAAGCTAACTGCACAACAGTATGTCCAGATATTCTGAACCATCTCAATTATAAAGAATAGATATCTATCAGCCTTTACCAAGTTTTGTTTGAGAAAACATGGCCAACAAATACTATAGGCTAATCTCCATTCCAAAATTAAAGGAAGCTGCAAATCAAGGAAATGCCTGAGCAAATGTGTACACATTCATGAAACAGAACCCCAAGCCTTCACCAGGGATGCGAGAGTCACTGGCAGTATCTATGGACCTCCTCTTGTCACATTTGACCTTTCCCTCGAACATATTCTCCTTTGTGTGAAGGTCTCTATGACACTCACCTACAGGCCAATAAAAGTAACAAGTATATTTAACACACCAAAATCATGTCCCAGCTCCCTCAACCTTCCTCTGCTCCCATCTCAGGCCATGGTTTCATTTCCTTGTTTGCAACACCCCAGGCTTTGAAATCTGCTGTCATGTATCCAGTCTTAGAAATTACATCTCCCAAAGTCTCTCCTGTAGCAGCTGCCCTACCGGCTTCCCTTCTTCCAGCCTCTTCCCCACTCACTCACTCTTCCTTTTAAGTGTGAAAGCCTTATGTTCTTCTCTTCTCCAGAGTGCCAGTGGCTCCTCCTCACAGGCAGAGTCCAAAGGGCCCTTACATAGCCCTCCGCTATATCCCTCCCTGTCTTCCTACTGAGCCTACTCACTGGCTCCAGACACACTCCCTGCCTTTTCTTCCAAAGTTCTCTGCATTCAGGCTCTGCATTTTCTTCCTGGAATCTTCGTCTCCAGACAATTTCTTTAATTCATTTAGGAATTAGTTCAAATGTCACTTCATCAGACAGTGCTGTTCCCTCACCAGTCACCTTCTACTTCTTTGTCTTGCTCTGTTTTTCTGCAACCTCTCCCCACTGACATTATAGTGTTTGTTTGTTTATTGTCTGTCTTTTCCAGGGCTCTGAACACCTGGGATGGCATCTGACATTATAGAAGACACAAAATAAATATTTGTGGAATTAGTGAATGAACTGAGTCCTCCGGAGACATTGAGACCTTTGTGGCCTGTGTTCCAGTGGCAATGGCCAATCTCAAGGTAGAAAATAACAGCAGCATGCCATCTTTGTACCAAACTATGGAAACTTTCATTTTCATTGTTTTATAGTGGAGAGGTTTTAGTGCCCTTAGCTAAAGGACCTAATGAAATCTGGGACAAACAGGCACATGTCAAGTCTTTGATGAACCTGCTTTCAGTAGAAAAGTTTAAGTAGAGAAAAAGATTGTGAGACTCATGGTGTACAAAGTTAGCCAGCCATGTAGTAGTTCCATTCAATTGTGAAAGCATTTCCAGCCAATGTATGCCCTGTTCTTTCCTCTTCCCTCTGTGGCTTCTCTGCAGGTTTGGATGAAAAAGGAAGAATGCCTCACCATTAGCCAGCTATACAAGAAGAGCCTCCACCCCAGGCTCCTCCAGCAGGATGGTCTAAAGTGATATGGTTTCTCTCTGGCCTGGCATCTCTCCCTGATCACAGGGAGAGAGAGATGCTATCCTGTATTTACAGAGGAAGTAGTGCTCTTGCTTGTGTTTTTGACAAAAGCCTTTAACTGACAATTGACATTTGTTGTCTACTAACATTAACACTCAGGTGGCATGATAGTCTGACAGGTCCCAAGAGCTTCCTGCACACCTGGTCAGTGCTCCAATGGCACTGCTTGGATAAGTACTAAAGAGAGACTAGAGGAGACAGCGACCCAGCTCTGTGTCTGAAAAACCTCTTTTAGCCAAGGCTCTCACAGCCCCACACAAGCATTAGGAGGAATTATTATCCTCACTTTACATAAAGAGGAGAAACATTTGATTTCTTTAGTAATGGCCTCTTACAACAGTTTCTAAATGTAATTACACTGGTTAGAAATACCAACTTCTGCAATAAAATTACCAGCACATTACATGAGAGGAATAAAAGGTAACAATATATCATAGAGCATATCAAGCACAAGAAGTCTCCTTCACATTCTGGTTTCTACTCTCAGAGGGGCCAATCATGAACACCATCACCGTGAGGAAGTACAGGACAATGGTGGAATGTTCCAGCCTTATCCGACTAATACAGGACAGGTTATGCGGCTGACACAGTGCTGGAAGCATTTGCATACCTCATCTCCTTCTGTCCCCAGCCTACCTCACTTAGCAAGGAACTGTGGCTTATGGGAGCAAGAAGCTAGGTGTTAAATTTCAGGACTGGTGTTATTTCTATGGCCTGCAGCACAATGGCAAGACCAGGAGAGAACTCACCCAGATATACACAGGGTATATATTTCTGAGCCACGGTAGTAATGTGCTCAGAGAAAAAGCATGCTAGGGAAGGACAAAGTAGCCTACCCCTTGCCTATAGGCCTCCACTACCCATCAAGATCCCAAACCTTTTACATTGTGTAAAGAAGTAGTTGGGAATGTATGTTATAAGGTCCAACTGGCTTTGTAGCACAGTTTCCCTACTTGATAATAATTTATGTGATCTTGGTATTAACTTATCTTTAGTGTGCTTCAGTTTCTTTAGAATGAAATTAATTCAGCAATATCTAACTCACACTGCTAAACAGAATTGAACATGTCACTGAAGAAGCACTTAATAAATATTGGACATTGTAATTATTGTTGCTAACTTCCTTTGGTGGCTTCACATACTCTTATTGCTACCTTTTAATCTTTGTTTCATGTGTATGGGTATTTTGTCTACATATATGTCTTTATATTCCATGCATCCCTGGAGACTAAAGAAGCCCAAAGAAAGCTTTGAACACTCTGAAATGAGGGTGGCAAACAGTTACAAGCCAGAATATAGGTTATGGAAACTCTACAAAAAGGAATAAATACTCTTGACATCTGGCTATCTTTTCAGTCCCTACATCTACTGTTTTAACCTTTAATTCGACGGCAAACTCTGCCATCAGTCTTCTCCTGAGAGGTGCCAGGAATGGTAGATTTGAATAGGAGCCAGAGACCATGGCTTTTCGGGAATCTGGTCAAGCAGACTAAATTCTGATACAGTCTGAAGCACAAATAGGCAAATAGTAGGTACACAGCTTTTATCTTGCTGAGTTTCAAATCATCAAAGTTTTCCTGAAATTTTTCCTTTTGAATTTAAATATAAGACAATACCAAATACAATTCAAAAAGCAAGAAATTCAGGAGCTAAGTAAATGTGAAATCATAGGGAATCATGAAAGGAGAAGGCAGGCAGAAGGATTGACAGAAAGGAATTGGTTTATTCGTGAGCATAGGGATTCCAAGACTAGTAAGGCCTTTAGTTACCCCCCTCAGTTAGCTGCCCACGCACTTTCAGTCAACACATTCCAATGGCTTTGTTACCACTGGTTATTTTTTTCTAGAACTCCTTTATTCTTACTGTTCCCATTTCACTCATTTCAGGCCTTTTTTTCATACCACCTGAACTGCTGCAAATTCCTGCCTCTACATTTTCCTAAGCAGTTCATCCTGCTGCCTGCTGCCAGGGGAGCTACATGATTTACACTCTGAGGATGCCAATTCTGCCCTTTTAGAAAGACCTTTGGAGATATTCATTTTAATATTTAATGAAATCCATATGCCTTACCATTTTCTGATATCCACTAGCAAGTCTGAGTATTGGCTAAATAAACTTATATTTAGCAGCCTCTCTGTTTCGGTACTGAGCAGGTACTGGATATTAAGTTTTGGTCACATGATAGTGGAGACAAAAAGAAATGTGTGTCAGGAACAGGTGAAGAAAAAACCCATTCAGATACATCACGAAGGAATGCTTGCTTACAGAGGACTTCTCATTTAAAATGACATGGTTGTTGGATAATTTCTTTAATAAATAAATTCGAGAAAGGCTATCATAAATGCCCTTCCCGGATAGTGAGGTAAACAACTAACTTATCCAACATCATGGAGCCTTCATCTAGTACCTGTTGGAAATAAAAGCAAACACCCATAAATAAACACTGAGTCGAACTAGAATCTAGATGCAGAGGGAAAGGACAAAACCAGGTTGCAGAAACACATAGAGACAGCTGACCTGAACAAGGAGGAGCCAATGGGCCCCCAGACTGATAGCTGGGAATCCAGCATGGGACTGACTCAGGCTCCCCTGAATATGGGTCTCAGCTAGAAGGACTGAGCAGTCTAAGGGACCTCAGACAGTGGAACCAGGATGTATTCCTGGTGCACAAAAGGACCTTGCGGACACATCCCCCATGGAGGGATACTGCCTTAACCTAGAGACAGGAAAGAAGTCCTAGTCCCTACTTCAAATGACTTGACAGATTTACATGACCCCACCTGGATGGCATCGTCCTACATGTGGAATTGGGGTAGGGAGATGGGAGGGGAGGGTGGTCAGGGTGCATGTGGGGGGACAGAGAGGTTAAGAGGGAGGGAGGAGGGAGAGGGAACTGAGATCAACATGTAAAATAAAAAATAAATAATTTAAATAACAAACAAAAAATAAAATAAATTAGTTACATGAATACTTGTGAATGCTTCCAAATAACAGAACAAGAGATTGTTCTTATTCCATGTTCCTTCATTTCCATGCACCTATGAAACCATTAATCTAATTGCTCTGGGATAGTTCCCACCTGAAAGTAATAGAGAATAAATTAGTTGGGTGTAAGTAGGTAAATAGATTGGAAATGTGGAGAAAGGCTACAACTCAAATGCTGTCGGGAACCACACAGTTGCAAGACCACAAGAATGATGGTCTTGTAACTTTCAAGACCGCAAGAGCACTCACATTCCATTTTCTTTCAAAACTCTGTGGAAAACCAAATAGCTCAGCAGCATGGGATTGGCACAAGGGAATCTGTTTGCTAACCCACCCATTGTATCTATGACCCTGGACTGGTGTTGTACCACCTCCAAGTTCTTTAGGCAAGTACTAATTCTTTGAGTCTTGGTCTTTTGCCATGAAAGCTGATATGCCATCCATATGCCACCTTCTAGGGTCCACAAAAGTAGACCTTACAGGAATGTGTGTGTGTGCACTCGTGTGTGCACGCATGCATTGTGTGTACATGAATGTGTGTAACTGATACTTGAACTCAGGACCTTGTCCATGCTAAGCAAGCAGTCTACTACCTCCACCACTTAGCTAAGCCTCAGCCCCACAGAAGTTCTGTGAAACCAGGGAAAACACCATCTTTAAAATGACCACAGGAGAGTTTTCGATACTGCTTTCATTTCCCAGTTACAGACAAAGTTCAATTTTCTAAATGGCACTGAGCCATAAGCAATGACATCTGTGCTCTTTGGTTTCTAACCCTTCCCCTCTTTAATGAAGATTTCTTTCACCTTGACCCAGCTGTCTGTGAGTTACACAGTATCCTACATTACACATGTCTGGGTGGTTTCAGTCCTGGCCCACCCCTTTCATCAAGAAATTGTCCTCTGAAGACAAGAATGGACTTAAACACATAGGCATTTGTAATCTCATCCACATGGGCAAAAAGCCTTAAGGGAAAAAATGTGTGCTTTGAGACATGGCCATAAGCTATTTGGTAGGACCTTATAATCTCAAGGCCAAGAATTACAGAGGAAAAAGAAAATAATACAGAAAGGAAAATTCAACCTATGTAACAGAATTATATCTGTAAAACAAAACAACAACAAAAAAAATGTTTTCTGAACATAATAGCTAAGCCATGTGACTTCTGCTGCCTTGTGAAGAACAGAAATTCTCTAAATGAAATAAACCCGAGAGGAGCTTCCTGACTTAGACCTGGGCCTCGGAGCAGAGGGTGAGTCTGAGAAATCAAGTGAAATTGAGGGTCCTCTGAGAGAGCTGTTAAGATGGAATGAGGAGGTGTTCACAAGTCATCTCAAGTCTTCCCTTGCTGACAGGCTGTGGCTACTCAATTGAACACTCTACTTCTGCTTTATGTTTCTGCCTCTGCACACAATCCTTGAAAATGTGATGATGTGATAATGTGACTACAGCTTGCTTCTATCTTTGAACCTATGCCTAGAAGTGCATATCTTCCAGCTAAGCACTGTGTCATGAGGTTCACTGTTGCATGATGCTCAGATACATTGATTTTGAAACAGAACATTAGAACGAAATGGCATCTGGTCCTCATATGTTCCCAGGAGAACAGGAGCCCCTCCTCCCTGGCTCCCTTTGCGTCTCTCAGAACTAGAATATAAACCACCCATGGCATCCAGAGTACCCAGAGGTCAGACACCACCAAGGAGATCAAGAAAGCAATCTTTTCCACCTTTGTTTATCCTCAATCCCTGTATCTATTTATGTGTCTGACTTATGAAAACACCAACATTGATGCTCACACCAAAGACCAAATTATAAGAAAGATCATAGTCACAAGAGAAAAAAAAATGACTTTGCAGTGACTTCTACAGCCTAAGTCATAGGGGAGAGTTTTAAATGTAAACAGTCATCCTTCTGGCATGATGAAATAAGACTAGAGTTAACTGGACTCCAGCAATAAATGACAGTTACTCAAAAGGAGATGCTTCCCTTATTGACTTGAAGGGACTGTATTCACAGACATGGGCAAAAATATGTTAAGATCTTTTGGCTGGAGCAGCAGCTCTCATCCTCTTGGCCTGGAGCATCAAAAGAACCAGCCATCACAATAAAACAAAAGAGCCTGGCAACAGAAGGAGGCAATTGAGCATGCATAAGGGACAGCCCCTGCCAGCCTTTATGCTTGCAGGAAGAGATCATAGGGAATAACCCACCATTCTCCTCTGCTATTCCAGCTCTGATCTATGCCACTGTGTCAACCCCAAAAAGGGTCCAGAAGACAAAGGAGCCCATGCTTATGATCCATGAAGGATCTACAAGAAGTAAACCAAGGCAGGGGCAGGTGGACACAAGTTTGGGGTAGATCACAGTGACAAATGGAGAATGTGTGGCATCACATTAGATAACTTGCGGCTCCCAGATACTGGTTGAATGACTCATTCAGAGAGCTCTCACCATAGTCAATCCAAATGGCTTGATTGGGATTATATATGAGAGATTGTCAGGTGTTATTCTATCTTGACTGGCAGCACTCTCATATGTTAGAAAGCTTCTGGTTCCACAAATGAGGGGGGGGGGAAATAGTGCATTGCTACATCGTCCTCAAAGCAAGCAGTGATGGTTATGGCCTCAAGCACCCTCAAAGTCATCTGGAGTGATGGTCCTTGTCTTAATTTTCTAGTGCTATGACAAAACATCATGACCAAGGCAACTTAAAAAAGAAATTACTTAATTGGCTTATGATTTCAGAAGCTTAGAGTCCATAATGGCTGAGTGAAAGGAACAACTAACCCATAACCACAATGCAAAAAGAGACTCACCTGAGTCTTAAAACTGGGAGTCACATGAGTGTTAAAACCTCAAAGCCCATGCCTGAGAACACACCTCCCCCAACAGGACCACATCTTCTATCTTTCCCAAATAATTCTACCAACTAGGGACCAAATATCCAAATATGTGAACCTATGAGGGCATTTTCATTCAAAAAACCATAGTTCTATTGCAATGACCCTGTGGTTTAAAGCCATTAATATCTAGTATGAAAACAAGGAGGACCACCAAGTTCCTGTTCCTCAGCAAGGCAACTCTCTCAGTAAGAACTGATGTATTAGAATTACAGGGAAATCCAAAAAATATGGCTCATGAAACATCTTTTGTTAAGAGTCACATAGTCAATATTTTAGGCTTCATGAGCTCTGGTGTCCTCTGTTGTAGCTACTGGATTCTATCCCTGCAGCACAAAAATAGCCAGAGGTCAAGGAAACAAATGGGTGTGGCTGTTTCCAATAAAATTTTACAAACACAAATGACAGACTGGATTCAGCCTGAGGAGCCCTGACTTAGTATTGGATCTAGAGTAGTCAAAAGTCTGTATCCAGAAGATGATGGATGGGAGAGTCCCTGTTTCATGTCCTACATTTACATCCCATTCCCGTTTTCTACTAGATTGTAATCTTCATGGAAACAGGAACATGTCTATTTATCTGGCCACCATTGAGACTTACAATTATTTGAATTAATAAAAGAATCCATTGATCAAAATTTAAATTGCACTGAGTTAATTATATAATTTATAATTCCATTGTTTATGGTAATTTAGGTTGAGTTCTATTTTTTGTACCTGTTCTTACATTTTAAATATACGATGATCAAAAAATATACCAAAAAATCCAAAATTTATATGAGTGATAAATTTCTTACAAAACCAAAGTGTAGGTTCATGCACTGACTACACTGCTTTTCTTTAAGAAAGGCAGAATAGGTAAACTTAATCAACTGTTGACAGTAGAAAGTAAGCAGGCTCCTAATTAATGTGTTTGCTAATGAGACTCCCCCAATGGGTGTTTAACCACAACACATGAATTAGGTGTTTTTTCCTAACACATGCTCAAGCTATCAAATTGAATAGTGGGAGCTTTGTTTATCATTAATGGCCTTCAAAATCCCTAAAATAAAAATCTTTGTAACTCTAACTATTATGATCTGTACACATTCCCTGTCTTTCATGCCTGGTATCCCCAGAGCCTATGTGACACATCTGCTATCCTTAGTGCTTCCTAAAACAGAACTTTGGAACCACATGTGAGCTGCTATTCTTAGCATCCAACCACTAAATCATACCCAAAGATACAGAAACATATAAACCCATTGGCAGTGAGAAGAAGAGAGAGAGCTAGAAAAGAAAATGCCAAGTAGTTTAGGTGTAAAAGGTTGACCATCCCTTGGTACTAGAATGTGTCTCTATGTTCCCCTTAAGTAAACTGTTGGAATCATTTGATCATAAAATCTTGAAGTAGAGGAGTTTGTGACTTTTCCATGGCGGGGTAGGGTATGGGAGGGGGACAAAAAACAAACAAAACAAAACAAAAAACTAAAACAGCAACAAGAAATCTTTCTTGGTAGAGTTTAAAGGACATAAAGATCTAAGAAATGTGTTTTAGCTTGGGATATTTTCAATCACCCATCCACTCCCCAAGGAGGGATCACCAAAGTCTGTCACATCATTTGGGGCAGGGCCTAGTCTGTCCCCCATGTATCTAGGCTGAGAGAGTATCCCTCCAAGGGGAATGGGCTACCAAAGTCCATTTGTGCACCAGGAATAAACACTGGTTCCACTTCCAGAGGCCCCACAGACTACACAGGCCTTCTTACTGACACATACATTCAGGGGGCTGGTTCCTTGGCTGTCCATGAGCTCCCACTTGTCCAGGTCAACTGTTTCTGTGGGTTCCCCATTAGACCATAGCAACTCTTATAAGTGGTGGCTTACAGTTTCAGAGCTTCAGTCTGTTATCACATAGGGAAGCATGGGAGCATGCAGGCAGACATGGTTCTGGAGTAGCAGAGAGTCCTACATCTTGCAGGCAATAGGAATTTGACAGTCACACTGAGGGAAGCTTGAGAAAAAGAAATCTGAAAGCCGGCCCCCATAGTGACACACTTTGTCCAATAAGGCCACACTTCCTAATAGTGTCACTCCCTTTGGGGGCTATTTTTTTCTCAAACCACCAATGCTGGTTAAGTTACTAAGAAAAACAGACAAAGGAAAAGATCCACACTGCTGCTTGGTGCATGGTGGACTCAAAGCACTATGGTTTGTTTAGTATCAAAGGAAGTTCTTGCATGTCATTCTGTGAGTGGTAAATAAGCCAGATAAAGAGAAACATTGAATTCCTTAGGTACATATATGTCTAAAATTATATGACATAGCATGATCCAATCCCTATTTTTATATCCCCCAGATATCCTAATAAAACTGATTATTGAGTTCTGCCAACCCTGAACACGCATCCGGCCTTCCCCTACCATGTGCTATAGTTTTGGGACAGGGTGGGAAAGATCTCTCTGATATGCATTGTCCTCTCAACGGACCTGAACCTAACTCGATCTCAAAACCCCATGATGCCGCTCACCTGCATCATGGCAGTCACAGGTTGCAACAAGGACAATGTCTGAGCAGGCTGTAAAAAATGTGGCTACCCTGGTCATCTGACTTTTGAGTGCCGCAATTTTCTCCGTGTAGAACACCCGCCCCAAAGGGGCATCGTGTTGGATGTCAGCAGCACAAGCAGTGAGGACCGCGATGGAGAAAATGAAGTACTGAACAAATTGCAGGCTCAGCAGGAGGAAAGAATAAATGAAGAGGAGGAGAAGAAAGGGGAAAAAAGCAAGGGGAAAAATAAATTGAAGAAAAAGGAAAAGATCTTTCTCCAGCTAGACCAAAGAGGACTCTCTAAAAGAAAAGAAACAGAAGAATCAGAAAATAAGAAAAGAACCAATTACAAAGAAAAACATCACAAAAAGGAAAAATGAAGAGAAAAAAGGAAAAACGTTCTTCCCCTAATGCTTCTGAATTCACAAAAAGTAACTGAACATTTGGCCTAACTCAGGAAACTGAAGAATTTGATTTTTTTAATTATTGTACCTTCCTTGGAATTGCTATCTAATTAGGCTTCACAGCAAATCCCAGCCTCCTCCATAAAGACATTTCTCACATGTTAGGACCCTTGCCTCTGCTCACCTATATAAAACCCATCTTGTTACTGGACAGCCAAGCCTCAAGTAAAGATATATTTGTATTTGTGTTTCTGTGTGTTAGGCTAGTATTGTCACTTCATGAGTTAATTATCACATGGCTTCACTGCAGTCAAACCAAGTAATCTACAGAGCAGCTACTGAGTGGTGTCTGCCTTCCTGTGATGTAGCTAGGTTGGTGGCAGTGATTTGCTCTTGATACTAACGAGTTTAACAGCTTTATCTACTGTGTAATGTATAAAGACAGTGAAGTTCTTCACTGATGGTTTTAAGTCTGTGGACTTTTTAAATGACATCACTGAAGATAAAACTGCTTACTGATCTTAAGTTTTTAAATGGATGGGTTCTATAGGAAGTTGTGAAAGTATAACAAGTGTCATTGTTTTATGAAATGCACATTTTTAGCACTTGCCTCACATTTTTATGAAAATTAAAATATCCCCCTTTTAAAGATACCCACTAAGCTTACTAGAGAGTCTGGCAGGGAGATTCTGTGCTGGTCGATCCTGGGTTGATGAACACATGTGTCACATTGGCATGTCATACAGTGATACCTCAAACACAGAACTTTTGTGTGGAAACAGCAAAATCATCATTATATGATTATATATATATATATATATATATATATATATATATATATATATATATGATTATTACCTTCTGAAAGTGTGGCACAAATACGGATAATGACAAATGCTTCCTAGAATTTTGGCATAAATAATTAATGTAATTAAAATTAGTAACTGAACTTTATATAACATATAGTGAGGGAGAAAAAACTTAATTTGTTCCATGACCCTTTTGAATTTCTGAATCACTTTGAAAGATAATTACTTTTAGAGAAACTACAGTCAAGTAACAAAAGAAGATATTCTCAGTTGTGACTCTTGAGAAACTAGTGGGCAGCTTTATTGACACCATCTGCCTGTGAAGTAAGTACTCTGAAGTGAGAAAACAGGCATATTTTCAATTCCAATTGACACAATTCAGGATACACACATAATTTACATCTACCCCCTAACATCGTGTGAAGACACATCACAGGAGTGGAAAAAGTGTCTGATACTTAAAGTAACCATAAAGCTAAACACAGGGGGAGGGGAAAGCATTCCAGGCTGCCACAGATCTTCTGAACATTGTGTGGGATGTTCTGATGACAGGGCTTTCACCATAGTTAAATGCTTGTCACTGAAAACAATAAAATAAAATATACACTTCTAGCCAAGTTTCTCTGAGGAGTGCTTCTTGTTTCAAATTTGTTAATTGTAGATAAGATGTGCATGTCACTCCTCATTCATGTACCACATTCCTGTGGGTTATCATTAAGAGAAAACACAGAAGGTATCAGTTACTATTTAAAAAATCTCCTTGGGGAAAATAAAGCAGTGTCCTAGAGTAATATTGTGCACAAAAAGTGACTCACAATTACAGAGTTTACAATCTGATCATGTGACTGCATGAGACCTATCAAGTAAGACTGTGTGGTGGTAATTCAAATACTGGCAGAATATCCTCGACAAAGGGTAGCAGGTTAGAACGCTGAAAATGGCTTCAAAACTCACTCAAAGGCAAAGAATGCACTAAATGGCTTCAAAACTCACTCAAAGGCAAAGAATGCACTAAAATTATTTTCAACATGGAGATTTGTCTTCAGTAGCCAAATTCACCAAGTTAGAAACATTAATAAGGAATGTATGTAGGAGACCTGAGTGTAGCATCACCTACCTCTTCACTGTAGACAAAAGAAGAGGATCTTTAAAATTCAGCTAGCAAGCCTGAAGATATTACCAGTCACATTTTCATTCGTTCAATAAATATTTAATGAACATATATAATGAACTTGTATCATGCTATGCAATTTTGTGTGTGTGTGTGTGTGTGTGTGTGTGTGTGTGTGCAACTAAGAGAATCTCTCCTGGTTTATAGATGTTGAAGTTGAAAGAATTTTCATAAAATGGGAAAAGAATGCATAATGGGTTCAAATAAGTGAGCACCCATATAGAGGAATGAAAAAAAAATTAAAATGTTAAAGCTAAAAATTGACACAAGCCCAGAAAAACCTGTAAAAACATCTTAATAGTTGAGCCAACTGCTCTCGGAGAACTGCTACAATGTCTTTTCTCTGATAATTTCAGTTGCATGTTTCTTGATCACCTCTTCCATGACCATGAGTTTTAATGGGGTTTTCTGAAAGCAGAAAGGTCATTCTCTGAAATTTCTCTCACTATCATTGAGAAAAATTTGTTTCTTATAATTGGTAGCTTGAAGGTGATTTCATTAGCTTCATAACTCATTATCAGGAATGTAATACTGAATTTGACAACTCATATCAACTTTGGGGAAGTATCTGCCAAGAGAAGAACCTTTCTCTTGATTTGGTTACAGTAACATAACCAAATCTTCTGTGACTTTTCTGCAGGTAAGAAGGCTAAGAGTCTGACTCCATAGACTGACTGCAAGGATCACAGCATTCAAGCTACTTTTCCCTCTGAAGAGCACGTACTTCCTCTACCCAGAACCATCACAGTGCATTCATTTCAAGGCACAGTCTCTGGCCCTTTGCTATTATTTCCTGTTATACCAGAAAAACAGGCAATAAGGATTGCTTCTGGAAGCTATGCTTGAGCTAAATCAGCCAGCAATAACTTAGCTACATACAGTTGTAAACATGAGCCACATATATTTATGTAATAAGTGTGTGAGTGAGTGTGTGTGTGTGTGTGTGTGTGTGTGTGTGTGTGTGTGTGTGTGTGCGCTCGCGCGCACACGTTCTGGTGTGTAAAATTCTAACTTCTTTACCTGAATCCACAAATCATTTCATCAGGATTCAACACAAGGACAACTGTTACAGAAGAGAATGAAGAACAGAAAGTTAAATTCATTTTAGCTAAAATATCTTATTTATTCAAATTTTAGCCAAAAAGAACTTATGTGGACTTTTGTTAAATACCCACCACTTACGGCCAAATAAAGATGGCATAAATCAGGATGAGGCTAACTGCTTTTTAGCAAATGCCCTCCAGGCAGTGGAATGTAAGAAGGAACATCCGGCAGTTTCTGCCATCAAATGGCTTTCAATCAAACCAGTAAACCGGAAACTACCACACAATGAATTGTTTGATGACACAGAGAATAAACATATGGGCTACCCACAGAAACACATAGAGGACAATGTCATTCAGTCTTGGCACATAGCGGGAATGGGTTTAATTAACAGTAAAACCCAGTTCCTATTCACTCAAGCCAGCAGTTTAGTACCAGATAAAAGATAAAAGATCTTTTATAAAGGCTATATGCTACTTTGAGAAACATCTTAGTTTGTGATCCATATGGTGGCTACCAACAAGGGAGAGATTGGAGCTAATTAGAAATGGAGTCTTGCTAGCCATTTAAAGTGATAAGCTAGAAAGAGTGTCTTTCCAATTTAATCATCTGTCAAGGGGTGAGGAGGCTTTCTTAGAATTGTGTGTTCCTAAAAGACCATACACTGGACTGGAACTTGTAACCTCTTATAACCTACCTTTAATCACTATTTATCTATCATTTACAATGAATTGGTTGTGGGCCAAGGAGCTTATGTGATATATTATATGTAATGCATTTGATTTCCCTCTTGTTGGGAGTTTTGGTGTCTTATGGAAATATGGAACCAGTGCCTAAGGAGTCTGAATGCTTTGCCTGGGAAACAGTTATGAAATGGAAAGGTAGAATTTGTATAAAAGATTTTCTGACTCCAACATCAGTTTTGGACTGACTGTGTGCTAAGGACAGTGATTGGTATAGGCAATATAGGGAAGAAGAAAATGAAAATCACTGCCTGTTGGAGAGAAAACTAACAAGAAGCAAGAGCAACACCCAAAATCATGGACAACAGGTACAGTGAGAGCTGTGCCCCCCCCCAGCTCTGGCCCCTGCACTCCTTCTACACTGTCAATCAAGCCTCCATGACTGATCCTTGTTTGGAACTCAGTGCTTTCACATTTGGTATTGTCCTGGTTTTGAACACTTTCCCTATTGCTACTTCTGTGGCTCCTTTCACAAGTCACTGAGGTGACTCCTGCTACTGTGCCATTTCCCTAAAGAGGCTAGAACATCTGCCTCCACTTGCCATTGCATTCTGCCTTTGTTTTCTTTTTCTTTTTTAATAACATTTAGCACTAATTATGAAGTCATGTCACTCTCTGTGTGTGTGTGTGTATGTGTACACGTGCGCATGTACACATGTGTACACACAAACATAAATTCACCCCTTATTGGTGCACCATTTAAAATGTAAATGCCTTCATTTTGCTTTCTGGTGTTCAATATATTGTAGGTGTGTAAATACCTGTAAATCACTAGATGTGACATCTGTGTGGCCTGATGTCAGGAAGGCTCAGCAAGACAAACTGCAAAGGTAACAGAAAAAGAAGACTTCAGGTCCCTATACACCTGTTACTCCATCACAGGCCTGGATCTATGAGCGGATGTGTTCAGGCTCTCAGAGAAATCTGCTTCTACAAGAAAGACAATATTCCTTTTTGTCACATAAACTCCTCTCTCTCTGTGAGGGGACCATTGTGACTCCAAAATTGAGATTCCAAGGAACAGATTTTGACCTTATATGGACGATCAGTTCTTTGCCATGACCACATACATCTCTCCCTCCTTGCCACCAAGTCTGAATCTTAAAATATATCTGGTGGGTTCCTCTGGGAAGACACTTGTGATATATAGGTCACAATACTACATACTCTGCTGCAACATGATATAGATAGGCTCTGTGTGAAAAGTGACACCAGCTAATTTCCTCTGCTTAGTAAAAATGAAACCAAGGATTTACATAACTTACAACTGAGCTCTAAAACCATTATTTCTTATGTGCTAGAAAGCATTCATATAAAGAAGATGTTTCCCAGTGAAATACTTAAATGACAGAATGTTATCAGAGGAGTAATGAGCTAGTGGTTTCCAGGGTGTGCTCTATCCTGCCCCAGCAATGATGATCACGAACTCTCTTCTGTTTCTTCAGATTGTCTGAGGACAGAGTAGGTTCAGAGAACAGTCTGTGCAGAGGCATGAAATGCCCTCTGTTCCCTAACTAAGGGCTAAGTCCCATTCCTAACTACCAAGAAATATTTGATATTTAAATAAGAAAAAGTGTCTATCTCAGAGAAATATTTCATAGACATTAGATGCTTCTGTTGCCTGCATTGCTGAGATTTCATTTCTCTATGTATAACCCAAACTTAGACACATAATAAAGTATGAAAATGCACTAATATACCAAAGGCCTGGATATCAAAGCAAAGGTTTATATTAACTTTCTTAGTTCTGTGACAACATATTTGACAAAGCAAATTAAGGAAAGATGGTTGTGTTTTCATTCTTTGTTAGAAGGGATCTAGTCCATCATAGCAGGGGAGACAAGGACCACGAACATGAGCTGCTGGTCACATCTTGTCCATAGTCAGGAAGAGGTTGTGCACAGAAATCCAGTGCTGCTGTTTTAGCCACTTTCTCCTCTTTGTGTAGCTCATGTAATGCTATCAATTGTATTCAGAGTGGCTCTTCCTGCCTGTGTTGAACTTCCCTGGAAGCACTCTGACAAACACACCTGTGTGTGAAGTTAACAAAGTCAGGCTAAATTTGAGGAACTATTTCCATCATCCTCGCAGCTGAAAAAGGAGCCCTGCATTCCTGCATTGACCAGGCACTGTGTTCATGTGCTCATGGGCAAGGCTGGGAAATAAGAGAAAAGGGGGAGAGCACTGTATCTTGTCATAAAGAGGGAAACAACACACATTCTTTAAGACTGGGGTCCGTGTGCTCTTACTTGGTCAGGTCAGCTGTTTCTGTGGGTTTCTCCAGCAAGGTCTTGATCCCTTTACTCATCCCTCCTCCCTCTCTACAACTGGAATCCAGTAGTATGACCCAAGTTATACAGCATCTAGATGATGGTAGTTGTGATTATTGAACCCTTTATTTTATATCAGTGGTAAAATTCTATTAAATGGGAGAGTGAAGACATAGATACAACCAAACAGTTAGGCAGGCCTTCTATCAGAAAGAAACTTAGGGAGAGGATTTGGGACTCTTGTGAGGTCTTCGTGCAATAGAGCTTGTCATTGACAAAAGCAGGGCCTAAACCTAAGCCCATCTAATGCATAAGTGTCCTAGGTATGTTTCTATTGGTGTGATAAACATCATAAACAAAAGCAGCTTGGAAAGGGAAGGGCTTATTTAGCTAGCTATCATCAGGGTTTCCCCCTGTCTTGGTTAGCTAGTTTTATTATACCACCCTTACCTACCTGCCCAGGAGCAGTAATGCACTCAGTGAGCTCTTCCCTTCCAAATCAATCACTAATAAATATTTTTAAATAAGATTTTCCTTCAGGCAATCTTAAAGAATCATTTTTTCAATTGAAGTTCCCCTTCCCTGATGATTCTAACTTTTATAAAGATGTCCAAAAGCCCCACCAAGACAAACAGCCAAAGTCTTAACTACGGTGATGGAATCACTGTGTCCATTATCAATATAGTCTACATGTTAAATAAATTTTTAATATTTTATTTATATTTTATTCTGAATTATTCTTGGTATAATTTCCCCCTTTTCATATATATGCAAAACTATTAAGAGGTTCATCTATACCCTATGATTCCCATTCTCCACATCTCGTTACCCTCTGGCTCCCAAAGTTTGTTTTTTTTTCAACAGTGTTCCATGGAAGTCTCTCCTCCAAGAGGTCTAGTGTTATACTGAGCTTCCGTTCTAAGGATTCATTCTTTTCAGGGTCTCCACAATGTGCTCTTTCCTTCCTGAACATCTATTCTCCTTCAGTTTCATGAGATGGTCCTTGACCATCCAATGGGTCTTTTCCGACCACTCTTCATTTTTGCCTCCAAAATACATCTCACTCAAGTGATCCTTGTACCTGAACTACAAGTGAATTCTTAATTTCTACCTGGTTCTCAGACCAAACACATTTTTCTCTCAGCTTTATGCTACTGCTTTTCATTTATATCAAAGACAAGAGAGTTCTATCTAGTACTCGATGCTGGAAATGCAGTATTCTTAGACATTTCCTTCATCTTCCCTAGCCTAGTCCTTTAAAGATTCTATGGGTGCATAATGACATTATTTCTCATATCTCTCTCTTATTCCACTGGCAGCACCCTAATCTTATCTCATTGCCTCTTGCCCATATTATTTATTTTCTTTTCTTTCTATTTTCCTATAAACTAATACTAGAGTAGTATTTTAAAATGTAAGATCAGATGATTATCTGTGTAAAGTCAATCCGTGAAATAGCCAAACACAAAGAGGCTGAAGCCTCTTATATTAAATTGCATACTTTTGGCATGTAAACTGTACATGTCCTCTCAAAACTCAAGGCTAACTCATTTCAAATACCCCAAAAATGTAAAACTATCTAAATTGTTGCTTTTTTCTAGGAAAAATGATCCAAAAAATGTTCTGATGCAACCAGTATTTATCCTTAGTGCTGGAATAGACTTTGGGAGCCCATTCCCCCATGGACCGATACTTTTGTGGCCTAAATACATGAGGAAATGCTTAGGCCCTGCCCTAAATGATATGATAGACTTCAGTGATTCCCCCAAGGAAGGTGTCACTCTCCTTGAGGAGTGGGATGGGAGATTCAGTGGGAGCCATAGAAGGATGGGAGGGAGAGGGAACTGGGATTGATCTGGAAAATAAGATTTTTCTAATTTAAATAAAAAAGGGGAAAAAGTTTTACATATTTGGCACAGATGAAAGTTTCTACAATATTTTTGGTCTGTGATTATTCTAATGTCTGAATAGAGATTTTGAAGATACAAAGGTACAGGGGGATAGGTCCCTGCATGAGTATTTAAAAAGTACAAAACACTCAAACTAGCCATAATTCCTTCCATATCAAAATTCAGTTTCTTAACCACAGTTTTGTCTCAATTAAGATAGGATGGGATTGCAATAATCAATTTGGAAGTCTTAGTGTTCTAAAGGAATATATTTAATATGGGGTACAATGACTCTCCAAGGATTCCTACCTTTATGCAATGGCTTGATTTTACATTTTCATAACAACATCTGTTTTTATGATCTCAAGGCAACAGAGGCACCAGATGCAGCATTGAATAACAGCAGACAGACTTCTTCCTATGGATACTCACTGGCCAAAGGAAGTCTCATGGCTATGTCTGATTTCAAAGGACATGAAAAAGTATTCAACATAATGACAACGAATAGTGTTAAGGTTTGTCATGACTTGATAACTGCTGTCTTGTCTGTCACCTGTTCATCTAACCAAACTCATCATCAGCTACTCTTATCTTCATTTTACAATCTAAATACTACTAGAGATAACTCAATATTTCATAAACCAGTATCATTTGGTTCCAAATTGACATGTTCAAATTCTCTGGCTTCAAAACAATGGTCATCTATCCTACAAATCTTATCTGATAACTCAAGATTATATTAGGTGCTCTGACAGTGTATTTGCATAGAGACTCCATTTACTCTTTTAGAATATACTTTCCATTTGAAGATAAAGTTGTTTTTAAGTTATGATAAATAGTACTTATCAAATATGGAATCTCTTTGAGAATAAGGAGCATGTATCATTCAAAAGCCACTGATCGACTATGTGTTCATTAAAAACAAACAGTCAAATAATTACATTGTCTACAACTTGAAGTTTGAGTTTCACAATATTTGGGCCCCATTGCCCTCTCGGCTTTGGGTCCTATTATGTTCCTAATCACACAATCACATTATTATTTTTCACTACATGCTCATTTTCTGCCTTTATTCTCTTATCACCCTTATCCTGGATTTCTTCCTAACTACAGTTTCTGTCTGTAAGTCCTATAGACTTTTCAAAGATCTACACAGATTTCAAAGGCCGGGTCTGAACACCACTCTTCCACTCTGCAATCACATCCTCTCTCCCTGAATGCCTGTCAAGCTTCATCATTAGCCTATAATAACACTTTATCATACGAAGTGCTCAATAAAGGTTTGCAAGATGAATGTCGAATGTTTTACATAGCCTAAAATTCTCTCCATTCCCTTCTTACCTCAGAAACAAGAAATGGACTTCTAAGAATCCATAAAATATTCAACACCCACTCCTTCCACATTAACAAACGGCTGGAACAATGACCCTAGAGTGTAGAAATATCTATGTCAGTTTAAATGAATTATCAACAATCAGCATTTGCCAAGGAAAGCCAGTGGATACTTCTTATTTGTTGTTTTGCTGCATTCCTTCTTCCTACTGGATTTATTAATGCCCATATCATCAGAGCTATAATAAGCCTTAAAATTAATGTCCAATGTCTTTTGTAGCTTAAGACTTAATTTATTCACCAAGCCTTGCTCTCCGGCACAATTAGGTTTTGATACATGGACATTTCTGCTTACTCGGGACTTAGGAGGAAAGGACTCCACATTTTGAATGGTCTCATAAATATATATTGAATTTAATTTTGTAACATGCAAACCCCATTTTCCTGATGTTTGGAGGTTTTCAAGTCAAACAAGTTCTATATGTATTTTCGTTGTGTGCCATTAATTAGTTCATAAATCAACATGTCTTAAAATTGCACAAATTACCCTAAAGCCAATATAGTTAACACTGGAACATACAACTGCTTTCTTTATTCTCACCTTTGTCTCACAAAGCTTTTGTTTCAAGTAATTAAGATTGTTGGGGTTAAGTAGACACCAATGAGAAGTTAATGATATTTCAAAATGTTGACTGTTTTCCTTTGTTTGAAACAATGTGTTAATATGCATTTGGTATGAGAGAGATACAACATGGTAGACCCAATAGCACACAAAGGAATTCCTGAACACTTTCTCTTTTATTTTTTTCTTCAGACTTTTTATTCCCTTTCTGCTCTTCTTTTCCTTCTTGCTTCTTTTTTAAACTATTGATCTATTGCACACTTTTCTACAAGACAGACCTCTTCCAAGAAAAAAACCACTAATTTTTATTTCCTACTGACAACATATCTAACAAGTCCTTTTGAATTCTATACTTCTAAATGTCTTTTGCCTTGTCCTGATTCACTTTTTATCTATTCTTACTGAACATGTTCCCTCCTAGAAAAAAAATACATAAAGATTAAATGAAAAAGAAAACTGTCATTTGGAGTTTGTCAGAGAGAAACTGTCACTTTGTAGTTTTGCCCAAACTACTTAAGCATAGTTGACCACTGTGAACTCATGTTCACCTTGACCTGCACATCTATGAGAATCTTCCACTACAGGGCAAGCAGGAATCATGGATTATTGTCATCTCAGAGATTTTGTGTCAGGGGTAACCACTGCCTTACATAATCCTCATGCTGTCATCTTAAGAGCCCATGTCAGGCTTTAGGAGATACGATCAAACTCTCAATCTTCTATGACATTGCCATATTCTCACTCTGTAGTCATGTGGAGCCTGCTAGGATTTGCATCATAAACGTCCCCCAAAATATTTGGTATCAAAGGGTTAATTTCCATTTTGGGGTTTATGGTATTGGGTCAAAGTAGAAACTTGAAGAATTAGGGTCTAAAGGAATGAAGATTAGTGGAGAGGCCATGAAAGTGGGTTGTATGTCATTACTATCTTCCCTTCTGACTTCCTGACTATGAAGGAAACAGCTTTGCTCTACCAAGTCCTTTCACCATGATATGTTGCCTTGGCACAGGCCCAAAGCAATGGAGACAATAGGCTTGGAACCTACAAAACCATGAACCAACGCCAAATTTCCTTTATAAACTGATTTTCTTAGGTATTCATTATAGTTCCATTTCCAGCCCTTCTACTACCTGGAACATTTTTTCCTACAGATGGCCTCATGTCTGACCTTCACCTTGCCTTTACATCCTTAATTAAATGTTACTTCTTCCACAAGATTTGCTCTGTCCAATATATTAAAAATATCACTTTTACTTCCCTAATCCCATCATTTCTGTAATGTAACTCCAATTCTTCTAGTCATGTTAGTTACCATGATACTTATTTTTGAGCATATGCTTATTAATATTTGTTTTACTTATAATCTTCCCTTAATACTTTGCCAGTCTTCCTTAAAGGTATATCTCAAGTGGCATACAGAAAATATTTGATTTTTTTCTCAAATGAATGAAGGGACACAATATCGCAATTTAATAAGGATCAGGATAAACAAATAGGCCAAACAGATATTTATTCCGGGAGAAATAACTTAATACCTAGACAGATGAACACCAGCAAGTTCCACTGGATGCTCTCCTCTCTGTGTACTGCTCCTCCTCAGACCTCCTTCCACAGGTCACTTCTGCCCATGGATCCACCCCCCCAATGGGCGTGGTCAGTGTCACAGAAACAGACAAAGTGAATATCTCACTACAATTCCCCTTTTAGTCTAAAGAAAAGATTTAGGCTTGATACAAAACTATATACAAAACAGTGAATAACAAGTGTACTCTAAGAAAAGGGAAATCAAGAACAAAATGACCTATATATCTAGTCCTAAAGTGAAGGCATAACAGAGTTTACAATAGAGTTGTCCTAAGCTGGAAAGCTTAAGTCTAGTACCTAATATATCTAACTAGAAAGAGAGAATAATAGTTGTGATAGTTTAATCTTCAACCTCATCAAGACCTGAGAAGGAAAATAACAATACTAGGGTAGACAGGAAGTGTGGATGGGCAACTTCCAAAAGGTGCAGCAAGGACAGAAATAGCAGCCTACCTGGACAGTCACCCAAGGTCACACAGCAATGTTGGTACACCCAGTTTTGGCTAAGGCCAAGAGAACTTGACAGACCACAACAAAAGCAGGGAGGTAGAAAGGCTGCCTTTCCCTGAATTGGCAAGGTTCAGCAGTCGTCTATATTTGTTTCCTGCAAGCACATAGGACCGCATGTCCACAGCAGTGGTCGAGGTGGTGGCAGTTCTTTGCCCAAGAGGCTATTAGCTGAAGCGAGGATGGACTCCAGAAGGAGCAACAACAGTGTCCATCATATTTTCAGGAAAGTGCATGGTGCTGTCAGGAGCAATAGTGTCTCATGTTCTGCAGTCTATGAAGTGATTGAAGATTAAGCATCTATATCTGACTAATCTCATATGTACAGGAAACATGGGTGAAGATAATCTGTAATACTCAGGAAATTAGCTAAAAAACTGATTGAAACTTCCTTGAGTAAAGCAGGGAGAAATACCTAAACTATATCTATATCTATATCTATATCTATATCTATATCTCTATATATATATATATATATATAGAGATATAGATATATACAGATATATAGATATGTAAATACCTAAAACAGAGGTAGAGTACAAATGTCTAGACCAGAGGTAGAACCATAAAGAACAGCATGATAAAAATATCCTAAATTATATCAATATACAAAATGTCTTGAACCTAAGTAAAAGTATACACACATAGAATATGGTAAGGATAATGTGAATAAAACATCATAAGTGGAAAGATTTCACACAATATGACAAAATATAATATCCAATTCTTCCAGGAAAGGATTTCTATTTTTGTTTCTACGGAAAATGAAAAGCTGTGGATTCCTTCCAGACTAACATGGTTTGATCAAGCAAGACCCCCTGAAACAGTTGGGATAAGCCAGCCTTACAGACTACAGCCAAGATTTCTGCATCTTCTTAGGATTCCCCATGACAGTGCTCCCTACCAGCAGGAAGTAGTTTGGAAAGAACAATGCCCAAATTCCCAAATATTGCCTATAAATGTTTGTTTTCATTTATATGGGGTTGGTTATAAATGGTCAGTTACTATAACCAATCTCTTTTTAAAGGTAAAAAAGGGAATTATGGTATAGATATGAATACTTTGTTTTGGAATTTATGTTCATTTATTGATACAACTTAACATCAATTTTGTGATATGTATATTTCTCCTCTTGTTTAGGTATTGTATTTATATAGCTCATTTAGAAATGTAATGCATAATTTAGTACAGATTATAGGTACCTATGATAGTCAAATTTAGAGTTAAGTTAGTTATGTTTTCAAGATGTGTTTGAGATGGATAGGCATTCTTCGAACCTTTCAAAGACCTACAGAATATGGCACTTAAAATGGTTTAGGGATTTTCTTGACAGTGAGACATGACTGCTACTGGCAACACCACCTATGTCAGAAAGGAAGATGGATATTGAAGAAACAAATTATGGAGTTTGCTTTCAATATGGCAAGACTTAGACAAGATACTGCTCTTGTCTGGACTGTTTGACTTTATGCTGTATAGACTGGACATGCAGGGCCCACAGGAAAATGACTGCTGATACAAGATGGACATTGCTACAGAGTTCTTGCTTCATGGAAGTGTCTGCCAGACATTCTACAGGACACAGAGAAAATTACTGACAAACTGCCAATACAGGTAGACAGTTTAAAGTTTCCTGCTTTGTTGAGGAGTCTGCCAGACAAACTATGGCCTATGGGCTGAAGATGGAACAATACAGAAGAACTTTGGGTGACTGACCAGGCGAGTTATCTCTGTCATTTCTAGAGTTTATATATTACCCTTCTTTGGTCTTTGATGAGTTGAAGACAGATAATTATGGTTAGTTATAGTTTTCTTTAGTTAAGATTAAAGATAAATTACATATAAGACTTTAGACTCACAAAGATAGGATAGATAATAATTTTCTTTAAATCTTGCTAAATGTTAATGGACTAAATATTGTTAACTGTGATTCTTATTTGGTAACTGTTGTGTGATATATTTTGCTATACTAACATTAAAACCCTTCTTTTTATTTTAGAAAGAAAAAGGGGGATGATGGGAGATGTTATTCTGTAAATATGTTTCTCTTATTGGTTAATGAATAAAGCACTGTTGGCCAACAGGAAAGCAAGATAGGTGGGACCAGGAGACTAGGAGGATAGAGGAAGTAGGAGGGAGATCCAAGATGGAGGACAGAGAGAACGCCAGCCCCTCCCTCCGGTAAGATGAGACAACATGGAAATACTTAGATTAATAGAAATGGGTTAATATTTAAGGCAGAGATAGCAAATAAGAAGCAAAGTAACTGGCCAACAGCTTTATATCTAATACAGTGTCTCTGTGTGTTAATTGGGGCTGGTGCAGCAGTGGCTCCAGGCTGCCGGAAAAAAAAAAAAAATCTACTCCTAACAACACAACCCTAAACAGAAATCAGGAGATGATTAAAATGAGAGCGAAATAGATTTTTTCCCATACCAAATAAATAAATAAGCAAAAATACAAAGATTCAAATCTATCAAACTATTACAAGATACAAGAGATGTTACCTGAACATCTTTTTGTTGTTGTTGTTGTTTTTCCTTCATGGGTATTTTCAGTGAAGTCTAGAGTTCCCTCAATCCCGTGGTGTCTCCCTGCAGGAGACATATCTCTACAGAGCTGCCTGTATCCACAAAGCAGCAAGGGGCAGGCTTTATACTAATTTGGAGCTTGTTCATGGCCCTGCCAGAAACAGCACACACCTTCTATCTACAGTCAGCCTACCTGGCAGATGCCCCTTCAGCAATGCTTCAGAAGTGGTTACACCTGAACATTCATTGCCAACAGCATATTTTCCTGTTTAATCCATGTTAACATTCCTATCCAGATTTTTCTAACTGTCAGGGATTCTAGCTGATAAACATTGCCCTCTCCTTCTTACAGAAACATTATTTATTTATAGGATATTATTACTGACAACTGTATAGCCAGGAGGGTAGAAGATTTCTTTGTAACAATACCCACATATGACATTAAGGGTGATTTTACCACTTGCAAGACACAAGCTGGGAAAAGAGTGTGCTTGGCAGGAACCAGAGCTGGAATCAGTAGACAAAGAGGTCCTGGGGTGTTCCCACCATCAGGATGTGTTGCTAAACCATCTCCTGGTGGAGCCTGCTCAGCACGCCTCAGCTTCTAAAAGCACTCAGCATGCTTTCTCCTTAATGTGACTCTGATGTATATTTGGAAGTAGAAAATGCTGACCTCTCATCTGTCTGACTGGGCCATGCATGGCATAACTCATCCTACAGTGGGAATGAGTTAGAGGGGCCTTTAATTTTCTTTAATTAGTCATGGCTTTCATTTTCATTTGAATGGTATGTGTCAGTAAGCCTTCTTGTGGTAAAATGTCTTACCCTTGTCATCATTTCCTCTCCACAGTCTGCCTCATGTCCATGAACTACATCTTGGTGTCACTCTGGCAAGATGACTTCCTTTCTTCCATTTCTAGAAAGCTACTTCCTAGTCCCCTTTCATTAGCCTCATGAAAAAGCTGATGTGTGACCATTTTTTAAGGGAGGAGGGCTATAGTCCTTCAAGACAATGATTTTCTAGGCACCCAATAAATAATTATTGATCAACTGCTTCACCAACTAAGTAAGACATTTGTAATCTTGCCATTATGTTGTGCAGTATCTGGAAGGCCATAGCATCCATTACCAGGGAGAATCCAATCTTACTCTCAGGTGGTCACATGCATGTTTGGGAGGTATTTTATCTACACTGGCCTTCTTGGATTCAGATAAGTCCTACCATTCTTAATTTTTTCTTTTCCTTTATGTTTCTGTGACTTGCAGTCCTAGTTCCATCTACTTAGAGTTTTTGTGGTACAAGATTATTGAGTGTTCTCCTGGATCCATGGAGAATCATTAGTGATGATAAATAATTACTATGGTCCAAAAGAAAGATGAAAATACTGACTTATTATTACCATCTCAGCAGCCATAGAGATGGCTAAGAAGGTAAAGGCACATCCTTGAGTTTCATCTCAGAGACTCATGTGATAAAAGGAGAAAACCCACTCTTGCAAGTTGTCCTCTGACTTCCATACATGTGCTGTCACACACATACACATGTGCACATACACACACAGACACACACACACAAATAGGTGTACTATCTCCTGAGCCTCATGCTAACAACTAATGTTGATGCTGCTTTACTTCCCTTTCGTTTCCTGCTACTATGCTAAGTAACTCACATAAACTAACTCATTTATATCCATAAGGCCTCCAAGTTAAGCACCATCATGTTTTGTGATGATTTCACAGACAAGAAAAGCTGTATATGAGGGGGTCATGCAAGAAGTCACATTACTAAGTAGTGAGGAACTCGGAATCCAATTCAAGCTGACATATAGAACACAGTAAAGTGTGGGGCAATGTACAGAGCAGTACAGAAGTAATGACATACAAACCACTCAAAACTTGGTCTGGTCTATGGTAAGACTCAGTGCAGACAAGAAAGCCATGCACGGAGAGGAGGAAAAGGGAAGGCAAGTTCGGCCATACACCTATCATTTAGAGGATGCATAGAGAAAGCTGCACCAGAAACCTTTTTATCTTATCAAATATTTATAGAACAACTGTTAAGGCCCAGACCCTGTTCCAAGAAGAGAGAGTCAACCTAGTTGCTGCCTTCAAAGGAAACACAGGAAGAGTCATATAAATAGACAAGCCAATAAAGAGTTGTAAGTCTTAGAGCAAGATTGACAGGGAACAGTGAGTGCTTGATTTCTACAGGGGTATGGTTCAAGGTCAGAAAGGGTATCATGGAAGTATAATCGGCTATTTTTCAGAGATTGGAAGTACAGTTGCAGTAACAATGAGGGACAGAGAAATCAACATTTCAGAACCCTGTGCTCTGGAATTGGCAGCATGAGGAAGCCACTGACAGATAGCTGAAGAGTGTTTCTGTTTGTACCTCCTCATTGGTATAGTGGGGGCCTACAGCTCATTACAGTAAATGTAATGAAGTACAGAGATTAAATCCTAACACAGAGATACAAGAAACTGCTTCACCTTCAATGGCTAAATTGCACTCTTTGTTCTGAAACAATCATGTTTGCTGTAGATATAAAGAGGATATAAGGCAATGAACTCAGGTTTACATTTTAGTTATATCTATTGTGGCCATATTACCATGTTACCTTTAATCTCTATTTGGAGCTCAGTGCATTTGTCCTGAATCCAGGAAATTATGATAGAACTGGAAGAATGGTAAGTATGACTTAGATGATTAGGTATCTAATCTCATCTTCTCCATGGACTAACCATGCTCTGATAATGATTGGTCATCTAAAAGATGGGTAGTAATTTGCTAATCTCAAACTTGGGGAAAAATACAATTAGCTTCTGGGAATAGCTGTGGCAGTCTACATAATATATTCAACAGCTTCCTGTCAGAATAAATGAAGAGTTCCTTTTTTAAAGACACCTCAAATTCCAGCTAGTGTGGCTGGGGGAACACATAGCACAAAAACTTGAACATAGTTAAGACTGAGTTGTCAGAAATTTAATAGTTTACAATCTTTTTTGAAGAACACACAGATAATCTGGGGCTGGCTGGAGTGTTAGTGAATTGTAAGCAAACTGTAAATCTAGCTTACAACATATTCTTGTCCTACTCAATTTTATTTTATTCTATTTGTTTATGCACGCATGTACACCTGTGTTTGTGTGTGTGTATGGCTTGCTTGTGTGTGTGCCTGTGTATATGCATGTGCACTTGCATATGGAAACAAGAGGTCAACATCAAGTCTTCCTTTGTTTTCCCTCTTACTTTTTTGAGGTGAAGTCTCTTACTGAAACTGAAGCCCACTGGCTTGGCTAATATCTTGATTACTGTCCGGTTGCTGTGAAAAGATGCCATCACTGTGGCAACTCTTATGAAAGAAAGCATTTCATTAGGACTGGCTTACAGTTTCAGAGTTTAGTTACCTGTCATCATGGTGGGGAGCATGGCATCAAGCAGGCAGATATAACATGAATAATAAAAACCCAGAGAAAGATATGGAGGTTCAGGTTGGAGACCAGAAGAGCAAAGCAGACAGTCACTAACTCATATCTCTACATAAAACTGAAACGCAGATCCTGGCTCCATGAATCCTCAGAGTGCAATACAGACTGTGCTACTCTCCACCAAGCCTCACACTACAATCCTCTGAATTCCTGTCTCCTCCTGCCTTATATTCAATCCACTCTCCACCCAACTATATCACTCCTGTCTCCCCCTCTCCCCTCTCTAGTACTGGGATTAAAGGTGTTTGATCCCAAGTGCTGAGATCACCTTTGTTTGAGCTGTTTCTCTTTTAGGCTGAATCAATTTTGGGTTGCTCACTGTGGCCTTGAACAAATATCCATGTGCCTCTGTCACCCAAGTCCTAGGATTAAAGGCATATACCAACACTGCCCGACCTCTATGACTTGTGGCTAGCTTTGCATTTTGATTCCTTAGGCAAGCTTTATTATAGCATAAATAATATATCACACAAGCAGGCATGGTGCTAGAGAAGTAGCTGAGAGTTCTATATCCAGATTCACAGGCATCAGAAAGACAGAAACTCCATGCTCAAATGTTTTGTTTTGTTTTTTTTTTTAACTTTCAACCCTATCCACAGTGATACACTTCCTCCAACAATGCCACGTCTCCTAATCCATTGAAATAGTGTTACTCCCTGGTGACCTGGTATTCAAATCTATGAGCTTGTGGGGGAAACATTTTCATTCTAGCCACCACAGCTGGCCTGTCCAGTTATGAGTTTAAAACATCTGCCTGTTTCTACTACTGGCCCTCATCAGACCAGTTCCAGCATAATGGGCATATAATACTGCATTTGGATTTTACCTGAATGCTATGGATCCAAACTTAGTTCCTCATGCTTAAGCAGCAGCACTAACTGAGGCATCTCCTCAGACCCATGGTTTTTTCAAAACTGTTCTGTTAACATTTATTTACATCTTGTCTGTTCCTGTGTTTACATTACAATGACAGTTTCTTGTTATGATAAAATTATTTGGTCCACAGTGTGAAAAGCATGTTTTACCTGGCCCATTCCTTTGCTAGCCTCTGATGAGTCTTTGATTATTCCTGGCCCATCTGGAAAATAAAACACACTCTCATTAGTTCATCCATTGGATGGAGCTGGGAGTGTTGTTTCTCATCAGAATCTCCATAAGAGGCATTTAATTACAAATGTCTTCTGGTATGGTTACATTGATAGAAAAGCCATAGTTTCTAAGATTAGAAAACTTTACCAAGATATGTCATGGGCAGGATGCAGCTAAGTTCAACCAAAGAAGTTGGTGTCCCTGATAGCTAATTTCCCTTCTTGGAAAAGAAGGTATCAAAGCATGAAAGCTTAAATCACGTGATATTCAAATACATGCTTCCCTTTGCTAAATTCCAAACTCCTAGAGTGATATTCTGCCTTCCTGAGTAGAATACCTTGTTATACGAGATCAAGTTAGAATTTTTTTGCTTGCCAATCATGTTTCTCATTACAGTTGGCTTAGAGCTCTGAATTATGTGTCTGTCTCTGTGAACTTGTAATCACTTGAATGGCAGCACCTCTAGTGTGCCAGCATAGGCTGAGTTTGAGCACACAAAATTGTCAAGAGAATTATGTAAACAGTGAAAGAGAACAAAACTTGGGGAATTATAAAGGATCCACTCTGTAAATGTGTTTTCTAAAGAGTAAGACATTTAACGAAGACTAGAGACCATAGGCATGGAGAATTGTTGTTCATTTCTGTTGAAGAGATTATTGACAACAGACTCACTGTCAATATGGTTTCTTAGTTTTTAGCTGAGATGGCTGGTAGAAATCTAGCCAGCTTCATTCTTGATTATGGGTGAAATGTCTCTCAGAATCACATGACCCTATCTTTGACCCTCTCCCACTTCTGGATGATGTCCTCATCCTTGATTAACTGGAGCCACACCACTATCTGTTTATACTCTAACCATTCATTCCTCTATGATTGAATTCCAGGTGCCAGAGTCTTCATCAAACACAAAGCTCAGCTCACGAATCTTATTTAAATGCTTTCAGCAATATAATATTCTAACTTCTCCACACCCTTACCCTGCTTTACAAGTCCCATGAGTTGTGATCCAGCTGCATGGTACTACATGCAAGTTCTGCCACAGGCTTTTCCCTTCCACTCCTCTGTGCTAGGGCAGTCTGCTCATTATTTCCCACAGCACAGTCATTCCTTTGTCATGAATACACAGCCATTTCATTTAAAACAAAATATAATTTCTTGTCTACTCTGTTGCTAAATGTGGCCTCACATCTATTCTCAGACCCATTGAAATATAAGAAATGGGCAAATTCTGCATCAGTTGACCAGGATGTAAGACTTTGCCCTGGACCTTTCTCCTTGCAATGACTTTATCTTACACATTACAGCAAGCCAGGTGATGTTCCACTCATGTGAAGAATAAATGCCTAGAAAATCTTGGACAGGCAAATTGTGGGGATAGTGATCTGTAGGGAGCCGTCCCTGCATTCTCCATTACAAGATGGCGCCTGCATCCGGCTGGCATTGAGAGTAAACAAGTCAGTGCGCAGGTGCAGGGTGATTTTCCCTCCCTTGGCCTCTGCCTCTCCCGTGGCGTCATATGGGCCGATGGGCTGTAGCCAATCAGGAGGCGAAGGTTGTAAACCTATATAAGGGTTGGGTTTTGGATGTTTGGGGTCTCCGCTCTGTAAGCTTATGCTCTTCCTCTCAAGATGCATTAAAGCTTTACTGCAGAAGGATCCTGAGTGTGCCGCGTTGTTCTTGCTGGCGAGACGGTAGCACGGGACAGTGATCCCTGAATAGGGATATTCCCCAATAGGGTTTTATGGAACAGAACTTCCATCCAGACTGACTGCCCACCTTCTGATTGATATGTGAAAGACAAGCACCTGTCCTAACATGTCATTGCATGCATGCTTTTACTACAGTAGCTCTGCTTTGCACTAACAGACTTACCATCACACATTTTAATTCTACAAGCTTTCCATTCACTGTTCACTTAGTGAATTCTACCTGCCTACTTCTGGAAAGTACATGATGTTCTCAGTACCAAGTAGAACCAATCTTTTCATGGCATAGTTGCTTGCTTACATCACCAACACAGAATGTCATACGTAGAGTATTTGAAGGTGTTCTCTACAACCACAATGTCCCTCACAAAAGAGAGCACCATTTTTAAGTCTGTCTTTGAATCTCCAAGGCAAAGTTTACTATATGTGGGAGATATGTTCTCAGAGGCAAATGAACAATAGCTCCACCTTCACTATCTAGCCCAGCAGTAAACAGGATTTGAAGGGTTAAGAAATAGAACAAAAATAGAAAAAAAATCAGGAAAAGAAGATAAATGAGGAAGAAGGAAGAGGTTGGCAGAGACCTTGCCCTCCAGGTCTGCTGGGTTGTCACCAGCACCCAGCCCTCTGTAGGAACTCAATAACCATGTATTGATTGACTCCAACCTTTGCTTGTCATTATTGCTTCCGTCTGCCAGACCCCCAAGGAAACTGCTATAGAAAGTCATTCTGGAGACAAAAGGCATAGCAAGGGATGGCAAGTCAGATCAACTGTTAATTGACAAACTGTTCTAACCACTGAGGAAACAAACATACGCAATCCGCAATCCTATGTTTAGATCTGTGCTTCTATTAGTGGAATATATTTCAGTTGATAGAAATCTCATACTTATATGATAGCTGTCAACCTAAAATATATTTCCTTAGTTTATCAGCTTTTCAAGCAGCAAATTCCAAGGGCATCTGCTTCTGTGTGTGAGCCCAGTAATCTGTAAACATTGCATGTTGCTTATGGTAACACACACTAGCTGGGAAACTCAGTGGCCTTTAATTATTCAAGATTTAATCGTGCAAGCATGTACAATCAATATTTGTTGATGTTAATCTGATTACCAGCTTGTGGTGTTCAGGGCCTCCATCAACAGGATAACAATATGACACATTTCATAGACTTTCCCTGGGCTCTTCCAAACAAGCTTATTGGAAGGGTTTTAATCAGCTAATGAACTCATCAATGGCATTCAGGAGCCAAGACACCTTCCTGCACCTACAACCCATGACCATATTAGCCTGACATCTTGTGGCCACAAGGTACATGACAACCCATAAACCCCACATCTGTGCACAGTGTGAGCAACATCTTTGAATGCTAATGTCAGCATTACAGTCAGAGCAAACACAGAACTGCTTAGGTGGTGTGTGACATGTAATTATTTCCACTCATTAAAATGGAAGCTAGTCTTTTCTTTTTATATTTATGAGACAAGTTGGAACATGTGGTTCAATTCCTATAAAGAAAAGAAGGGCCTTGATCTAGGATGAATGGCATCTGGCTTAGTGCCAAGTACCTTAGATGCTGAAAACTGTTCCTGTGAAGGGTCCACAAAAACAGAAGGCAGACTCTGAAACAAAGGAAGAGCATTTGTGGTCACGTGCTCAGAGAGGTGTTTTCTAGCAGGGATTGCTGGGTCAATGGAAAAGGACATAGTCCTTACAGATAAAGGTGTTAAAGAAAAATCTCATTTTCACCATTGCCATGGAATGGTGTTGGTGCTCAAAAACTCCTTTTAAAACTAAAAATATTTTATTTAAAACTAAATTTGTCATAGAAACATGCAAATATAAAATAAAACATCAAAGAAAGTGGTTCTAATGGCTCAGCTTCCCTCACTCTCCTGGGATATGTCCTCCAAACCCAGGCTTTGAAGACAGAGCGAAGTCAGAAGTCCTAGATTAGCACCTGAAAACTAGCTTGTAAGTCATAAAGCTTCGGACATCCCAGGAGTTTTATCTCCAACACATAAGAAATATTATTTACTCCATAGTGTTACTGGAACATGAAATGACACTGGCAATGAAAGTGCTTCATAATTACCAGAGGGTCTGTTACACTGCCATCATAAGGTAGTCCTAATGGCTAGTCATGCAAGCAAGAGAAGCAGGCTCCAGGCAGTACTTTGCATTGTCTTCTTGCCAAGTTCCAAGTCCTCCAAGTTCCATAGGAATTCATTACAAGTCTTAATTCATGAATACATCTGAATAGCTTACAATTCAGAATTCCATACTGGTTCATAGTTCTTCAAACACACACTGGATAATGGTGAGGACCTTGCCTGGGAAGGCTGGCTTTCGGTATTATCATTTTCTCTGAATATTTTCCCCACACTCCTTCATCATGTGAGTCAAACCAAAGAGCTATACACCATGCCCTAACAGTTGGCATCAGTATTGAGGGTCAGGAGAGCTGGTAACTTCTGAGCATACAGCAAGTTCATGCCTATTCTAGGACCAAAATACATAGTCTGTTATTCCAGTGATTACCCAGGGTGCCTGTCTTTTCAAGGATGTCATGTATGCTAGTGAAGGAGGACCGAGGGTTCTAATCACATTCTAAAGAAATCTGGTGAGAATTACATGGAAGACAAGCTAGAATCACTCCTGGCATCCAGGCACACCCATATAAAGAGCTAAGGGAAGCTTTGCTTCTTTGGAAAGTTTAATAGGCGGGGGATAAAATATGTTCTCTCCACTTAAGGAAGAACCAGGAACTTATTTCTAAGTATTTGTGAAGAACAAAGAATTCTGCCTGGCCAGCAGTAGGATGTCACCATGTTGAGCCCTTTATCTGGGGCACCCATGGCATCATGGGTGTGAGACATCAGATGAGATGGCAGAACAGGTAATGTCACAACCAGGACAGCTAGCTGTGTGTTATCAGTAAGCTAGGATGCAAAGTGTCAAACGCAGATGCCCTGAACCACTCCATAGGACCAATCTAACCCATCAGAATAAGTCACCAAGAATAGGTCATTTCCAATGGATAACTTTACAAATAATGTGTGTGATATGAGCTTCTGACCCCCAAAGTGGAAATGAGTAGGACCAAATATTCCTGCAAACCCCCCACTTTAGGCTGCAAATAGTGTGCTTATACTGTACCATTAGAGATAATTTAAAAGAAAATGGATACTTAATTTAAAGACCATTTCTGGCAAGACTGAGCCTTCTTCACCAGCATTTGAAGCTATTATATAAACTACCAAAATCAGAACCACAGGCAATCTTCTCTATTAACAGCCTAGGCATTTGTGCCTTTTCTCTCATTCGCTTTAATATTTTCTATTTCTTTTATTCGAAGCAGGAGAAAGTCTCGCTTGCAAAAATAGAACATGTTGCACTTGAATTTAGTAGTTTTTTTTTTTTTTAGAAACTTCAGAGGCAACAAGATTGACTAATAAGGAGTCAGGGTCTCTAGGGTCTGGCAAGGAAGTGCTAATCATGCAGAGAGAATTTGAGGTTCTCTGATAAAGAGCTGTAGTGTCTACCCTCAGAAGAAGCTATTGATTCACTTTTAAGGAAAATATGTTGGATGCTGAGTTGATGAGATCAAGGGCTGAGGGTGGGGTGGCAGAGCCTCTGTACCTGTTACACTGTGTGACGTTTGCATGGGGCCAAAAGAAAAACAATGGAGAGGTGGCACTTCTAAATTAGTCATTGGGCCTGTTTGATTCATTGCTATGCCGGATGTTCCCTTGTTGATCCCTGCCTGATCCATCTGTCCTTCAAGAGCAAGGGGGTGAACCCAGCCTGCAGCCCTAACTTCAAAAGCTAACACCCAGCCAGCTAATGCAGTGGTTGACAAGGATACCACCTGATTAGTTCTCCACCACTCTCCTAAGACATCAAGGGCACTATGCATGCAGCCCACCTACCTACTCTCAAGGCTGGGATCTTAGCCCAGACTCTCTCCTCTTCTTCTTCATGAGAAGTACCGGTTGGATTTATTAAGTGTTCAAAGTGGAACCCAATCTGGCCTGTAGGTTTTGTGTTCCTTGCATCTACTGTCCATTGAGATAAAGGACATTCTTACGCCTTCTGGGTTAAAAGCAGAGAGGGTACCCCATTACACTTGTGGTAGGAAGATAAGACTCGAAGGTGTCTTCACTTGGGAAGTGGTTGTCTGTGTCCTGTAATCTCAACAAACACAACATTTCTAGCTTATCACAAAATCTTGGAAGGGCATCTGTTCGGTAAACCCTCTTTTTGGAATCTGCCTCAAACTGCTCTTGGGAACTGTCTTCAGCCTGGTCAGTTTGAACAGCTCTTTAAACTTTTTAAACTAGAAGTCCAAATCAGTTCTAGGCCTATGCAGGGACTGTTGGCTCTAAGGCTAAGGAACTGTCAGTGTCTCCTCTGAGGAATTCAAGGCTGGGCACAACTCTAGCATAGCATAAGCAGCTCTTGTAATCCACTTGAATTTTAGTACAAGGTTGCTGGATTCTTTTTTTTCAATAACAGAGGGTACTCTCATACCGTTATAGGAAATTACTGTTTTTTTCTGAAGCCATTGTGAGTTTCTGAGTTGACAAATAAACACATTGAGTCAAAGGAAAACAGAAAAGTGCCCTGAATCACCAGGCCCAGAAAGCAACTATGATGAAGCAATTCATCAAAAATCGATTCTTCCAATAACTCCTTTTTGAGGGAACCATTCACCCAATAGCATTTCTTCCAAGCTTTGGCTTAGCCATGGCTTTTCTGAGGTTGTGATTTCAGCCATTGTTTTGTTCAACACTTAGCAAGTTCTCCTAAATAGAATTTCAGTTTCCTGCAGATTTCCTATCTTAAATGCCTACACCCCTCCCCCTTAAAAGTTAGAAAGATATATGCTGCCCAGATGTGTTTCTTGTCAATACAGCTAGCCACATTCTCAGATTGGTAACTTCACTCCCCAATTCTGTTCATTTCACCACTTGACTTTCCATAGTCCCTAACTTTGATCCTGATCTTGCTTGACATTGCCCACCAAGACGTTCTATGCCCAGGTGAAAAATGTAACTCACCAATTTTAGGTATTTGGTCATGAAGAACTTAGCTATTATATGAAGTGGGTTTGAATAATGGATTTCCAAGAAGTTGATCAAGATCATAAACACCTCAACTCTCAGAGATGTGTCAGAAACATGAAAGTCATAGAGCTTATACACTTTGGTTTCAATCTACTATCTGAATGGATTCTTTTCTCTTCTCATGCTGCAGACCAGTCCAGCTACCCTGTGCTGGGTCTCTCTTGCTCTGGAAATGAATGCTATACTCCTGATGCAAAGGGCCCACAGCCTTTGGTGATATTTCTGAAGGGTCAGGACTTTCCCTTGAACTAAATAATGATGGGAGATGTCATTCTGTAAATATGTTTCTCTTATTGGTTAATGAATTAATCACTATAGGCAAATAGGAAGGCAAGATAGGTGGGACTAAGAGACAAAAGGATTCTGGAAGATGTAGTAGAGAGGAGTCAAGATGTAGGAAGGTGAGAGAAGATTCCAGACCCTTTCTCAGGTAAGATAAGACCATGTGGAAACACTTAGATTGACAGAAATGAGTTAATATTTAAGACAGAGCTAGCCAATAAGAAACACTAGTAACAGGTCAACAGTCTCTGTGTGTTATTTGGAGCTGACACGGCTATGGGACCAGGCTGGTGGGAAAGTGCTCATAACACTCTTGAGTGATCAACACCCTGTTCTTTTAACTTCCCCACTCATGTTATATTTCTCCTCCACATTTTGCTGCTTATCTGCATTAACTAATTTAATTAAAGTTCTTTGTTGACTCTATCCTTTTCCTGTAGACTTAATTTCTGGAGGTCAGGAACCACTTGGTCTGGTATCTTCACTCCATTTTCTGTCTGCTATGGTGCCTGCTGTAAACCAGGTGTTCTGTAGCTTCATGGGAAGCCAGTAAGAGCTGGCAATACTAGAGAATCATTCTATGTCCAGCTTCCTGTGCTGATTCTTCCATTGCCATACTTAACCTGGATGTCCCAGCCACTTGACCACAAAGTTCAAGTCAGCCATGCTTTCCTCAGTAGCTCTGTACCCTCTGAGAACCATAGGATTGGGAGAGAGGAGAGACTACTCTTTCTTATGCATGAGAAAATGCAATACAGGATGCATCTCAATCATTTGACTTCAGCATGTTTTTCTTTCACCTTTGATGTCTCTGGGTCCGAGAAAACCTCTTCTATTTCTGTACACCACCCAAGATGAAACACATGACAAACATCATTGACCATGGAAGGAGACTCCACGGGACACTTCTGAAAAAGAGGACATTATAGGACTAGCGGAGCAAGGGCAGGGGGACAAGAAGACACTCAGAGGATAAAACAAAAATAGAATGAATTATAAGGGACTATCTCAGCCAGACCAGCTGTAAGGACAGCTGAGTCTGGCAGGAACTGGGAGCTGCCATAGTTTATCACTGTCCTTCCCCCTACGTTGGTCTCTGCTTCTGCCTCTCACATCCTCCTGCTTCCTGCACACTGGCTTCCTCTACTATAAACATCATGAAGTTAGATCACCTAGAGGGTCAGGCCTGATCTCTTGAATTCCCATGACATGACTTTCTCTTTTCTTTATCCAACTAAGGGCTTCAGTCTCTGCAAACCATTCCAAAGTTTCTGTAGTTTCTTACAAATGCAGCATAAACAACAGACAAATATACAAGGAAATCAGAGGTGATATGTCCAGGCTCTTGATGTGTATGTAAGGTAGGGACATGTTATGGTTTTCCTGCAAAATGTCCACATAAACTCATATTTTTGAATGTTTGTGCCAGCTGGTAGCACTATTATGGGAAGTTGTAAAACTTTTTGAACATAAGACTAACTAACCAACTTAGGGCTGAGGAGGCAGGTCTCGAGGTTATAGACCATCTCTACTTCTGGCCTTCCCTCTCTACTTTCTGATCAATGGAGATATGATAAGTCACATTCTTCTGCCACTGTGAACTCCACTATGCCTTCTCCACCATTCTATACTCTAAAACTGCAAGACATAATGCATGCTCTTCCCATTGAGTTGTTCAGCCAGGTACTTTTTCTTAAGGAGGTGGAAAGTAAATAATATAGTAGCGACACAAATTTAACAGGCTATGTGGTGCCAGGGAATTGATGGGAACTGCCACTATCCTCCTTCACAGTGCTGTTTTAAGAAGGATGAATGCAGTATCAAGTAGAAAAGACTTGTGTCCAAGTCATTGGTAGTAGTCAGTCATTAGCTTCCTCACTCTTGCTCTGATCGGCTCACACTTACGGGCTAGCTAAGAAGCATTCATATCTACAGTCTCAGCTTGATGGCATCATCCTGACCACTAGGACTTTCTATCCTTCTTCTGTTGCTCTCAAAAAGCAAGAACAGACTCCAACAAGCCCCACTCCTCAGCAGAAGCCAGGAGAGCACCATTCACCTTCACTAATTTTCCTAATGTTTCCTGAATGTATCGTGACAGAACTCAGCAAAATAATATACAAGGTATGGAGTTACATTTTAAATGAGTAGTTTTTAAAGTGAAAGTATGTTCCCTGTACTTACTGTGCTCCTGAAATTAAAAATTGACTCTTTTCTGTATGTTATCTAATGACCTGTTCCTCGTCATGCTTTATCTGCTTACTTCATTCTCTGAAATAGTTGCTCATCCACCCTACAACTCTCTCTCTCTCTCTCCCCTGTTCTTCACTCCATAGGTACAGTCATGTTCGTGTCCCCATTCCTACTCTAATACCAAGCAGACCTGAAAGTGTAGGTTACAGGTAACCCTCTTACCTTTACCTCTCTGCCTTAGTCAGACGGCTGTAACCACAATCCTGTCCCTACTTGTCTGGCCCATTACTAGATTCAGCTGTATGTGCCTGCTTATTTATATATACTAAGCATTAGCCCAGCCCAGGAAATGCTTCCTTAGCTTCGTACCAGCTGTTTGGATAACCAAAAATGGCTCTGTTTTTGCGTATGTGCTAAATCATGAGGATAAAAACTTACCCTTTGTCCTTCCAAATCCATGCTTTCAATTCCCTCTGCAATAATGCTCATCCAGAAAGAAAGAATTTCTTTAATATCTTGTATCATTTCATTTCCCTCTCTTTCTGTACAATGTCATTTCTAATCCCAATCATCCAAGAGAGCTTCCTGTTCTATTGCTACCTTCCAAAGTGGCCTCTTGAGGTAAGATTGGAAAATCTTCAGTACATGAGTTGATGAAGGTCTTATATTAGATCTTTAAAGAATGCCAAGAATTTGTGGTATTCATCCAATTATTTCACTCAACTTTAGGACTCCAGGAACTAGTCATAGATTTTTTTTTTACCCAAGAATTGAAGAGCTGCATCCTAAGTTGTATGGGATTCCAAACACAAGGCAAAACCCAAGCCCCAGAACATCATCTGAACTAGGAAAGGCAAATAAAAATCAGAACAGCCTAACTACTTAGCTTAGCAGATTTGAGAAGAACAAAACCTGGACAGGCCACAACTGAAGGCAAAACACAACAGTTCTCAAATTAGAGCAAGAAGGAAAAAATCCTTTGTCATCACAAACAAATATTTGGCAATTGAATTTTTTTTTTTTTTTTTTTTTTTTTTTTTTTTTTGGGAGAAGGCATGGAGCTCATTTTGGTGGTTACAGATATAAACAGGATATAAACAACAAAATACTTTCTTTTTTTCAAGAAGCCCAAGAGAGAGCAGATGTTAATTAGATGTTAATTAGATGGAAATCATAGCAAAGCAGACTGAATTTTGTTTTGTCCTCATGTTGCATTTATTAGTTCATTACATCTACTTAGTCAGCACTACAATCCATGCAAAACAATCTACACAAGTGGCTTGGACTGTGGAAGTCATTCATATGGTCTCAGGCCCAAAATGCCATCATATAGAAGTCTGTTACTAGGGCAACTGCTTGGGCCTCACCCCAGATCTAATGCATCACACACTTTGTAGATAGAGCCTTGTTATCAAGACACCTTGGTTCTGGTGGCTACTGAAACAATTCAAAGACCACTTACAGGATCCTTGTTTACTACCATGAAACCTACTTAAAAGGAAGACAAATAATTTTCTCAAGGTGTTTTTAAGTCTGAAGTTAGTCCTCCTTCATGCTTTCATTAACACCAATAATGTTAGTCCCCAATAAGAGTTTTGAGAGTATAAGTTGCCCATAAACCTTCAAAAACAAGTATTTCTTTGACATACTCCCTCCCTTTGACACATGGCACCCTGGGCATGGTAACAAGAGAGAGAGACAAAAAATAGGGAGTGACTAGGCTTTTTGTTTGTTTGTCTCTCCCCAAGTAGGTTGAGGCAATGAATCTTAATTGTCATCCCTGGGATATTCTTCTCCCAGGTGAAAGCTCCTACAATGAGAAAGTGGCCTCCTTCTTTTCCTTCTTCCTCTTCCTCGTCTTCTTGTCAGGAAACAGTAACTGATTTTTTTTTTAATGAAATTTAAGCTGGGCTTCTAGAATATTTAAATGCCATTGTTTTCACCATGGAAGACTAGTAGGTTTGGTTTCTACCTCAATGGCTGTGAGGTAAGTGTGGGTGTTTTCTGTCTGTAAACTAATGGATTCTACAGTACTGCTAACTTTAGACCTGATCCCCATGTATACAATCTCAATAGCAGTTATAATTTGCTGGTTTTATGGCTCTAAATTAGAAGCCCACATAATAATAAAACCCAAGCTATTGATCTGAAGCTCCTGTTACTGCTAGAAGTTAGAGACTGATTCGAGCTATGCTCTGTAGATTTCCCAAATACAGCTTAACATTAAGCACATTCATGAAGTTCAATAATCAATTTCCAAATTGTAATTATGTATACATACATACATTCACATACTCCCAGACATTCACATAGGCACACTGTCTCACTCACATGCCCACATATACACATACACACATGAATGTAAACACACAAATTTATACTATACATATTGGTAATACACACATTTACACACAAAAAAAGCACAGATACACACACACACATATACATACATACATACATACATACATACATATATATATATATATATATATGGAATAGGGTTTTTTCCTCCCACTGCTGGTCTTGTCCCACCGCCATGCCTGCCCCAAATAACACACAGAGACTCTATATTTGATATAATGCTGTTGGCCAGGTACTAGTTACTTATCAGCTAGCTCTGTCTTATGTATTAACCCATTTCAGCTAATCTATGTATTTCCACGTGGTCTCCTCTTACCGGGGAATATGGCAGGCATCTCGTCTCCCCAGTCTCTCCATCTTGACTCCTCCTTCCTACCTCCTCTTTCTTCCTTCTCTCCTAATCCCTCCTATCTTCCTTTCCTATTGACCAACAGTGCTTTATTCATTAACCAGTATGAGAAACATACAGAATGACATCTCCCATCATCTCCTCCTTTCTGTCTAAATAAAAAGAAGGGTTTTAACCTTAACATAGCAAAATATCTCACACAACACTTATCAAGTAAGAATCAGAGTTAACAGTTAACAATATTTAGTTCATTAACATTTAGCAAGATTTAAGAAAAAGATTAAGTCAATTGTAAAAGTAATAAAATCATTTGACCCACATTTTGCCCACTCCCCAACACATGCACACACTATCCTAACTCAAAAATGCCAGTTGCCAGTTTATACTACCCTCTGAGAAGATGAGTGATGGGAGATGTCATTCTGTATATGTTTCTCATACTGGTTAATAATAAAGCACTGTTGGCCAATAGGAAAGGAAGATAGGAGGCATAGATCAGCAGATATGGGTTAATAATTAAGGCAGAGCTAGCCGATAAGAAACAAGTAACCGGGCCAACAGATGAGATGTAATTTTTTTCATCTCTAGATGTATTTAACTTAGCTTATCTTGTTTAGGAAAAAAGCATCAAAAGGTAAGGTTACTAGTACTACAATGCTTGTAAGTGAGGCAGATATGAGGATGCATAAAAAACATTCCAATCAGTAGCATTCTACCATAAAATCCATATTTCCAATTTAATTACAAGGTAACATATTTTACAAAAATTTAGAAACATGCCACAAAATATCTGAAAATATATGACCAGTAATTTTGAGAAGCATCAGAGATGAGACCATCAGGGAAAAACTAAAACTAAAATAAAATAAAATAAATCACTAAGCCTAGAAGGTAATAAAAAAAAAACCAGAGAGCTCACCATGTAGCATTTCACCTGGCTTCTGGACAGAGAGTAGGAAGTAGAAGAAAATCTTAGTCCAGTATGTACCACTGTTAACTACCATGTTTTGAAAGATGCACCATGGGCAGATATGAAGGTAAATGAATGTGTGTGAGAACTCTCAGTATCATCTTTGTGATTCTGTTATGAATCTCAAGTGACTATGTAATAAACACTTAAACATACACAAAGGCCACACCACCTCTTTGCCAATGACAAAGCCACACTGTGAGGCAGCTAGTCCATGAGGGTGCTGCAGTCAATATGGGAGAGTAAAAGGCTCTTAAAGTTTTCCGGGTATTATCCCATCACCTCCTAAGGGACTGTCACATTCCAGAAGACACATTAAATCACCCCATCTTGAGTAAGAAGACAATTGGAAAGAGAACCCTGTTTTTAGCAATCCTCTTCTTGGCCATACTGCAGGGCTCCCTCTCCTTGCCTTTTCCTGCAGCATTCTTGGCACTTTCTTGTTGACTCCTGTGAGGAAGAAAAGGAGGCTATATATACAGCCATTTTTACCTCTTCCAGGAGAACCCACCCAGCTAATCGGCTTCATTCTCTATTTGTCATAAACACAGGCCAAAGGCATTTAAAATCCTTTTTGCTCAGTTTTGTTTTTTTTTTTTCCCCAGGATGGAAAGCATTCCTTTACCTCTGATGGTTTATGTTCCATTATTTCATTGGCATTGATTGCTTTGCCACACAGCCCAGCTTATTTCAAAAGTATAAAATCTGTCCTTGCTATCCACTGCCACTGGAGTTCTTTCCCCCAACTCATTCTCAGGCATCATTTCTCTTTGGAAAAACAAAACAAAACAAAACAACCACAAACAAAGGATACCATTAGAACAGTGATCTTTGTCACAGCCTATTTCCAGATGACATCTGACCCAAGAATTCTACATTCTGGCTCAGCTGTTGCTGCTACTGTCATTATACAACTTTTCCCTGTGAGCACAGACCTGCAGATCCCCCGTGGATCATGAAGGGCATATAATTAAAAAGACAGAAAATGTGAAAACAGACACCTACCATGTGCAGTGCACCTTTCCTCTGGAACCTGTTGGTACTTCACCCACTTGGCAATTTGCAAATATTTAACAAGAAGTTCTGTGATGGAGGAAATGACAAAACCTTAGATAAAATGGAGTAGGAACTGTTTTGGACATTTGCTCATTAGTTCTTACTGTGTTCCTAAGGCAAATCAAGAATAGAGAAAAGGTGGAAACAGATCAATCATGTGTTCAGTCCCCTAAGAGCAGAAAGCACTTGGGATGAAAGAAACGCTGAGCTAAAAGTCCAAACCCATGGGAACCCAGCAGAGACTCCTATGTGCTCAAGGTGCACAGAGATATGTTCTGGTTGAGAAACTAGGCCATGCCCAGAGATGAGGCTGCTGGGAAACTGAGGCTGATCTGTGAGACATGATCCCTGTTGACACAGTCCAGTGAGCCATGCACAGCTGCTGAACTCCATGACCTAGCTCAGTAGGACAGTGCCTAAGTTTGTTTAAGATGGAGATTAATTTTCCTTTTGGAAAGAAGAAACAAGAGCAAAATTATATTTACCTTAATTGTTCAATACATTTATTTTACAAATGACATCTTAACAAACCAAAAACAAAAAATATCATCATAATTCTATTTCTTAACACATCAATTAGCTCTACTTTTTTGGGCATTCTTTTAGGAGTTTTCTATATATAACCACTTTCATAAATTTCTAATAATAGAACTGATTTTTTAAAATGTTGCTAGCTTGTTTTAAATAACAAAACTTTCTAAACCACTATAAAAGTTAAATTTACTGTTTTTAGAATCTATATACTCTATTTCCAACCATTTATTCACTAATAATTTATTTAACCTTGGTTAAATATGAACATTGTTTCCAAATTTGTAATAATAAACACAATTCAATATATTTTTTGTGAATAATCTGTTTGGGGAATTTTCTCAGAGATAGAAGCAGGAAGCTAGGAAGGAAGACAGAAACAGAGAGATATATTTACAATTAATAGTAGCTTCCCCCAGCTATTAGCTGTCTTTGTTTAAATGGAGATTATGGTGAGTAGTTGGCCACTCTTTTTTCTGTTGCTATGACCCATATATTGAATTGACTATTGGATGTATTGGATGTCTCTATTTTTTAGATGTTCTGTAGGTAATTTAACTTCATCATTTCTAGAGCTAAGCTTCGTCATATTCCTCCCATCTCCCCCATTCTGCTCTCTTCCCCCTGAATCTTGTCCCACTGCCACAGATAGCTAAAAACAACTTAGAATCATCTGGGAAGGCACTCTCAATGAGGCATTTAGTTGGTCTGTGGGTATGGTCTTACTTATAATAATTCATGTGGGAAGACCAAGTCCAGTGTGAACAGCATCATCTCTAGATAAGGTGTCCTGAACTGTGTAAGAGAGAAGAAACTGAGCTGAGCAAAAGTGAGCATGAATGTACCCATTCTTTCTCTGCTGTTGACTATGGTTATAATGTTACATGACCAGCTCTGGGGTATGGTCTTACTTATAATAATTCATGTGGGAAGACCAAGTCCAGTGTGAACAGCATCATCTCTAGATAAGGTGTTCTGAACTGTGTAAGAGAGAAGAAACTGAGCTGAGCACAAGTGAGCATGAATGTACCCATTCTTTCTCTGCTGTTGACTATGGTTATAATGTTACATGACCAGCTCTTATTGTTATGATTTCCCAGCAATGATGCTCCTGGAGTTGTGAGCTAAAAGAAACCCTTTCTCCCTCAGTTGCTTTCTGCCACCATATTTCACCATAGCATCAGAAATGAAACCACAATATCCACACATCACATCACTTACATCAGAATCCTAGGATTCATCCTTGATTCCTTCTTTGTCTCATCTCTATTTCTATACCATCAACTATTAAGTTCCTCGTGTTCTGTCTCCTTGGTCTGTTGAACTACTTCCCTGCATACCTAATCTATCCAAAGATACTATTATCTCACCTAGACTACGGCACTTACCACCTATCTTCACCTCTTGCCTCCTTTCTTCTTCTTCCATTCTGGCTATTAGAGAAATCTCTGTAAAGCATTACCTTTTGCACTTAAATTATTTGTCTTCCTTGTCCTCATCACATAACTATACATTTTTCATCATTACAGATTAACAAGTCCATTGAGGGCTTGTTTGAAACTTTGTTCTGTTCAATGCTGTGACAATTTACTTCTTATTTCTCTGAGCTATTCTTGTTTTATTTTGATTCCCAAAATATCTTCCATTCATTCTCACATTAGACTTACATGTGTGTCCTTATCTCTATAGATGCCCATCTAAATTCTACTTACTCTCCTGAACCATCTTAAATATGTTTCTATGAAAGGGGTCCCCTCACCATCAATTACTATTCTCACCATGGCTTATTTTACTGTATTCAGAATATCCTTTAGTCTCATTATATAACACTCATCTTTCTGATTTACCTATGTGGTACTTATTAAATGTCTGTTTTGTCTACCAGTTTATAGGATCCAGGGTAGCAAGAATCTGTCTATATCATTTTCACAGCTTAATTTCAGCATGAATTTGAGAACTAATAGACATTAACATTATACTTGTTTAATAAATGAAGAAATAGAGAATGAGTTAACCAAAGTGTCAGGCTCACTTTACAGTGGTTTCTAGTGATATTAAACAGGATACTCAAAATGTCTTATTCCTACAAACCTTACTTTAACACCTCCAAATTCTATGTAGAACCTGCAGTGAATAGCAAGAGAATATTCTAGCAGTTGACTTTCTTCCCACGTACAGATAAATTGTTAGTGCAACAGCAACCAGTAGCTAAAGGTGAGACTAATCTCACATCATATTTTCTTCTCTTCCCTGGGTCTGAGACTTGTCCTTTTGGAAAGAAGTGATAAAGCAGGTGGATTTAGTTTTTATGTCAGTCATCATCAGCTGAATGGAAGTTTCTTTTTCTGTGAAAGAAAAGGCTAGTATTAAGTTGATTGATGGTTCATTTTTCCTATTTGCTCCTTGGTCATTGGAGTGACATCAGGAGAGCTGTCTATTTAGATGTATAGGAGACAATAGCAATGATAAATGCTATTGCAGACATGGAATTTGTCACTTGAAATGATCCCTGGCAATGAGCATATTGATAGATAGTCACAGTGTTATTCAAGGCTCTCTAGAGGAATAAAACTGATAGAATGTATGTATATTACAGAGGAGTTATTAGATTGTTTTAGCAATATGTGTTGGGTAGGCAAACAATAGCTACCTATATACTATAGTGACATAGAACCTAGTAGCTTTTCAGTCCACAAGACTGGAGGCCTTAGCAGATCTAGTTGTACACTACAAACTAGAGGGTTCCAAGAGAGCTTCTGGTCTTCAATATGAATTAAAAGGCCAAATATTTGGGTTCTAATGTCCGCAAGAGATTATAGGGAAATGCACTTATAAGCAAGGAATGAAGGTGTGCCAGCAAAAGCAACTGTGTGTTTATCTCATGTCTCTTTATACCTGAGCCTCCATTAGAAGGTACTACCCACTTCTGGGAGGAGCTTCTTCTCTTTGTCCTTCCAGGAAATATCTTCACCAACCAGCCCAAAGATGCAACACTCAATTGATTACATAGTCATTTAAGCTGACAGCCCAGACTATCACAGTCATCTATGACTTGCATTCTGATCCTGGAAAATTCTATCCTAATTCATTCAAGGACTAGAATGAATTAACATTAGCAATAGAATTCTTCTTTTACTTAAAATAGGCAATGACAAAAAAATTCAACTGTATATTAATACATTTATGTTGAAGTCTTTTCCTTTCTGATCATACAACCAGGCATGCAAGATAACAGCAAACACATAACTTTCATTCATAGCCCTAGTAGCTCAAGGCACAGGTGTTGTGCCCCACTGCCAAGCCTCATGTCCTACTAAGCATCCCAAATGAAGATGAAGCTACAGGCAAAAAGAAAGAATTCATCAGATGAATTCAGTATTGTCTGACAAAGTCTCACTTCCCCCAAGGCATTATTCATAGCAAATTTCTCTATCACCTGTCTGCACCTCCCCTCATCTGCCCCACCCCAACCATGGCTACAGCCTCTGGATTTCTCTGGTACAGATGGGAACAAAAAGATCTGTCCCTGGTTTTCCTTAGTACTGCTGCCAAAAAAAGAGAGAGAAGGAAGAAAAGAAAAATATTAAGGTGTGTTTCTTAACTTTGTGATAAAATATTAGATAGTATTATCTCTTCTAAATTTTTTGACTATCTCTTTTATTTTTGAGATTATAACAAAATTATATTATTCCCCTTCTTTCTTCCCTCAAAATCCTCTCATATACCCCTCCTTTCTCTCTTTTCAAATCCATGCCCTCTTTTTTTCTTTGTTATTAAATGTCCAAGTGAATGCATAGCCATATATATATATATACATACATATATATATATATATGCATGTACATATATGTGTTATATATGTATGTATATATTCCTAAATATAACCTGTTCAGTCTATATAATGTTAGCTGTATGTGTGTTTTCAGGTCTGACCCTTTTGTAGCAGGTAAGAATTACAGAATGTAGCCTGGGCATGATGACTTATGCCTATAATTCCTGTACTTGATGGGCTAAGGCAGGAGGAATTTTATCATTTTGAGGCTACCCTGTGTAAGGAGTAAGGTATTTCCTCCCACTGCTGGTCTTGTCCCACCGCCGCACCAGCCCCAAATAACACACAGAGACTCTGTATTTGATATAATGCTGTTGGCCAGGTACTAGTTTCTTATGGGCTAACTCTGTCTTAAGTATTAGCCCATTTATGTTGATCTATGTATTTCCACATGGTCTCATCTTACCGGGGAATGGGGCAGGCATCTCATCTCCCCAGTCTCTTCATCTTGACTCCTCCTTCCTACTTCCTCTTTCCTCCTCGTCTCCTATTCCCGCCTATCTAGCTTTCCTATTGGCCAACAGTGCTTTATTCATTAACCAGTATGAGAAACATATTTACAGAATGACATCTCCCATCAACCCTGGGCTACAATGTGAACTTAAATTTTAAGAGAGAGACAGAGGGAAATGTATCCTGTAACAACATGTTCATATGCACAATCATAACTTTAGTAACAGAGATTAAAATATGCTCATAGGTATAAATGATTCAATAAAACCCAACAAAATAGAAAATGCTGCCAATAGTTCAAGTTAAAATAAATACTTCTACAAAAAAAAAAAAAAAAAAAAAAAAAAAAAAAAAGCCTAAGACACCAAAAGCGTAAGGATTAGCAGAAAACAAGTTTTCTAAAGCAGTTTTCTTTTTCTGTAGGCTCAAGATGACTTGCTGCAGTTTCTATTCTGGGGATGTAGCATCTTAACCTGAAAGGGGGCCATGTACCCTACTTCTAAATGGGGTTCCATCCAAAAACTGAGTCAGTTCTTCCTTTGTTTTCCTTTGCAGACTCAAAGCTGTCATTCCTTTTCTTCCTGGGAGAAAAGTGTGTCTCTATGGCAGCAATTTGTTAGAATATTTTGCTGGGTCAAATGTTTTAATCAGTGAATGTGCCTAGGGCAAGGGGAATGGACAAACAATGTGAAGAGGATTGTTTTGTTTTCAATATTCAATAGGAAGATCAGTCTCATAAGAATCACAGGATAGATTCAATGGGAGTCTCTAGTAAGGGCCTCCCCTACTCCCTACCCAGTATTGTTAGTAGAATATACAAAGATGCCAAATGTATGAAATTTCTCATGCCATGTCTAGTGTGGTGACTTCCTAGTTTTCCACCACACTCTAATCCAGCAAAGCCCACTACAGCTGCCTTCAATGACAAAAGTTTCTATCCAAATAGTGCTGTTCTATATAAGAGCTACCTGCTATATGTGACTTCTGAATTTTTGAAACATCACCAAGTTACACTTAAAACATGACAAAGAAACAATATTTTAAAGCTTTTTAATTTACTTAGTTACTTTCAAGCTTAATATAAACATGTGTTTGCTGGCTGACATGCTACAGACAGGACAACTGGGAAAACAGGTGAGTGGCCCAGGAGAATTTGCAAGCATTTGGTGACAGTGGCAAACCCCATAAACCCCATACTGACTAGCCTTCTTGGCAAGCCATTGCAACATAAGAGACCCTTTAGGCCCTCCTGTTTACATCTGAAGACTTATTTAAGAAAAAAACATGGAGATTACATTTTAAAACATATCTTTTTAAAAAGAGTGACACATAGAAATCATTCCCACTTAGGGTATAATACAAAGTTCCAAGCATGTGTGCAGTATGTAATGATCATGTCAGAATAATTGGCTTATCCATCTCTTTAGGTACTTGTCATTTCTTTGTGTTGGGAGTATCCAAAATCCTTTCTACTTGTAATTTTAAAATATTCAACTAATTTTTGTCAGCCATAGTCACCCTAGTGTGTCATATAGAACATTAGAAGCTATTCCCTAACTACCCTCCAATTATGCATTTCCACAGCACTCTAATTTCTCCTTGGAGACTTTTTCACAGCTGGAATTTAGAAATTATATGCACAGTTCACTCATTTATTTTGTTTAATAAACAATGTTTACTGGGGATATCCTCTGTGTCTCAGACACAGTTTCAGGTGCTGAAAAAGTACAAGTGAACAAAGCAGGTTAATTCCATATTCTCTAGTGCTTAAGCTCTAGAAACTGTAGGTAATCAGATCATATGCCAATGAGAAAGTAAATATGTGATATAATTACTGATAAGTACTCAACAAGAAACAAAAGAAGCAGCACGAGGTTATGGAGTGATGAGAATGCTATTTCACATGGTAACCTGGAGAGGAATTGTCCCAACTGTTTGAGAAGAGATCCAGAGCTATGGCATGAGTCTCAAGGAATATTATAATGGGGAAGCCCTATGTGAGAACCTCAGAGAACACAAAGCACATTTGGAACTAATCCAAGTGTAAAGGAACATGGCAGACACGGTCCCCTGAGAGACATGAGCATGCCCCCTGCAAAGTAAGTCCCAGACCCCTACTTTGTGATTCCCTAGATCCCTAGTCCCTGACTGTAGACACCAACATGCCAAATGAGTGGTGGGACATTTCGCCAAGAACAGAAACTGCCTAATGTACTGTTAGTGTGAGAGACAAACTCATTCACTGGCTTATCAAAGTCAGTTACTTCTTCTCTTTTGGTGGACCAGCTGAGTGAAACCTGAATATAAACCAGAGAAGAAATTTTCTGTGAAAGAATGCCCCTGAGAAATCTGACAAAATTAGTGGCCAAAATGAGGCTTCCCTGGGATGAAATATGACTTTTTAGGTTGAAAATAACAAAGTCATACAGTCCAGATGCCACTGATTGCTTGAAATTTTCCAAAACAGTTTGGGCAGTCATCCTGCCTCATCAGTAGCTCAGTGTACTATATGAAGGCTTCTGCTAATGGTGGTCATGGCTTACAAAATCCCTAAGTTTCCCACTTAAGGCAGACATACAGTAGACTGAGGGAGCATGGGCTTATACTATCTCTCTTTACATATAGGAGAGTCTTCTAAGTTTCCTTACATCAGGTTGTTTGGAGGGTGACCTTAATTAATTGACACTAAAACATTGGGTGGAGGAAGGGAAACACTTTGCTCTTAGAAACAGAAGGGACAAAATAACCATGGAGCCTGACTCCCATACATGACTTACAAAAATAGGAGTCTGGAGCTTGGGGTAGAATTCATAGAGCATTCAAACTATATCCATAGTGCTTATCTATGATTGTAGTAGCTCCACTTCTCCAAGTTCTTTGCCTCTGACTACTTCATAAAGGTACCCTGAACTCTTTTCTCAGTCCCCATGTTAGAATATTCCCTTGTAGTCCATGTTCCTGTTGACTCTCTGCTTCAAACATTTTCTTCCCTTTGTCTTGAGCGATACCATTCCTAGTTTCTTCTCACCTCTCTGAAGTCTTTGGTTTAGTCCCCTTGCCTGCATGTTCCCCTGTATGTCTCAGAAACAAAAGTGTTCTCTATGTCACGTCCTAGCACTGTATCTATTCACTCTCCCTGTCCCTTTCCCCTAGTCACCTTTACCACCTGCCTGACACACAAAGTTAGAAATATCTATCTTTAGCCCCAGTACTCTAGTCTGTTGCAATCTAGATTCATCTATCATCTCCACTTGGGCATCTCATAAACATCATTCAACTGAACTAATTATACATTCTCTTTTATCTATAATCTATATCTCCTTCCCATTAATGTTTAGTCCTCAAATCATCCAAACTCTAGACTTCTGTGTCACTATATTTCTGCCTCTCATTCTTGCCTGCTATGTAGAAAATAAGAAGGAATAGAGAGTTCAGTTGCCTATAGGTTTGATAGATCCAGACACATTAGTAAACCTTGCTGGTACCAGCAATGAAATAAATAACAAACACTGATGTCAGGAGACAAAGCTCTGTCCTCACAGGTCAATTGTCAGGTCTTGAGTCAATGTAGAGTCTTCAGCCCCTCCTCTATCCAACTCCTGCAGTTACCAGTCCAGCTCAGGTTTGCTGATTCCCCTCTACAGCTACTCTCTTTCCAATAACTGCAGGCACATCAGTTCCACACCACAATTCCAGGGCTTTATTTTCTCCACACCTGCACCTGGCCTGCTGATTGCTCATGTAAGACATTTCCAAACCAAGCGCATCAGCACTGCTATAAACCCACAGTCCCCTGACTCAGCCTTACCCAAGCACTGCCTGTTAACATTGCTGTCTCTATGGTCATATAATTTTGTTTTTTCCCCACCACACCCACTGTGAATCTCCATCCATTCTCCTGTTTACATCTAAGCTCTACCCACAGTTTCATCCTTACTTGCCACCTTGCAAAGAAAGCACAGGATACCCAATTGCAATAACTTAAAATCATTAGCTCAAATTTGCAAGCTCCAACTCCCTGATACCATCCTGTACAAATGGAAGAGATGTAATTTTTTTTGCTACCCAAGACCAGTGGCTACACGGTCATCCACTCAGCAGTGAATTACCAAAAGTCTATGTGCCAGAGTTACAAATCAGCCTCATCATTGTCTCCTTAAAGTGTGCAAGCACAATTAACCCTCTCTTACCTGTTTTAAGTGCTAGGGACTTGCCTGCACAGAAACCAGGACAAACCATCTACCTACATGGAGCTGTAATTTAGAGGAGAAGATGACAATGAGCAAGATTGAATAAAATGGACATCATTCCATGGAAGAGTTGACTGCTGCTGTGTGCAAAAGTTACTAAGAGGACAGGAATGCTAAAGGGAAAGTTTCACTGGAAAGGTGGTGCTTCATTGAAGGATTGCATATAGTGAGGAGGAAGGCCAAGGGGATCCCTAGGAAAAGAGCACACATTAAAAGGAGAGAAAGATGCAGGGTCAGACTTAGCACCAGGAACTGATTTGTCCTGAAGGGAGAGGGAAGACTGAATTAAACATAGACGGAGCATACACACTGTGATTCTCATCAGAAGGATCTTGACTCAATGTCAGTGCAGCAGACTAGTGAGACTGAGAGAACTAGAATTGCCTGTGTCAACAGAGGCACTCGTCAGTGATCTTGTATTCTAGCATCCAGGACAGTGTTCTGCCAATCATAGGCATAACACATACTTCCTTCTCTGAGTGGCATGTATTACTTCTGGCCTTGCATCCTTTCCTAAAGGAGTACTGTTGAGAATCTGAGCATGCTGAAGAGATGGAGATAGGTGAGAAGGCAGAGGAATCCTCTAAAAGGGAGGATGATCCTTGCTCTGAGGTCAGGAAAGAAGAAAGTCAACTCTCACCTACGATGTGTAACACATTTATTCATGTGACATTTGATTGTATCTCTCTGGTGAAAATCATCCCAGGGCTTAGTGTCCTAGTTAATAGAAAGACAGGTGTCATGCTACAGCTGTGAAGACACTCTTGGAGCAGCCTGAGTAATCAAGGTCATCTCCACCGCTTTATCACTAGGCTTCTAATACACTTATTGTTCAGTCTCTCAGCTGTGCAAAATTAATTCCTGCCTTAAGCTCTGGCTATTCTCTTTTGGTGAGTTCTTCATCTCTGGCTTTCATGCCACTGATAATCTGTTTGCCACCACTCCCTGACCAATACTTTTCTCTGAAGACACGTAAGCCCACTGAAGTCTCACTTTCCTTAAAACAGTACATCTAGCTGTCTACCTCTTTGCTCTCTGGCTGTGTGCATTTCTGACTTCAAATTTTCACGAAGAGACCCTGCTTCTGCTCTTATTTCCTTACCTTCTGTTCTCTTCTAATAATTATCCTGACTGTTCTGTTCTCCTTCCACCCCCAGGAAACTCTGCTCAACATCAGCCTCCATATTGTGAATTCCCATATTTGCTTTTAGTCTCTAACTGGCTCAGTCTTTCAAGAATTATTAGAGAAATTGGCTACACTTTCCTCTGTAAAATCCTTTCTCTTATTTCCTTAACATGATGTTGTTGCCTACCTCCACAGGCAACAATAAAAAGGCTTTTTATACCGATTCAACTAAACTTGGCAATGCTGGAGAGAGTCGATGTTCTGCCCCAGGCATCCTTTATTATCTTAGTTCTTTGCCTGTGACCCCATCTAACTCAAGGTTTTTAATAGCATCTATATGTAAACTAATGAACTTGGTCTATAGCTTCTGTTCAGATGTGCTCTGGCATAGGGATATCACCAAAGGGATCTGCGTGTGTGTATGCCACCCTCCATCTGTCACCTCTTTCTGCCTTTACTCTTAATAATTTTGCACTGCAGATTTTATTCATGCATTCCTCCTGACATAGGGAGAATGCAGGGGATCATCTTTGACTCTTCCCATTCCTTAACCACTCACATCCACTCAAATGCTACCTTAGTAGGTACTGGATGCATTCTCTAATACAGACTATCATTGCTCTCCTGCATTCTAGCAATCACTTCTATCTGTACCTTCTTTTATCCACCTTGACCTCTCCCATCTATTACCATGTAGCAGTCAGAGGAGAGTTTACAACATGTACACAGGAATATAACACTCATCTCCCTAAAGTCTTTCCATAGTTCCCCATAATTAAGGATGCAGCATTCTTTCTCCAGATACAGGCCTATAGTTTCCCAGTATCTCCCACTTCTTCAATAGTGACTATGTGCACAAGTCTATGTTACTCACCTATATAAGATACTTCCATGATACCGGAAACCTCAATAGGGCTTAATTTCACTCTCACATTTCTTGGACTCTGCTCTCTAGCTGAGATCAACATTGTAGCTTCTCAGATTCTTCAACTCTTTCTCATTTCTGTGTCTAATTAGTTAATTGGTAAATTGCAATATCCTTTCCCATTAGATATTTAGGTTGATGAGGTCATAATAAGTCATGTGTTTTTGTTGTTTTTTTTACATACAATTATATGCCTACTGAATAGCATATGTGCCACATGGTTGGGAGGTACATGATTCACTTATTGAAGAAATACATTTGAATGTTTATTATGTCCCAGGTTCTTTTCTTGGTACTGAGCATATAAAATAATGACTCAGTTTTAGAAAAGGGACAGAATTCTGTCTGATCTGAGGAATCTATGTGTTTCTGCAGAGAAAAACAGGTAAAAAGGCTAAAAAGTAAAAAATACATAATGAATACAATATAGTTGACATTATTTAACATGTTATATTTTGTATAGTTTGTGGCCATAAATGCCATAGATATATAGTGGTTGGAAAGTAAAGCCATGTGATAGGTGGAATTTAAAGGTGTTCTCATGAAAGATCTAAGAGAATTTTAGAGAACACAATGAAAAAAAAAACCTAGGCAGAAGTCTGAGGGAAGAGAAGAGACCTCCAGCAAAGTGAGTAGCTTCAAATACCCTAGCTAGACATATGCCTTGATGTCTTAGTGTTAATGAGCCAGAAGGAGGTCTGTATGGCTAGAAGACAAGCCACTGCAAGAAGAATATAAATACACAGATGATGCATATGGAGCCTGAGAGGTTTGTGGAGCTTACTCATGAGGGCAACAGAAGCTAATGGAGGATTTTAGCACAATGACCAGACTTTCAGCAACATTACTTAGATTAAGACCTTGTGGTAATTTGACTAAACAGAAGAAAATGCAAGAGCCAACAGACCAGAGAGTAGGCCTCTATAATCCAGCTGACATATACTATTAGTTCCAAGTAGGGTGATGGCAGGGAGGCTGCATGAGCAGCAGACTTTGAAAGGAGAGATGACAGGTTCTATGGATAGATGAGATATCTCAATCTTCCTTTAGAGGACTTTGTCATGAATCTAAAGATTTTGGGTTGAGCCAACAGATAGGACAAATTGTATGAACTGAGGTTGAGAAAACTAGAGAAGGAGTAACTTTGGGCATATTAATTTAGACAGTGTGTAGAGTCAAGACATCTCATGCTTAACAGAGTTATATTTTTAAATTAAGCTATCAGTTGTCAAAATGGCTGATACATTTTAGAATTGGCTTCATTCCTTTCAGATACAGGTTTTGGCTTGATCCCAAATCTCATAGATGCCATAAAAATTAGTCTTCGAGGATATTTTAGTGGAGTCTGTGGATCCAGATCTTTAGAACTGCTGCTGTCTGGATATTTACTCTGAACATGTTTTTCAAAATTCTAATAAGCAAAACACTCCTGGTAGTGCAGAAGGCTTGGAGCTACTTCTTCCTACTAAAGCTTCCCAAACTCATAAGTATTAGACAAGGTTTTCTTGGACAGAGCATGTGCCAGGTCCTCTGATAAACCATCTGCTAGGGATCTGTCCCTCTACAGTACTGAGCCAAGAACTCCAGATGGGTCTGTGAAAGGACTCCAGTCTGGATGAAGAAGGCAAAGGGATAACTATGGGCATGCATTCAAATCATTGTGCTTGGGCCATCAAGGACATCATCAGATAATACCCTTCCAGGCCTTCTCAAAGTAGTGAAATAACTATTGACCTCAGGGTAGGATACTTAAACCCACTAAGTCCATAAAACAAGTTCTGTGGGTAAAATGAAGGTAGATGTCCCCTTACAAGTAAAGTTTTGTATTTAATTACCAACTACCAACCAGAAAAAGGACAAACGCTTTACCTTGAGTCTACAATGCTAAATGAGTGAAACATTTCTTGCCTTAAAATAACTTGCTTGCTAAGAAAAAGATATGCAAATTTCTCAGACCCAAAAGTGCATCTGAGGAAAACAGCCAACCTCCACAGACAGTCCATCACCCACTTGCAAGTTTTTATGAGAAATCTTCAGTCGATTAAACAATGTAATGTCTCAATTTAAGAAGATTCATCCCCTCTTGCATGTGTCCACAGAGCCAAACCTCTGAGGGAGTGCCATGGTATCCTGGACCATTCCTCATTTACTGTGTCCATACTTGCATACAGGAATAGTATTTCCTAGTGCTCAGCACAAGAGTACTCAATAGATCACCAGCTGGGGTTCGTTGTCCTAAATTAGTTCCGAGAACTAATTACTGACAAGATTTCCAAGATCTTTATTACTAATATCAACAAAACCAGAAGAAACTTCCTAAGAGAGGCACCTAAGAGGACACAATAACACATATTGGAAAGATACAGTCAAAATAGGATCACATTTTAGGAATTCCTTCATCCAGAATAGGTAGATAATGCTAGAAATGTAAGATTAGAAGTAGTAACTTGTTAATAAAATTACTAAATAAAAAGGTATTCCCTTCTAAGTTTGAAGAGGTCCCATTTATTAATTGTTTCTTTCAGTGTCTGTGCCCCTGGAGTTATGTTCAAGAAGCAGTCTCCTATAGCAATTTGTTCAAGGGTACCGCCTACTTTCTCTTCTAAGAGGTTCAATGTGGCTGGATTGATGTTGAGGTCTTTGATCCATTTGGACTTGAGTTTTGTGCATAGCGACAGACATGGGTCTATCTGCAGTCTTCTACACACCCTCATCCAATTGTGCCAGCACCATTTGTTGAAGATGCTGTCCTCGCCCCATTGTATAATTTTAGCTGTTTTGTCGAAAATCAGGTGTTCATAAGTGTGTGGATTAATATCAGGATTTTCAATTCGATTCCATTGGTCTACCTATCTATTTTTATGCCAATACCAGGCTGTTTTCAGAACTATAGCTCTGTAGTAGAGCTTAAAGTCAGGAATGGTGAAGCCTCCTGATGTTCTTTTATTGTATAGGGTTGTTTTGGCTATCCTGGGTCTTTTTTTTTTACATATAAAGTTGATTATTATCCTTTCAAGGTCGGTGAAGAATTGTGTTGGGATTTTAATGGGGATTGCATTGAATCTGTAGATTGCTTTTGGTAAGATTGCCATTTTTACTATGTTAATCCTACCTAACCAAGAGCATGGGAGATCTTTCCACTTTCTGGTATCTTCTTTAATTTCTTTCTTTAGAGTCACAAAGTTCTTATTATATAGGTCTTTTACTTGTTTGGTAAGCGTTACACCAAGATACTTTATGTTGCTTGTGGCTATTGTAAAGGGTGATGTTTCTCTGATTTCTTTCTTTGTCTATTTTTCGTCTGAAAAAAAGTAGGGCTACTGATTTTTTTGAGTTTATCTTGTATCCTGCTAGTTTGCTGAAGGTGTTTATCATCTGTAGGAGTTCCCTGGTAGAGTTTATTGGGTCGCTTATGTAAACTATCATAACATCTGCAAATAGAGACAGTTTGACTTCTTCCTTTCCAATTTGGAACCCCTTGATCTCCTTTTGTTGTCCTATAGCATTAGCTAGAACTTCTAGTACGATATTGAAGAGATATGGAGAGAGAGGACAGCCTTGTCTTGTTCCTGAAGCTTCTGTAAGGCAAAGGACACAGTCGACAAGACAAAACAGCAGCCCACAGACTGGGAAAAGATTTTCACCAATCCTATATCCGACAAAGGACTGATCTCCAAAATACACAAAGAACTCAAGAAACTAGTCAACAAAACACCAAATAACCCTATTAGAAAATGGGGTACAGAACTGAAGGAAGAATTCTCAATAGAGGAAATCAAAAAGGCTGAAAGACACTTAAGAAAATGCTCCACATCCTTAGCTATCAGGGAAATGCAAATCAAAACAACTTTGAGATACCATCTTACCCCTGCCAGAATGGCTAAAATTAGAAACACCAGTGATGACTTATGTTGAGAGGATGTGGAGAAAGTAGAACACTCCTCCACTGCTTGTGGGAGTGCAAACTCATATAGCCATTTTGGAGATCAGTATGGCGGTTCCTCAGGAAAATGGGAATTAGTTTACCACAGGACCCAGCAATCCCCCTCTTAGGCATATACCCAAAGGATTCACATCCATGCAACAAAGACATCTGTTCAACTATGTTCATAGCAGCACTATTTGTAATAGCAAGAACCTGGATGCAACCTAGATGCCCCTCAATTGAAGAATGGTTGATGAATATGTGGCATATCTACACAATGGAATGCTACTCTGCAGAAAAAAATAATGGTATCTTGAAATTCGCAGGCAAGTGGATGGCACTTGAAGAAACCATCCTGAATGAGGTAACCCAGTCACAAAAAGAGGAACACAGTATGTATTCACTCATATATGGATTTTAGACCTAGATCAAATGATCACTAGCCTATAATTCACATCACCAGACGAACTAGGATACAAGGTGTATTCTAAGAGATTCATATAAAGTCCCTCACAGAACTGGGAAGGGACAAGTCCTCCCAGAGCTCAGGTGAAGTGGGGGGGGGCAGCGAAAGGAGAGAGAAGTAGGAGAAAATGAGGGGGAGGAAAGGAAAACATGTGCGAACAGGAAGATTGAGCCTGGTTAGGAATAGAAGATAGGAAAGAGAGAGAGAGAGAGAGAGAGAGAGAGAGAGAGAGAAACAGAGACAGAGAGAGAGAGAGAGAACATAAAAGAGGAAGCCAATATTGGTTTGAAGATAAAATTGAACACAAAGAAAGGTCTAGAGAACTACAAGACTGCTCCCAACTAACAATCTCAGCTTCCGTGGAAAGGCTATCATAAATGCCCTTCCCGGAGAGTGAGATCAACAACTAACTTCTCCATGGAGCCCTCAACTAATGCCCGTTGAAAACAGGATCAAACACCCATACATAAACACTGAGTCGAACTAGAACCCAGATGCAGATGGAGAGGACAAGACCATGTGGCAGAAACTTATACAGACAGCTTACCTGAACAAGGAGGAGCTAACAGCCACTAGACTGATAGCTGGGAAGCCAGCATGGGACTGACTCAAGACCCCCTGAATATGGGTCTTAGCCAGAAGGACTGAGCAGTCTAAGAGACCTCAGACAGTGGAGCCAGGATGTATCCCTGGTGCACAAAAGGACTTTGCGAACACATCCCCCATGGAGGGATAACTGCCTTAATCTAGAGACAGGAGAGAAGCCCTAGTCCCTACTTCATAGGACCTGTTAGATCTACATGACCCCAACTGGATGGCACTCCCCTACATATGGAATTGGGGTGGGGGGATGGGAAGGGAGGGTGTTTAGAGTGCATGTGAGAGGGCAGAGAGGGTAAAAGTGAGGGAAGGATGGAGGGAGGGGTGGGGGAGGGAGGGAGGGTGAGGGAACTGGGATCGACATGTAAAATAATAAATTAAATTAAAAAAAAATGTTTTGACTCCAAAATTTAAGTTGAAGGACAAGTTATTGGGGAAAAGGATTTCGATTTTTGTTTCCACAGAAAATGAAAAGATGTGGATTCCTTCCAGACTAATGTGGTTTGATCATGCCAGACCGCCTGAAACAGATTACCAGGTGATCCTACATTCAAAACAGCTGGACAAAACAGCCCTACAGACTACAGCCAGGATATCTGAATCTTCTTCGAATCCCCCATGACAGCGCCCCTTACCAGCAGGAAGTAGTTTGGAAAGAACGATGCCCAAATTCCCAAATATTGTAATATTGTGTATAAATGTTTGTTTTCATTTAATTGGACTTTGTTATATAAAATTAAATAAAATAATAAAAAAAGGTATTCCCTTGTCTATCTAAGCCTTGAAAAACAACATATTAGTTCCAAGTAGATGCTATCCATAGTAGCTAGACAGGGATTCAAATAGGAACAGCTTAGGAAGACATTAAGATCTTAGAAAGTGAAGTGTGTTTGTGTGTGTGTGTGTGTGTGTATGTGTGTGTGTGTACATACATACATGCATGCATACATATATATGAAGGCCAAAGAAGGATGTCAGGTGTTCTGTTCCATCAATCTTTGTCTTATTCCCTTTGAGAACTGGGAGCTCACTGTCCCTCAGGCTAACTGACCAGAAATCCCCAGTGATCCTCTTGGTCTTCCCTACTGCCTAAGCTCCAGAATAGGTTACATGAGCCCACAGCCATCCCTGGATATTTTTATGTGGGTGCTAAGGATCAGAATGCAAATCCTTATGCTTCTATAGCAATTTCTCTTACCACCTGAGCCATCTTACCACACCCTGAACTGGAAATTCTGAACGGCATCTGTAAGAAAATATAAAAGAAGTATATTGAGAGAAATACAAATGTTGTAAGTGGGCATGTTCATTATCTTGATGTACATTAATAACGTGTCTACAATTGTGGATGGCAGCAAACCATCAAGTTATAGCAGAGGTAGGTTCTCTCTTGGCCAAATGCCAACTGTGTGATCTTAGGCAAAAAGTCTGTTGTGCCTCAGTCTCTCTGTCTGTAAAGTAGGCCACCATAGTTCATATTTTAAAACAAAGTAAACATTAAATGCCTCAATATTTACAAAGCACTTTCCCTAGCACCTGGCACAGAATGAGTATGGCACAGCTTGGCTACTTTGGATTATCAGCTCATGGTCATAATCATGGGTTCTATATTTAATCTTCCAAAGTACCAGTTAAAACATATTTCATATAGTTCTTGGGGGATCTCAGTGGCTATTGCCATGAAAAAGCCTGTCAAACTTATGCAGGAAAGAATATCATATAACACAGATTGGGCACGTTACAATGACCTGTGATGGTTTTCTGTCTGTAAGTTGAGAAGTGATTTCAAACACTCTTTTTGTCTTATATAGAAACTGAAATAGTAACATGCCCACCAAAAGAAATCAATTTCAAATGATTTTGGCAGCAACACATGAAGTCAAAGAAAAACATGAATTATTTTATCAATTTATTTCTAATTTGTTCATGTTTTAGGATGGATACAGCATGTTTAATCTCTTATTTTAATATTTATTTGAGTTCAGTTACATGAAATTACACATTTGTAGGTCAAATAAAAGAAACTATCAGCACTTTTCATAGAGGCCAGTTTATAGTATCCACTGTACCTTGCTATTCCGAGAATATATTTGTTACTTTTTTTTCATACTTTATTCTCTGTATGAAATTTATTAAGGAACATGTTTTAAAAGATGTGTGTGAATAAAAACATTTCAGGGTTGCCCTTGGGTTGCATAAAGATCAGATTTGCAAAAAAGTCCTAACGATTTTGTCTCACTCATACATAGTGTTGCTAAAATTGGACGTGCCTTCTGAGAACACATGTCTGAGATCCTACTTATGATGAGTTAACAGGAATCCTGAGGGTTGAATTTATTTATCCATGGTCACAGTTAGAAAGTATCAGAGTAAAAAATAGCTCTCCAGTTCCTCAGCTCCTATTCAGTTACTCTTGTGTGAAAATTGAATCTCTATTGTCTGGAACCTTGTCAGGCTTTGTTCCTAAGGAAGCCACAGACATGGTGTCAAAGACCTGGGGTGTGAGCAGGTGGGATCTGAATTGAATGCTGAGATGCACTTTACTTGATTCTGGGCAGAAGTCATGACAAAAATAATCATCTGTGTCTATGGATGCTCAGACCTCTCAGATGTTTGACACTGCTGTTACAGACAAGAAATGTGGAGAAAGAGGGCATAAGGACATATATGATGCCCCGACACAAGTTGCCTAGTATCTCTACTGTCTTACAAAGAAGTACATGGGTTCAGAGATGTGAGAGGCTGTAAGATACATGTGTGTAGACGTCATCATTGAGAAATGGGCTTCTTTCCTGAAGATTTTATTGAGAGAATCCAGAGCTCTGGAAAAATTCAAAGTTTGAGAAATTCCACCCTGATAGGATGTTCTGTGGAGAAATAGCTTGCACTGATTGGCCTAAGCCTGGACACTTGACCTAATAACTGCACAGCAAAACAAACAAAACAGGCATATCCAGATTGGCTTAAACAAATTAGCAGTTGGTCCTAAGGCACAAGATGATTCGCAGTTCTCCTTAGCTTACCACAGGGAATTGGGAACCCTTCAGATGCCAATATCTACAAGCATTCAATATTGAATGATGGATATTTGCAGGTATGCTATGAACATCATTTAGCTTCAAAGCATTCCTAGATAATTTACAATGCCAAGTAGAGTACAAATGTTGGTTGTACTGTTTTATTTAGAAACTAAAAGCAAAAGTCTCTACTTGATCTGAAGAAACATATTTCTTTATAAACATAATTTTTATGTTAATATCATTATTCATTTATTCATTGAACCACAAACATTTACAAAGTACATATTTTTATTAACAGTTCATTAAAATATTGTCACTGATTTTGAGGGTCAACAATAAGTGAGTTAAAAGTGTCTAAGAGAATACGCTAGCAGAATGTAGATTCTTTTAGGAGATAAGAGAGGAAAATAGTGGCTAAGTAGCCAACCAACAGATATTTGAGGGCATGGCTTAAGTTTGGCTTTGCCAACGTTTATTCAACAGCTTCTCACCTTATGAGTATTTAGATTCATCCTGACTTTCAAATCTGGCAGGTGCCCTTGCAATAAACACTTTTGTGGCTCTGTGTTTGGTACATCCATGAGTATATTCCTAGGATAATTTCCTAATGCTGAGTTCCAGAGTGAGGTCTTGATAAAATTTATTCTAGAAAGCTTATTTCTCAGAATTCATACCTTCATTATCTTGTTAGGTATGTACCCATAAGTGTTCCTGTGTGTGTGTGTACAAAGATACACACAAATATATATGCTCATTATTTTTAAATATATGCTATACACACACACATACACACACACTATATATATATATATATAATTAGATAGATATGTTTCTCAGATAACACTTCATAGTAATATTCCAAGGATACATAAAGATATAGCATGTTTTCACAGAGCTGCATTTATTTCAAATGTATAAAATATAGTTAGTTTTACATTTCATGATATTATGACACACAATAAAAAGCCTATACAAACTCCATCAGTGAAACATGAGACTACAAAAGAATATCTTGTTTATAAAGGAATGCATCTGTCTTCTCCTCACTCCTGTACTTCCCTCAAGTCTCAGAAGCACATGCTTACTTTCCTATATAGGAAGAAATTGAGGTAGAAACTTTGAGAAATAAACTTCTTAATAGTTACTGTTTTTTATTTATTTGTGAGACTCTGTACAAGTACTTGCACACCATATGTACATGGGAGACCGAGGATGCTTTGGATCCCTTGGAACTGAAGCTACAGGCAGTTGTGAGCCCCCAAGCAGGTGTTAGGAACCAAATTCTGGTTTGCCACAAGAATAATGTGTGCTTTTAACTGCTGAGCCATCTTTCTAGCCCCAAAGTGTTTGATTTTTAACCAAGATCCTCCTCCTTCTGAAGGTACAAGAAGATGGATATGGACATTCATGCAAGAATTTTATTCAGTAGTATAGAGTATGTAAAAGACCAAAGGGGAACAAGGTACTAAAGCAGAGAACAGCAGGTTGTATCCAAGTGGTTAGATTAAGGACAAGCAAATTACCCCAGAGGTGTTGTGACAGAACAGTGACCTACCATTTCTAGCGACAGGCAGAATCCAGGGATCTGTTCTTAGCCATAGGAAATCCCAGCCTGCCATTGCCAACAGATGGGCAGGGAGATGAAGCTGAGCTTCTGCCTACCCTACACCAGAGGGAAATCTTGTTAATTCCCAGCACAAATCATTCCATGTAGACTTTCTGCTTTATTGAATGCCATTTCTCTGATTAAAACGGCTTGAATTGTTTTTCTCATTAGAATCATTTGATATTTAGAATGCTGTGACATTCAATGAAAACACTAAAGTTGAATGAAGAAAAGGCAATATCCAATTTAATTTATTTAAGAAGACCAGGAGTCACTGTGTAGGCATTATCAAATTTTATGTGCTCTTCAATTAATTTTCCTAATGACAATGGCTTTATCGTTTATTCAGTTTTTAAAAACTGGATGACTCCTTATAAAAACAGTGAGTTTTGATTCATAAAATGCTGTGGCTATATTAAAAACCTATGTCCTTACATTCTTAAAAAATATAAAAAAAATACAAAATATACATTGAAACATTCAAGCCAAGTGACTTTTCCTTTGAGTGGGTACTTACTACCTTGCTAACATTGGTATGGAACTTATATAGAGCCCGACTGAATCTATAGAGAGAAATGTTCCACTTCACACACATTCACAGCAGGAAAGATATCAACAATGGTTGTTTTACCTTCATCTATACCTAGATCCAATGTCTAGAACAGGCATTTTCTGTTGGCTTATAGATCGCACTGTAATTTTCCCAATTCTTCTCTAAGCCCCAGGTGTGTAGGCTGCATGAACCACAATCCCACAACATTTGGCCAATGACTGAGTAAGGGAGGAAGGGAGGCATGGAAGTCAAAGCCAACATTTCTAGGGGTCAAGTCTCTGGGGTTACAAGTTGACAGTGACCCACCTCTAGCTGCCTTTAGCTTTCCATTCAGTCTCCTTGGTCCTTTGGCTAATCCTGAGCTTTGTCCTCCAATCTTCCTAGTCCTGGAGGCCTTAGCTAGGTTCACTGTTTTCACTTAGATCTGGGCAAGGATGTGTGCACACATTTCTTAGTCAACTCTACTTGTGACTTCTTTGGGGGATCTTACCAGTGCAGTTCATGCGTACTCTATCAAACCACATCAAATGTAATCCCATAAACACACAAGAAAATCACTCTTTTCCACGAATTCAAACTCAAAATATAAACACTTGACTATTCAGTAATTTATTTCCATTTCTTTTAAACATTTTTGGATTGCCTTTCAGAGATTAAAAAAAACAAACAAAACAAAGCAAAATGTGATCCTTCATTATTTGCTGTCCTTTGTAGCTCTAATTCAAGGGATAGATAATTAGGTCTTGATATGCAAGCTTACTCTTCAGCAAGGCAGAAGGTGATTTAGAAGAAATGAGAAATAACCCTGAATGAAGATTTGGTGTTGGAGAACAAGTAATAATTCAGCAGAACAATGTACAATGTATAAAGTATAGTTAGGGTCACCAGCAAGGTTTTCTCTCTCTCTTTTTTTAACCTTTGCTTCTTTAAAATAATCATGTTAGCTAGAAGTATTGACTGAGGTTTGGGAACTTCTCACTCTCACATCCTATAAAACACTAGATGTTTTGTTTGTCTTTCCAGTGCCTAGCAAATTAACACAAAAATATCCAAAATTATGGGCATGGTGGCACACATCAATAGTTTCAGTATTTATGAGTCTAAGGCAAGATGATCACCAACATGAAGCAAATTTGTTTCAAAGAGTAACACCTCAAAATTTAACTGAAGAAATATTTGATAGTGTACTTGTCTTTATTATAAGCCTCAAGAATAAAAATAAACTGTTCTTGTATAGTTTTCATATGATAATTGATAGGACTACCATAAAAACATAGGGATATCTACAGACATTTTGTTATGGAAGTTAAAAGTTATGGACATTTTCATGGATGATTTCAGTGTATCAATGAGTGTGTTAGTCAGGGAAAAAGTCACTGTAAGCACTATGGGACTTCTTTTAGAAATTAGATTACAAGTCCTAATAGATATAAAAGTCTGGGGAATGAAGCTGGAAAGGAGTCATAATCAGACTACAGCAGTGATGAGGACTGACAGATTTCAGGAAGGATGCCTGTGGAAAGGCATTCACTGCCTCTGTAACAACCACCTCTGAGGATCTGAGGAGGATTATGAGATCTGGGAACTGCCTTTGCTCCCCAAGTCAGTCAACAAGAAGAAGATCTAGAACAAAGAGCAGGTGGGGAAAAGCTGGATTCCAGAACCTGTCGACAACCAAGAGTAACTACCACAGTCATTCCAGGTCAACTTACCGTCACTATGCTTCTCCTTAACACCTTGTTGTCACTGTTGTTGTTTTACACATTTGTTTGTTTTATTACATTTTACTTATGTTTTTCTTATATGCATTTATTAAAATATAATTGTATAATTTTACCCTTTCCTCTCTTCAGCCCATCTCAAATCTCCTTTTGCAACTCCTTCCCTGTCCTTTCCACTTTCAAATTGATAGACACTTTTCCCCCAATAATTATTGTTACACACAATACAACACAAAACACACACACACACACACACACACACACACACATTACAAACTGCTGAAGCAATTTGTTTGTTTTTGTATATATTGTTTTCAAGACTGATCACTTTGTATTGGACAGACAATCAGGGGGCTTATCTCAGGGCCCTCTACTTTCTCAGCAGTCATCACTTTCCTGTAGTTCCTTGTCCAGGGTTGAGACCCCATAAGATCTTCCTCCTCTTTGTTTATGCAAATATTTCTATGAAAGACTGTTTTACAGCATTCTTCCTGGCTTTCTAGCATGTTTAATATCTAAAGATAATAGCAAAATCATGTTTATATAGACCATGATAAAATTAGTTGAAAATATATAACCTCTTCTCAAAGAAACAAATCTTGTATTTCCTTTTACCCAACTTTTATTCACACATTTCATTTCTATCTAAATTACATGCCTATTTTGTTTTTCTCTGACTTAAGTACTGACATATAAAATGTACTCATTAACTTTGTGTTGCAGTAACAAAATACTTGACTGAAGGTAATTAAGAGAAACAAGATTAATTTTAGCCCCCAGTTTCAGGAATTTCAGCCTGTCACTACAAATCTGCCATAATGGAGTTGCTAGGCTCATGGCAATTAGAACCTGTTGCAGACATGATTCACACAACAGACCTAGATATCAGAAAATGGACAAAGCTAAGAAGGATTCAGGCTCTTACATTCAACCTCCACTCCTACTTACAGGCTTCTATTAGCAAGTACTACCTTTCAAAGGCTCAGTAGAATTCCCATCACCCACCAATCCAACAGGCACTCAAACATGAACCTGTGGGGGATATTTTAGATTCAAGCCTTCTCCTCATAGTCTTCATAGGATCATAGCCATCTCATGATGTAAAATGGCCTTTAGTCCCTAATGTTTTAATAGCACCCCAAATGATTCCTGTCTTTTCTGAGACTCAAGGGAAACTTTTAGCTATGAACTCTTAGATTCTTTTCACAGTTACACACTTCTAGTATACAGTGGTACTACATTCCAAATGGATGAATAGTCAGTTAGTGAGGATACCCAATACAACACACTTTAAAAAATTCTTACAATACATCCCAATCAGTCGTGTACCTCCATGTAACATATAGTGTTGTGATGTAAACTGAAATGGGCCTAGTCAGCCCCACTTCTATGGCATTGTTACCTGAAGCATATAAGGACTCTTCTCTCTTGTTCTGGCTCTACTCAGCATCTGCAGCTTTTCTTGACAAAGATCCCTAACTCCTTGCATGCCCAATATCCTGAGGACTCCACTACAACTTAAGGTTTATCTTCAAAATTTGACACAGGTTGTTTAGGAGATCCACAAAAATAATTTAATTCTGATGCACAATGCCTGGACTCACAGGCATCCCCTTCCCTAGAATCAGGGTACAAAGCCATTATATTCTTGTAGTGAATATCTGAAAATTCAGCACCTAGTGGACAATGTCAAGTTCTGCCACCAATTTAAGAAGTAGCTACAGGTCCATGGAGTTAAAGTGCCTGCCATGAAGCCTGACAATCTGAGTTTGATCTTTAGGACCTGCTTGGTGAAAGGAGAAAACTGACTCTCTCCACTTGTCTCAAGATTACAGTGAACTTGAATAGCCAATCCTATGAAAACACTTCTTTAATTGTACCCATTTGAGATGGAAACTCTATTTTTAAAGCAGTGCTTCTCAACCTGTGGGTCACAACCCCTTTGGCGAAGTCCCATCTCCAAAAATTATTTACATTATGATTCATAACAGTAGAAAATTATAGTTATGAAGTAGCAACAAACTAATTTTATGCTTGAGGGTCACCAAGACACATGGAAATATATTAAAGAGTCGCAGTATTAGGAAGGTTGAGAAGCACTGTTTCAAAGGAAAGACTTCCAAAAGAGTTTGTATTTTTATACTCAGGAGCTTTTGATGAGTGGAGTCTTGCCTTCAAGCAGTTTTCTTTTTCTGTTCTCCTACTACAAAGTCTACCATTTCCCTCCAACAACACCAAGTTCTTTAACAATTACAGCCCTTTTGTCCACATATTTAAGTATACTACTTCCCTGGTCAAAAGTCATTCTTTCAAAATCCTGTTCACGTTTTGTCCACATTTTTCACAGTAACTGCTGGATAAAGCAGCATGTTAGTGACTTTTCTGTTGCTAAGCTAAAAATACTGCATGCTAATTAACTTAGAAGTGAATTAAAGGGATGATTTTTGCCTTCAGTTTTCAGGGGGATTCAGTCCATCATGGCAGGAAGCCATGGGAACTTTGAGACAGGGAAGCATGGCAACAGGAACAAGGAGCTGGCTGATGACATTTTCATCCACGTGCAGAAAAAAGACAGAGAAAACAGTAAGTTGAGTGATGATCTCTAACTTCAAAGGCCATCCTTAGTGGTGCATTTCAAAGTGCCACTTCCTAAATGCTCCATAACATTCTCACAGAGTGCCATCAATTGGGGACCAAGGGCTCACAAACCTGAGCCTATGGGCAATATTTTTGATCCAAAGCACTGTGAGCACTAAGCAGTGTCCTTGACACAGGCTGAGTGCTATACTTTCTTAAAATTTCTTCCAACAAATGAGCTAGTCATTACTTTTTTAATTTTTTAAACTTCATGTGTGTAAGTGTTTAGCCTACATGTATGTTTGTACAACATTTGGATGGGGAATGTTCTTCTGTATATATGTTTGTCTTATTGGTTGATGAAGAAAACACTGATTAGCCAGGCAGGATGATCGGTAAGACTAGGAGTAAAGGAGGATTCTGGGAAGTGTAGGCAGAGAGGAGTCATCATGTGATACCAAGAAGGGATGTAGTTGGGTAGAAACTACCACTAGCTAACCATAGAGGTCTGGAGGTCTTTATAGACAGGCAGGAAGTGATATTCAGGGAAAAAAAGGAAATTTTTCTCTTCTCTTTGTACACACTGAGCAGTTGCAATGTAGCATGCAAAGGAGTTGCAGGTCCAGCATTTCCCAGGTAGATAAGACTACGTGGAAATACGTAGACTGGTAGTTATGGGTTAATAATTTAGACAGAGCTAGCCAATAAGAAACACTAGTCACTGGCCAATAGCTTTATAACTATTATAGCATCCATGTGTTTGTTTGGGGCTAAGGGTGGCAGGACCTGCTAGGCCAGGAAACATTCATGTAACAACACTTATATACCTAGTGTCTGTAGAAGCCAGAGGAGGTATTGGATACCCTATACATACATTTTAGACTGTTGTGAATCACTGTAGAGGTGCTGGGATTTAGAAGATCAGCCACTGCTTTTTTACCACTGAGCCATTTCTTTAATCCATCCATTACTTATGAATTCAGTCTCATGCAAATTTTCAGGGTGAACTTACTTAAAACATAGCCATATTATTTTCTACAATATAACAAGAATTTCCTAGAGGCTATCTGCAAAGAGACACCTTGCTCCTTTCTGAAATTGTGTGAATATGGTCTTTACTGTCCACATTTCTATCAGAACTCTTGTCTTTCCAATTCCCAAGAACTTTTTAGTAAATAGACCATGTAGCATTCTACAGCTTTTCTACTGTACATCTCCAAAATTATCCAAAATCTTATCACAAATTGTTTTCAAAGGCCAAGCAATTACACAATTATGCTTTTCACAGTAATATTTACTCCACTTCTCATATCAACTTTCAGTTATTTACTTGACAGAAACCACTTTATGCTCATAGTTTCAGAGATATTTCAGTGTATCATATTAGGAGAGATATGCTGTTGAGAACATTTAATGGGCATTCATCACATTGTGGCATACAGAAAGATAAGAACACAGACTGAAGCCAGAGGAGTGCTATTGCTTTCTCATGCTCATCTCTAATAGTCAACTCTTATCTACAGGTTCTACCTCCACTGGGAAAAAAAAATGATACATGTCGGTTGATGATCCAGAGTATATACTACATATTGGAATATATTACTCCATCTCCACAGCACTGCTATACAGATAAACCACATATGAGGTTTACCAGGCCATCTGCTTTCACTTATGCTAATACAAGTAAATTATATATACACAGGCCATTTTTATACCTAATTTGTTAGAAAATTAATTACTTTCTTAGAAATAATGCCCTATGGACTAAGGGTAAGATATTCTACAAGTCTATTAGGTGGTTGTTTTGCCTAAAAGACAAATCTGTATCTAGAGCAGAGTAATTTGCATTCCAAAAGGAATAAGCTCTGCCTCCCATGATGGAAATGATCCAGTGTAATCAGAGAGCAGGCTGATTATCTTTAGGAATGGTGCCACATTCGGCACTCAAGGAAGGTCCAGGCTATTTACAGGTTTGGTAAAGTCAGAGCCTATGGTTAGATCAGGCTTGAAGAATAAAAGATTTCCATACGGCAGAGCCCATACACAACAATCTAAATAATCAAGTTTTAATCAGAAAAATATAGCCATTCAGATTATTTTAATTGGAAATTTTTTAAAAATTAGAACTTTATATAACTGTGGGAAGTTCTATAGATTTAAAACACTGAGTGTTGGAGGGAAATGAATTAAGTTACTGGCAAGTTCTTCTGAAACACCAGCTTTCAGGGAAATATATGGGGCTGCAAAAACTGCAAAAAGAAACCTTGATGAAACTGGTGTAGGCTGTGAACTCTGTGCCCTTCCACCTTTGTAGATCCATAACTAAATACCTAGTATTTATTTAACCCTCCACTACTCACAGTCTTTCACCCAACTTCCACTCTCTTTCCATTTTTCTTCAGAAGAGAGCAGGCCTCCTGAGGATGTCAACCAATTACTGTATAACAAGCTACAATAGGACTAGGCATATACTCTCACATTAAGACTGAACAAGGAGGAAAATGGTCCTAAGAGCAGGCAAAAATGGTCAGAGACAAGCCACCTTATTGTTAGGAGTCCCACAATTACACCAAGGTGCACAGTCATAACATCTATGTAGAGGATCTAGCTCAAACCCATACAGGCTCATTCTTGTACTTTTAATCCTAATCATTTTCCATATCCTTGGCTGTGAGAACTTCTGTAATTATGACTTTACTTCATTTTTTCCCAAAACCTATTTTAGCAATTCTCCTTAGCAGCCATAAAGTTGATGCAATTCTTGGAAATGTAATTCTGTCTACCAAATTTATGTGGCTCAATGTAGCACCACCCCAGAGAAAGAAGTTTCCTCCATTCCAAAAATTTGGTTTATTGTACCAATGACATTCTAGAAATTCAATCCAAAGAGTCCCCAAACAGCTTTAATAGATCTTAAGGAATAGTGGGACAGGTATTAAGTAGAGGATAATTCTTAAAATACTAACTTTATAATTATAGTATGCTAACACTGTGGAGAAAAGCAAGATGGGCCCATGAGGAAATATGGCAAATGAGAGGTGATTTAGGCAGGGTGAAAGGAATTCTTTCTAAGGAATTCCATCAAAACTGTGAACTGGGAAACAAAGAGTACAAAAAAAAAAAAAAAAAAAAAAAAAAAAAGTTTCAGAAAAAGTAAGAGCAGGTGGGCTCAGTTAAAATGTTCTGTCAGGAGCTAACTACAATTTCTAGAACATACAATTTGATCTGGAACATATTCCAAATATTTTTATTTCTTTCCTTTACTAAAACCCAGGATCAACCCAATAATTGTCTGGTGGGAGATGCCATTCTGTAAATATGTTTCTCTTATTGGTTAATGAATAAAGCACTGTTGGCCAATAGGAAAGCAAGATAGGTGGGACTAGGAGACAAGGAGGTTTTGAGGAAAGGTAGGAGGAGATTCAACATAGAAGAAGGAGAGAGTGCAATGTTGAGCCTTCTCTCCAGTAAGATAGGACCACGTGGAAATATTTAGATTAATAGAAATGGGTTAATATTTAAGACAAAACTAGTCAATAAGAAACACTAGTAACTGGCCAACAGCATTATATTGAATACAGCGTCTCTGTGTGTTATTTGGGGTTGGCGTGGTGGTGGGACCAGACTGGCAGGGAAAACATACTTTTAATAATTGTCAAATTCAGTGATTAATCACAACTCCAAGGTCTCGTATTTTCAGCATACCATGACCAAATGAACACCCCCAGTTTCTTGAGAAATTGTCTCCTCTTGTCTTCTAAAGCACTGTTATCTGTTTCTAACATAACATGTTTATGAAAGTAAGAGTTTTGGATTATTCCATGTCATTATTCTAGACTATAATGGCAAGAAGGCTGTGAAAGAGCAAAGCAGTTCATATTATAGTGCCAGGAAGTAAACTATGTGTGCCTGTGCCACCTGGCTTTGTCCTCTTTCCTCCTCATTCTCTTCCAGCATTTGGAATGATGACACCAAAATTCAGGTCAGGGCTACTCTTTTAAATTATCTCTGAAAATGCCTTCTCTCACAGACACATCCAGAGGTGCACCTTAGTAATCTTGTAGGTGTTTCTCAATTCAGTGAAGTTAGCAAGCAAGATTGAATATCTCTCAAGCCCAGCAAATAGCATCTAGTAAGATGAGAAAAAGAATAAGAACAAGCTATTTTGGAAGCTAGGTGAAGCATTTTCTAGAAGGAAAGAGATCATCAGCAATTTAAATGCTGCCAAGAGCTGACCTTTGGATGTGGCTGTGGAGAAGCTTAGGAAGAAGGTTTTACAGAATATTGAAATCAAAACCCAGAAGGAAGCAAACCTGAGTTACAATAAAAGAGCAGAAATCAATTGTAGCAACTTCAGCAAGTTGTGTGGGGGAGTCTTGTTTAGAGAGGATAAAAGTAAACCATGGACAGGACAAAGGGGCTGCTCTTTTAATTTTTTTAAAGAAAGATATCTGTGTCCTATGGATGATTTTGCGATAGAAATGAAGTTTGAATTGCAAAATATAGAAGGGAAGATTTGCCATGATGTCCTAGAACTCAGAGGAATAGGATCCATGAGTAAGAGAAGTAGTGGGCTTTGCAGATCACATACATGGTTCCCATAGCAACAGCTGAGGATGCTGGAGCAGATATAAGTAGATGAGTAGGTGTGATGGGGAAAGTTGGTAGACAGTCTACTCTAATTATCTCCATTACTGAAATATTTCTAACCTATTCTAAATAGTGAAGTACCCAAGGGTTTACTTGTCCAAAACACTCCTGTGTTTCTTCTACCCCAACTTCTTTCCTCAAACCTACACCAAGATTTCTGCCTGATATTCTAACAAACTTATTATGTGTATAAGTGATCAATTGATTTATCATCCCCACCCCCATTCAGCTGCTCACAGTTAACCATGTATATCATGGCACAAAGAAAGTATCATAAACCAAAAACACTGGTATCACTTAATAAACATTTTTTGTCTCATGCTTTTGAGACCACTGTTTTGACTAAAAGTTAACACTGGATCCTCAGAGAATGTGGTGAAAGAATGCAAAACAAGGGAAACTTCCTAATGTTTCTTTAGCTCATAAACCTATATTTAAGTCACAGGCAAGATTGTAATACTGTATAATAAATATAATATATAATATGAAGCACTGGAGTTTTGTTTTGTTTTGTTCTTTGTTTTTTGAGACGGGTTTCTTTGTAACTTTGGAGCCTGTCCTGGAACTCCCTCTGTAGACAGGGTTGACCTTGAACTCATAGAGATCTGTTGGCCTCTACCTCCTGAGTGCTGGGAGTAAAGGCATGGAGCACTGCTACCTGGCTAGCATCGGAATTTCTTACCTGGGCTATGCAATAGTGGTTACTTAGTTCACTGGTTCTCGCTGGTTACTCTCTTGTCTTCAGTTAGTAAAGTTTATGCCTAGAAACCATGATGATACTTTGAATAAACGGGCAAAATAATATTTTCCCTACTGTTGTAACATTCTTTGTTATTCTGCATCAAGATGTCCTAATGAGAATTAACTAATTGTCAACTTGATACAACCTAGAATTACCTAAAAAGAATCTCAAGTAATTGCTGTTGTGATGGCAAGTCTCTGAGAATTGATTGTTAATTGATGCAGGATGGTCCAGTTCACTGTGGGTGGACCCATTTCCAGGCATTGTCCTAGGTGAGATCAAGCTGACCTGAAATGAGAGGAAAGAGATGGTGACATTAAGAAAGAAGCAGTTCAAACCTTCTGTCCTTCAATGTTTTCCACCCAGTTTCATTTGTACCTCAGTTCTCTGTCCCATCCTCAAATATGATTCCATGTGAATGTACCATAGCTGGATTGTTTACTGGTGAGTGTCCTGATGTTCAGTGACAGCCTTCGAGAAGAGTTGACAGTAGAATTACTGAAGCTGGGGCTCTGGTTCTAGGAACATGGAAACAACATCAACAAGGGCTGGAATTCTACTCCCAGGTGAGACTAAACATGGTTTGTCATATCCTTCATGCCGGTGCCCTTGTCATCTCTTCATTAGCTACACTGCAGAACTGCAGCAGTAAAATGCATGTACATACTAAGAACCTCTAAACTAATTGTTTTAAAAATAGCAGCTATGTGACCATAAAAATTTATAAACAGAAAACAACAACCAAACACTATTTACATGAAATAAAGAAAAAGATTTCATGTCTTCTCTTGCACAGTTTGAATTGTATTTGGGGCTGTGCTGAGAAGTCTCGAGAGGGAACACTAGATTTTCTTCTGGGCATTTCTGCTCAACAGTTTTGAACTGATGTTAAATAGCCAAATGCATCATTCCACAGTTATTAATTGAGGGTTTATCATCCAGCCACCTTCCTCTTCTGACTGCCCCTCCTTGATATCCATTCAATGTCCCATTTCAGGTAGGACCTTAAAAACAAGGTAGAAAAGCAAAACCTAAATGAGGTAATAAGTAGACCAGCAAAGGTAAAAGAAACATCTTTTCAACATGAGTTTATATTAATTGTTTCAAATATTATTAATGCTAATTTCCCCTTCTAACCACTAAGCAACAATATCTAATCATTAAGTGTAATAAATGCTGAAGGTATTACCCACCTTTCTGTAGAACCACAGCATACTTTTTCTCCCTTTGACGTATTATGTTGGCCTAACTTGCACAGAATTTAAGAGTGTTTCATTAATTCATTTAAATGGGGTTCTTGCTCCTAATGAGCTCACTCACACAAATATCTAGGAGCTTTCCCCCTGCTGCCAAGAGGATGTGTGATCATGACACATAGCATGAGAAAACCAGGTAATTCTCTGGGGGTTATGCTAGCCCGAGAGGCTGGCAGATACATAGGTGGAACAGTACTATCTCCAGGAGAGCTGGTTTTATTTACCAGCTCTCAGCCTTTGTTATAGTGGGGCTGAGACAGACAGGAAGGTGTCCATGTATTCTGACAATAAGTAAAACCCCTCTTAGGCTCAACTCCCTCTTCCCAAACATGTTGGACCCTTTCAATATCTATTAAAATATGTGCATTAAAAAAAGAAATGCTCTGATAATCTGGAAAAAAAGGGAGGAAAAAAATATAAACTGAACTGTGCTCCACCCTACAAATTCATATGTCCAACCTAACTCCTGGAGTCTCAGAATGTGACCTGCTTTCTCACAATTCGTTATAATGAGTCATAATGGAGCAGCTTGGGGCTCTAAGCCAATGTGACTTTATCCCTGTGTAAGAATAGAGGATTTGAACAGACTCAACTCTCTCTTTCTCTCTCTCTCTCTCTCTCTCTCTCTCTCTCTCTCTCAAACACACACACACACACACACACACACACACACAGAGAGAGAGAGAGAGAGAGAGAGAGAGAGAGAGACATATCACAAATTAAATCTGTGCTACACAAGCACAGAAACTTTACACCTGAGCCTCTAGGAGCAGGCTGTGCTAGTGCACAGATACCTTCCTTCAGTGGGATGTTGGCTCTGCTCTGCTGGCATCTGAATCTCAGACTTTAGCCTCTAGAACTTGTAGCTAATGAGTTCCTATAGCTGCTGTGGTGGCTCTGGGAATCCAGGAGTGTGGAAGAAGGGTAGTCACAGGTCTGAATCCACATCCACTCTGAATTTTTTGCAGAGTGAATGGGTTTTAAATTTTCTATTGTTCCTTCCTGGGCATGCCCAGTTTCTATTTTCCTTTCCATAAATATGATACATAGCCCACATTTTACACACTGGGTAACTTTTCTTTTTCCTATATTCCATACCTCAGGAAGGGAATTTCCTAAATGAGAAAGAACAAAAGATGTGTGAGTCCTCCTGGAAAGCGCTCCCAACCCAGATTTATTCTCGTCCCTCTGCAGAAACGGGTATTGGGTGGGTGTGTTATTCAGTAAATATAGATCTAAGGAGACCTCAAGGGTTGCTTTTTACTAACAGATATTTTTCCTGCAAAATATCCACGTCTTTCAGCCAGACTTCCTATTGGTCTCCAAGACATTTTAGCTCATTTGTCTTTGTGTTGTCCCTTCCCTGCAGAGGGAGCTGGATCAACTAACCCAGTGCCAAAGTGATGGGATGTCACTCCTGGGAATGTTGTAAGAACAGGAGCTGTTGTCTGACAGGCTCTCACACTTTCCTTCTTGGATGCTTATTTTGGGAGAAGTAAGCTGCCAGGTCATGAGGCAGCCTTGTGAAGTCTGCACAGGGGAAATTGGGGGCACATTTCCCCTTGATGGGCTAAGAAGGAACTATAGCTCTGGCTAACATCTTGATTGAAGCCTCATGGGAAATCTAAAAATAACCAGTTAATCTACTCCCTGGTTCCTGACTCATAGAAATGGTACAATTGTAAATGTTGTCCTCAGCTGTGAAGTTTTTGGGTAATTTGTTACATAGCAATAGATAACTGATACACCATGCTCTAGTAGAGCATTTGATTTGCACTCTTCTTGTGCATATTTTTTAAAGGCATTTCTGATGTGAAGTTAACTCAAGATGTTTCTTTTATTTCCTTATCTAAGTTAACATTTTAAACTTGTGACACTTGGGTTTGTGTGTATATTTAAATGGTAGCCAAATTGCAATTTAAAAAACAAAATCTCTTTCATTTGCTATGTGTCTGCCAGATGACTCTCTAAACATTTTACACATATTATTTTCTCCAGTGCTCTGCAGCCAGGTGCTGCCATCGTGCTATTATAACATGGGAGACGCAGAAGGATGAGCAGTGAGAGCAACCTTACACAGCTGGTTAAGTAGGAGAGACAGCTAGGCTGGGTGTAAGCTTAAATCCCTAACCACTCATTTGCTGTATCTTAGAAAACAAGATGGGTCATAGGAAAGAATGAAACAGTCCCAAGCTTTAATGAAAAGCTCCAGTCTCAGAAGAATCACTGAACCAGAATTAGAGATCTTATGATTCAGAGATGATTAGACCAATCTTTCAGGGACTCTCAGAATGATTATGTGAGATAAATGAGATAGCACACAACAAATACCTGGTGCACACAAATTCTCTTTCCTTCTCTGAGAAGAGGTCATGTGGATCACTAGAAAACTACACAAGCAGTCCTTGATCAGATTCAGGAGTTGTGTGTTAGGATCTACTGATAGTCAAACTCATTAACAACATTCTGGCAGCAAGAGGGGCAAGAAGTATCACTCTCATCTGGGTGTGGTGGCACATGTCTTTAATCATAGCACTCAGGAGGCAGAGGCAGGGATCTCTGTAAGTTCAAGACCAGCCTGGTCTATAAAGCTAGTTTCAGGGCATCCAGGGCTACATGGAGATACCCTGTCTGGAAAATAATCACTGTGATATAGTTTTATATGAGCTAGGGCCCCTGATACAGATGCATAAGAGCCAGGGTCCCAGGATCTTCCTACAGGGCGATCTTCAGAAGAAAAGCCAGAACTATAGAATCAACTCAAAAATATCTTAGAGTATTTTTGAGTTTTTCATGACTTGGAGTCAGGAAATGTAGATCTGAGTCTTTACATCACCAGTGCCTTTTATTGTCATGCCCTTGCTTGGACACTGGGCTGTTGTATACTACATCTTGGTCAGGGCTCATGAGATAGGATATAAGGTGATTTTGTGTGCATTCTAACTTGTCTCTGAGAGTTCTTGCCATCTGGCCATGTGCCTGAAAAATTAATTGCATTCACACTGTGCTTAGAAATTCTGGAATGTTCTAAGTCAGAATCTAGAGTGCTTCAAAAGGATTTTGTTTTTCTGGCACAGCCCCCTGCCCACCAAAAAAAAAAAATTCTTTGGTCTAATCAATGGTACCTAATGAGAGAGAGTATTCTTTCTGACCTCCATTCTGGCACATGTTCATCATGTTCATCACTTAGATTAAGTATGTTCCAGAGTCTGTGGGACCAGACAAGTGTATTACATTTTCATCAGAGTCCAGGCAGTCCCATGAAGCTAGCTACAGTGCAAACCAAAGAGACACATGGCTCAAGTCTTAGTGAGTCTGAGCTGAGTGAATATTCTGTCTTTTTAGTTAAAATCATGTGGAGCTCTTAAATGTCACTTCTGAGCTTGTTTATGGGTTTGCATACTAATCTCCCTGAACATACATCTTTTAGTCTGCCTATCACTTGAATGCTGAAAATTAAGCTGTGGGTAAGAAAGAAAGCCTACTCTCTCCATTGCATTAAGAATAAAGACAGCAATCATAATTTAGCATCTGAGTAAATGTTTTATGGTCTGTGAATCAAGGGTGAGACCAAGATTTTTTTTTCTTAAAAATTACAGATGGATGGATGGATGGATAGGTAGGTAGATAGATAGATAGGTATATAGAGATATCTATCCCTACTGCAGTTTCCCCTCTCTTCTCTCCTTCCAGTCTCTTAACTCTCAACTACCCTCTCCCCCAATCTATTCCTTTTCTGTTTCCTTTCAAAAAGCAGAGGCCTCCCAGGGATATTAACCAACATGGCATATCAAGGGTGGACAACTCAATCTAGTAGGAGGAAAACAGTTCCAAAATAGGCAAAAGAATCTGAGACAGCCTCTGCTAACACTGTTAGACATCATCCCACAAGAACACTAAGCTACTCAACCATAATATCTATGCAGAGGACCTAGGTCAGACCCATACAGGCTTCCTGATTGTTGGTTCATTCTCTGTGAGGCCCATGAGCCCTGGTTAGTTGATTCTGTAGGCCAATTTTTTTATGGTGCCCTTGAACCCTCTGGCTCATATAATTCCTCTTCTTCCTCTTATAGAGGATTCCCCAAGCATCTCCTAATGCTTGGATGCTCCTATTGGTTGCTGGATGAGGCCTTTCTGATGGCAATTATGCTAGGGACCAAGTTTTTTCTTTGAATACCTACTATGCACCAGGGTTCATACAAATAGCTCTCATTATAGTTATTTATCATAAATGAAGAAACATCAAGTCTGGAGAGTTGCTGGCAGAGCTAGGATTTGAATCCTGGTCTGTCACAAAACCTGTCTTCCTTGTCTTTCTATGACATCAATTCGTTTGATTCCTTTTCCAGATGGATTCATTGTGACCCAACAAACTTTCCACTTCAATCTAATAAATGAGCCATTGTGTTTAAAGAATTAAAAAGTTAATACAGCAACTGCCCAATTGTTTATTTGATAACAACAGTGGTAATGATGAAGATCAAACTAGTCTCTGAATAAAATGGAGTTTCAGGGACTAGAAGGAATGGAATAATTTAGAATATCGTACATACTTTCAACTATCTAGATCACTGTTTAATATCAAACAGCTTTTTCTTGGAATTCTATGCATCAAAACATTCCTAATTTTTTTTCGTGCCTTATAAAATGTGTTAGGATGGTGTGCTGGTTATACTGTCCATAGCCAGATGGCCCATGTCTTAATATGCTTCTGTTTCTTCCCCTGAAAATATAGATGAGGTAAGATAATGAGGTAGTTTTAACCTCACATAGGACTTTAGAACACCATACAGCACCTCATTAGCATATGGAATAGGTAGAACTGGAAAATGCTGAATTTATCTTATGTTTTTCTACCCATAGTTTTGATAGGCATTCTGAGTTAACCACACCAATTTCAGGGGTAGTATTACTTTGATAATTATGGGGTTGTTGCGTTGTGTTAAAGGACAATTCAAAGGAAACAACCTTCAGCCCTCAAGAAAGAATATTTTATTTGCATAGAATGCAAAAGAACTTGGCTTCTGTCCATAGCACCACACATGTGCGTGCACACACACACACACACACACACACACAATGCACGCACGCACGCATACACACAAAATATAAATAAAAAGATGAAAATCCTCTTAATGCAGGTAGTAATTATTTTATTGACATATTTACAAAATATTACAAAGTAAAATACCATTCCAATTCACCATATTCCAGGCTACAGACAGGCAAGACAAAGTCCATGGAAAACATTACTTCTGTCTTTGGCATTAAAAATCTACACAGATTGTGGCTTTTAAAATCTCCAATACAAAGTACTAAATGTAGACAAAGTTTCCATTGGTGATGTCATGAAAAGAGGCTTTCTACCCTCTGCTATGAGACTCTGAGGCCAATGAAATGCAACAGGAAGACCACATACCACTTGTGAGGCAGGGAGTCTATTGACTGAAATAAACAATACATGCTACAATACTGTACACAGGAGAGTTTCAATCTGTACTCTCCATAGCAACACTTGCTGACAGTAACAGACAAAACTTCCCCGAGACAGAGATAAGACTTTCTGGGTAGGAATCCATTCCAAGAGTAGACCTTGCCAGCACAAGTTGACTGTACATACATTTTATAAAATACATTTTCATGACCATTTACACATATACAAAAGATTAATTGTTCTAAAACATAATCACAGTTTACGTAACTCTGAGGTAAAGGTCTTGAGTCTATTTAAGTGAGAAGTCCTAGCTGCCAGAGGTCTCTTGGAGGAAGATGTGTCCACTGAACAAGTTCTGGCACTCATGCGAGCTGGGAGAGGACAGGCTGTCACAGCCCTTTCATGTCAGAGGTGACCTAAAAATCTGATACAAGAAGCTTCTAGATTACACCTAAGATAAGAATGTTTCTATTTTTCCTCTAATCAGGAACACTTTCTGAATCTTGTCAGAACACAGTTACTGCTGTGAAAGAAAGAGTCCACTATGGAAGAGCCAAGTTATCATCTTAACCTGACTGCTTCAACTACAGACTCCATGCATCTCAAGAGGAAGATACTTAGACTCCTTACAGAACACAGTGAAGGCTTGGTGAAAGAAATACACTGCAAAATGGATCTTACTACTGATTAAGACATAGCTAGAATGGCTTCAGAAGGGGAAACAGAGGCACCAGGAGAACACTGGTACCTTTCCTTCTGTCCTAGAAACAAAGTATATTCCTTCCCAAATCCTCAATAAAGCTCTTTTGTGCTGCTATTTAAAAAATTATAAAGAATGGAAGTCATCAAATATGTCCTGGATCTTTCTGGGGAAGGGGATTGGAGAAAACAGTTTGTGTTAATAGTATTGCTGCTATACAATGATGCTTCTATACAATGGATAATAGCCCTTGATCTCTCTCTGTAAACAACTCTTCCTCACTAGGATTCCTGGTAACTAAGCATAATCTGCCCAGCCAAGATTCCTTTGTCAAGCATGACATTTCCAAAACACCCTATGAAATCATGAAAGTTGTGAGGTGTTAATACAAAGACACTTCCTTTCATGTGCTTTTCTTTTTCTTCTTTATAAAGAAGTGTGGAAATACAATCAGGACATCAAATAAATAATTAAAACCCCCTCTGTAATTTATCACTTATGATGCAAACCTGAGCATGAGCCACTTTTATTTGATCATGTGTAACATCTGGGGATAAAAGTGTTTGCCAACCAATGAGTCACCTGTTGAACAATTTAAGACAAGAAATGATGGATCTTTCCAGGAAGCTGGACCTTTCTGAGATGGCAGAACTCTACTTTTTCTTCATGCTGGGAAACAGCAAAATTAAATTTCTGCTTCTTTGTATCATCCAAAACTGTAGGAACAAAGTGAAACATTTCCTGATGGCTGGCATCTATGGTACCTGACCCAAGAAAGTGAGGAAACCTTGATCCGAAATGTTTGCAGGGCTCTTTGGGAAAGAATAGCTTTTGGTTTTACCCAGGTACTCGACAATGACAGACTGGCAGGCTGTTTCTTGCACTGCTCTAGGCAAGCCAATAATCCATCAGGACCCACATTTTTAGAAATCCCAGTATTAAGACTTAGAAGAAGAAGGGGGGGGGGGTTTGAACAGTGTTGAACAGCCCGAAATGTTGCTTTCTAAACACTTCAGGGAACTCATAACATAGTGTAGGCTTCTAGTTGTCCTTTCTTTGAGATTTTGGTGCAGGGTGTAATGTTGTACTCAGCTTTACTCATCCTCTTCTACATATGTGGATGGAAACCAGCCCACCTATGGAAGAAAAGCAACCAACATTTCAACACTGTTGCTGCTTACAGGGATTCTACAAAGTATCCCTCATTTTCCTAATACTCTAATTATGCTAAGGTTTTATGCCCACTGTAGGTTAAGACTGGCTTAACAGCTAGAATAGGCCTCATAGAGATATTGGTAGCAACTAAGGAATAAAATAAGCTTAAACAAGGTTCTAATCCACTAGCACACAAATACAAATTAGGGCAATATGGAGCTCAGCACCATGATTCCCTCTGTTGTAGGACAAGGTATATTGTAGAGGTATTCTATTCCATTCATTCCAAGTGAGTGCAGGCAGGAACATTAAGAAATGCTTGGTATACCAAATAAATAACCGCATGCCCTGGCACTTAGCTTTTGGAAAACCCTGAAATACTCCTCAATTTTTCCCACTTGCCAGTCAACTCTTGGCCAATACATTACCAACTCATTTTAAACAACAATGCAGTGCATGCCCCAACCTCCAGGAGCCAGGCTTCTAAGAGGAGGTCTACCACAGGATAGCTGCCAGTGACTGCTCAGCTTTTAATTCGTGAAGAACCAACACATTCATGAGGACAACTCACCCGGCCGTTTACTTCACCTCTCCACCAGCCATTTGCACTCATCTTTGTGTAAATCTTCACCATGTCCCCTTTCAATAAGGAGAGTTCCCTCATATCTCTTGCACAAAAGTCATAACGAGCGATGGCAATGCCCAGTACCTTGGGACTTAGCACTATAAAGAAACAATTCAGAGTCTCAGTCAGTGTACAGTTGGTTTCAACCAGCCATCAGAGCCTAATCAGACCATTGCTATTGGTGTGATCAAATGCAGAGCTGTGATTTCATTACAGATCAATGATAATGATAGCGAAGTTTGAAAGCAGCACAGTTGCTGTTTCAATCCAATCAGATGTGATCAAGTTCATTCCAGACAGTTAAATAACCACTGTTCTGCTTTTGACACTCTTAATAAAAGCTGCTGTAAAAACAAAGTCAACCTAGCCAATAACTTAAAAGACTATGTTAATAAAACCGAGATAACTTTAACATAAACTTATAGCTGATGGCACTGTATTCTGATTCTCATGAGAATCTCTGGGATGAAGCTTTTGTAGTTTTAACCTGGTAACTTCTTTGGCTAAACTCAGAGCAACAGAATTCTGGGCTCTGATGTAAGTCTGTCAAATCAACAACATCAGTTCTAAATAAGTGGTACCCCCTGCCCTCAGCCAAACATTTTATGTTTAAACCATCTAGGGATGAACTCAATTATTGTTTTAAAGACAATTTGGTGTATGTGAAGATGTGAAACAGTTCTCAGTGAAAGGAACCATTTTCTTTTCATGAAAACACAAATGTCTAATCAAAATCCAGGTATAAAGACATCATATCCCATGCTCAGTTCTCTCTCTCTCTCTCTCTCTCTCTCTCTCTCTCTCTCTCTCTCTCCATCCCTCCCTCTCCCTCTTTCTCTGTCTCTCTCCCTCTCTCTCTCCCTCCTTTTCCCTCTTTCTCTCTCTCCCTCTCTTTCTCTCTCTCTCCTTCCCTCTCCCTCTCTCTCTCTCCTTCTCCTTTCTTCTTTCCTTCCTTCCTTTCTTTCAATATCCCTGATGTCAGGAGAGAAGCCAGCCTGTCGGAAAAGAAAACTCCATCCAGGCCTTATGTGTTTGTTGGTTTCTAGTGCTTTATAACAGGCTTTGTAGTAACTTTCCCACCTGTTGCTCTGTGAGGGTCATAAAGTGTTTTCAGTTATATGTGAAATGATTCCAAGAATCACTCACTGGAGATCAGTGGGAATTTATAAATCTTAAACGGTAAAGGAACTTAAGTGTAAGAAAAAGCAACAAATGGAAACACAATCCATCTATATTATAACATTTCCCAGTGCGCAGATAGCACATAATGACCCATGCTACCCTGGAACAGTCCATCTACTTGGCAACAGGGACCTCAGGTCTATCATTCATGGCTTTATAGTGACAGACTTTTTTAAGTCTCCAGGTGTCCATCATAAGATAAACGAAAGGCAATACTGTAGATTTCAGAACTGTAAAGGGAGTAAAAATAGGTCATTTTATTTTACCATTCAGGACACAAACCACTTTAATGGTTTCCTTACTGAAAATGGTCCCATTGCCCAGGCACTGTTCTTAAAGTCACTGCACATAAAAACACCCCAGTGATAGAGAAACCCAATTGTAGACTTAACTGTGTGACCTTGCACAGGCCTCTCAACCCCTCTAGGCCACATTTTTCTCATCTATAAAATGAAAGGTTTGTACTAGCTGACTTCTAAGGTCTATTTCAGAATTCTATGTTCTATTGGGACTTACAGGTTAATTTTTAAAAAACCCACAAGGAATCGTACTTTATCTAGCCCCAGTGCCATATAAATAGTCTTTTAACTCTCCAGGTAACGACGGAAATTCAGATCAAAATGCCTGGACACAAGAGCTATAGAACTGGTGGCAAGGGTCATCACTTTAAGAAATGCAAACTGAATCTTATTCTTACATTTGGAGAGGAAGTTGAGATTTTGGACCCTTTGTATTTTCTTCATGGAAATGAACAAACACTGATTTTTCTTCACTATGCCTTTTAGTTCTCAGAGAAGATGAATGATTTTTCAGAGTACTTCATCCCCTTTTAAATTTCCATCCCCTGACCCATTTCCAATCTCTCTGCATTGACACATGATGAAATATAAAATGTCATGTTGACATGTTGACACTTACGGCTAGCGCGTGCGCGCGCGCACACACACACACACACACACACACACACACACACACACCACATGCAGAATGTCATGGTAAACAATGACTTTAAGGCTAGGAAGAGTGAAATAGATGATGGTAATGGAACTGAAGGAATTGTGTTTGAGGAGATGTATTTACATGGAAAGCCATACACAGAAACAAAATTATTGTATTTGCACATAGAATCGAGCTGTGAAGACATATAAAAGCAGAAAGCAGTACCTGACCAGAAAGGAGTAGAAGAAGGGGGGACAAAGCTGTAGTCTGGAGGAGTTACAAAAGAAAAGTCACATAACAGAGGAGGGGCTTAGAGAGGGAAAGAAAAAGAAGCAAAAGAGCATTTAAGAGTTGGCACAAAAATCCCTCAATACAATGACTTTGTTGTTTGCAATCACAAGAAAATTGTCACATCCAATTTGGAATATCAAGCTATGTTTCTTACCCACTGTTCTCCTGTCATCATTTCTAACTGAGAAACATGCCAGACTTTTACATTTTGATAGACATTAGTTCTGCAATTCAAAGCTGTCTATCATTTTATAGGCAAAGAGCTAACCCATCCCAGGTTGCCACCAGAGCCCCCATCCATCCAAAGATGGTCCAGTTCCCACTTGTTACAATAACAGGAAGGAAAATTTAGTGATATATGTAATCAAAAACAATATGAATAAATAAGAGCTTACAAAACCAGTATAGCTAAGAACCTATAGGGTTGTATCAACAAAACATAAAGAAATCATGGGGAAAAAAATCCAAGAAATTTGTTAAGTTACATTCAGACAATTTGTTAAGACCCCCTACCAAGTGTACATATTGTAGCTTATTTTCAATAGGTAAAAATACAATTAGGAAAAAAAACCATCCTGAATCTTATGTTGGACAATAAAGTTGTACAGGGGTACAATCAAGATAATAGAAATTATGTACTCATATTTTTTTCACTATATGGCATAAAAAGAGTTGATTGTATTCATTATCAAGTGGTACTGAAGTGGTTAGTTACTGATGCTCAATAAATTAATTGTATCGATAATTTAAGTCATTACAGTAACTAAGAGGAACACACTGATGTTCTCTTTTGCATCTAAGAAAATTGGATTCACATTTGGCTTTATGGCCTTTATTCTTTTTAATCTTTTTTAAAATTTAAACTAGAAACAATCTTATTTTATATATTAATCCCAGTTTCCTCTGACTCGCATCCTTCCATGCCGCACCCCCTTGCACTGACCCTCTTCCAATCCCTCTTTTGCTCCATAGAAAGGGTAAGGCCTTACATGGGGAATCATCAAAGTTTGTCACATCATTTGGGGCAGGCCCTATGTCCTTCTCTGTGTGTCTAGGCTGAGAAAGTATCCCTCTATGGGGAATGGGCTCCCAATGTCCATTTGTATACTAGGGATAAATACTGATCCACTACCAGAGGCCCCATAGAGTTCGCAGATCTCCTAACTGACACCCACGTTCGGGGGGCCAGGTTCTATCCTATGTTGGTTTCTGAGCTGTCAGACTGCCATCCTTGAGCTCCCACTTGCCCGGGTCAGCTGGTTCAGTGGGTGTCCCCTGCCTGGTCTTGACCCCTTTGCTCATCACTCCTCCCTCTCTTCAACTGGATTCCAGGAATTTGGCTAAGTGCTTAGCTGTGGGTCTCTACTTCTGCTTCTATCAGCTACTGGATAAAGGCTCTAGGATGGCATATAAGGTAGTCATCAATCTCATTATAGGGGAAGGGCATTTAAGATAGACTCTCCACAACGGCTTAGATTGTTAGTTGGGTCATCCTTGTAGATCTCTGAACATTTTCCTAGTGCCAGATTTCTCTTTAAACCTATAATGGCTTCCTCTATGAAGGTATCTCTTTTCTTGCTCTCCTCTATTCTTCCCGAATCAATCTTCCTGCTCCCTCATGCTCGCCACTCTGCCTTCTCCCCTTCTCTTTCTTCTAACTCACTCTCCCCTCCCCCCATGCTCCCAATTTGCTCAGGAGATCTTGTCCCTTTCGCTTTCTCCAAAAGACCATGTATGTCTCTCTTAGGGTCTTCCTTGTTTCCTAGCTTCTCTGGAGGTATGGATTGTAGGCTGGTAATCTTTTGCTCTATGTCTAATATACATATATGAATGAGTACATACCATGTTTGTCTTTTTGTGACTGGGTTACCTCACTCGGGATGGTTTCTTCTAATTCCTTCCATTTGCTGGCGAATTTCAAGATTCCATTTTTTTTTTTGTTTTGTTTTATTATATTTTGGTTTGGTTCCCCCCCCTACTGAGTAATATTCCATTGTGTAAATGTGCCACATTTTCTATATCCATTCTTCAGTTGAGGGACATCTAGATTGCTTCCACATTCTGGCTATTACAAATAATGTTGCTATGAATATAGTTGAACAGATGTCCTTATTGTATGAATGTGCATCCTTTGTGTATATGCCTAAAAGTGGAATTGTTGGATCCTGTGGTTGACTGATCCTTATTTTCCTGAAGAACTGCCATATTGATCTCCAAAATGCCTGTACAAGTTTGCACTCCCACCAGCAGTGAAGGAGTGATCCCATTTCTCCATGTCCTCTCCAGAATAAACTGTCCCTGGTGTTTTTGGTTTTAGCCATTCTGACAGGTGCAAGATGGTAGTTGTTTTGATTTGTATTTCCCTGACGGCTAAGGATGTTGAACACTTTCTTAAGTGTCTTTCAGCCATCTTAGGTTTCTTTATTGAGAATTCTCTATTTAGTTCTGTACCCCACATTTTAATTGGATGGTTTGGTGTTTTAGTGGCTTGTTTCTTGAGTTATTTGTATATTTTGGAAATCAGCCCTCTGTCAGATGTGGGGTTGGTGAATTATTTTGTCTTGTTGAGTGTGTCCTTTGCCTTACAGAAGCTTTTCAGTTTCAGGAGGTCCCATTTATTAATTGTCAATCTCAGTGTCTGTGTTATTGGTGTTATGTTCAGAAAGCAGTCTCCTGTACAAATTTGTTCAAGGGTACTTCCCACTTTCTCTTCTAAAAGGTTCAGTGTGGCTGGATTTATGTTGATGTCTTTGATCCATTTGAAATTAAGTTTTGTGCATGGCTATAGATATGAATTTATCTGCAGTTTCTACATGCCAGCATCCAGATATGCTAGCACCATTTGTTGAAGATGATTTCTTTTTACCATTTTGTAATTTTAGCTTGTTTGTCAAAAATCAGTTGTTTATAGATGCATGGATTAATATCCAGGTTTTCAATTCATTTCCATTGGTCTACCTGTCTGTTTTTGTGTATGGCCCTTTTTCTTAACCTCAGCTGCACAGCTCTTTTAGTGAGCACTGTGGCTCACATACCTCTAACATTTTAGCCCTTTATTCTATCATACTTTTTGGTATGTGAACATAGCCTTCTTGGTCCATAAAAAGGGGAAACTATTACCTTGAGGAAGATAGAAAATTACTTTGAAGGAACCTGAATTACTAAGATTTCATGGAGCACAGGTAACCTGCTCTTTTGGCTAGCTCTGAGCTATTTCTATGTTTTTATAAGATAGAGAAATAAAATGGTTTTCTGCTAAGCAAATAGATTTGAGTGTTCTGTTACTTGTATGTAGATATAACTTAAAACATCATCACCAAAGATGTAGTAAAAATGGTCTGAGCAGACTGGGCTGAGACAGTATGTCTTTCCATATGCCTCTTTTTGGATAGTTGCCTAATGCTAGAAGCCAGTACTATTACCTGAAAGTAGGTTCTCTAGAATCATAACAGCCATACTGGACTATTAATTATATTATTAGACTCAAGATAAGCAAACTGTCTGAGGGAATTGGGAGAAATTCAGTTGTTCCTGAAATCATTGACTGTGAAGTCCTCTCACACAGAGGGACCTATGTCTGATTCTCCTTTGTCATGAATGGCCTCACATTTATTTTTCTTAATTCCATCTGCTTATTCAGGTAAATAAAAATCAAAATATACCGTTACATGCCAGTGCAGCCAATTTTAAAATATGGTAAGTTCAAGTTCATTTGCCACTATAAGTGATTTCCCCCCCACTCTCTGTCTGTGTCTCTCTGTGCACGTGTGTGTATGAGACAGACAGACAGAGAGAGAGAGAGAGAGAGAGAGAGAGGGAGAAAGAGAGAAAGAGAGAGATGTATGGATGGGTGTGCATGCATACAGCTGACAGGGTTTTGTCCTCTTCCCCTTACTCTCCTGAGATAGGATCTCTCACTAAATCTGGGACAACAGTGCAGTCAACTAGCAAAGCCTGTGTCTGTCTCCAATAGCATCAGGTATACAAACTTGTGTGTGGCTGTGTAGCTGGCCACACAGTCTCTTAGGTAATTGCTGGGGATCTGTGCTTACACAGCAAGTGCTCTTATCCAGCCCCAGTTTTCACTCTCTAGAGGTCAGTCACAGCCAGGGAGAAGAGAGGATGACATTTCTAGTAAAGCAATCAGCCCATAAGTAACCTCACTAATGACTAAACATGTGGTGTCAAGATTGCTAGATTCTTATCTCATGTCTATGAACACTTAAATTGCAAGCCATGTTCTATGCACTGACAGGAAATGGGATTCCCACCCGCCCCTGACTATTTTCTATCTGATTCTTCCCCTGGTTTAGTTCTATTCATTAAAAAAAAAAAAAAAAAAGACTGCAATTAAAAAAAAGTTCCAATGAAGGTAATATAAGCTAAGGATGAAATATTACAAAAGATAACTTATCTCAAAAGGGAAAAGAAATCAATGACAATACAATTAAGTACCATTTAAAGAACTTCAACGGTAGGTAGATAAATTAGACAGATAACTTGTCTACAATCAGGGAATCTAAAAATGTTTGAATATAGGTAATGTTTTACCAAGGAATGTGAGTCTATGTCAACAGTACTGACCCCTTTCTCTTATCTAATTTTAAATACCTTAAAATTATTTGCATTACAATCTGGTAGCTAGAATTCAAAACTTAAATTAGATCTAAAAGAGTATAATTCCAGGGTGTTAGAGAGATGATACAATGGCTAAGAGCACTTTTTGCTTTTCAGAGAACCCAAGTTTAGTTCCTGCCAGTCACATTGAGTAGCTTACAATAACCTTTAGTTCCAGTTTCTGGGGGACCTGACATCTTTTGGCCCCTATAGGCCATATAGCCTCATGTAAATATCAACATATATACATACATACATACATACATACATACATACATACATACATACATAGAATTAAAAAAAAAGATATACTCCAGCTGCATTGCCATTATTCTTGATAATTGGCTTCAGCCTTTCTGGTGGCTTGTCATGCTCATTTACTGCCCCTGAATAACAACAGGTTCTTAGATAAACCTTGGCTCTCTTAGTTCCATTCTGTGATTTCAAACATTTTCAGTGACATTACCTTGAAGAACAGCATCATCTCAGATTTCACTTGTTGAAAACTAAACTTACCATCTGTCTCTTTGTAACTCTGCTGGCTAGTTTTCTATAACTTGACATAGCCAAAGTCAGTTTAGAAAAAGGAACCTCATATAAGAAAATGCCTCTACCAGACTGGCCTGTGGGCCAGTGGTACATTTTCTTGATTAATGATTGATGTGAGAGGAACCAGCTCACTGTGGGTGGTGCCACTCAGGATGATGGTCCCGAGTGCTATAAGCAAGCCAGGAGTAATCAGTTCTCCTCCATGGGCTCTGTACCAGTACCTGCCTCTGAGTTCCTGCCTTGAGTTCTTGCCCGGACTTCCCTCAGTGATGAGACTATAAACTGCATGATGAAGTATCCCCTTTCTTCCCCAAGATGCCTTTGGTCATGGTGTTTTTATCATATATCAATAGAAATCCTAGCTAAGATAGAAATCTAACAAACTTACCTATTTTTACTTTCCATGATTCCATTTTTGGTGATAGCCTTGCAAAATCATACACTATTAGGCTCTTCCTATCTAAACTCTACATCAAGTATCTTCTACCTTTGTGATATTAGGTTAATTATTTCTTCCAGAGTTCTCAGCTAAGCTATCCCAATCCAGGTGCAAACAGCATTCTATAACCACAATCAGCCGCCTACTTACTTCTTGCTTTCAACTTGTTTTCTTTTTAAACATTATCTCCTAACTACTCATCCCAAACATTGATTCTCCTGTCAATTTTCAAAATCATGAAGTGCAAAATCACATGACAATTTATTAACTTTGTTTCTCCCACTTTTCTAGTGAAACCTTTTAGAAAGTGCACACATTACTTCTTTTCCCTAGACCAGCTTCCCATTTCCCAATGGCCTTCAGCTACATTTTCAACTAAGGACTTTGGTTTATTCTAGAATATTTCTCCCTTCCCCAGTCTCCCTAACTCAAAAGGCTACAACAGACCCTTTCTAAGATCCACGATAACCAACTCAGATAATACCTGCCATTTCTTGTCCTGTTCTAGTCATCCAGTGGGTATTCAGCCATGTCACAACACTTCCAGCTTCTGCTTTTTAATCTGTACATAGGTAGCTCCACTGAGATGTGGGAACTGGAAGGCAGAGACCAGTTTTGCATCTCCCATAGGAGTCCCTGGTACTATTCAATAGTTCCCACCCAACAGACAAGCATCTTAGCTGGGGTGAGCATCTGTATGTTTCCCCTTCCCCATTGTCTTAGCTCATCTTTCACTCACTCACCTATTCAGTAAGACTTCCAAAATAAAAGTGACAAAACATAAAGGAAAGAAAGTGAAATACACTCAGGCTCTACTCCTAAGGCTTTCTGAGGACTGCAACCTAACAGCAACATTCCTGCAATAATTAACTCTCCTGAGATGCCACACCTTTCATGGCATTAACCATATTGTTTGCCCGAGCAATCTTTTTAAAGTAAAAGGTTAATCAGTTTCTTCTGCCACTGCATATATATCTCTCAGTCAGCATTTAAGGGTTGATAAGGATGATTTCCATTTCCCTGTGAATTGTAGCATGATTCATTGTTGTTGCTCTTCCTATATGTCAATTTCCTTTGCCTCTGCGTCCTTGACTCTTGTTCTATAAAATCGGCATTTGAATGTTCTAGCACCTACTGAAGATAACATGCTAAGCTGGAAAATATATGTTCAACTCTAGATGTGAGTAATGTTAGAGTTGGACATCTAGATATCTCTAGAGTGGTTTAAATTATAGAATATGTTTACCTTCACACTAGAAAGATATGCATCTATCTCTATGCACATGCACAGATAAAATGTTTCTTCATTAAATTTTTCCTATCAGACATTATTAAGACACCTCAGCACATAAATCACTGGTAGGTGCATGTTCTGGAGCAGGATTAGAAAGGGCCCAGGAGAAGTGACATTCAAATGGAAATGTTGATGCTTGTGACCTCCTGGACCACAGGCAGCCTCCCTTCTCTTACTTTTTTTTATTTTGGGGGTTCCTACAGCAGTCTTGCTGCCACTTATAGAAGTCCATATATACACAACAGGCAATAATGAGTTCCTTTTCAGCAGCATGGTCATTGGTTAGGTACATGCTTCACTTAAGACCCAGTTTCTTTCTTTCTTTAAACATTTTGAACTTCACATCAGCATAGAGGACAACCCTCCTTGGTCACACTTCGGAGGAGGGTTGTTTGATAAATGTATGACACCTGTTACTGGGATACTATCTGTGAAGCATTTTTGTCAAATGAATGCTTCACAGTGTAGTGGCATAATGCAATTACAAAAGATGATGTGTATAATAATACTACTTATCAACTTTTCCAAACTCAAAAAAGTAAAGATTGGTGTGCTAGCATTCTCTAGCAGAAAGCCAAAGATAGCTGTTAAATAAAAAGGGAATGGAATACTTGCACAGTCATAATTACTGAGTGATTAGTCACTAGTGGAGGTCATATGGTTCTGACAAAACTATTTTAATTTAAAGGAAAAAGAACAGGTTAACAGGAGGATTTTTAAAAATCTCAAATGACTTAATATCTAATGCCGATACTTTCCATACCAAATTAACTAAGAATTGCATTGTAGAATTGTTGTCTGCCTTGACCAAGCTACAAATACGTGCAAGCCAAAGTGTATTCAATTTATAGTAAACATTCAAATTAGAAACAAAATTCAATCAACACTTTTCCTTCAGGGTTTGAGTTAACGAGTCATGGACTAAGTTTTGAACTAACACCCAATTATCCATTACCTATTTTACAGACCTTTTCCTTAAGTGTTTGTTAATTATTCTCTGGTACCTGAGACATTGTCTAACACTTTTAGTTTTAACCAGCACATAGAGTCACATTAATTTACAGAACAGAAAAATTTTAGCAAGCATTGGTCCAATGTATTTATTAAGACAGTGGCCAAGAGGGGCTCCTAAAGCCCTTGCATTCTTAAGTGAGAAGCTTTGATGAACTGTCATAGAAGTTTGGATTTTTTATTTTTTATTTTTGCCAAGATTGTGTGCAGATGGCCTGACTGCAGAAAACATGCTCAGAATATGATGAATGCTTACTTTAAATTTGTTAGCCTTACCCCCATTTTAGAACACAGACATTGTTGTGAAGACTTTCAATAATATCCAATGATGTATTACCAAATATCTGTTTCCTTACCTCTCTCAAGGAATACAAACCAAAATTCTCTTAGTTGGTTATATATTTTAGATCTTACTGCTAAAAAAAAAAATAAGGGTAATTCTCATTTAATTGAATGCTGACATCTAAGTGAAGAAATCTGTGAACACAAAATTTAAATATCTAACAAAGAAAAGTCATGTGTGGGATAACTGGAAGAACTGAACTCTTGCATGGTATTCAATGCTCCACCACAGAAACATTAACAAGAAAAGAAGTACAAGGTCTTCCCAAATGTTATTGGAAATAGGATGGTAGACATCACCTTGGGGATTCAGATTATTTATATGTATATATTTTCTGGGACTATGGACTGGATTCTAAATCCATGTCTCCCTTCCCCTCACACACACAAAGCTGGTTACAAGGACTACGCTAAGTTACTTAAGAAGACAAAACAAACATGATGAATAGCTGACTTCAGAGGTGCTTACAAGTTAAATTATTGAAGAGACAGACACATATGGAAAATATATACAGATATGAAAAGACTGCACTTCAGGATGAGAGTCTATTACAGATGCCAGGCTTCACAGAAGCTAGAAGACAAAACAAAACCTTCCAATCTCATAGCTGTTCAGATTAAAAATCCTAATGTCATACACAAGTCTTCTTTTAATGTTTCATTTTGCATCCTATGTCTCATTTGGCTGGATTATCTTTAAAATCTGTCACTCAAGTGACTAAATTTTGCCTTAATCACTTAATTTTATTTATATGTATTTTTGCCTGCATATATGTATGTATGAGGGATTTGGGTACCCTGGAACTGGAGTTATAGACAGTTGTGAGCTGCCATGTGGGTGCTGAGAATCACACCCAGGTCATCCATAAGAGTAACCATTGCTCTTAACCACTGAGCCATCTCTCCAGTCAAGTGACTAAATTTTTGTCCAAGTCAATTATCACTTTCACCTGGATGCCAGATGAACCTCCTAATGTATCTTCATCTGTCACTGTTTACCTTGTCTGGACTTCCCATGCTCTTTCGTCACCTTAGAAACTAGAACAATGCTAGTAAAACTTAAAGTCAAACTATCTTTCTCTTTTGTTTAAATTCCCCCAAAGGCCTCCCATTTTCTTCCAAAGTCTAATTGAAAGCACTGTAGGACTTCACAGTGTCTGGCCTCATCTATTTCTTGTACCATATTTCCTAATAGTCTTCCTCTTGCTCCTGCTCTGGTGGCATTGCTTAGGTCACATATGTTCTTCCTATGTACCATCTGTTCCCTCTCTTACATTCCTGAGTGCTTTTACACAATTATGATCATCACACTGAAGCCTGTCCTGGCATTCTATAAACCCATGAACACAACTAATGGTCCCATGCAATGAGAAAGAAAACAGAGTTTATTACAGGGACAACATACAACTTAAAAACAAGTGGCTGACACTGATTAAATTGTGAAGGTAATTAGAGAGAACTTAGGCCTTAAACTCCCAGGATTCTCAATAACTCTCAAGTTAGCACAAACAGTCTATTCACTCAGTGACAAAAGGTTTATGTTTTAGCTGCTCTACCAACAGATAGGGTGTGAGGATACTTATAGAAATTCATAATTTATAATGACGGTCATATGAATGGTCTTGTTAGAAAAGAAAGCTTAAGTGGTTGGTGTCAGGCTGGTCAGCTGGTATAATAAGAACTGCTAACCCATCTTTCTGCTTCATGGCTAAGGGACCTCCAATTATGCTCAACACCCATCCACCCCAGTTAAAACCCTAAACCATTCCCTAGCACACGTAGCATCATTGCGTTGTTATGTTATTTTCCCAGGGTGCTTTTCAATTTCTAAACCTATATAATTATTATCCAACCCGTTGTCTGCCTTTCCTACCAGCACACAAACTCCACAAGGGCAGATGTTTCTCTGCTCACTCTCTGCTCTATGTACCCAGCAATTTAGATAGTGCTTGCTCTGGAGCAGGGTCTTTATAAGGACTGGATGGATGATCCATGGAGGGAGATACTAGACAGAGAAGATAAAATAAGTTCTTGGGTAAATTCAAGACTGAAGAACTATACCCTTTAAGGACATAAAGGTATAAAAGATATGGCAATTTAATTGGAAATAGTGACATAGTTTTTGTTGCTATTTTTTGTTGGATCACTTTTGTTCTTTGGTTTTGTTTGTTTCTTTGTTTGTAAATAGGCCTACTAAATAAATACTCCTAGCTAGCATGAAATTGGTAATATAGGCCAGGCTGGCCTCAAATTTATGGTGGTAGTCTACCTGCCTTGCTTTATTAAGTGCTAAGATTACACGCACACATCACCATTTCCAGTGAAGAATAACTTTTGCACTGGGGAAAACGAGGGAATAAGTCAAATGATTCCAAAATGTATTGTGCAAAATTCTGACAAATTGGAGTGTATTCACACAACAGCAGCAGGATGGTTAGATATTTGATAGTTAAACATGTGGGAAGTGGCAAAATAAATACTTAAAAGAAGGCAGGAGAAAGATATATAGTAGGGAAAGGAAAATTGCATACTTGATGAAAAGGTTGTGACATTTATTTTAAATACACATATTACTTTATAGCATGTTCTTAGGTTATCATAGTACAGTGGGAGAAATACACATATATTTATAGGTGTTATGTAGTTGTCATGGTTGAAAAAAATAGTTATATCAGCTATACTGAACCATATTTATTGTTAATGTAAGGAAAACAATTTTGTTCAATATATAAGGTGAATGATTTATGTGGTATTTATGAAGTCACCTCAGAGTTCAATCAAAGACTAATAATGTAATAAAGGTATTTTTTCACAAAGCCCCTTGCAGAGCTGATAAGGCTGGCAAGTCTGAGGTGCCTAGATCCTGGGAGAGTTCTCTAACATTCATAGTTATTATTGAGGCATCAGACTGTATTGTATAACACCCAATAGGTGTGTGTACTACAGAGTGAGCTGTAAATAGAAAAATTCTGAATGTGGAAAAAACGATGACAGAAAAAGAGGAACAAACAGAAACCCTAGATAATGGTGTACTCAAGTTCTGAGTGCTGACAGGACAGAAGAGAGTTGCAAAGTTAATTTTTGTTCTCATGTACCTAGAACTTGTAGCATAAGCAGTGTATCAGTGCAATATATCAAGCCAGAAATAGCTCTCAGGATTGACTTGTACAACTAGAACCATGATGATTTTTTTTCAGAAAGAAAATTGAATTTTTTTCTCAATTTAGAAAAATGTGCATATTTTCTAGGCAAGAAAGACTAGACAAATAAAGGTTTAAATCAGGGCTATCACACAAGTGCAATATATTCAACATGGGATGATTACATGAATTAGCTGCATTGAGGTCAATTTTTAATTTGGAAACAAGACTTGTATGATTGGGCATTGCTAAGAACTACTAAGAATGCTAAGTGCTACTTTTTGAGCTATGAAATATTAAAAAGATAGCTTTGAATGAGGTTATCTAAATTTGTAGAGTTTAAGTCTGTAAGCCATATTCTTATGGGATCCCAGAAGTGATTTCTGGTTTTTCGAGCCATCACCCTCAGAAAATGTCTTAGAATAGCCAGTGAAACTCTTGAAATGTGTAAATAAAAAGGGGAGCCCAGCATGCTCTGATCATAATGATGCATGGCTTTGGTTGACCAGTTTCCTGAGAACTGAGTCATCTGTGGATATCATAGACATGTGAAGGGGGAAATTAAGCAAATGCCAGGAGAATGTTACAATTAAATCATCCCATAGTGTACACAGTGAAAGAGCTGAGCTGAAGCCCAGGGATTAGGACCAAAGTACTAAGGGAAAGTAGAAGGGCTTTACCAGTGTTTTAAAATTTGCCCAATAAGGTGAACACAAAATTTCACACTGGGCAACAGCATGGGGCAAATGGAAGTGGTGTCAGGGGCAGCAGTGGTGATTGCAAGAGTCAAAGCATCCACTGCTGCTGCCCATGTACCAGATAGTCCTCTATGTGCTTCAAACCTACTGACTCTTTTATTTATTTATTTAATTTATTATTTTACATGTCGATCCCAGTAGTTCCCTCTCCCTCCCTCCCTCCCTTCCTCTTTCCCTTCTTCCCTTCCTCACTTTTACCCTCTCTGCCCTCTCACATGCACCCTAACCACCCTCTCCTCCCATCCCCCCACCCCAATTCCATATGGCCTACTGACTCTTTTAAGGCTCACAGTATTGGATCTAAAAACCAAGAGGCCATGTTGTGTGGTGAGAAAAGCCAGGGAAGTCTAGACATTTACCTCTCAGGCAGAGGTTCTCAACCTGTAGGTCAAGACCCATTTGGGGCTAAATATTAGATATCCTGCTTATCAGATATTTACGTTACAATTCATAACAGTAGCAAAAGTACAGCTATGAAGTAGAAACTAAATAATTTCATGGTTGGGGAGTTCACATGAGGAATTATCTCAGTGGGTCGCAGCATTAGGAAGGTTGAGAACCACTGCTATAAGGGACTATACCAAATTTGCATCATTCTTTGGAGACATGCTTGACAGGGGAAACCTTTCATAGTGTTTGTTGTTGTTGTTGTTCTTTTGGTTTTGGTTTTGGTTTTGATTTACAGGACTGGAGGCTTATGGAATACTTCACTGGAGGTGTTAACTTTATATAATGCCATGGTCTGTTATAATTGACACATTATTGAATATCAGACAGGATTCTCTGGTTCACATATTCTACATAGTACTTGTTAGTATTCAGGCATCTGTATTGGACTGTCCTTGGGGTTCTGACAGGATATGCTCTTAGCTGCAACCACTAAGAGCAGCAGTTGTACATATTCACTAAGTTCTCCTTTAAAAGGACCCTGCTCACCTCCCATCCTTCACTCTTTCTCTCCCTCTATCTGTTCTACTCTCCCTCCCTCTCCCCCTCTTTCCTCTCTCCTTTCTCCTGCTGCTCCTGTTTCTGGAGGCCGGTCTCTTCCCTCCCCTTTCCCCTTTTTATGATCCTTTCCCTAATAAAAAGTCTCTCTTCTTGAACCCTGTCTCATGACATCTTTCTCTCAAATGCTGCTTTTCCTAAATTACTTAAGGCCATGTTTCAGACAAATGGATACATGGTGGTGCTTGAGAATATGTCTTGGTTCATAGTGCGTTCTCTAGAGAGAAGGGTGCATTTCATGGTGACAAAGCTATAACCCACTGAAGGTACTTCACTGATTGCAAGCCCATTTCTCCCAGAATACCCATCTGCATCATGTGACCTGACATCACCAATAATGCAAAGTTTCTTTATTACCCACTGAAAACAACAAAAATGAATATTAGTCTGGTAAATTTTAGAGCATAGTTAAAAAAAAAAAAACAATATGAGATTACCATGGGTCTAACAGTCTCCCCATGCCCCCATATAAAGCTATTTTCCTGATCTTGAGGAATATTAATTTGCTTTTTTAAAAAATGAGAGATCTTTGTAGATATTATGGATCTCAAGTTAAAACTAACCATCTAGGGAGGGCCGTAAATTCAATGGCAACTGTCTTTCTAAGGGAAAAGATTAGGACATACAGAAAGGAGAGGCGAAGATGGAGCAGACTAGAGGGACACAGCTATAGGCCAAGGAATGTCAATTGCTCAGCCATCCAGAGCCTACAGACACATGGATAATACTGATGTCAGCCACTTTGCCTCTAGAACATACAGTAATTTCTATTTCTTTCTTAAAGTCATTGTGTGGTAATTTCTATTGCAATCCTAGGAAACTAATATGAGAATAAAACTAATATTAAGGTTATCAAAATAAAATTAGATATCAAACGCAAAAGATGACAAAAGATTGAGTATAAAATAAAGCAATCATAAAATGAGAGTGAGTGAATATGGTCATGTTGAATTAGAAGGACAGAAAGCTAAACTATTTTAAGTATATATTTAAGGAGCTTAAATGAATATTGTCCCTTACTGTATTGCAATATAACTAATAAAATTGTCAGGTTATTTCAGGAATGAGACAGCAGTAGTATATAATATTGAGATTAATAAATAGATGTGACATGAATGTCATATGAAGTGTTTTGCAGTTTAGCACCTTTACAAAGCTACTTCACTGTGGAATTGTTAGAACACATCACCCTACATAATACTACTCTCATAATACTACTCTCATACATGCTTTAAGTTTATCCTAAATGACATTTTCAAAAAGTCTGCTCTATACCCACAGATTGAATAAGCTCTTCTTACTAATGCCATATTAGGTTATGTTCTTTGGCTTCAGAAGGCTTACTGAATTCTATGATTCTATTTGTCTTTTGTGTATTTCCATCTCCTACATTGTCTTACTTACTATTGTAACTCCAGCATCTAGCATAAGGATTGGTAGATGTTAAGTGTGAAGTATTTGTTGTGCACAGGAACAAATAAATAGATGTAATAAGGTCACAGCAAGGCTTTACTTGTGAACTACTCAGTGTACAGGTGCTCTACCTGTGACCAGGTTCCTCTGCACCCAGAGCCACTGAAAAAATGGGATCCTGCTACCTGCCTGCAATTCCTTTGGACATGGCTAGCAGATAGGGTTATCTGTACATCAATCATTTTTAATTCTAAACTAATACACTTAGGAAAGAGACAAGAGCAGCACAAACAATTCTTTTATCCTTGGTCAAATGTAAAAATAGTCTCACATACTTCATTCGTAGTAGCCAAATATTAACATCTTACCATGTTTACTTTGCCAGTCTATGCTTGTTTTTGAGCCATCTGAATACACACTGAAGATATAATCCACTTTTACTGTCAAATACTTCAGTACGTTTTTTCCTACAAAGATATTCGCTGTTCTACCCACAGTAAAATTATCAGAAGTAGAAAACTGTGCTGAACATTCCCCATGGAAGGATACTCCCTTAACCTAGAATCAGGAGGGAGGGCCTAGTCCCTACTCTAAATGACTTGACAGATTTTGTTGACCCCTCCTGGAAGGCACCACCCTCCCTGTAGAATGTGGGGGGGGGAATGGGATGGGAGGGTGGTCTGGGGACATGGAAGGGAGAGAGAGAGAGGGAGGGAGGGAGGGGGTAGGGAGAGGGAACTGGGACCGATATGTAAATAAGAAAAGAAAAAAGAAAAAAATTGTGCTGATAAAACTGAGCTAGTTAATTTATAGAATGAATGCCAACTTCACTAACTGACCTACTCATGCCCTTTACAATACCATAAATAATAGCACATTGACATATATAATACCTAGTCAGAATCCTAGCCATGCTGTGTAGGTATCAAATCTTTTTGTTTGCGTTTGATGTGAAATGAATCTTCAGACTGTGCTCTTAATTACTTTGACATTTTTACAAACCCAGACTGATTCTTTGTAAATGCTTTTCAATTCCTGTTTGCCTGATGCTTCCACGTGATCAGACTGAGATTATGCAACTGCAGAGCAGGCATATCATCAAAGTGGTCCAGGTTAATAGCATATTTCTGGTGATATTGGTAGTTTTCCTTTTATACTTGGTAAGTTCATGAGAGAGACAATCACCTTATATAATTGATCACTATTTTTTTTAAAAAAATAATGCAACTCTATTCTGGCACAGACTTAATTCTTTGTAAACATAAATTGAGGAAATGTTTAAGGCTTAAGGTTTAAGGTCACAAACTAGGAAATCCTGCACTCCTGCTAGTGTAATGATCCGTTAGAATTACACTCTCTATGCATACAAAGAATTAAAATTATGATGCAATTTCTCAAATAACACGGTACAGTTTCCAATCTCATTCTTTTGGATAGGAAAGCTGAGGTTCAAATTGGATAATTTTCCTAAAAGAACAGGCCTGAAAATAACCAAATACGCATTGTAAAGTACAATAGTCAAAAATCATTTCAGTGTCCTTCAAATGTACAGGTGTACAGATACATCCAAAGCCATCAAAGGCAGATTTCTTAGGGCTATTTTGGTAATTATGGGATTCTTACACAGATCCACGCAAACCTTCCAGCAAACCACTGCAGTTCACCCTTACACCTGAGTATTCTCTCCTCTCTGCTCTCCCTCTCCTTTAACTTTCTTCTCCTCTTTTGGAATCATTCAAGCTACTAAAAGGATAACAACATTTGAAAGAGAGTAGCACTATCCTGACACCTTGGTAGACAGTCAAGAGACAGCACAGTTGGCTTTCTAACTTATATAATGTCCCCTGTCAGATACTATGGGCTTGTGTTTGATTCCAACTACTTTTTCTCTACATAGTATTTGTCATCTGCATACACCATCTGACATAACTTTTACCATGCGCTTTACATACTTCAAAAATGAGCCACACCTTTCTTTTCCAAGGTGATTTCAAGTTACAACTGCTGCTACCTACTAGTCAGTTTCACTAGTGAGAAGCGGAGTTCACTGCTCACCTCTATGGAGAACACAGGAAGGCTCTGGGCTTTACCTTATTTGCTCTGCATCCCATATCTTTTACCTTTTTTTGGAAGTAAGAAGCACATGTTTAAAAAGTTACATGTGATATTTTCATTAAGGGTTACTTCTAGTGTTCTCTGTAAGAAGTGTTAGCAGCACTGTTTGGGAACGTCACTGGAGGAAGTTACTCACTAAAGTTGGGGATTGATTTTTAAAGGCTGACTCCACTTCATGTCAACTCCCTTATTGCTGTTAAGGTCCGAATAGGCTCATGAGAGTCCCAGCACCACTCTAGTCACCTTGGATCACCTGCCACCATTCCTAGCCTCTGTGATGGACCATATTTCCTCGAATTGTAAGCTGGAATCAATTTTTCTAAGTTGCTTCTTGGCATTATTTGGTCAAAGAAACAAGAAAAGCTATGGATATAGTGGATTAATGAGTTTTTCAATTCTGAAAATTTTGTTCCTCACTCCACCATAGGGCTCTGGAAGTAAACTAAGTATTATTCCACATGTAGATGACATCTTCTGCAATTTGTGATATGCCCATCCACTGGAAAGGCAGAGAAAAAGGAAAGGGCTTATATTTATGTACATACAAAAAGAGGTGTCATGTAAAACAAGGTCAGAAATCATAACATGGATAGATTTTTAGGAAATTTGTAGCAAAACCACTTTTTATGGTAAACATCCATTTAAATGAGTAAAAAGTATGACCAGGCAATTTTGAGCTACAAACAGATAAAACTGATAAACGAGGTATAACTGCATAGATATTTAAACATTCAAGACAAAGTACATGCTTACTGGTTTCACTGCATGAGTCAATGACCACTATGAGAACAACTCTGAAACTATAAAATAAAACAAAAATCATCCTCTCGACTGATGTAACAAATGACTTCTATACTATTCTGAAGTACTTGGAACTGTCCTGATGTTGAGCATCATTTGGCTCCCTTTAGTGCAACCTTTTAGGAAAAACATAAACTTCAAGTTATATTGCTCTGGTGCAAACCCTTTTTAGAACTACATCTTGGTCTTCCAGTTGTGCTTAATCCATAGCTCTAACAGTAGCAAAATTGTTTTCATTTCTACCCCTAAGTAGTTTTTATTGTTTATCTGTTAAGATTAATTAACAAGGAAGTAAATATGTGCTTTCTTTATGGTGTTCTCTTAATAGGTTGTGTCTCTGTCTGGGAAATTTATACAACATGAAATGGTGAGGCAGAGTAAGTTTATGACTTGGATTCATGAAACAGTGATGTAGCTGAATGATTATTTATAGTACAATACATATTCTTCAAGAAAGTGACCAATGTATAGTTTAAAAATACTGACAAAATACGTTAATCCTTTCAATGCTGGATTAAAATGGGAGCGTTAGCGGAGGTAGGGCTCAAGACACACTGGAAGACCTCTGTTAGATACTATTCAAATAGCATTACAGCCACAAATGTTACATATAAAGAGAGCGTGGCTAATATTAAATCCAGTGAAAAGTCTAAAACTTTACACATTAAAATGGCACTTACATTTTGATAGCTATTTTAACACAGTAATAATTTTTAATTTGGCACAAAAACGGGTAACTCCACACATTCATGACCATCTTGGTCCTTATGACTCTGCTTAGCTTCAGGGGGGGGAAAAGTGTCTGTTCAATACATTAGCATATTAATTGGCTACATTTCAAAGTTTAAAATGACGATATTTAGTGTTATTTTGCTTCCATCCCCTTAAGTGACAAAAACTTGAAATAAAAATAAATGTAGTCTCGATTACAATACTCACAGCTGTTGCCTGTTCTATTACCCCTCGGTCCAGCTGAACGTTCTGGCTCCTTGTATGGAAACTGTAGCGTCGTGTCTAAGGTCCTGAACCCTTCTTTAAGAGAATGGTGCTTGTAGTATTCCACAAGTTCCTTTAAAAGGGCAGATTAAAGAGAGGTTTTGTATTTTTGTTCTCAGATAAACTCCTCAGTACATAATTATAGATAATACAAGGATGATTATTTTAATATTCTACATTTCCAAATATGTGAAAGTGTCAATGAGAGCTCTGCCTGCTGTCAGAATGGACCTGACTCCCACCCAGACACTGCTGTTTACTGGAGACATTTGTCCACATCGGTTACCCTCCATTGTTCTTCAGGCGTGTAGAGCATCATGTTTATCTGCAGTCAGATGTGTTTCTGAAAAGAAGCCATGCTAAACCTCAATCTCAGAGTAGCAATTATTGTTGCTATTAGTGAGAGATGAGTCTTTCTGAAGAAAGATGAAAGGAACAGCTGTTTCCCTGACTAGATAGCAATTTCTACTTTCCCCCACTTTCTTTCAACTTATCAGAAAAACAAACTTAATACTACATGCACTTTTTCACAATAAAGAAAAACATGGATATAGCATTGAACACTGTTCAGTGTCATGCCTGTTTTATGTTGATGAAGGGTACGTGTGCATCTCAGCTCTCAGTGTCGCCCAGTATTCATAGAGAGAAATAGGTGGTTCTTCCTAATTGTTCATCTTAAACATCTCAAAGCCTAATGTAAACTTCTACCATATTTCAAACTAAATCTTCAGGAAAATCTTTTTCTGTATATCTAGGTATCAGATTCTACATAAATTTGAATCCCTCTACTATGACCTGAAATAGAATAACAATTCATAATGAAAATGCTATCAGTAGCTGAATGTGCCAGATATAAAGTAGCTGATAAATAGTTGAAACGACAATAAAAAACAAATTATTTTAAATAAATTATTCAATGTTTCAGGTATAGCACCCTTAAAAAAGAATGGAGAAGCAATTTATTACTTGAAAAAATAACACTGTCAAATGATCCAACACATCTACTCAGTGGTTATGTTCAAATTTCCTTAAAGAAATCAATTGGGCCAGAACCCACACAAAACACGAAGAAGAAGAAGAAAAAAAAGAATCATCAATGATTTATTCCCTTCTGTCTAAGAAATATGTGCTGTGCACTACATTGTACTTGGAGTGCCAGGGACCAAAGAATGCTGAAGGTTCCCTCTCTCTAAGAAATCTCACCCGAGAAAGGAAAGCAAGGGGTTATAAGACCTCAAGGACACACAAGTGTGTTCAACTGGAAACAAGAAGAGACTTCAAGATGGAGGTAGCTTGATTTAGATCAAAGACCAGGTAAAAGATCTCAATAGTTAGCAATGGAGAAGGGATCAATTCATATGGGGCTATCTAGGGCTGAGAACACACACGAAGGTGAAAATCAATGTCATGGACAGAGGACATGGCTCAGCAAATAGGAGCACTTGTTACAGAAGCATGAAGGTGAAGACCTGATTTTAAATTGTAGCCATGTATGTAGAAAGCAGGTTATTGTCTCACTTGTTCCCTGTATCCCAGGACTATTGGGGTAAGGAGACAGGAGGAACAGTGGGACCCAGGTTGGCAGCCTAGCTCCAGGGTCAGTTAGTGAACAGTGGAGAGGGACTACAACATCTGCTGTCTTCCTCTTCTCTCTGCACATTTGGACCTGTGCACAGAGCACAGTCATTTTAACACACACACACACACACAAACACCCCTGTCAAAGTAATTAACTGAAAGCAGTATGATATAGATAAGTCACTGTATAAAGCAAATGAAGGTTCTTTTTTCTTTTTTTCACTTCCCATACCTGGAAAGTGAGAGTCCTAAAACATATCACACAGGTCAACAGATCATGCCCGATACATATGAATAGTTATAACAGCTACCACTATTCTATGTAACAAGTCCTTGTGTGGCTTCTTGCATCTTAGCCTAAAAACCACATGAGATGAGCCTCAAACCATGGATGCAAGGGACTTGTTAAAGTTAACCAGCTTATGTGCTGTCCACATGTTAGGCCTCAAACATGAGACAAATGGCTTATGTGCCCATTAACATATCAAAGTAGACACTGGTCTGCAGGTTCTCCCTGTATCCCTCAGTTTCCTTTACCTGTTACAAAACCCTCCTGGGCTGATACCCCATCCCCTATCCTAAACTTCTCCAGATCAGGGGCAGGATTGCCTTTCCCTATACGATCCAGCCACTTTTGGTTACCTGCCCATTTTCTGTCTACTCTTTACCCTCCTGGCCTCTTGGTCTGGCTCTTCCCCCCAACCCCAACAGCCTCCTCACATGGCTCAGGTCTATGACCAGTCTGGACTCTCCCAGATGTCTCTGTCTCTAGCTATGTTCTCCCTTTTATCTACAATAAATTTTCTCCTCTACCATATCTAGAAGCAGTCATGTCCTTTTTTTCTTATTTTCATTCACTATATCTGTCCAGAGTGAGTCCCTTTAGTTGTATCGTTATTAATAAATAGCAAATGTAAGTACAGGAAAGGGAAGCATATGAAAGTCATTTTTGCTATGACAAACCAGCAATTCTGTTTTCTTAAACTTAAGATGCTGTGGTCATTGCATACATTAATTCTGTAACTTAAAAGTGTGTCTATGTGAGTATGTATGTATGCATGTGCATTTTTTCCTTGATCCCAGAGAATGGGAGTGTTTGATAAAACAAATGGATGTTGAATTTGACTAACCTTTAAAAACAAAAGGCAAAAGAAACAAAACGCCAAATAGAATGGCTACCAATATAAGAATACGGCATTTGTATTATACCAATTTTTAACATGGATTGGCAAAGGTAGCTCAGACATTAAACTGTGCTTAGTGAAAACTATATTTGGTCTCTTTTAGATAATGAAATAGAAACCTTAAGGAAATCCGTGTGTTTGCAAATGGCATTACGGATAACAATGATATCAAGGAGATGTTCCTTTAGTCTTGACATATCGATTAAGATGTGCTGTTTTGTTTGACAGTACAAATACAAATCTGAAATTAATTACAAAGTTCAATAGCTTTGAACTTCAATTTAACTTTATGAGAGAGAATATAAATTTTGTTATAAATCATTATTAATTAAGATTAATGTGAAGTTGGTTATAAACTATTGAATTATTGAACTGAAAAAAGATTTTTGGAGTCATTTAATGTTTTTACAGAAGGGAAAAGGAAAGAAAAAAAAAAAAAGACTTGTCTAAGAACCAGAGTCAGGCAGTTTAGTAAATTGCAGACAGTCTTTAATACCTGGCTAAGTGTGGATGGTATTTTAGTTACATTTTTACAGTCTTAGGTAGGTAAATCTTCCTAAAACGTCCCTGAGTAGAATTAAGGAGCACCACTGTGTATTGTTTCCAATTCATGGTTTTACGCTTTCTGTATTTTAAATTAATCCACCCCCTGCTTTAGCAGTCATTGACCTTCAGGTAAAATAAGCAAATAAGATGACTCTAAACAAAAGAAATCTCTAAGCTTCCCTTATCTCAGCCAACACAGTGGTGTCAACAATCCAACTCAGAAATAACAGAGTGTGGGCCAGTCATTCCAATTACCAAGGAAACAGGCAATGGAGATGGCTTACAAACAGCATTTGGACTTGGCTTGTCTGGTATACATGAAAAATCAGAACAAAATTAATGCCTTGTAATCTGGAATCAGAAAGTCACTTAGGACTGGAACTTAATGACTAAGAAAAACAAAGAGTTTGATTGACCAAGCTATTGAAGCCTAAGGGAAGAAGTTCGGGTCCCAATCACCAAAACAGCCTTCTCTGTGAGATACCAGCTAATTTAAAACAAGCTTTCAAGTCTGCTTGGGTTTTGTATCCGTTCTGATAAATATTTTATTGCATAATCACTGTAATTCATATGCAGAACATAATACAGACAGCAAGATACTGAACTACTCCTGGAGAATGGATCTAATTCACACACCCGTATTTACAGCAATGGGAACTGCACAATGTAATACAATATAAACTGTGTCTGCTTCAGATTGTATGACCCTTATTTAAAAAAAAAAAAAAACAACTTGTCTTGGAACCTCCTCTCATCTTCTTAATGAATCTATTATCATCATAAGAAACATTTCATCTTGGCAAGTATTCTCTTAGAATCTCCCTGCTTACATCTATAGGACACCATTATATTGAGTTCTCTGGCACACGTGTTTTTTTTTTTAACTTGTAAGATTTTTTAGATCAATCAAGTCATTTTATTTTGAAGTGTCTTAAAACTACAGTGACTGAGTCTTTTAAGATTCAAAATAGTGTTACATACTCTTCTTTGTGACTGTTCACTTAAACATTGTGCCTTGTTCTAATAAATTGTTTTATTAGAAATCCACGTCAGTCTTTTGGAAAAGTAATAGCATTTTATTCTAAGTAAACATTTATGCCTAAATATCACTGCTTATCTGATTACTGAATTTATTGAATATACAACTCAAAAATTAAAAATAAATATTCACAATAAATTTATTCAACACATGAACAAAATCAGGGCTAACTCCAACTAGCTCAGTAGCGGTAGTTATTTGCTAAACCAGGCCTTTGCTTCTAATGGAATGTTTTCTGTTTCTTGTCTTCCTCTTTCTTTACCCAGCTATCCTTCATCTCTTTGTTTGTTTTCTTTTTTTTTTCTTTTTAGTGTCTGCAGTTTTGCTGTTAATTCTCATTCACCTCTTTTGAACCATTATAATCCCAGCTTCTCTATAAAAAAATTCTTGAGGTATGGAAGAAAAGAAAGGAAGGAAGGGAGGAAGGAAGAAAGGAAGAAAGGAAGGGAAAGGGAGGGACAGAAGGAGGAAGGGAGAAGAAAAGAAAGGAAGGAACTAACATAGGTATGTGTATGTGTGCCTGACAGTGGCATTTGTGAGTGATACACAGATTTTGAGACACTTATTTGAACTCTGGGTCATGTACATTTAATTTCCTTTTCAGGAGACCAAAGAATAAACTTCAATGTTTTCTACTACAAATTATTTAAATTGGAGTGTCTATTTGCTTTAGTATAATCATGGCCTTATAAGATCAATAGCTCATGATAGTGGTACTGACTATTATCATCCCTAGCATTTTCTTGCTAAAGGACTTCCTTGGGCTGAACCAAGGTGACACAAAGCTGGACTGGTTGACCCTTTCCAAGGGCCATTCCTTTGATTTTTCTCGTATGTCTTCTCTAATGGGAGTTTTCTTTGCTACTTTCAATGTCTGGAGGGCTAGCAATCATCATTGGACCTGAAGCATTTTTAAAGTGTCATATAAACTGTAACATGTGAAGAGGCCTCATTATCACCCAAAGAACTTCTGCAGGCATGTCTTGCCAAGATGTGGAGTGCCTTGCATGCTTTTATCGTATCAGGGGCTGAGCCAGTCACTCATCATCTATGCACCCACTTGCCATATTCTTTCTAGGTTTTTATTGTATAAAGAAGCTCTTCTGGTCAAGCTCACTCTCTGCTTTCTCTCACAGCCTGATGGGTGCAACAGATGTAAGTTACTTCCGGCAGGGAGGATGTGTGGATCTTTTTTACTGATTTGACAAAAGTTTCCATTTTTTAAGATGTGGCCGTACTGCCTGTCCTTTGCTTTTGAATTTCAAATGTGCCATTTCTGTCTATAGATTTCCTCCTATTTCCTTTTCTCTCAGCTCAAGATGTTTTGATGTCTTTAAAGAACTGGTCTCTATCTTGAAATGGTTTTAGGTAAGACATTCAAGCTGGCTGAGTTTGTAAGCGTTCTTATACTCAATTTTAACTCATTTGTATTCCTAAGTGATTTCTGTTATTTTTCACACCTCAATGTATCTTCCCTCTCAAAGCTAATCAAAGCTCTTAGGAGCTACAAATGTATCTTGTATCATAGGTCCAAATTCTTCATTAGTTCAAAAAATCCTTAAGTGGGAACAAATAGATTTGTAGCCACTTCTAAGAAAATAAGATTTCTTTACTGTGAACAGTGTGTATATAATGATGAGTATGTACAGTCTGTATGACATATACATACACCACACCTACTAATAAAATTATTGAGATTTTTATAAATTGTCAGAATTAATAAATGCATGCTAACTACAACAAATGATTTCCATTTCAAAATAAAATTTCTATATAACACAGCTGTTGTATGTGGCAGAAATATAAATTTCCTAAAGCTTGCCTAAAGTAATAAATGAGAACTAGTATTATAATATGTAATAGCAGAAAATATAATCAAATTTCAAATTGAATTTATATTATTACATTTTGTATGAAATACACCTAAAGTGGTACCTTCTTAATGGAAACATTTTCTCCCATAATTGTGAAGACACAAAGTAGCAGAATGAAGAGACAGAGGACATAAGAAATGACATAGCAAAGATTTGTTATTTGTCATTTGTCATTGAGACAACAAACTCAAACACCTATACAAACAATTGAAAGTTATACTTGAGTTGACCATTGCTCTAAGAATCATGAATAGTGTAGACTCTAAAATATTATCTACAACTTACAAACCTCATTAACACTGAGGAATACCACTTGAGAAACATAAAATTTCATTTGACATCTTCAACCTAGAAAATTAGAATTTTACTAAAGCCAATATTATTATTCTCTAAATAATTTTCAATGGGTAACATTGCTAAGAAACCATGGAGTTAAACTAAGTTAATAGTAGAAAATGGGAATTATAGATTGAAAAGAAATAATCAATATTTACCATTAAGCTTTTAAATTTTCTATTTTCTGCAATGTGAAAAAAGCCATCTCTTGTTAAAATCTTGATGTGTTTTGCTTCATTATTGTACCTGTGGGCAATGAATAACATGAATATAAATGTGTTTTTAATCAGTTGAAATCAATAATTACCAGAGGGCATGCCCAATAACCTTATAACTCTGAAGACAAAATATATACTTATGCCAATACAATGGTGACAGCTAATTAACAAAATATATTTACTAGGTGGGTTGAAGATACAATATTTGAAGTGAGAGAAAATTTGGATTTGACTAATAATTGTGCTTAATTTATTTAGGAAGTCAGTTTCAGAGGAAAAAAATAACAAAATCTAGTAATTTGTATTCCTGAATTTACTAAAAATACACACATATCAAGTCAACAAAATATAATGTTATGAAAGAAATCTATTATGCCAATTAGCAGCCTATAACACTCATTACCACTTTCCTCACAGATCTTTTCCAGTATTAATGAACTGAATGGATAATTGCATTATTTCCACTGCAATTACAACCTTGGTTTTCAACTTCAGTGTTATATGTGTCACATGACCTATATGATTATGAACACACAAAATCTACTTCTACAAAATCACTTGTCCCACTTACTTAATGCTAATTGCATATTCTCCAGACTCCTTGGTCCTGTGCCTCACGAGGTAAGTACTATTCACCCTGTTAATGAGCTCAGTTTCTGCCTGCAATCTTTCCATTGGTCCAGCATACCTGGAAAAATACAGGAAGATAAAATAATTGGACAAATGTATCTATAATGAGAGGCTAAATATACATAATAGTCATTGCTTTACTTGTATGCAAATTGCATTGCTTTAAATAATAATTCTAAAAATCTCTTTAATAAGTCCAAACACAAATATGATATATTAACATCAGGAAATGAACAGTGCCTAAAGACCCAGTGAGCACCAGCAAATATCAAATGAACACAGGGGTCAAAGACAAAGAGGAGAATCAGAAGTTACTGGATCAGAAAGACTGGTTAGGATAGTTGTGGGAAGTTTAGGAACAAATGGGAAGAAGACTATGGGAGGCATGACCCTGCAAAAGACACGGACAGACAGACAGACAGACAGTCTTTTGAAGATGCTTCTAAAAAAATTCTGGTATAATTTAAACTATTTTTAAAAATTGTTGCTATTTGGATACGAGATTAGTTATCTTGTTCATAATTTTGACAAACAAATTTCTAAAGAAACAAGTAGTAGTGAAGGAATTATTTTCTAAAGCAGATACTTTTCAAATCCAGAGTTAAAGTTTCCCTAGACAATATGGGTCTTAAGTAAATTCCATCAATACAATAACCATCATAACAAAATACCCAAACTCTGGCTACATTATTTCTGAATGACCCCTCGTATCAAATGTAAGCAAACCACATAGTAGTAAGGAGTATCAAAGACCCATAGCTAAAGAAATTAAAAGGGAACTACATTTGGATTTACTCTTTTCAAGCCATTCATGAATTAACATTCCAGAAACTTATCTGACTCACATATCAAATCATAAACTCATTATACTCTTCTGCCTTTATTCTATACCATTTATTTAAAATGGACACTGCATACATTTAAGGAGTTTGTGGAATCTGGTGCAGTCAATCTTGCACCAACTGTAAAGGGTAATCAATGGCATTTTGTATGAATGGCACCTGTTTTTCATTTATTTTAAAAGCAATTATGAGCCAGGGAGTGGAGGCACACACCTTTAATCCCAGCATTTGGGAGGCAGAGGCAGGCAGATCTCTGTGAGTTCAAGACCAGTCTGGTCTACAAAGTGAGTTCTAGGACACAGAGAAACCCTGTCTCATAAAACAAAACAAAAGGGGGGAGGAGGGAGGCAGTTATGATAACCTATGGCCTATTAGGATCTAATACAGTCTGTTTCATGCTCACTTCATCAACCTTACCCCTTCCAGCCTTGCATCTCTACTCCCAAGCCTTATGCATCTAGGGATTGTTAGCCTCCTTCTGACTGTAAGGTCCCACATAGACCATGCTCTTGTATGGACACAAACTCCTATCTGCTCAATTGATCTTGTCATTTAGGTTTAGACAGTCACCCTGTCTGTCCATCTAAGGAGATGCCCTGCATATGCAACCCTCGCTCCATCATCCTGATTACCGTATCCCTATTGTCCTGGCCATCACCACAAATACAAACAAACATACATACATACATATATACACACATACACACATACAGACAATTAAAATATAGTCCAAAAATGTAATTCCCACTATAATGAAAAGCAGTAGCCCATCATATGAGTATTCTATTTCAATTCCTGGGTCAAATATTTAACTTGGCTTTTCCTTATTTCTATATTGATATCTTAAATAATTGTGTACACTACAATTCATTAACTTATAACTGAGTATAAGGAAGCTACATTTCTCCTGACATATACCTACTCTGTGACAGAATATTTTCTTTCTATAACTTCTGCAAACCCAAGCCATCCTCAGGCCCAGGGTAGTAGTTAAAAAATATTTGATTTGTTAAAAGGTAAGTACAATAGTTTATTTGTTTTAGGCTATTTTCTGTCAATCACAGACCTTCCCAAGTTCTCTACATAAACTCACTAACAATACATTTTCAATGTTATGTATTCTACTTGCCAAGTTCTGTGTCCATAATGTCTCACACTAACTGTTTCCTCCTGCCCTCTAAGCCTACTGCCCCATTCCTGGATTCTGCATTTTTCTTTAACTTGGATTAAAAATTCATTCTTAGGTTTTCTACAAATACAGTATGGGATGCAATACATTGAAGCCCAACACTTATAGAACTACTTTATGTTACCCAACACTTCTTGTAGTTTGGTTGGGAGAGAGTTCTAAATGAGAAATGATTTTACCTCTTAAATGGTAAATGGCAATACATTTTTATCTTTTAACTTCCAATTGATTTCACTCTAAGTTTTGACTCATTGGATGTGACCTTATATTTTTTCCCCTGGAAACTTTCAGATTCTGCATTTTCTATATTAGAAAATTTTAATGATAATGTGCTCTCTTATGCGTTCAGTGACATCTCCAAATTGTAGGCATGGCATTCAACTCTGGAAAATTTTTGGATTCTTTTTTAGTAACTGATGCCTGTAGACATATTATATTTTTTTTCTTTCTAGAGTTCTTATAAGTAGAATACTAGAAAGAATTCACATCAATTATCTAATGTTTAAAACATTTCTCCCATCTTATCTCTTTTTTTCAACATTTTCCCAAGATCCTATACTACTTAATTTATAAACACTTTCCCATTTTCAAATAATTCCTCTTACAAAATGCTTGTTATATATTTCCTTCAAATGTCTGGTTTCTCTTTATTTGTTCCTATATAAGGAAGCTGAATTTAGGAACCATTGAGGGTCCCATATGTGCGGGTCCAAAAGTAAACCACTGTGCAGAAGTCTGCTAATTTGGCAAAATTCTGATAATTGGGTTGGGAAATATCCAAATGTTATGGGTTTGGATCTTTTTTTAACTGAGTTTATTCAGTTTCTTTAGAGTTCTCTACACTCATTTCTGCATTCAAGAAAAGGGTACAGTGCAAGAGAAACTGCTCCCATGCCAAATCTAATCTATATGAAGGAAATAAGGTTTCTCCCTTTGATATAAAGACTTTCCTTTATACAAGTGATTTCCAGAATGGCATTTCCCCAGGCTTGGTTAGGCCTAGCCTTTCCAAGTCAAAGCCCTGTGTGGTTCTGTTTTCCCATGTAATACATCTAACAACACTGTCTCTTGGCAGTGTAAAACTTCAGATTATTTAACACTGGGAAAAAGCAATAGGGCACTTGGCACCTACCACATTCAGACTTTCAAGAGCTCCTCCATCTTAGTGTCTGACCTCACCCCAGTATTCATTCATTTCATGCATAAAACATGGACTACTGAAGAATTCTTGTTGATTTTCTATTTTATTCCATGGTTTATAGAAGCAATATTTACTTGATAAGATCAACCAACTTTAAAGATGAAAATAATTAGCAGATAATATAAATGGATGCTGTTGAGACTCGTGTTTCTTAAATTCAAATTTTTCATGAGTAGTTGATGATTGTTCTCAAGTTGAAGACACTTCACATGAAGCCATCTACTTAATTTGAATGTACTGTCTAGGTTGTTCAAGGGAAGAAAACATAATTTAAAGATTTTATTCTAGAGTGTCTTTGTTAATTCCTATATTTGAGGTGTTTCCTTTGTCTTGACACCTTGATATTTTTTAATCATTAGGAGTAATGTTATTCCTTGAAATTTTTATTTTCAAGAGTAGATCGACTGGCAAGGGTAGATTTAAAAAATATGTACAAACCTGCCCACCCTTTTGTGTCTGCATAGTTCTCAGGTACCTACCCAAGTTATTTAATAAAATCCACGTAGTTGGAGACATTAGTATTTATCTCTAAAATTATTAACCTTTTACTATAAGACCTAGTTGTATAATAGTTTTACATACCACAGAAACAAAAATTTGGAAATTGTCCTCAGAGATGTTAAAATCTATCAAAGATTCCCAATTTAATCAAATTTCTTTGGCAAGGTCAGTGCTGAAGCCAAGAAGAGACAGTAAATAATGACTGGGAAGGCAAGATGTGAGTGTTAAGATTCAGCTAGAGGTTTGAGGATAATTCCATACACTTAAAAGCATCCTGGCTCTTTCTACCAATGGCATTTCTGTATGAAATGCCATTAAAAACTCAATACGATGAAGTAATCAGACATAGATATACATCATATATATTAAATATTTAGGTGCTACTCACATTTGAAAACTGAACTAGGGCTATTTAGCCTCAAGATATCACATTCACATATACATTGAAATTATATCATATCTGTGAGCATAAACAAATATCAGGGAAAAGAAAAGAGACTCATTCATCTTCAGAAAAGTCAAACACAAATCCAAGGAAACAAACACAACCCAGTAAAATGCTCAAGTTTTGTATTCTGAGGGGCAAGATATCAATGTACAAAAGCTACTACCTAGCAAACTGGTAGCCTTCTCTTTTTTTCTCCCTGAATAGTAATAATGACAGTATTATCTCCCATATAGAAATTTTGGGGAAATTTTTGTTGTGGGACAAATGGAAATGGGAAATGGATTACAACCTCACATTTAATGTGGAAAAAACAATACTTAAAGTGGTAAGTGCCTATAAAACATTCAGCATGTATTACTTATTGTGACATATGTGTAGTTTTTAATAACAACCACTGTCCATTGCCCTCTTTGATTCTGCTACCTATACTTCCAGCAAGCATCTCAGTTGTCAATATACTCTATGTAGCCCTGTTATTTGGCTGGTTTCTTCTAGTTGAAACATTCCCTCCAGGGGGGAGAGAAGGGGCTCATGAGGTAAACTAAAGGACACACTTCCAGGAGAGCAGAATCTTGGAATTTTCTCAAAAGCACCTTTCTGCCAGTCTAAGAAGGAGTAAAGAGCTGCTTGGGAAGGAAGACTGGATAGCTGAACTGCAAAGAAGAAATTAGTAGACTGTTAAACTGGTCACCTTGTTGAAAGTGGTCACCTGGGTTAAGGTGGGGTTTTCATTGATATGGCTGCTCTGAGACATCCCTGTTCCTTGTGAACCCTGTATGAAATGCCATTGAAAACTCAACAGGTCACTGAGATGGACACTGGTGCAATCATTACTATGGCCTGCTATGACCTCCTTTTCTGTGATGACTAGAAAAGTGTGTGTGCACCTTCCCAAGTAAAGACTGTCACTCAAGACCCAAATCAGACAAGGGTATATCCTATTTCTCTGGTATATGCTAGAAACTACAAGTTTAGATACTATCCCTTGGAGATATATATGTATGTGTGTGTGTGTGTGTGTGTGTGTGTGTGTGTGTGTGTGTTATAATCATTTTTTCTTCTCTCCTTCATGAGATTTCTTTACAAACTATGAGATACATCATGATAGATCCCTTTTCTTTCTGTGACTATTACAGACATTTATGGTCAACTGTACTCATATGTACACACATACAGAACCCTATCCAATAATGATACAGAATGGCCAGCAATATGCAAATTATGTGTTTTATTGCATGTGAAAACAACTTTAGCATTGACAAATGGAAATGGAACATGGTTTACAACCACACATTTAAGGTATCCTAAAGCTAGGAGTATGGTGTTTCAACTTAGCAACAAAATATCTTTAATACTTACCAGGGTTGGCTAGAATAATCTACTGGCTTAGGTACCTAGGATATAAAAAGGCAAAAATAGATTAAGTTTACTTAATCGTGGCTTTCAGAAATCAATCATTAATTCAGTTCAGCTGACTCAGCTCTATAAAACCCTTAAGTAACACAGTCCTAGAACTATTTGCTAGCAAGTTTACACAGAATGAATCATAGCAGATGCCATTTTACTTTATTTCATTCATTCACGAATGTTTCTACCATTCCTTCAAGGAAAGAGATAGCAGAAAAATAGGAACTAGAGACTTTTAATGTTTACGACAAGACAATTTAATCCAACAGAGAAAACTAAAATGAAAATATTATTTAAAAAAAAAAGTCGTGTGAAATAAACAGTACACTCTGGATATAGATGTAATTTTGTCAAACAAATTCTACACTCTACTTTTAAAGTCTTCCAATAAGGAAACATTTTATTCACTGAAACATCATGAAAAATATCCACTTTCCTTTTTTTTCATATAGAGACTTGCACAAGAGCAAATATTACATTTTATGCACAAATAAAGAAAGCATCTCATGGCTGATGATGGCCACTAGAAAATGAAGGAAGCCAAAGGATGTATTCCAGTAGTCAAAAAATACCCAATAAATCACATACCACAGAGGTGAGTATTTACAAGCTATTGAGGAAAAAGTGGAATATAGATAGTCCATTTTGAGTTTTAAAAACCCTCATGAATCAACCAAGTCTTTGACAGACACAATTCATGATATCCTTGTGTCTTTTATATTACAGGTACTGGAGAGAAGGAAGGGAGGAGTGGATAAGAATTCTCACACATTCTACCCGTGTTCTCTCCTTTGGCTGGAAAAGGATGGATAACTAAGATGTAAAAATCGATACATAATTTTACAACAGACAAATAACTGATGCTAGTCCATCCCCAAATGTCCTAGAGGAACCCTTGCTTCTTCCATGGGCATTTTCTGTTATGTGGATCTTGACTACTGTTCCATTTTGCTTTCTATTGCTGTAATAAATAAACCAAAAGCAATTGAGGGGAGGAATGCATGTTTAACTTGTATGTCCACATCATAATCCATCATTTTGGAAAGTCAAAGTAGAAGCTCAGGCAAAAAGCTATGGAGTAATGCTGCTTGCTATCCTGCTCTCTGGTTTATACAGAGAGCTCTTTTATACAACCCAGACACACCTGCTGCCCCCAAAGAGGGCTGGGCCCTCTTGCATACACAATCAAGACAATCTCACACACATGACCACAGTCCAATCTTATATGAGCAATTTCAAATTAAAGTTCTCTCTCCCCAGATCACTATATGTACTATTAAATATAACCAATGATATAAACATCTTCTCAACTCAGAGCACTACAAGGAACTTGGATGGGATACTGTATTTCCCATTCTTGGGCTCCTCCTAATTTCTCTGAGGCTTTTTTTAAACAGTTCATTGTGTCACACTTAAGGCTACAGATTACTCCCAGATACCTTTCTTATAGTCCTCTAATACCATCTCCAGCCTTCATCATAAATGTCTTACATTGTTAAATTTATGTTATGGACAAGTATGGATTTAAAGTAACCTATGGGAAATATGTGCATATATGATACATGCTTCCTAACCAGAAATGTGTTTTGTAAACTTAGAAATGAACTTTCTCTTTGTTAATGTAGAAATATGAAGTAGGTTAAATTTCTAAATTAACAATGATTTTCTTGCAAAAAATTGAACATACTATTTTTTATTGTTTCGGGTATTCTAGAATCTGAACCCAGTTCTTTTGTAACAGTTTCAAGTTCTATGCTGATGTTTCAATCTATTCACTAATTGTGGACATATTTCCCTTTGTGTTCTGAACATGGTTATGACAGCCGATTTCCGAGTTTGGTTTATGTTCCTCTGTTTCTTTACACATTGATGTTGTAAATGATGTGCTATCATTCAAGCTGTAGTTGTGTATTCTTATAGTCCCACATAACATGTCTGCCATGTCTGTCATGAAACAGGAAGTTAACCTAGTTAAACTGTAATTTTAGATCGTCTCCAGTGATAAGCAGCTGATGATTTCTCATATAACTTCTTTTAGCTCAAGCTGAGAAATTTAATGGCTTCACTACCCAATCAGAGATTTCTGAGGTTTCTCCCTTCCATAACGCTATCATTTCTAATGTTTTCTCCCACAAGTACTACTTCAAACTCCATATTCCAATTTTACAGTTCCTATCTAAAATTTAGCCATGCAGAATGCTATAACCCCATGCCTGTATTCAAACTTGGAAAAGTCAAGAGCATTCCCATTCCCACATGTCAATCTTTTTGTTAACTAGTAGCTTCAAACAGGTTTTCATTACTGTTTATTATTAATTTTTTTCATTAATTTGCTTACTTGGGAACTAGCAAAATGGAAGCTAGTCCACGACTATCAGTAAATGCTTGAGTTTCCATTACTGTTGCTGTTAGTGTAAAACCCAATTGTCTATATTTTCTGCAGGCATTTGTCCTTTCTCTCAGGCTGGTCTTAATGTCATCTTTAATATCCTAAAGTTTCATTAAAGTATATAAAGTATATCTAGCTGTTTATTAATTTAAATTATTCATCTTTATTTTTAAAATTAGTTTTATCATTAACTCTGGGATCTTGGCCATGACTCATTTGAATATTGCTTTTCTACAATTATCTTTAATCTCTTCTATCTGATACATTTGAATCTTATTTCATTCTCTTGTACAGTTTCCATTGCCTAATCTCTCTGAACTCATTTTAGAAACTTCATATTTCTCTTCCAATTTTCTACTCAACCATGTCTGATAGGGCATCTAATGTACCTATTAAGGTCTTCCCTTCACTCATTAGATGGGAATCTTTTACAGACAAGCTCAATCATAAACTATTGTCATCTCCTTTCCTCTCCTTTTTTGTTTTAGTTATATTAAATATAGAATTTGATATTTAAATATCTTCTCCTGTATCTGCTTCATGAATCTAACTCTATATTCTGTGTCTGCTAACTTTAGCCTACGATAGTCTGTTTCCTTGTTTGTCGATTGGATGATTCCAACTGGTGAATTTTTATCCCCTGGAACTTTATCCGTAACAACTCATTGAGGGCTGTCTGTGAAGAGGCTAAAACCAGACAGAATATGTATTTTTACTTCAGGAACAACTGATGTTGGGCCATTTTAAGTCATATTTCTTGCTAAGGATGATTTAGGTCACAGGGCTGGTATGAATTTCAGCTATACATATGGATGAATTTTACATTCAAGTTCAGAAGTTTTTAAAAGAGCACTCTCTCATGCTTGCTATCCATGACCCTGCCTTTCTTTTCCTTTATCTGTCCCAGAACCAAGACCAACAGAAGTTTCTCTTCATTGGGTGGAATTTTACTGGAACATGCCCTGACAACTGTCAGATTCACACTTCTCTAACTTTGCACTGTGTCGTACCTTTGTCTCTGATCAATGTGCTATCATAAGTTAACCACCTCATCTATGTACAGAATATGTCCCAAACCCTGGAGGAACCCACTAGAATGTCTTTTTTAAAAATGCAGGAATCATACATTTATAAAAAATTAATTTTAAGCTCAGAATAGAATTCACGGCATTACTCAGGGTCCCCTGATAAACAACATGTACAAAGGGATACAGTTTTCAAGATCATGCAATGTTTTGCCCTCTTTAATCTGTCTACTTCCAGAAAGCTTGTTCTATAGCATATATATATCTTCATTACATATAATTTACTTTAGTTGCTATCTATTACCTTTAAGCTATAGGAACATTCATATTTATCTGGATTTTTTGTTTTGTTTTCTCCTGGGTATGTATTATTGTATCTTAAAATATCTGAGTATAGTTTTCCTTCTAGGCAGTTACAGTAAGATTCTACAAGCTGATTTATTAATTACCTATGTGCATGGAGGAAGCCACATTTGCTTTTTCATCCTTTGTACATCTATTCAACAAATTTAAGTATGTTTTTATGCCAGACTATCTTTAAAACAAAATTTCTAAAACTCATGCAAGATGTAAACAAAAAATAGTTCTTTGTATATTAAATGATTATTCAGGTTCTCAAATGTCTGAATGTTAAAATCTCTTGCCATTTACTATTATACAAACATTGTTGCTTATGTTTGTACCTGTAAGACTCAACCTATCATAAAAAATAGAAAAGCAAATCATTTTTTTAATTTTTAATTTTTAAAAATAATTAAGCTTGGATAAATGGTGTAAGATTACATTTTCAAATTAAAGGTGACAGATTTTACACTTGTAATATCAAAAAGAATGCGTAGTTGAGAAATACAGATGCCATGGGAATATAACAAGAAAGATTATTTGAGAATTTTGAGGGCAATTTCCCCTCATATGTATTATATTAGTAAAGACATTTCATTACTCTGCATTCACTAACTTGAAAATTTTGGGGAAAATTATGATGTTAAAATAATGTCACCCCACATAGAAATGAAATAACACCACAAAGCATAAGAAAATACATTTACATGCTATTCACCTGTATTATTTGATTAATAGTCTCTCATTCCCCTTTTATATGTTTTCAGAAAATTTCATTATGATATTAAATAAACAGGAAAGGACATTATAAAGCATAGAAAATGTGTTCAGAGCCCAGGTTGAAGAATTTGTGAACTTTTTACTCTCTACCATCTTTTCAAAGATACCAGCTGAAGTGTAATGATTTCCTACAACTCTAATGAACAGAATAATTTAGTCCATACCATTTATTCAAAGAGAAAAGAGAACTTAGCCTAGTACACCCACTCTATGGCTTTGGGTTACTTCTCCTGGGCACCTTAAAACATTTTTTTATAAATTCTGAGTTATATTTTCATCCTGCCTATCTTTTCTTAACAGTTGAACTATTTTTGGCAGAGTAAAGTATAATATGTGGGATGGGATTATACTCATGTATAATATCTGATGTCATATTAAAATATTAATAAAATTGATGAGAATCTAAGTGGTCACTATCATTTGCATCTTCTTGCACAGTCAATCATAGCATCAAAAGCAAAATAAAATGATAAGAAAGTGAAATATAAAAACTTACACATGGAGATGGTTTGACAGCATCACTTGGGAAAAATCCAACCTCTCCTGAAGTTAAATTTCGTCCCTAAATTAGAAAAAGAAATGCCATTGAGAACAAAATGATAATGCCATGCTATCATTTCTACAGTGTTATTCAAATTGGGATCCTTGGGGTTATTTACATATTACATTTAGTACTCAATATTAACTCATGGGCACAGAAGAGGAAGCAAAAGCAGAGGCACTTTTCTTCACTGTTGAACTTTCCATGTGGTTTCAGGTTATGGTTACAAAACAATCCATTCACTTGTCAACATGCTATTTGACTTTGAGACCTTTATATCTCTCAATTCTATGGGGAGATGAAGTCTAATAATGTTTGATATTTATAAGGTTATTGTTGTATTTTACATAGTGTTCTGAATTTTCATTAAGTCTTGAAATAATTGCTTATAGTACAGTCAATTACTACCCTTGGTTTTTTAGAAAAGAGAAATGAGGCATGGAGAAAGTAGAGGATTTTTCTCTGGTCATAGTGCTGGCAGATACCAGATCCAGAACCTAAACTCAGGTGTTCTGACTACAGTTCTATGCAACCTCTCTATGCAATAAGGCTCACCAAAGAGGATGCTGAAAAACAGAACACAAAGGCAGCTGGAGCCCTTATGTGACATCTAACTTTTACCACTGATAATGCTGTTATGCCAAAGGTAAACTCCATCAGCATGAAAAATTGATCATGAATTTGAAGAGAACAACATTAGGAAATTTGTACCATAGTATGAGAAAAGAAACAGGAGGAGTAAGCATAGACATTAAAGACTCTGCCACCTGTGGAACTTACCTATGAACTAGATATGAGCAGAGAATACTAGGATAATTAAATACTAGGAGATAGATCAATTATCACTGCAGGAATTAATCTGATAACCTATTCAAATAGATATCATGACTCATACAGAGGAAGACCTAGGTATTGCAAGAACAAAATTGTGATGAGAGAAAATATAGAAAGAGGACAGAATTAGGCACTAATGCAATCAACATGCAGGAAGAAATCTTTAGAAAGGGTGGTGATTCAGAAACTAGGAAGGGATGGCAGCACAGTAATTAAGACTAGAATGAAGTACTTCTTCATATGGAATATTTAATGTTACTTTCATGGAAGCCTGACATGAAAGAACAAATAATAAGAAGGTTATTTGGTACATATCATCACCTAGACCTTTATACCACAATGCTGAAGGCAACCATACCCTTAAAGAACTCAGAAGAAAAACAAAGAGGGTAATGTTTCTTAGAGAAATAAAAAATAATGTGTTTGAAATTACACTAAAAGATATATATTGCAGGAGAAAGTATAGTAGTCAACTCCCATTCTTCAATAGATCAACACAAAAGGTCTCAATCTACAGAATTCAGAACAAAGGAGAAACAGTGATGTTTTTGTTAAGAGTAAATGATGGCAAATATCATACCATCCACTTCCTTAGCACAGAACTGAAACAGGGTTTCATCATCTTTACAGTCTGCTCCTCTTCCAAAACTCATATGATCCACTCTCTCATCTCTTATGTAAAGAATTCCTTAAGCTGCATACCCACATTAGGCCCCAAAATAGCTCACCCATGGCCCTTTCACATTCTTTTAGTAGCATACAAAATAGTAATCCAAACTTAGCAGAAAAGACAATACTTATTCTGCGTGGTCATCTCCATGACTAGGCCATGGGTTCTTTAAGGTTCACTATAAGGTCTCAAGTCTTTTTTGTGTAATCTGATGTTGGATGGATAACAGGCATTTCATAAATGAGTGTTAATTAAAGTATCTTTCTCTCAATATGATAGTCCCATGCCAATGACTACTATGAAATCAAATTATGTCTCAGATAGTAAAATACACCACACTTCATTTTTACATGCAACTATTAAAAAGGCATCATGCTGTTTCTCTGACTTTCTATAGCATTTTGTGTAATGAGTGTGTGTAACAATGTATGCATAGATGGTGTGTGTGGCTAGGGAGGTATAATGTCACAAAACAGAAAAAGTAGATGTAAGTCCAATGAATAAGATAACTTATGAAGATGTACTAACAACTGCATTTTATAGTTTCTCCACCTTAGAACTAAGTGGGCTGCAAGAAATGTATGAGTGGGAACAAGTCATCCTGATGATTAAAGAGATTATAGCTTCGTACGAAACATCCTACAGGGGGGCGAACTTTCAATTTTCCACACAAACTAGAATGTCTTTAGGGTATATAGCAACAATTAAAATTATATGAGGATAAAATGTTTAAGTTGTGATTATTAAGGATCTCAGTGATAGCAAGTGCATGTAATGATCACTTCAAGAACCATATTGTCAGCCCACAGTCCTTGGCCTTCTAATGTACCGGAAACAGAAAGGAATCTTCAGTTGAACTCTCTTCCTGTCAGGATGTCTATTGGGGTGCTGATTAAAGACTTGCCGGAGGCTTTGGCCCACATAATAACGTGCAAGACCAACACTGGTAAGATATATTCAGAGCTCATGGAATCACAGGACAAGAACTGCCAGATGTTCATTTCAGCATCACTTATGAACAGAGATGGCCGTAGCAGGTAGACACACATGATAGCAATATCCAACTTCTGATTTTGACTGACATCCTGAAAAATGTGCCCATGTTAAACAACATGACAAAGAAAAAGCAAGGCTCAGAATCTGGCTAATGAAGAGGATGTGGGCATGGAGCATGGAAACATCATCCAGAGTGAAGGTATTTTTTTCTTCATGAAGAGAACTTTGTCTTTTTTTTTTTTTTTTTTTTTTTTTTTTTTTAAATCTTGGGTTATCTGTTACCTGTGCTTTCTTTGCAGGGGGTAGAGGTTAAATGTGCCTATGTCCTAGGTTTTCTTTCAGAGAACCTGCTAAGTTAAATAAATTCTGGGTATTTTGTTTAAAGGTAAAAGAACTGTATTGTTTATTTTTTCTTACTTTACCTCAAGGATAGCACCCTAGTAAATTTCACTGAACAGATTGCCAGTGGTCACTGTCAACTGTGTTTTGATTTGTTTCACAAAATTTCCCCTAAAGAAATCCCCTAGCAGTGCAGTTACATTTATATAAGGGTCCCACATGTATCTTAAGGCAGAGATATGAGAGGTACTCTGACCTATCTTAACAGATGAATAAAGTTAGAGCTCCTATCTAATCCTGTAAGACATTCATCTTAGTTCTGGGAGATAATGCATGCTATGTTCAATGATTTCCATTTATTAAGGAAATAGCTACCCTACAACATTTGGAGGATTCAAAACAAAGCAGTATGTAGGCGAGATGTATTCAGCTCCTTGGTGGATATGTGTGGGATGCACATTGGTAATTCATTAATACTAATGGGAGGGCCAGCTGTCAATCCCCTACACATGGATGGAACTGCAGACTGTAACTATGAAATAAACCATCTTCCAAGGCAATGATTCAGTGTACTTAATGTGATCATCTATCTATGATGAAAGACAAATACCTGAATCTTCTTTTATTCTAATATGAGCATTTTATTCTGTGTCAAATAATCAGCTCATCATCTATTTTATGTCTATTACAAATGTAGACATAGTGAATAATATTTTAGTTATTTTCCTGTCTGATATTTGTTCTGAGTTCCTTAATATGTTCAAGGTCAACTTGAAAACATATGCCATATGCAATCTTTGTATGCATTTATTCTGCAGGGACTCTTTTGTCATGTGATGGGAATTTTGTAAATTTAACATTATAGGTCTGAGTCTTTTTTATGAAATACTTTCTTTGGAAAGGATCTGAGAAAACAAGTCATGAATTGGCATATGGTGAAAGTAGAGGCACCTTTATGACTTATTAAATAAATTAAAGCAGACACAGAAAATATTAAATTATAATTCATACAATAATAATGCCCTTTTTCTGAAAAGCAGGTTGCTTTCTGTAGAAAATGTATTAAACTAAAATTATTGATAACTTTCTCTGTTATTCCCAAATATCACAAATACAAATGCATAGTCAGGCACTTACTTACTCCTAACTGACCTTAGGTTTTAACAATTCCTAACTTTTCTTCAAAAGACTTCACAGTGGATCATAATGAATTTATACTACTTTACATTTGCCAGTAGAAATAAACCTGTAATCTACCTATAGAGAGAAACCCATTTAATACATGCCAGGATGCATAGCAAAGACTGAATTTTTAAAACCAGACAAGAAAGGCTTAACATGACGGAGGATGTCCTCCAAAAATCTTAATCATAAATTGCTTAGCTTCTAACTTTATGAAAAAAAAAAAAAAAGAACAAATTGCTTTAAGAAAAATATGACATCTTTTCCTCGTGGCTCATTTATCCCCCTAATACTAGCTGGATTGGAGCTTTAATGTACTCCTGGAAGAGCTCAGGATGATTTGAAACATATCTGGAGAGCCAAATGTAAAAAGGGCTATAGTCATGGTTATTCATGAAAGGTGGAAAATTCTCCCCCATCACAGTGCCCTAAACACTCAGAACATATGCATGACAGTGCTGGGCAGTTACTGAGCAGTTTATTTCTCATGGCTAGTTGCCAGAGCAACTTCCACCCTGCCCAGTTATGTCTCCACTATCAGAAATAAATGCCTTGGCCACTGAGAGGGGAGAACATATAGCAAACCCATGAATTATTGGAATATAGATGAATAAACATAGGAATTAGTTTATTGGCTGGAGAGGAAGATGCTATTAAGTAGGTGAGCTAGGTAAATAGAATAGATGTGAGCACTTTTTTTTTTTTAAATCATTCTGATGAGCTTTGTAAAGACAAGTAATGAACAAATGATCCAACAACATGGAGGTAATGAGTAAAGATCACGTCTGAAACTGGCATTCACTACAGAGTGATTCCTGTTTACAGCTGTGACCATATTGTAGCTGTCATATTCTGTGAGACTAATGACCCAGCCAGTTTTTAAAATGCATATAGAGGTAGTGTTACAGGAGGGGGAATCAGAATAGCTTGTTCTGTTCCCTAGTATGCTATAAAAAGCCTTGCAACATAGGCAAGTCGCAGAGGTAAGCAATAATAATGACAAGATCTCCAATAATTGCTTCATCAGGTTGTTTTAAGGATGGAGGAATTAATATGCATAGAAGCCTTTTGAAGACGCTGACTAGTTATTTTCTCTTTCAGTCATAATACTGTTTGTCAACTATTCTCAAATTGTTCTTTTAAAATTTTGCTGGAAAATGACCATTCACATGTTATGAAATATAACTGCCTAAATCTACATGTAGCCCCTTATATCCAGGCAAATGCACAAAGTCACAAATAAGGTGGACTTTCATTATCACTTTCATGTCAATGGGCAATCTATATTCTGAAGAACTCATTGCTTTATTCAAAGGTTTTCTTGTGAGCAAACATATTCTTTTATCACTCACTGTCTCCTAAACATGGAGGATGGTAGCTATTTTTCTGCCAATGAACACTGACAGTTGTCAAATAGCATTGTGTATAGTTAAGCATGAAGAACCCCAAAGTGTCATGCACAAAAGAATGAAATGAAAGCTGCTTACTTTGTAATTTCATGTTGAAAAAGGACAGGATATTTAAATTTGGCTACTGTATAAATTTCAAAAGCCCATGAAGTAAAATAAAGACTTGAGGTTCCTATTTCTGATATGTTCAGTTCTACTAAGGAGCAATTCTGACTTACAGTTCTGTATAGGTTTGTCAAACTTCATCCCTGAGCCTTATCTTTGAAATCATACTTGTTTTCAATTTACATGGGCTGATCATTAGGTCAAGTCATCAAAATATGTGACAAAATCCACAATTATGTTTGATAGATTTTTCTAATTCATATGAAATAGCTTTCTAGAATTTTGACTGATGGAAGTGGGGGGGGGGAGGAAGGAAGCACTTAAAAAAAAACTACTAAAAAGCCAGAAGCTATATTTCTAGACTTGTTATATGTGATGTAATGTAACAGTGGAATATTCTCCCTAACATATTTGAGAGATGTCTATACCTAGGTCTCCGTATTTCTCCAACAAAAAAAGGGAGATCTGGTTACAGTTTCTTGTATCTTGAGGTTATTCCTCCCAACTCTTACTGGTAAGATGTACATGATGTAATCCTGACCCATATTCTCAGCAGTATTTTTGTTCTTCTGATGAAATAAATAAGAAGTTTCATTTGGTTGAAGAAAAATATCCAGCAAGTTAAAACCAACCAGCTAATGAGTTAGCCAAATTACAAGCATTTGTTCAATATAAAACCTGCAAAGAACAAGGTTCAGCTATATTTTGGAAGACACCTTACTTGAAGAAAACCTGTATAACCCCCTCCCCCAAAGTAATCCAGTATCAAAGAAATGTTTTTTTCTAATCATGGCCAACAACTCATACTATTTTTCATAGCCTTGGCAATTCTGATCAGAAGTAAGTGCAAAGGAAATGCTTTAAGTACAAGCTTTAAGTGTTAAATGTTTATGAGACATTAGGAATTTCTGAAGGGATTATTTTCTAGTGAGAGCAATATTAGCACTTTGATGAAAAGTTTGATGTTTCAATGTGTATAATGCACTGTACTAGACATGTGCGGAATAATAAATGAATAGATGTGGCCACTTCTCAAGGATTGTTGGGGAGCAGAAAGAGGATGAGATGGGGATTAGTGGGGGAAAAGGGGAGGATGGGAGGGTGTAGGAACTGGGATTGATGTGTATAACAGGCTTGTTTCAAATTTAAATAGAAATTTAAAAAATTTATATAGAAAAGATAATGTTACTTTGTCAAGTAACTTTTTTTCACTTTCAGATATTTTCATAGATTTAAATGGGCTTGTAGAATCACAAAACTCTCATGAAGTGTTAATTTGCTGTGGTCAGGGCATCCAGAGCCTGGCGTTCTATTTCTGGCCTTCTGATCTTAAATGAGTCACTCAATCTTTTTCAGTTTCAATATCCTCTTTTATAAAGCAAGAGAACTGACCCCCAAGGATTCCCAAGGCCCAGTATTGGGCAAATGCTCTATTTAGACACCCTCAACAAATTCTATAATTTCCTAGTCAGTTATTGTTATTCCTTCAGTATTTGGGTCCAAAACTTGTTCATCAGGAATGGTAGAGATCAGTAATTTAACCTGACAGAACTTATAGACAGAAGATAAGGACTTCCTCCAGCTTTCATTTAGACTCAGTATGAAGTTATCTGTGTACTCAAGACTTGTTAAGAATTAGGTATTATCAGGTTCTTCAGGAATTTGGATCATAAATAACTAAAATTCAGTATGTTACAAATTCATAAATCATTTGGTCCAACGTCTTTTTTTTTTTTCCTTTTTCCTTTTTAAATTTAAATTTGAAACAAGGTTGTTTTAATATGTCAGTCCCACAGTTCCCTCACCCTTCCATTCTCCCTTACTACCCCCACAAAACCCCAGCCCATGCCCTTTCTATTCTCCAGAGAAGATGAGGCCTTCCATGGGGAGTCTTCAAAGTCTGTCATATCATTTGGGGCAAGGCCTAGGCCCTCCCCCATGTGTCTAGGCTGAGAAAGTATCCCTCTATGTGGTATGGGCTCCCAAAATCCATTCGTATACTAGGGATACTGATCCATTACTAAAGGCCCCATGATTACCCAGACCTACTGAATGTTGGTGTTAGTTAGGAGTACTGGTCCAACATCTTAAGGGGTTGCACATCCTCAGGCTCTAGTGAACTTATGGTATGCCATCAACAGCCACACCAGAGGCATATCAGAATGTCTGCCCCCAAAATGTACATTTGGTGACATAGTTTTTCAGTAATTGTGTGAGAATATAGCTTACATGGTAGAATTTCTCAGAAATGTATCCCAAAAAGGCTCTCTCTAACTTTCTATTAAAAGAGAACTAATCATCTGAATATGTACTTGGGGGTAGTAACTTCCTTAAGAAATAGGATAATCTATGCTTTGTCCTGTGCCAAGTTCAGCAATGCAAGTAGAAATTCAAGTAAGAAAACTAGCCAACAGTGTCCATCTCCGGAGTTAACAATTAGGACCTCATTCATTCCCTGTGTCAGGAGCTTTGCCAATTCCCATAATACAGTCTGTATACTTGGAAACATTTTTGCAAACCCCGTTTATGATCTATTCAATCAAAGCCTGTTGGCAATTACCCAGGGAAAGTGTTTCTTACAAGCCTTTACTAATGTCTATTATCTTCTGTAATCATCTCTCCAGGGCCTTCCTTGCTCCATTACAGTCATATGCTGCCTATTTCTCCTTTCCTATAATTAGGGACCATGATGCTCTCAGGGTCAAAATACTCAATATTTTGAGGAAAATTCCTGTCAAAATAAAGATCTGGTGATTATAGGATCTACTGACCAACTAAGAAGAGCTTTGTACCCCTACATGCACAAGTTCACTTTTGCTATGATGGCTTCTCATGAGAGCCAGAGAGGAAGCACAGGTTACCGAGGGACTTTTTAACACAGGGATCTCACACTCAACAGTGGGGCTGCATGATTCAAACCGAGTTTTCAGATTCATGGAAAAATGTCTTCATGGCAGGACTCTGGCTTCGGAAAAATACCTGTGAGTCCCAGCAGAGGCCAAGATGCTGACTTCTACTAGCATCAAGGAGCCAAATTGGTTTTGTTGTGGATTTAGGAATCTGTTTTCTTTCTTAACAATAGAGATCAGATAACATTTACAAATAATTTTTCAATGTTTCTAGTTGCCTCTCTCTGACTTGGATACAGATGGACATTTGATCTTTAGATCAAGAGAGAAAACACAAGAGTTTTAGGAAGTGCACTTGGAGCAAATATTCTTACATGTCCTAGGACTAGGAAAGTGTGGTCTTCATCCTTTACAATACCTTCCATAGTGGCAGGGAGGTAAGTTTAAGTTCTCCCTTCTCTCTGTACTTCCCTCCTCCCTCCCGATCAGGCTGTAGTGAGTTGTCACTGAGCCAAGTTCTTTCTCTGTAAACTGTTGACTATATGCCACACCCCCCTTCAGCTTCAATCCTTGGGCTATCCTAGATCTTTCTCATCCTCCAGCTCCCTGGAAAGGGCTTCTGGTCTCCACAAATGTTGTACTTAAATCAGCCATTCCATTCAGAATTTATCATTTTCACTTTACTGTATAGTTGAGGGGAAAGGCTAAAGAAACTCCAGGAATGAAGTACAGCTTTGTAGAGGGCAAAATAGTCTCTAAAGGCCCACACTGTCAATGCAAGTCTTTACACGAATTAAATGTGATGAATATTAAATTTAGATTTAAAAAAGTGGAAATACCAGATAATCGTTTTACTACTCCTGAGAAATGAAGCACATTCTTCGAAATTGTTAATAATTGCAGATAGACAATTATTTTTGCCTCCCTTTCAATTTCCTTTCATGTGTGCTTCCTATACACTTCAAAAACTCCCCATGAATCATTTAAAAGTCAACGCCCCCATTGTATAAATGAGGAAAGTAAGAGTACACTTTGACACGATAAATTCTTTAGTGATCTTTCAAGTGACATAAAGTATAGAACTCACAGGTACTGATGACTTTGAAAAGTGTGAGAAACAAACCTTGGAAACGGCCTCTCTGGATAGCTAGTTACTTAGACACATTTCCTCTAGGCTCTGGAAACAGATAAAAGTGATGGTTCTCATCTTTCTGGGGTGCTCTAGCTAGGCAGACCAGGATGCAGTATGGTAGCTGTGTGTTAGAAAATTATTTTTAAATAAGATCCTGGTGTAGGGTAAATGTATAATGGTAAATGTTTTAGCTAAGAAAATGAGACAAGGTGAACGTGAGAGCAGAACATAAAGTGTCTAAGGCTTTATCTAAGGTTTGAGAAGATTTTCCCAGTCAACTCTTATTTCATTCTTTCCTTAGCTTACTGGGGAGAAAACATATATTTGACCAAGTTGTGCATGGCCAGTTCACCACCCCTTAATTCTAGGTTCACTGCCTCTGGCTTCATGTGAAATGACTGCTTCATTCCTACTAGGAAACTCCTAAACCCCACATTTTAAATTATTAATTTATTTATTTTGTAGAACTCTTCTACTGAGTGGAGAACTCAATAAACTAGTCAGAACATGTGTACAAACACTTTCAATCCCTAAAAAAAAGATCATATAGATGAGTGATTTGTAGTTGTGAGGTACTATGACTATTTTCTACATTATTTAATTTTCTTTGTGGATAAAAATACATATATTTTTGGCACTAATTGCAGTTCTGCTCTTATAATTTGCCTTTTAGTTCCAATTAACTTGAAAAATGCCTCCAGTGGCATATTCAGGTATTCATAAATGACAATAGGACAAATAAAACTCTATGATCTATGACACAGGATCCTCGCTGCTTCAAGATCCTTTAATCTAAAAAGAAAACACACAGGACTCATTCTAGTGTAGTAGAGATTATAGGTGGTACATTTACTTGCCCGACCCCTTGTTCCTCTTCCCCTCCCTCCCTCCGATTGCTTTCTGATAAGTATAATCCGTATATCTTCTATGAAAACACTTCTCATATGAAAAAGCCACTCCAGCATGAGAGATTCTCTGTCTTTACATATCATATTACTTAAAAGCAATAGGTTAGCTGTCAGAGGTCAGATGATGTGAACAGAACTGTTCTGTATGGTGTTAGGAAACAGCCATGCCTTACACCTGCAACAGGAAATGCAACCCTAAACGGCCAATTTCCTGCTAGTTATTCATTTCATTTGAAGACAATTTTATATAGCTTTCAAGGAAAAGACAAAGAAAGAAAGAAGACGCTGCCAAAATGAATCCCTTGGAAGGGAAGACAGAACACAGTGCATTTTCACAGCTCAATTGACAATTCATTGTTTGAAAGAAGTTACAATGGAAATGCAGAGAGCCCACTTACTTCAACAGAAATTACTGTTGTGATAATAACAATGCAGAGGAGACTAATATCTATTCAAAGAAAGAATCCCTGATCCATCCTGGAGGGTAATTTGTATGCTCTGGGCATGGTGTGTGTTGAAAACATGACAGTCTACAATAAAGTCTGACTTTCTGCATTAATGAGTGAAGTGACTCACTTGAAAGAGAAAGCAGCTTAGAAATCAAAACTTCTTCAAAATCTACAAATAGGCCCAAGCTCTTAACTAGTACAAAATTCATTTCTAAGATTTAAATGCAAATCATTTGTAGTAAGTACTTCAAATTTTAATCTACAAGCTAACCTCTGTGTGTGTGTTTTTAAAAGTAGGATTTATGAAAGACTCTTTTTAAAAAAAAAAAACCTCAAAATAATGTAATCTCTATCTTGATTATTTGGATTAGAAACTAGTGGTATTGTTTCTGGTCCTTCCAATATGAAACACAGAGTGAATGAAACACTGTAGGCAATTTCTATGTATTTGGGTGAATGACTAAATAGACAGATGGACAGACTGATAGATCTGTCTGAATGGTTGGATACTGCTTAGTGATTATATTATGATATTACTGATTTGAGTTTACAGTGATCATTGTCACCCCCACTTTTAATGTAATAAACCTGAAGCACTTAGACTTACCAGCAACAGTCAGTAAACCTCAGCAAAGGGAGCTCTGATTTCCTAAGAGGCAGAACAGGAAGGGAAAAACACTGCACTTGCTTCTCTGGTGCTAATTATGTATAATCTTAGATAAGATGGGGTAAGGTGCCAGAAGAGGTTGTAAAATATATTCTTGAAGCAATTAAACCAAAAATTCAATCCCTTGGAGGAATTCACATATCGAAGAATGCAAAATACAAAGTATGTGTTTTCACTGAGCATGAAAATGAACAAAATGTGTACATAGATGCCTTGTATACATACCCCACACACAGAGAGCTTTAAAAAATCAACCAAAATATTTATCTGAGAAAGTACAAGAAGAAAATACTCTGGGTTGTTGTTGTTGTTGTTTTTGTTTATAATAAAACATTGCATTAAACTGGCTAGTTTTCAACACTGAATCTTCCATGTGTCCAGTCAGTAAAACAAATCCCTGAAGATTTTGTGGCATCTCAAATCACTTTTTAAAATACAGAAAACAAATACATTAATTTCATGGTTGGGGTAAGCACATCTTTCATATGCTAATAATTTGAAAACACTCCCTTTATTTAGTTCCTATTGTAGAAAAAAAAGAGTACATTGGAATATCTTGGGGTTTGGGAAATATTTAATGGGTTGGTTTTCATTCATTGAGCACACGACAAGCTAGAGATAATGCCATAATTACCATGAAATCATACCAAGTTGATCATCTACTCAGTGGCTCACATAAGATTTATTTGGGGTTTAATACAAGCCTGGGTTAAAACCAAGCCATTATATCCTAATCTTCAGAAATAGGGTTGTATACTAGCATTTAACCACCCCCACACAGGTGCTTCTAATCAGTGTTTTGAACATGGATCTTGTCTGTCTACCTTAAGTGACATCTAAAATTAAGACACACAGTAATTGAAAGATATTATCCAAGCCATATAGCTATTTGACCATAGGTAAATGACTTCACTACAGGATTTCCCACTCTGCTATTGTCCCTTCCAATAAGTCTACCTAAATAGCCCTTATATGATTTATAGGTATTCACAAGACAATGTTAGCACAAGTTATATCTAAGCCAGAAATGGTAGGAGAATTTTTAACATATGTCTGACAATATAAACCCATTACTATTTGGCAGCAAGTATGAAAGATTATTCTAAAATTGGGAGACCCAGTGTCAAACCAATGAGACTTCATGATGGAGTGTGAGGGTGTCTAAGCAGTTCAGAGCTAGCACTCGATGCATAATTGCTGTCTGGAATACATGTGCTAACTCTTCTCTGTCCTAAGCATTAACGACTCTTCTTCCTAACAATTAGACCTACATTCCACTAAGGAAAAGTCATAGAGAAACTTTGTCATTCAGTGCTTCTCTCCATTTATCTTATGACTCTCTTGAGTATTTCCAATGCCTTTTTAGCACCATACCAGAAAATTCTTACACATTCAGGCAACTGAACAGGAACTGACAGTTAATAACAATGACTAGAATAAGAATAAATAGAAGGCAGTACAATTTAGTAAAACAAGTATGAGGTCAACTGGAACAGAACCTGAATAGTCCTACTTTCAGGACAGTGTGCTGTCAGGAATAAAATAAACACTAAATAAATCTATAAACATTACGAAAAATGTTTAAAGCATCACCTAATTCTACTTTGGTACAAAAAAATAGCAAATGCAAATTTAAAAGATACAATTAAGTTTTACGTATCTAAGGCATCAGAAAAATAGGGAAGAACACTCAGAAAAACATGATGTCTACAATTCTCTCTTCAACAGAGGCTTCTAGGACACATACTGTGTGGGCTTCTAGGAGTCCCGCTGAGCTGTCCCCATGATCTTCACTGTGGTTTCAAACATACCACTGTTCAGGTACCACTTTTATGCCTCAATAGCTCCAATATTTTGTGCTTAGCTTCATTATTTCCTATTGATGTATCCAGAATGTGAAATTTACTGGCTTTTAGCATCCTCAAGGATGACTTACAAAGTGAGTTTATTATTAGCACTGCTCAGACAAACCCACAGTGTTTTCTGTCTGAGGTCCACTGTCACCTGGGTGTTCGATAGTGAACTCTCTCTGTGGGCACTCAATCAACATAGTCTCCTTTCCCATATCTGAACTCCATGCTTAAACCAATGCAAAGCATCAGACATGACTACACCAGATCTGGGTATAAAGCTTAAGGTCTGGCAGTTTCTGCTTTTGCAATCCCAACAGGTAACTGCAACATGCAAAATCTGACCTCGAAACTACTATAGTGAGCATAGGTCTAAAAAGTTCCCGAGGGGTGTCTGTGGTCACCAGCCTCCACAAAGTTCCTAACAGGGCCAGTCCCAAGTGTCCATCCTGAGATAGTAGACACTGCAGGCCCTCAGTTCAGTTCATGCTAATATGTTCAGTATCATGCTAATATCGAATATGGAAGAACGAGACTTCTTATTATCCTAGGACATTATAAGAACCCACAAGTCATCCCTTAGTGGAGATAGACCGGAATACTATCAGGGATTCATGATACTGAAAAACATACATTTCAATCAACATAAAGAAGCTTGTAGCCCTCACCATAAACATCATGAAGCATGTTGGGGAAGCATGAACTTGTTCAGTGATGAGAGGATCCCAGAAGAGACACCACAGCATGGAAGTTAAGGGCTTAGACTCAGGGTCAAGAATTTCTAGGTTTTCTTCCCAGTTCTGCCCAGTAACTATGTAACTTTAGGCAGGCTACTCAACTTCTCAATGGCTCTGCCTGCTTATGTTTAAAATAAAGGTTAAAACAGAAATTCTTTTTCCCCCCAGAATGTTTATTACTAATACATGTGTTAATATATGTAAAATATGGTTAAAATCTACTTTGTGTCTAAAAACAGTAAAATAAACATGAGTTGTCAGTGTTTTGTTGTCACTACTGTAAGCATGTTTTTTAATGCCAAGTTTTGTCTGATAATAAGGGTGGAAGTTAGAATGTAGACAGGATAAGGAAGCTAACACGGGTGGGACTTTTAGTGAAATACCATAAAATAACAGGTATAAGCACATGGAGACTGTTCTGGTTTCTTTCATGTTGCTGTGATAAAATGCCCAGTCAAAAGCAAGTTGGAAATTTCAGTTTAAAATTATAGGTTACAGTCTATTATTGTAGGAAAGCTAAGGGAGGAACTTCGAAGAGCTAGTCATATCACATCCAGAGCCAAGAACAATGAGAAACTAATATCATTTATTTGATCATATTAAACAACTTGATTTGTCCACTCTTAGATAGTTCGGAACTCCTGAGTAAGGAATGGTGCTTCCTTTAGTGAGCTGGGTACTATACATCAATTAACTTAACCAAGACAGTTCCCTAATGACATGTCCACAGGCCAACTCACTCTAGACAATCTCTCATGGAGATTCACTTCCCAGATTGTGTGAAGTTGACAGTTAAAGGTAGTCATCCCAAGAATAATGAAGATTACATAGTTAAATGAGAGACTTGTGAAACAAAAAGTCAGAAAAGGAACAAGGTGGCAGCTCTGATTCTGTGGTTCATAAATGCTCTGTTATGAAAAAGAAATATGAACCCCATGTAGACAGAAAGAAAATACTGAAAGACATTCATAGATTGTTTAATTGTATCTGACTTTTGCAGTGGTATGGAAGATGTTCTACAAGTAAGAACAGAAAATAAAGGTTACACCAGATGTCATATGACATGAAAGTTAGGGCAAGTGTCATAGTTTGAACAGAAAATTTACAATGGAGAGTGGGAGGAAGAAATACTTTGAAGGTGACTTATAAGCTAAAATAAAGAGGAACTAATGGCCAAGAGGTATATAGGAGAAAGTAAGAGGAAAAACAGAATTTACAAAAATGTCAGACATTGAATATAGGAGGGTGGATAACTTGGGTGTTGATATAACTAGTCAATAAGAATAAATAACATTTAAGCAATACTAGCAATTATTTTGACCTAAATGGCAATTATAGCATATTCTACTGCTTATAAACAGAATATATTTTCTTTGTATGCCCACACAGAACATTTATCAAGATTGATGAAATAATGCTTAGCTAATTTAAAATGATCAAGTTATACAATCTATATTCTCTTGTGAAATGAAACTAGAAATTAAGAACATACCAAAGATAACTGTTTAGCCTAACTTTAACACTATGCAATACATACATAAATAGAAAGATCACAAGTTGCCACTTACCTGCATAATTTTTATATTTTTCATGCCAATGGGGAAGATAAATGTCTTTTAAGCAAAGACATTAAGAATATTTGGAAAATCCCTTAATATCTGGAAACCAAATAGTCTATTTTCTGAATCCCCAGAAGAAATGATGATACCTCCTCAGTTTTCTTCCACATCTCCTAAATGCCTGATGAGCTACAAGGCTAGGAACTGTTAAAAGATCACTGCCTGACTCCAGGTCTAAGCCAGAAAGAGATGTCAGCCTCCCCACATGAAAGAGCTTCCCATCTTTACTCTATGTCAGCATTAAAACATTAACATTTCTGTGACAAGTTTTTTGACAAGAAAACCAATCCAATGCTTGGCTTTTGTCACATGACCAAATATTACATCTTAGACATTAATTAAAATGTCAGCCTCAGACACATATTTGAGAAGATGCTAGCACCCAAATTAAAGAATAAGGATGGGGACTAGGGAGATGGCTCAGAGGTTAAGAGCATTTGTTGTTCTTGCAAAAGATCAGGTTGGATTCCTAGAACCCACATGGTGGCTCACATCCATCTGTACCTCCAGTTCCAGGGCTCCAAGGGCACCAGGCACATTTGTGGAGCACAGACATAAATAGAGGCAAAGCACTCATACAATTGAAGTAAACACAATTCCCTCACCACCACCACCACCACCACCAACAACAACAACAACTTGCAGCTGAGGATCAAAACCAAAGCCTTATACTTGTCAGGCAGGTTTTGAAACACAGAGCTGCACCCCAGACTCAGCCTACTTTTCTTGCTCTTAATTCATACCTACTTTCATAATGACTCAGGGATACTCACAGGAAAGGAATTTACATTTATATCACTTCAGAAAAGTCTATAACTTTCTAAAGTATGATTTTTATTTTTAATTCACTTATGGGGGATACCTAACTCTATCTTATCCATGTGGAAGTCTGGAAGACAGCTTGCAAGTCACTTCTCTCCTCCATGTGAATCCTGGGTATCACACAAGTCATTAGGCTTGGTAGCAAGCACCGTACCCACTGAGTTAATCTCACCTGACCATCACTTACATCCCAGGACCAATATACTTTTCATCCAACCTTTTGTCTACCTACAAGACATCTCACTTTTGGAAGCCAAGATGTGCCCTGTTCTCCATGTGAGAACTTCGGGCAATATTTGGAAAAGACATGAGATAAGGGTATGGGGTGGTGCTAGGACAAACACAGGGCTTTATAAAACTAAGGATATACTCTCCCCGAGCCCAGCATGACTGAGAGATTGTCAAATTGCTTGCATTTCAGAGATATTCTTCACATTGAAATGGTTTTAGTGTTTTAGTGAACACTAAACCCCTGGTGAAAGAACATGAGTATCAGAAGGACTGGGCAGTCCCTCTGACAGTGGAACCAAGATGTATCCCTGTAGTGGGATATTCACTTTGTCTCCTTCTGTGGCACTGACCACGCCCATTGGGGGGTGGAACTAGGTCTGAGGAGGAGCCAGGGAAACCTCTCTCACTGGCTGGATAAGGAGAGGAGAGCATCTGGACCTTGCTGGTGTTCATCTGTCTAGGTTGTAAGTTATTTCTCCCTGAATAAACATCTATTTGGCCTATGTATTTATCCTGACCCTTATTAAACCGCAATATATCCTTGGTGCACAAAGGGACTTTGGGAGCACATTCCCAAAGGAGGGATACTCCCTTAGCCTAGAGGTAGGAGGCAGGGCCTAGACCCTACTCCAAATGACTTGACAGATTTTGAGGATCCCTCCCTGTGGAGTGTGTGGGAAATGGGATGGGGGAGGTGTCAGGGGGCCTGGGAGGATGAGAGAGGGAACTGGGATCAATATGTAAAATAAGAAAAAATAATAAAAAAGAATGCAAAAAATACTTCATACATTTCATATAGTTTATAAATAATGTTCAGAGAGCCTCTAAGATTTTCAGGTACTGTGTATGGATGTGCAAAAAGTCAAACAGAGCCCCAAATGGCCACTGGCAGGTCAGTCAGGTATCTTCCATGAATTGAACTTTTAATATATTAAAGCCATGCATGTCAGATCATACCTACAGGTACTAGGTTTGGGAAAAAGTTCCATCCAAGTATGAATTTTTAATAAAAATGGTAATTATGACTCACGGCACTGACACTGTTTTTCTTTAGTATTACAATCCTTACTCATGGCCATCTTGGCATTGCAAACATGAGAAAATTTAACAAATAATAACCCTACCAAAGCATGTAAGGTTTTTGAAGCTAAAGTATGCAATCGGTTTTTAAAGACAAGAGTTTTATGTTGTATTCAATAGTCAATCATCCATTAGATCAAAACAGATATCGTCTGGATTAGTACCTGCCAAAATACACTGTGTGCATCTCCTCTCAGAAGTTCAACAGTGTCTCCTGCCTGGATATGCAATGGTGGTCCTTCGTGAAGAGCTGGGGGTGGGGTCCCAGTGTAGTTCCTAATGACCTGCATCTTTGGCAAACCTGAAAACAAACAACACACTGTTTACAATAGAAAAAACAATAATGTGTGGAGGCTACATGTGCTTTGAAGAAAGGAAAAGTAAAGTCCACTATTAGCATTAAAACATTTAATTCTGCCAGCTTCAGGTAACTATCTGAAGTAATCCAGATAGAACCCTTCTCAACTCCCTCATCACTTAAGATGGTGAGAGAATAAGACACATGCTTATCCCCTGATCCCTTTCCTCTCTGTCATTCTCTCTTTAGTTGAAAAAAAAATATTTCTCTTTCAGCTGATGCCTGCTTCATAAAAAACATATCACGTTTTGGAAAAGAATCAATGTTTTCATCAGCTCTACCCTTTCTGCCTATTACTTTCCTCTTGGGTACTGGCTGATTTCATCACTGAGGAGGATCACCCTTTCTGTGTATGTATCACACTGCCCAGTAGAAGGCTCCTATCTTAAGGTTATCTTTGTAATTCAAAAGCAAAAAGGTGATGGATGTGTGACTGCAATTCTTGAGACGTTTATATGGAGAAAAACTCTCAGCTCAAATTTAGGCTTGCAAAACAGGCTCAACATGTCTAAGTCAATAGCATCAGTAATATTAAAAACACAGACCCATTCCTGTCTTGCATTCCTTTCAATGTGCAATGATGGCCTTGGTTCAATATTTCATTTCAGAGAACAGGCAGCTCCAATTATACAGGGGCCTAATTGCACCAATACTGCTCACAAATGTGCTGCAACCACACAGTCCCTTTTTCATTAGTGCTCCATACTAAAAGCGAGATCACTCATAAACATCACCATCTCTTACCCATTTTGAGGCATGAGCTATTGCTTGTTATAATGGATAATGGAGGGGTGTTTATTCTAATGACTGTGGTGACTGGAACAAAGCATAGTACTCCGTATGACAGTGACAGTCAATTGGTTCTCGATATCCCAGGTACTTTCAAAAGGCTACGTGAAATGTTCCAGCAAAGAGATCTCAAACTCCTTTTCAATCATTACCTACTCCCCACCAAGAGCAGGAGAGATGCTATAAATGAAACAGAATGAAAGCATTCCTTATTGCATCTTGTCCGTCTCGTCAGTGGAAGGTAGAGGTCTGAAATTCACTCACCCTTCACTCCAGTTCAGTTGCTATGACTTTGGAGGTACAATGTAAGTTGCTACATCTTCCCTTTGCTTCAGCACCACAGAACCCCTGGAGGAATGGTGACTTTATTCCTACGTTAATTTTCCATGGAGAGTTTCCCTCCCAGATGTTAAGAGGTGGCACCCTAACACAAACAACAGACTTTATTGTCTTTTCCCCAAAAGCAGCACCCCTAGTGATTTCTCCAGGGTGAAGCACTCATCAGATTTGTCTTCCACATGCTAAATGCCTTGAGTACAGAAAGAGCTTATTTTATAGTCTATTAAATTGCTACAACTGCACCTCCCATATATAAAGCCAATGTGAAAAGAGGATGCAGCAGAATGTAGGAGTTTTCACCTGCAGTCTGGGTTGCATGATGGGTCTCCCACAGTTAGGTTCAGATTTGTACTTCATCTGTTTTAATAGTGAATCATCAATGCTTGGAAAATATCTGATTTGGTAAATTCCCTGAGAAATTCTGAGTTTATGCCATTTAAAAATATATATGCTAAGATGGGCATTTGATCCCAGCACTCAGGAGGCAGAGGCAGGTGGATCTCTGTGAGTTAAAGCCAGCCTGGTCTACAGTGCTAGTTCCAGAACAGGCTCCAAAGCAATACAGAGAAACCCTGTCTCGAAAAACAAACAAACAAAAATAATGCTAAAGACAAAAAAGAATAGTTTTTAGACCTGAAAGAACTCAACTGCTCTTAAATAGCAAGGCCATTAGAGAGCTGTGATCTTCACTGTAGCTGTCTGTGTGACGCCTGATGATACTGAAAGTCCCCTTATTGTCAACATGCCCAAGGTAGATATTCTCAAAAATAAGTGATTAAAAATGCACAGACATTTAGGGAAACACATTAACTTTGACAGCAGTTCACTACCTAAATATACATTAGAGATTATAATGTAAAAATATCAACTTTGCACATAAGGCTATGAGAAGCCAGGTCCAGAGTGACACTGCCTTGGGTCTATTTATGAAGATTGGACTGCCATAACACTTGTAAATAATAACACCTAAAATAGAAAGTAATACATAAATTAATATGGACTAAGAAAAATGCTTTATGTTGCACAGTAGCTCTGATGGACTTGGCTTTATAGTGCTATTTGTTCTTCCTGTTTTACTAACTCTGTCTTTTTAGCTATTACTTTCTTAAGGGCAGGCAATCTAATTGCACACTATCAGAGACATGTTGTTCAGCCTGTTCCTAAAATAAAAATGAGTTAAGTTGGCCAGATGAAGGTTCAGCCATGTCATATTCAAAAGGATGTTGTAACTAGTCTCAATTTAGTTACAAACCAACTAGCAAGTATAGAGTTCTTCAACTGGCATGCTTTTTATTTAGGAATAAAGTGCAACTTTATGATATAACAGAATTTATATATTTTGTCCTTTCAAGAATAATCTATGGCTATTTGATTCTAATGACTCAATACTTCCCATTTCACCATTGTCTACTGTTAGAGCCATAAAACCACAGAGATCAAAGAAAAAAAAGAATGAAATAAGGGCCTATTGATGTGATGAAAATGGTCACTTAGCCCTTCGCAACTGTTCCACACTGGTAGAAAGAATGGCTGCTTCCTAAAGACCCATTTAAAAAAAAAAAAAAAAAAAAAAAAAAAAAAAAAAAAAAACAGAAAGAAAGAAAAGAAAAGAAAAAGAAAGAAAAAGAAAAAGGAAGGCCTACTTCGACAAAATTCAACACCCTTTCATGATAAAGGTCTTGGAGAGATCAGGGATAACAGGAACATACCTAAACATAATAAGAGCAATATACAGCAAACCAACTGCCAACATCAAACTGAACGGAGAGAAACTTAAGCCAATTCCTCTAAAATGAGGAACAAGACAAGGCTTCCCTCTCTCCATATCATTTCAATATCATACTGGAAGTTCTAGCTAAAGCTATAAGACAACAAAAGGAGATCAAGGGGATCCAAATTGGAAAGGAAAAAGTCAAACTGTCTCTATTTGCAGATGATATGATAGTTTATATAAGCGACCCAATAAACTCTACCAGGGAACTCCTACAGCTGATAAACACCTTTAGCAACCTAGCAGGACACAAGATAAACTCAAAATAATCAGTAGCCCTACTTTTTTCAGACAACAAAGAGACAGAGAAAGAAATCAGAGAAACATCACCCTTTACAATAGCCACAAGCAACATAAAGTATCTTGGTGTAACGCTTACCAAACAAGTAAAAGACCTATATAATAAGAACTTTGTGGCTCTAAAGAAAGAACTTAAAGAAGATACCAGAAAATGGAAAGATCTCCCATGCTCTTGGATAGGTAGGATAAACATAGTAAAAATGGCAATCTTACCAAAAGCAATTTACAGATTCAATGCAATCCCCAGTAAAATCCCACCACAATTCTTCACCGACCTTGAAAGGATAATAATCAACTTTATATGGAAAAACAAAAGACCCAGGATAGCCAAAACAACCCTATACAATAAAAGAACTTCAGGAGGCATCACCATTCCTGACTTTAAGCTCTACTACAGAGCTATAGTTCTGAAAACAGCCTGGTATTGGCATAAAAATAGACAGGTAGACCAATGGAATCGAATTGAAAATCCTGATATTAACCCACACACCTATGAACACCTGATTTTCGACAAAACATCTAAAATTATACAATGGGGCAAAGACAGAATCTTGAGCAAATGGTGCTGGCACAATTGGATGAGGGTGTGTAAAAGACTGCAGATAGACCCATGTCTGTCCCCATGCACAAAACTCAAGTCCAAATGGATCAAAGACCTCAACATCAGTTCAACCACATTGAACCTCTTAGAAGAGAAAGTAGGAGGTACCCTTGAACAAATTTGGTATAGGAGAACACTTCCTGAACATAACTCCAGGGGCACAGACACTGAGAGCAACAATTAATAAATGGGACCTCTTCAAACTTAGAAGCTTCTGTAAGGCAAAGGACACAGTCGACAAGACCAAACGGCAGCCCACAGTCTGGGCAAAGATTTTCACCAATCCTATATCCGACGAAGGGCTGATCTCTAAAATATACAAAGAACTCAAGAAACTAGTCAACAAAACACCAAATAACCCTATTAAAAATGGGGTACAGAACTGAAGAAAGAATTCTCAATAGAGGAAATCAAAAACGCTGAAAAACATTTAAGAAAGTGCTCAACATCCTTAGCTATCAGGGAAATGCAAATCAAAACAACTTTGAGATACCATCTTACTCTTGCCAGAATGGCTAAAATTAGAAACACTAATGAGGACTCATGCTGGAGAGGATGTGGAGAAAGGGGAAAACTCCTTCATTGCTGGTGGGAGTGCAAACTCATACAGCCATTTTGGAGATCAGCATGGCGGTTCCTCAGGAAAATGAGAATTAGTTTACCACAGGACCCGGCAATCCCCCTCTTAGGCATATACACAAATGATCCACATCCATGCAACAAAGACATCTGCTCAACTATGTTCATAGCAGCACTATTTGTAATAGCAAGAACCTGGAAGCAACCTAGATGCCCCTCAATTGAAGAATGGATAATGAAGATGTGGCACATCTACACAATGGAATACTATTCTGCAGAAAAAAATAATCATATCTTGAAATTCCCAACCTATCCTTATACACATAGAGATTCAGCACATGAAAGATATGGAATCATTACAACCATGGCCAAACTCCTGTGACAGCCATAAAGTTCTACATAAAAAAAAAAAAAAAACACATATATGTACATGAAACACTAAGCAATAATATCATCAACAACAAAATACAAGTGCTTTTAAAGAAGGACCTGAAACTTTTTTTGCAAAATGATTAGAAATGATGCACACCAAGAACACTAAATACTTCTTAAAAATGTTATTTCTCAGTAGAATCTTATTAGGAACTTGCCAGAAAACAAAACAAAACAAACAAACAAACTAACTAACTCTTTCACTGGCAATTTTCATTTAAATCCTCAAACCTGAGTGAAAGCAACAGTATTAGTCCATAATGTATCTGCTAAGCAGGGGGTAGTGATGGCTACAACACAGATTAGTATCTATCTGTCTTGCTGAGATTTCTGCCCAAATGCAATAGGCTTCGCCAGGCTCATAATTTATTGGACGAGGATACCTAGCAGACAAACAGGCTATCAGTAATGTACTAGCCTTTCACCTCTGAGTCCTTATTTAAAATATAAACACAGCCACACTAAAAAATAATTAGTCCTACAAGATGTTAGAGGATGTACTTGGTTTATCCCGAAAAAACTGATCAAAGACATAACCTATACTTTCATTCATGTATAGTGTTGTCAGTACTCCACAGCGTGGGGCACCCTTCAACACAGAGCAAGACAAGTTTCTTGTCCTCACCCAGCCTGTGGTTAGTCTTCCAAACAGACAGCGGTCTACTAGGTCATGGATTCTCTTTCAAGAAGCAGTTTTAAAGAATTTTTAAATTACTATCCACAGCAATTTTAAGAAAAAACTTAAGTCTTGAGTAAGATCCTGAGCTATGTGTTTTATTATTTACTATTAGTCTCTTGGCTGGGACTTGCAAACTTTAGGCAGGCTTTGAAATCTCCTCTTGTGGATACATGTCTGGAGCCCATGACCAGGTTCACCATGAGGAAACTTGCCTTTGAGACAATTACAGTAAAGTAAGTAGTGTCTGGCATCACTCCAACAAGTCTCCTTAATCAACACACAGAGTGCTGGTGAAACGGTCCAGTGGACAAGAGAATTTGCCGTGCTCATGAAGACCTGTATTTGGATCCCAAGCATCCATTGTAAAAACATTGGGCATGACTGTGAACCTGTAATAACAGCCCAGGGGGATGGGGGTAGACAGGATGACTGGGACTTGCTGGCTACCCAACCTAACCAAAATACAACAAGCTCCAGGTCAGTGAGAGATCCTTCCTCAAGCAAATGCAGAAGAGTGGTGAAGCAGAAGTCACCTGCTATTGCCTCCTGACCTGAAACCACTGAGCCTACACACACACACACACACACACACACACACACACACACACACACGAGAAAGAGAGAGAACACATATATTTACACATGCAAAGTTAATTGACTAATAACTCATTATTATCTGGGCCCCTCCTGAATCAATATTTGCTCCTTGCATCAGGCCCTGTAGACTAGGCTGGTTGGAAGATGCCAGGTTTCCCCTGTGTACTACACTTTCCAGGTCTCTTTCAAAGAAAGATCTGCTCCTTCCTGCATCTGTAGTCTTCCTTGAGAAGCAAAAGGAGCCTCAGGATGGAAACCATCTGCCATCTGCTCTGACATAAGCAGACAATTTGATGGGGGGGGGGGTGCACTTTCCTTAAAGAACTAATTGTTCACAGAGGGAACATTTCCCTTCAATGATTTTTTAAAAAGCATCTAGAGAAGTCTCCTTTTATAAACTATATATAATGACTCAAATGAAGGAAATAGACACTGCTCACATACAAATAAAGACCAGGTATAGAAGCCTTCCTTCAACTTCATACATAGATTAGTCACTCTCTGGTATTGCAAAATCATCGAGGTATTGCCTATTGAAGTTTTAGTGAATTGTGAATTAAAAGTGAAGGATATAATAATATCCTTTTAAACTTATTTTTTAATGAATTAAAAAGAAAATGTAGCCACTGAATTTCAAAGAAGTATAAATTCCTGTGTACTACTTTAACATTGCATAATACGTTTTAGTGAACAACAACAACAACAAAAAAAAGTTCTTCTAAAATCTTGATGTCAGACCAAAGGCCTGGGAAAACATGCTGTGGACACCTAGGTTGATTCCTGGGTAGATGAAGGCTACAGTGTGAGGAGCAGAGCTCTAATCTGTCTTATTAGGCCTTTAAGGGTCAAAAAGAACACTGACACATGACTTCAAATAATAGGATGATCATCCAGTCTAACCACCATATTTTTCATGCTATCAAACTATGAACCAAAGTGGCAAGTACACCAATTGCATGGTTCAAAGCAGAGAGTAAGCTAGAATCAGCACTGCTCTTGCTTCCTTTAACCTCCCTGCAGCTTGTTACCTTCAAAACATCCCATAGAACATGAGACTGAGCAACAACTCCTACCACTGACCATGCATGTTTCAGCACTGTCTGACACCTTGGAAATGAGGCGAGGAGGAACACAACCCTCCTTCAAATGGTGCAAGATTGAAACTCCAAAAGATCACCTTAAAGGATGAGAAGAAAGTGGTAACTCCTCCTGGTGTATTCTAATAACAAAACCTACAAAATTACTAGAAAAAATATCTATGAAACTAAGCCCTCTTGTATCCACATGCAGCTCTATGGGTCTGTGTGCAGGTAGCTAAGTATAACTCTATCTGGCTAAAGTTATAATCACTTAAGCTATAACATTCTGTACTTCTGGCCACATCTAAGTGTCCCAAGCAGGGCAATCAAGCCAAAAATTATAGAACACAGAACAAGCATGTGAGATAACAGTAACTTAGAGGAAATAGAGACCTGCCCAGTGGGTACTTACTTCTTAGTGTAGGACGAGCATACTGATCTAATTTGTTCTAGCACATATGCAAGCGTTCTGGACAGAGAAGCCAGCAAGCAATAGTGATTGCTGTCTTCAGAGAAGAAAAGACAATAGGATCACTATTTCCCACAAAGATCTCTTAAAAGCCTAATATACTGTCCTTCATGGAAAGCAGAAAAATCCAGAGTGATTTCCTAGATGCCTTAGTGGGTTGTTTTCTCTCCCTCCCAGCAGAGGCCATGGTCTTCCCCAAAGCAATTGAGTAGGTTTCTTTCCCACTATTTAAATCAAACTTTAACAAAGCACTCATAAGATATACAAAAGGAAAAAAAAGCAACAGAATTACAGCAAAATTTATTAAAGGTGCTTTACAACCTTCCGTTCCCCCTTTGTTTTATGGGTTCACGGATTTATTCAACAACTTTACAACTCACTGACATGAAGGGAATGGCCTAATCAATGGAAATGCAGCTATAAATATGACTAACCATGCTTGTTTCTTAAACCTCAGATTGCAGTAGACAATATGAACACAAAGGTATTATACATACATACATACATACATACATACATACATACACACACACACATAAATCACATACACACGTATGATAAAGAAGCAATTAGGAAAAGGCAGTAGTGAGGTGTATGGGTAGATGGGGAGGGCTTTCTTTAAGGGAAAGGACACTTAAGACTGGAAGAGAAAACCATACCCATTTGGGGAAGGGGGGTTAGTGGTCAACCTGAACCACTAGTATGAAGGTTGAAAGTTAGCTCTAAGACCCTACACTAATCCTGTAAAACCATTTAATATACACCCACCAAGCAAAGTGCTCCTGAACCCACTGCACTTCCTTCCTGACAAGTGTGCTTTTATTATTCGGACCCAGCTCACCTCTCATCAAGGGAGAGAGCAAGAGTCCAAGGGTTCCTCCTACTCCTTAAAGTTCAAACCAGTCCTGACAAAAACTTTACCACCATAGACTGGCTGTTCATGTTTCTCTAAAGCCATATATAATGAATAATCTCCAATGCAATGGCTTTAGTAGAGAGGCCCTTTTGGAAGGGATCGCATTATAAGAATATGACATTCATTACCTAAGGCTCAGGGAACATTGAGGAAGAGGCAGCATAGAGATTGTAAAAACCAGAGTGTCAAGGAGTTATCTGTAAGGTGTGTCTCCTGGGAATGTTAGAAGCTACACCATCAAGTCTTAACAACACAGCTGCCTAAACACTAGCTGAGTAATGACAACAGACAGGCTAAAGCAGATAGAGGGCTCAACCCTACACAAAGAGCTACAGGCAACAAAGGAATGCTAAGAGATACAGAAACAGTCTTCCCCAGGGAAAAAGCTATCAGCTGGTTAGCCAATACTAAATGGCAAGCCCTGACATTATACATGTAAACAACATTATAGGAACTGAACAGGTTGAACTTATTCATTCAGAGAGTGTGTATGTGTGTTGTGTGTGTGTAATAACAGTGAAAAAAAGATGCCATGTATTTGAAATAGAGCAAGGAGAGGTAAATGGAATGGGTTGAAGGGAGGAAAGGGAATGAGAAGTTAGTATACTTTTAAAAATAAAAATTAAAATAAAATATTTTTAAGAGTAAGGAGGAAGGTGAGGGAGGATGTAGATGGAAAGACCATGTCTTCATTTAGCAGATGATAATTGTGCAAAACAGCTGTTGAGATATACTGAGATGCATTGTTCTACCTCAGCCACATTTTTTATTTAATTTATTATTGTACATGTTGATCCCAGTTCCCTCTCCCTCCCTCCCTTTTACCCTCTCTACCCCCTCACATGCACCCTGACAACCCTCCCTTTGCATCCCCCCACCCCAATTCCACATGTAGGGCAATGTCATCCAGGTGGGGTCATGTAGATCTGTCAGGTCATTTGAAGTAGGGACTAGGACTTCTCTCCTGACTCTAGGTTAAGGCAGTTATCCCTCCATGGGGTATGTGTCCGCAAGGTCCTTTTGTGCACCAGGGATACATCCTGGTTCCACTGTCTGAGGTCCCTTAGACTTCTCAGTCCTTCTGGCTGAGACCGATATTCAGGGGGGCCTGAGTCAGTGCCATGCTAGATTCCCAGCTATCAGTCTGGGGGCCCATCAGCTCCTCCTTGTTCAGGTCAGATGTCTCTATGTGATTCTGCAACCTGGTCTTGTTCTCTCCCTCTGCATCTAGATTCTAGTTTGACTCAGTGTTTAGGTATGGTGTTTGCTTCTGTTTCAAACAGGTATTAGATGAGGGCTCCATGGATAAGTTAGTTGTTGATCTCACTATCTGGGAAGGGCATTTATGGTAGCCTTTTCACAGTTGCTCAAATTGTTAGTTGGTGGCAGTCTTGTAGGTCTCTAGACCTTTCTTTAGGTTCAGTTTTCTCTTCAAACCAATATTGGCTCCCTCTTTTATGTTCTCCTCTCTCTCTCTCTCTGTCTCTCTCTGTCTTCTATCTTCTATTCCTACCCTGACTCAATCTTCTTAGTTGCACGTGTTTTCCTCTCCTCCCCCTCTCTTTCTCCTACTTCTCTCTCCACTCAGCCACATTTTTTAAACATAGGGTATTTGGTAGGGTGTTCACTGGATGACGATTGCATTACATGGAATCTTTTCACCTGACTATTGATTATTATTATTTTTAATTCACCAAAATGTCAGGGCCCATAAAAAATGGCTTTGCTTCATCTTAAGGTTGGAAAGTTCAAATCCACTATTGCTTTTTCAAGGTCAAGCAACAGAATGTTTGGCCTAAGGTTTGGTTATTGTGCATCTTGCATTGACAACAGAATATTTGACCTAAGGAGTCAACCTTAACAACAGGATATTTGATTTAGGGTGTGATTACATGATGTTTTGGGTCTCTCTTTGTATCTTGGTAAGGAAGTCTTTTGCCTTCCTCCATTTTGATTGGGATATATAAGAGCTTTGAATAATAAACTTGGGGCTGATCCTGGTATTCATTCACCAGATTCCTTCCTGTCTCAAAAATAAATAAATAAATAATATTAATTTAAATAGAACATTACTTTTAGAAATGATATTGTTATTTCTTTGTCCTTCAAAACCTCAACATTTTTCTTTCCCCTAGTAATAAAAAAAAATTGCTTAATTTTCCTCTTTCCTTAACTGTCAAATGGTTAGCCTAACTCACTAAATGTCTAACTTCTCATCTTATTTTACACAAATGATTTAATTATACTTAAATATCAACATTATATACTATTTAAGCCTGTTCAAATGGATCATAATAAGCTAACCCCATGTCAGAAACATACATCTTTTAGTCATCAGAAAATACTAAAGAAATGGAAGCTGCATTTTAAGGATATAATAAAACATAAAAGTAATAATGATTAAAGTGTAAACTGTGGACTACAAAGGAAAATATGTTGAAATAATAAGAAATTGTACCAAGAAATCTTGATTCAACTATAAAATATCTATGTTGATAAAAGGAAAGTTATCAAAGAAGATTCAGAATGAAGAGTGGGTGGGAAGTTGGGGGTGGATCTAGATCCAGGGTTGTAGGTACAAGAAGAGTAGGGGGAAAAGGATAAAAATATAGCTAAAAAATTAATAACCCTTTTATGTATATTTGTGTGTGTGTGTGTGTGTGTGTGTGTGTGTGTGTGTGTGTGTGTGTGTCAGTAGGCAGGAGCAGCTTCTAAAGCAGATGACAAGAACCAAATTTTGAAGATGTCAATTGATGCGTTTAAATGTGAATTATTTAGGGCAGCCAGTGTATGTTATCAGCACCATATCATTATCGTCATTATAAATGTATGTTATGCATGATGTTAGACAAATGGTTTTAACAACAAATTCTTTCTTTAAACTTACCTAAAGAAAAGAACAAAGTGCTGTCTGTGACCTCATAGCTTGATAAATAGAACACCATATAGTCTAGTACTCTCATTTTGGTAAACACTTTTATATCAAGTTAATCCTCCTGCATTTGAAAAGCACTGTGGTTATGCATAGAAAATACATCCTGAACTGTAACTTTATGTTCTGTTTAATTTCTCAATTAAAACCTCAGTGACTGTTGACACAAAGTTCATATGCAGTTACAAATTACAAAAGCACCTGAATACAAAACATCACCTTCTAACACAGAACATCATTTTATAGTTGAACTACTTATTGATTTCTCACTAACATTGTTCACCATAAATTGATGACCCTACTGGCAGTGACCTTTTCCTGACTTGTTTTATAGTCTGCTGATTTCACTGCTCTTCACTGAAGACAAACTCTCCCAAGGAAATGAACAAACTCTTCTTAGCCAGCCTCTCATTTTTTATCCCACCACATTATGTTGAATACCTGGATGGGCTACTTGGGACTATAATTTAAATACATAGAAGGGAGTTATCTGCAGTGTCAACATACTTATAGTTAGTATCAAACACAGTGCTAGAGCAGAAATGTCTGATCAAGCTCATGTGTGAAAGACAGTGGGCAATTATCCTTCTTAGAACTGAGTATTTTCTATACATCCTTAGATATTGGCTTCTTGGAAAATTACAAATAACTCTTCAATTTATTGAACAACATTTATTTACTGTCTCATTCCTACCTACTTCGGGAAAAAGTTAGGCATAGTTTTTTTTGTTTTTGTTTTTTAATTTTATTTTTATTTTGTATTTTTAGGTTTCACCAGAAAAAGTTCATCCTTTCCTTTTGAAGCTCTGAAGTATAATTAGTGGTTGTCAAAAGCCCTATATTTTCTTCTGATGGGAGATGTCATTCTGTGTATGTTTCACATACTGGTTAATGAATAAAGCACTGTTGGCCAATAGGAAAGGAAGATAGGTGGGACTAGAGGACAAGGAGAAAAGAGGAAGTGGGGGGGGGGTCAACATGGAGAGTCTGGAGAAAGCAAAATGCCTACTGGCTCCCGGTAAGCAAAGACCACGTAAAAATACTAGATTAACAAAAATGGGTTAATAATTAAGACAGAGCTAGCCGATAAGAAACAAGTAACTGGCCAACAGAATTATATCCAATACAGAGTCTCTGTGTATTATTTGGGGCTGGCACGGCGGCGGGACAAGACCGGCGGTGGGTGGAAAAACCCTACTCCTTACATTCTTCTGTATAAAATGTATTACTTTCTATAACTTTTTTTATATTGAGAAATTATAAAAATACTTCTATAATTCATTCAACTTTGTTTTTCTAACCCCTACTTGGACCATCAATGAAAATATAATAACAATGAATGGCGATTTTAGGAAGAAAACACTACCTTGCAGGTGTCTAATGCGAATTTTAAAACAGATATTTTAATACCTCCTTTTCCATCACCACCCAAGATTAAGAATTGATGATAATTGTTCTTAAAACCACTAAAAATATAAATTGTGATATTGACTGCTGCTGTTTTATTATCACTGTTAAATAACCAAAAGAAGAGGCAAAAACAGAATTAAGGAGAGAAACCCAGGGTGCCCATCAGAAACTTCAAGGACTGTATTACTTTTCAAATTCTAAGAAATGTGAGGAGATATTTTATCAAAAAGATGAACTCATAAGCTACTTATATGGTCTGGTGATTTCATTACCTATACCAGATAGAGAAGGCCTTTTACTGACTTCTAAATTGCTTCTATTTCCTTTGTCTATATCCTGGATAGACAGATCCTTATAGAATATACAACTGTTTCTGTCAAATTTCAACAACATAAAATTGATGGTTTTGTACAAGACTAAGGCAGTAAGTTTGAAAGCAGTTTGAAAAGTTGTAAGTACTTTCCCCAATCCTCAATGTTTTGGAGTCTATGTATATTTAAAACACATCCATCTTCAGGTTTGTTTTGTTCCTTGGCTTATCACCAGATGCTTCATTTATTCATGAATTATGCTAGATACTAGGCATGTGATATTGAGTAAAGACCCTTACAGAGTTTTGTAATTAGCAGAGGACAGAGAAAAATGTGCTATGATAGGAAAGCTGAGGGTTTGGGAAGGGCTGAGCAGAGATACTGACACCAAGAAGGTCACAAATGTGGAGGGTAGCAAACTCTAAGCTGGAACTCATGTGTAATTAGTCACTAGGCAGACTCAAGGAATGACATTTAACTGGAATCACACTTAAAAACTTCAGATCTCTGAGTGAATGACCATCTCCATCATGACCCCAAGGTTCCAGGACATAGTGGGGAGGGTTGATTGAGATGTTGATAAAGAGTGACTGAATACTGGGCCACAGAAACTGTTCTGATTGAGAAAGAAGCACACAGAAAGGACTAATGAGCAGAAAATTGGCAAGGATCAAAGGGCAAAAAGTCTCTAAAAAGGTAATAAGAGAATGAGTTTTATTGATTTAACTCTGGTTGATGACAAGGCTGCATAGCTAGACCTACTATGTGGTTAAGAAATGGTAAAGACAGAAAAAGAACTTGTAACTATGGAAATACAACTTTTTAAATTAGAATATAATAAGGTAAAAATGCTGTATGAAATATTCCTAGTGTAAAGCACACATGAATGTATTTTCAAATTTTATTAAAGACTCTTTGTTAAAGTACTATGCTTCAAAGTGTTTTAAATTGCTTTTAAAAGAGAGATATGCAGCCTTTATTTACCATGAATGCTACAGGAAACACATAGTATAAATAGTATCTTCAATGAATAAAATTAACAAACACGACTTGCAATGTGCTAAAATATTGTTGCTGAAACTAACTTTATTTAAATTGTCACCATTTTATTTTTATCTACATTTGATGTGTGAAAGGCAATGATGACAGTGGAAAATATTAAACTGTAAATGAATATGAGTTCCTATGAAATAATGTCCCTAGCTCCCTGTGCTGGTGACAATGTCCCTTCCTCCTTTATACCTTTGGCCACCTGTGACTTCCCATAATAAGCTTCCCAGATAACATCCTCATGGAGAAAGAAAATGACTAAAGGCTACCTCTTCCTCACCTCCAACCTCAGCATAGCCCACAACACACTACACTCAAGCAAGACAATAATTTCTTTGCCTCAGTAATTAAAGTAAGATTTCATTTTATGAAACAAAGCAATCTAACAAAGGTTAGGTCAACATAGTATCCAAGTGACATTCATGAGCAAATTCCACATCTTTAAAGTCATGGCCCCCAAATACGAGACTCTGCATGTTTTTAAGCAAAATTTCACATTTCATAACCCATATTCTCTTTGCTTTTGGCTACCTCAGATAATAAGCACTGTGAACCAGGGATGCTCATAAGGAACTGTTACACATAGGGATTTCAACCTTCCTGACATTCTGTCCTGGAAACTGCCTTAGGCGTTATATTCTCATAGACCCTAAAGTGGCTCATATAACCTACAGCATGGTACAAAGTGAACCAAAGCTACACATAGCTACAAAGCTCATGATTCTTGCAGACTGTAACAGGTTTCTAGGATTCATACAACACATAATGAAAATGCTATTAATCATAAACATGAAACAGAACCGAAAATTAAAATAGCACTTTCATATTTGTTATTCAGTGATACTTGTAAGTGCCTCACAGGTGTGGTTAAAAATGTTCAACCAAGCACTTGAACCTTCAAATACTTTATCAGTAGACCTTTCCAAGAGAGATGGCAAATAAATTGCTGTTATGATAACTCATAGGAGAAACATAACTGGAAAGCTGTAGCATAGGTCCTAGCTTTAACTTGGGTATTTGGACCTTACATGAGAATGTGAGAATTTTTTAATGTCAGTTTTACCTCAGTTCCCTTACTGGACATGATTCTTTAATATCACTTTTAATGGGAAAAATTAAGGGCTTCAGAAATGTAGAATTATATACACGTAGAATGTACAACTAAAAAAATGCCAAGAGAATAAAAGATTTGTTGCTTCCAAGTTACACAATGAAACAATGAGCATTAGATAAATGCATTAAGGAAATTGAATTTTGTAAATAAATAAATGTCAGTTAAAAAGATCACTTATATATTTAAGTACCCCATAGTTTTCAGCACCTTACAATACCCAAAACATTGATAGTGTGCATGATAATTTTTTTCATAACTATACATTGGTATAATACTCCTGGAAGCTACAGTAATGCACGTAAAGTTAGAGTTTTAGTAAACATTGGACGATACTGTGCATTAATTGCTATGTAAAGCCACAATTACATGCTCTTTGCTCTGCTGAGGTTTCCTTTCATGCATAGGTGTAAACCTGCAACCAATTTTCTAGAAAAGAAAAACCTACTGATTAAGTAAAGAGCCTCTAATGAGAACAAGGAGTGTATGAGGATTAAACTTGACCCTTGTCTTTCTCTTCACAATTTTAATTGCCAACTGCCCTATGCCCTGGAATAACACCACATTTAAAAGGACAAACATCTTCATTTCTTGCCCACATGTCTCCATAGAGAACTCTTCAAATGCCACTGTGTATGGTAGAGTAACACCCCAACAACCGAAATTTAAAATATTTGGCAACTAAAAGCTATTTCCACAGATAATGATTCATGTTTACTTACTCCCCCCACACCTCCCCACTCCCTGTCTTCTCTTGCTTGTTCCCTCTTATTCCAGTTTCACGTTCTAACATGTTGAACTGTAAGATGCTTAGAAAGGGAAATTCCTTTCTTTGCATACCTCTCCCATGTGGCTATTATTCCCTGAATAACAGTGCCTGTAGTGAACACCGCTTCCAACGCGTCAAACTCAGTAGGTTCTTCTTTGCAGCACTGAGTTACATAATTGTTATTTTCAATCTTAATTATCTCAAGTGAGTGGGAAGGCATTTCAAGATTTGGCTTTGAAACAAGTTAACTGGAAAAGAAACTCATTCACATGCCTCATTCCTTAGGCATCCAGATATATCTTTACAGAAAGAGAAATACACACTAGTGGGCCTCTCCAACACAGAGATACATACCCTACAAAGACATGGTTCATTCATTAAAGCTAGAAAGTAAAGGAGCCCACAAGAGGTAAAGCTTTGTTGCTTCCTCAACTTTTAAGATTTTTGTTTTGTTTTGTTTTTTTGCTTTTTTGTTTGTTTTGGTTTTTTGTCCATCATTTTGCTAAAGCATGTGTCCCTTCCTATGTTTCATTTCTGTCCAAACTAACCATAAGTTTTTTTTTTTGCACCTTGAATATGAATAATATAATTCTGCTTTTGCTCACAAAACTTAGCATCTGACAGAGAAAAAGATTACACAAAAAACAACATAAAGCAAGACAGAGGCATAAAATTTTTCAACAAAATACTTTCAAACCAAATTCAAGATCACAGAGAAATATTATTCATCATTACCAAATTTGCTTCATTCCAGAGATAGAGATGATACAACATATATTAATCAACACATACAGTTCATTAAATCAAATACATAAAACACATGATCACCTAAATAGATACAGTAGAAGCCTTTGACAAAAATTCAACATTATTTCATGTTTAAAGTCAGGGAGAGGTTAGAGGTGGAGTGAATATACCTCAGTGTAGTAAAGATTTTATACCATGAACCCATAGCATACTTTATGATAAATAGAGCAAAATTCAAAGCATACCCACTAATATCAGGAAAAATGACAACAGTGTCCACTCTTTTCACTGCTTTAAATATACTGCTTGAAGTCTTAGAAACTGCAATATGACAAGAGAGAGTAATAAGAAGGATATACATAGGAAAAGAAAAATTTAAAATTCCTGTTTGAAGATGAGAAATTCTTCATGAGACTCCAAGGATTCCACCAAAGTCTCTTAGATCTGAACAGTACTTTCAGCAAAATAATAGGGTAGGAAATTAAACTCACAAAAATTAGTAGTCTTCCCATACACTTATGACAAACATACTGAAAAAAGAAAACAGAACATAGTCCTATTCACAACAGCCCTTCCCACACAGGTAAAGACTTTCTGAATAGTACTCTATAAGGGATCTCATACAATTAAAATAGTACCACTGTACAGCAAAGGAAAGTTTCAAGTGAAGAGCCAGTCTACAGAATGAGAGAAAAATCTTTGCAAGCTATATTGCCAAAGAGGATTAGCCATTGGAAATATGCAGTTCAAAAACTCTACATTAAAAAAATAAACCACTCAGTTAAAAAGTGGGCCAGATATTTTGTAGAATATCTGAGTGATATTCTACAAAAGAATGACTAATAAGCATTGTCAAATTTGTTTAAAATCGTTAGGCATGAGAGAAATGCAAATTGTAACTACTTTGAGATTCCATCTCATCCATCAGAATATCAAATGATAAACAAATGTTGGTATTAGTAAAGGCAAAGAGAAACCCTTACTTAATCTAGCACAGTCACTAGGAAAGTTAGTATGGGGATCCCTACAAAGGCTAGAAGTAGATCTATCATATGACCTGGCCCAAAGGGCCTTATATCCCACCACACACTTAGCTGCTTAGCCACGTTCACTACTGCTCTAATAACAACTTGTAGGAAATGAAATGTGCCTAACTGTTCACTAGCTGATAAATGAAACCTTTTTCTTGAGGAAAAAATGACCTTAAATATATTAAAATACTAAAAAACACTGCCTTTTAAGTAACATAACAATGGATTTCTAAAACATCACTAGGGTTCTTTTTATCCTTTGTAGTAGTTATGATATGAAAAATGGAAACAATGTAAATTAGCAGCAATAAGGAATTTGCTTTGTTAATTCTAGAGTCTATGCATAGAACTATTCAATAATAAGCTGAAACTTTAGAAATTAATGTTATAAAAAAACTGTTACAATACATGGAATCTTGTCAAGTGGGATGTTGTTGGGGAGGGTGCAAATTATAACAGGGTTCACGATAAAATACCATTTCTATTTTCAAAGTATACACAAGTCCAGAAAATGTCCTTGGCATAAAGGTAATGAGTTATATTATATATCAAATTAGGAGCCATTTTGTTTATGTAAATTTTTAACATTGTATAGTTAATTTGTTTGTTTTGGAAAATATGGGAACTTTGGAAGCTAGGAACTGAGTCTAAGACCTTGCTCATCTCTATCACCAAAACACATTCTAGCCAAAGGTTATTTAATTTAAAAATATTATTATTGTTGTTAGTATTGGTTGTGAACAAAATCCTCCAATGAAATACTTGTTTCCCCAAAACTTAAGTAAAAAAGATGGTACCAATCATTCCCATGGCACAGGACTCTGTGGCTCTGTGATCATCTAGTCACTCAGAGGTGCCATGACTGGGGCATACCCTTACCATTCCCAGGCAGGCATATGCCTTTGTCCCAATGAATCCCCATAGCCTTCTGGATTCACATCATGAAAACTAAGAGATGAAATATAAATTATGCATCAATTTTGTTTTATCTCCACTCGACTATAAGCTTCCCAAGGTCAAACAGCATTATTATTCATCTCTATCCTGAGTATGGTGTTTGATACCCAATAGTCTCTCAAGAAATGCTTGCTGAATAAATGAAACGCTGAATCACTGTTTATCATTGAATGATAAATTATTTAAAATAATTTTAATAAATTTAAGTATATTTCTTAGGTAATTTGCTTATATAAATATAAGGATGATATAGGTTCTCTCTCTCTCTCTGTGTGTGTGTGTGTGTGTGTGTGTGTGTGTGTGTGTGTGTATGTGTGTGATTTTATGTTGCTTTGATATCATTATGATTTCAAATTTAACTTTTTCCTATCAGAACTAGAATTCATATACCCTTGTTTCAGTTTCCAGGAGTATGGCACACAAATAGTTCATTTCATCACCATAGATAAGAACTTAGAGGCATAAGTACTTACCTGCTGAGTTTCCATACCTTCTCCTTTAACAGACCATCAACCCACTAAGAAATATATACCACTACTCTGCATCTGCCTGACTTGTCATCTCTGCCCCAGGAGGATCTCCCCTCTGACTCATTATGCATTCCATCTTCCCTGCCCAGAATCCTCAAGTAATTAATACATCTTTCCATGCCTTTTCTCCTCTAAAAATGTAATGAATTTGTGCTTCCTATCTGAAAAACGAAAGGCTACCACAGGATCATTTTCCCCATGACCTTAGGGAGAATGCATGGTCACACTCTCAGAGCCAGAGTAAAGGTTAGAGAGTGTAACCTGAACATGAGTTGGATGAGAGACATGAGCACCTACTAGTACTAACAAGTTTCCTGTGCAAGGGATCCCATGGCTGGGATATCAAACAACTAACTATGGCAGCCTTCCAAGAAGATTCTTATGGAAGTCATAGTGTACATACCCTCCTCTAGCTCCCCTTCATTTCCCATTATGAAAGGGGTACTACCGGTCTGGTACTGTAAGCCCAATTATTCTGGAGGCTCCAAAAACAGCATGCTGTCAACTCCGTATTTGAAATGAGGCATGGCTTAACCTATCAATTCTTAGAACAAAGATTGTTGTAACCATTTTGTTCTATACCTATCATACCCTAGCATTAGACAGACTAAAGTGACTACAGATAAAATAATGTATTGTTAATCCAAACAGCTTAGGTTATAAATATATAACTATTTTGGGAGAGAAATATTTAAAACAATAAGCATTATGTAATACTTATTATATACCTATACATATAGCCTTTATTTTTATGTACCAGTCAAAATAAATATCAACAGATAATAAAATTAGCATGTCAGACTAATGGAGAGAAGTTGTTTTCTCTCCTGAATGAATAATTATTACTTAGATCTTTAAATCATTACCTGCCTACAAGCAAAAATAAATAAATAAAACAACTCGGTAAGCAAATACAATTTTAATTTCTAACAGTAATAACTGCTTGCATGGTATGATGCTGAAGTTTCAAACATATAGCATTGTATTTGAGATTCTGCCATTTTCAAGTAATGAGTTGCTATATGTTTTTCTCATTGAAGCCACATTGCAAAATAAATTTGTTGACAAATTCGGTCTCCCACATATCAGCAACACAAACATGCATCCAGTTCCCCTTCTCCAAAAGATTAATATTATATTAGAAGTATGACAACTATTTCTAAGAAGTCCAGTGTTAAATCTAAAACATGAGAGGAATTTAGGGGGGAATAACATGACACAAAAGAGTACTTTCCCAATTCTTCTACTACTCAGTTCTAAAGTTTCCCAAAATGATTTACAGGGGGAACATGTATTTTCCTGACATGAATACACAATGCTACTGTGGCTGATCCACATACACGGAAACATTTTCAGAGCCCATAGGCTGCTGCCTCTCAGTGACCACTGCTAGAAGGACCCCCGTGGTTGTCTTTACTATTTGATTAAAAGCACTAAGATGTGAAGGGATTTTATTCAGGGTCACTGGCCTCAAAGCTCCTGAAGCCTCCACTCTGACTAGAACAGGTTACATAAGGATGTCTTAGAAGGGATATGTACTAACCAACCCAAAGCTTTGCCATACACCATGATTTGAAGGAAAAGGATAATAGAGGCACCTCTTGCCTGCCTAGTGAATGAAAAAGGACACAAGAGTAATGGAGAAAGAAATACAGCTACAAGCTTCTAAATCTACTCCATTTTTACTTAAAATACAGCTGTTAAAAGCACATGAAAGATGGACAGCTGTCAATCAGAGGGTGAGGACAATCCACCATGGAGACCTCCTGTGCCAGCCTGTACACTTGCTGCTGCCTAGCTGGTCTTCAAAGGCTGTCCTTGTCTTTTTGAAGGTACCTAAGATTTTAAGATTATAGTTCTTACCAACTTAATGACCTTTGAAATCTGCTAAAGAATGACTCTCTTAAAGATATAGGTAAGAGTGGTAACTCTATGTAAGCTCTTTCATAAGGTTTGACTCTATTGCTCTAATCAGTCAGGATTCCTTACAGATCTCTAAGGTGGTAATTCTCATTGCAGAAAAGGTATCCAGGGACTTGGAAACATATTTGCCCACTGGAATGAAACTTATTCTTTGTCTGAGACTTATTTTTATTATTTTAAATTGTGTGTGTATGTGGTACCTGCATGTGAGAACAGGTTCCTGTGGAGGCCAGTTAATTCACCTGGAATTACAGGTGGTTTTGAGCTGCTGGGAATGGGTTCCTGGGAACAAACTCGGGTCCTCTGCAACAGCACTAAGTGATCTTATTGCCAAGCAACCTTTCCAGCTGTCCCAAGGAATTTCAGTGCATGACATTTTTCATCATTGAAGGGTCTGGTATAAGTTTGGGTTACTAAAGAAACTTGTAATTTAAAAAATGGTAAGTATTTCATTGTTTCATGCCAAATATTTCATTCAGTTGCTCCTCACATCACTCAGCAAAATAAATATGAACAATGTTCTATTGGGAGGATTTGAAAATATCCCTATGGACACAGTAACCACTGAGCATACTGTACGCCCCATACCATAAGGGTAAAGCATCTCTGGGCTTCTTAACTTGACAGAGGCATGGGTTGAAAATAAATATACTAAAGAAATGGTTCCATAAAATTCTCTTTCATTTAGCATATTAAAGCTAAAAAAAAATACTAGGCAGATTAAAAATTGCCAACAAGGTAGTCAGAGCTTCGAAGGAATACTCATTTAAAAAATTAAGAGTTTTCTAGTATTTTACATTTGCTGAAATATCTTAATGCTTTGCATTTCTTTTCTTTAAATCCTTTGCCTTTCTATGCTAGCAAATTCCTCCTTATAATGCCAGTGATTCCAGTGAGAGTGGTGCTTTGCTGCAGTTATTACGGATCCCAAATGAGACTCCTATTGTTCCAATTTGGCTCTGAGTGGATGATAGAGAAAATTTATTTTCAGTTAAAGACTTCTGAAAAACTTATCAAAATATCATTTTTAACATGTCATGTACTGTATTACTTTTTAAGAATATTTTATTCATCTTTCTTATACTCTGAAACACATTAACAAAGCTAGATGTTCACCGGCATAAGAATGCAATGCCTTCTGTCACCTATACATTCTAGACCTAAAAGTTAAACACCCAGGAAAATATAGTTGTTGGTCTTATTATCAAGTCATCTTTGTAGCTTTACAAATATAGAGAAGAAGCATGTATCAGCTTTACAAGAAGGCTTAATGATTTTCAGAATACACTCCAGGGTTACATTTTATAAAGTCAGTCTCACAGTTGTATTAAATATACTTTGACTGATAACCTATTGTGTTCCTGAGACTGATGCAAAAATACAGAAGAACAAAGTTCCGGATCATGTACCAGATCACTTTTAAAAATATGGTGTCAGTGCTGACCTGGAAAAGGATTCTACATGGCCCACCAGATGTGGAGTACACTTAGAGAAACTGATGGAAGATGGAATACGGGAATTCTAGAGCTGAGTTTAGATGGATGTATGATAGATAAATAGGTGTTAACCAGATACAGGTGTCTAGTAAGATTGTTTTAGCCAAAAAAATTAAAGCATGAGCTAAGACATGGTGGCAAGAAAGAATTCAGCATATGCAAAAAACCATCAGAGGTCTGTTACTGCAGAAACTGACATGAGTGAACAAGCAAAGACAAGATAGATAGACAGATGTTAGGGTCTCAGAGTCTGATATATTTTGAATTAGGTGATGGATTCTGAATACCTCCTTATGAGTGTGAACAAGAGGGGTGTACCCTCTCCACTTTGGCAATTATTCTTCCAATGGCCTGGAGGAGGCAATAAAGGAACTTCAGTTTGGATGAGCTGATATTGTTATAATAGCCAATAAATTGAATAATAGTTTATAAATACTAATGGTGTAGGAGGAGGGGAGGGTAAAGGAAAATAGAGGTTGGAAGTGGTCCATGCCAAACTAGGAAATAAGAGATGCATTTTCTTATTTAAAACAAGAGCACTAACTTTACTAAAGTTAACTCGATTATTCTTATGATGTTGGTCCAGAAAGTCTCTACAACATCACAGATTTGTCCCCACTAGTGGGCAGGCTCCTCCCACTGCACCCACCTGCCCTGGCAACCAGTGTTGAATGCTTTGTTCAGAAAACAAACAAGTTCCACTCTTAGAAGATACAATCAGCCCTGTAGCAGAGATAACATGCATATCTCATTAACCACAGATCCAAAATTCACTTTCCCCAAAACTATTTTTTGATTATTATACAATGACACTGAGAGTGGGATCCAACATAGACTCAGGAACCCTACCCGCAAGTGGCAATTTCTGTTGAGAACAGAGCCAGTTTCTCATAGACCAACACTGATACCCCCCAATCCTGACCTGGTATCTGCTGCAGAGGAAGGGTATGGACCCCCAAACCTCTCTACTACTGCCCCAAGTAGTGCTGCCTCTACAAAATACCTACTCCATGGAAAATATCAAACAAAGGGCAGTGGATGGTACTTGCAGGAAGAGGATATAAACTACCAGCAGTACAAAGAGAGGAACTGTTGAAGAGCAATCCAGGGGTTATCATGTTCAGAGGTAGAATCACATACCCTAAAGAAAACAGGTTTTTCCACATTTCCTTCTCATTCTTTTGTCTTCCTTCTATTCCCCTGCCTTATTTTTACTGTGAATGCAGAAAGAAAGCATAGCCCTCCCTAGTACAAGAACAGGGATTAGAAAACACCACCTTCAATCCATTAATTTCCAAGCATAGGAAATTCCCAGAATGTTCAATGACTCACCAACTCATACAACTGGCTAGTGACAGCCATATCTGCTAAAGTGCTTATTCTTAAGGGGATAACAAAGCAAGAGTCTTGTTTCTCAAAAGCAGAGACCTTGGAGAATACCACAGCTGTGTCTACCTTTTAGAAAGGGATAGGGCCCTTCCATTGTGAAGCAACCACTCCTATGGGCAGCTGAAACCTGTGGTACCACTATTTCCACAGCCATCACAAGTTTTTATCTTTGGTAGCAGGCCATTTTCTCAAATATTCCTGGATTTTTGTTCTACAGAGTCCTCACTGTTTCCTTCTTAGAAGCAGGTGGTTGAGAGCTCTGTTTCTTTTGCCTTAGGAAACACTGCAGGGTAGAGAGCAAAGGCTTGCAGAAGCTACTGATTCCTTTTGCCCTCTGTAATTACTGAGTTACAAAAGAAGTTGCTGGGTGTCTCAGAGGAGAGGAAAAAGAGAATAGCTGCCTTCTACAGAACCAGGGGCCTTGATGGAGAAGGGGACAGAGGTACATGAGTCTCAGATCAAGGGTTACTTTCTGCTCTGTTGTATGGCTTGAGACATGCCTAGACAGAGACCATACTTTTCCCCACTTGAGACATAGTATTAACAAGGAAGGGTCAGAGATTCAAGGCAAGAGTTAAGTGATTTACACAAATAAAAGGTGGCTTTATTTCATGGACACCTAAACACAGGAACTGAGATTCCTACTAACTCCTGATGTATGTCTGTCTATACAGAAGTACCCTTGCTTCTGAAACAGGTGTTGGACCTGGTTCCTTGTCCTCCTTGAAAATCCTTCACTAACTGACCAGTATGTTTTCAACTCTTTAAATATGCATCTATAGTAACCTTTAAAATATTCTTTGATCTGTGTGTCATACAGACTTATGTCATTATTTCTCACTAAATATCCTAGCTAACACTTATCATCATGTGTCAGACCCTGTTCTAAGAGCCTCATCTTTTAAATATAATGGAAATCCTAGGAAGTGGGTCTTACTACAGTATTCCTCTGAATGAAGAGAACATGTTAAGGCACAGAGGTCTACGTGACTTAGGTAAGGTCACTGAGCAGGTGAAACACAGAAGCTAGATTCAAACTAGGAGGGTATACTCCAGAATCTGTGTAAAAATTAGTTTCAAAAAGAGCATTATAAGTAAAATGCAAGGAAGCAGACACCTGGGAGTGTTGCTAACAGAACTAGATCCTTAAAGTCAGAATAAACAAGACCAAAGCATGACCACTAACTAGCCTTGGATGTCTGAGACTAATGTGGCCTGGCCCTACAGGTTTCAGCTTGCCTTTCACAGCTGCCTTAATCCAGGATTCTAAAGATGGGTGTAATGACGGTGAGAAACCATCCTCAGCAAGAACCTACAAAGGTCCAGGCTCACTACTCAGGCTCTACAAATCCTCCTCTTTTTAATCCATATACAGCAGCTTGATGAGGTGGAAGCTAATGTCACTCCCAAATGAACAGAGTGTGGACTGAACAAAGCGGGAGCTTTATTTCCTAGGGATGAATCACAAATAGAGAAATGTCCAGCTTTATGTTGATGGCACTAAACCATTTTTCCATTTTCAAGTTTTCTCCTTTTTCCTTCTCCCTCTTCCTTCTCTTCTTTGTTACTTTTGAGATCTGTCCTTATACTATGTAGCCCAGGCTGGCATCAAACATATAACCTTCCAGACTGTTTCTACCTTGCTAGTGTGGTAGGTATGTCCCACCATGCCCAGCAAAACCACTTATAATATCAGGCTTCACACACACATACACACTATATGACATGTGAAGGATATAAGAACTTCCTCCCATAGTAGGATAATGGGACAGGGAGTATAATCCAACAAGGTCTCTATATTTGTCCAAGGTATAAACTAAGGTTCTTCTAAAATAACATGACTTCATTTATTATAAAGAAGACTGCTATAGTTGAGTGGAAATGCCTTGAGTGATGATGTTTCTGATAGGATCATGCACACACACACACACACACACACACACTGTCAATAATAAATCACAAGACGGAAAGTATGGTCAGTATATGTAAATCATTTTAAATGGCACAACTGTGCCACAAACCCTCACTCCTACACAAATAGAACACGACGTCCCAGAAAAAGTGCATATAAAGAACAACCAGCAGCCTTGCTGAACTTGTTCAGGACCCTTTGATAAAATCCCACAATTTCATTATTTAATTTCATATTAATCTTTTAAAATTTATTTTACATACCAATCAGCTTCCCCTCCCTTCTCTCCTCCCATTCCCTCCCCCACTTCCTTTCTTAGCAACCCCCCCTACATTCTTCAGAAATGGTAAGGCCTCCCAAGAGAGTCAGCAAAGGATGGCGTATCAAGTGGAGGCAAGACCAAACTCCTCCCCAAATTTTATTTTTTAATTTAAAAACCACAGCAAAGGCACACTAAGGAAAGGTCCAGATGCTGTGGCATGAACTCCTTAAACCTTACTTGGAACAGAAGTATCAAAGAAGGCAGAAACTTGAGAGTATTTAACCGTGCCTACCCCCACCCCCATCCTCCCATCTCCCACCCCCCACCCCTCATACCCCCAACCCCCACCCCCCACCAAGAGAAGCCTTTCAGGGGAAATCTTCTCAGGTTCTAGTCAGCTCCAGCTGCCATTTCTCCTCTGGGTCCTAGGTCCATAAACAATAGCATGGACTGCCTCTCCCGAGAAAGCCTGCTTTCAAAGCCTTAGCCTTTCTCTATTTGGGACTTGCAACTTGTTTTCCTCTGCAACCTGAACATGGTTATTTTTCTTTAGCCTTCTTAGCAGACATCCTCTATGACCTGAAAGTCTGTAGCCTTCACAGCCCTGGCTAGTCTGGATACAAAAAGAATTACTTGATAAAATACACTACTATAGTGAGCATTTCCTTCCTAGACTCTTAAATTAGTTTAAAATACTGAATCCTTTAACTGAGAAACAAACAGAGTGGTTCCTCTGTATCTCTGAGTTTTACATTCTCGGAATCCACCTGTAACACATTTAAAACATTCAGGAGAAAAAATATATTGCATCTCAATTGAGCATGCACAGGCTTTTCTCCTTGCTGTTATTCTCCCAAAATACAATAAAAGTGCTACCATATAAAATCTACATTGTACTGGGTCTAGAGTCTAGAAATTATTTAATACATACAGGGAGGATTTGTATAGGTTATATGGAAATTGTGTTTTCCACTTCTGTTGAATTTGGACATGTTTTAAATTATCAGCATAGCTGCCTCATTGAATGTAAGTACTGAAAATAGTGTAAACATATAAGTGCATTATATAGTCACTTTAAAACTCTGTCCATAGTTACATCATCAACATGCACATGGACCTACAGACTATTCATGTAACAATTTGTAGCGGTTGTGTTCAATAAAGTGTGTAAGGAAAAGAGACTAGTGAGTTGTCAATGTTTTCCACACTGCAGCAAAAGAATCCTATAAACAGGACTCAGTTATGGGTGTCTAAAGAGTCTGCCAAGGAAAAGTTGAAATTTGAGAAGAATCTGCATGATTCAGCAGGAATTTCTAATTAAGGTCTAATCTATCATCCTAAGTGACACATGTTAAATGGGGTTTGAGCTAGCAGTGTCCTGTCACTGAGGCTTCCTGCAAAAGTTCCCAGGCTACTTATCCAGCATGTTAATGCTCATCTACTCTTTCGAAACAAGGGTGTAGAGCTGTCAGGATCTGTGAAGAAGTCAGTGGTGCTGACTATACAGAGAAAACCCCCTGGGGAGAAAGTCCAGAGCTGATAAGAAGGTCAAAAAATGCAGGGGAAAAGACAAACTTGCTAAGCCAGTGTTCTTTAAAAACCAAAGAAAGGAAGATTCCTACCTGTACTTTGATTCTTTTCCACTTTACAGAGGCCTCCTACAATCCTTCTTTGCCCTGTCTCTTTTTCTAAGCCATTTTGATCTTTAATATGAACCTCCCTAGGCATCAATATGACTTCTTCTTTATCCCTGACTGCTAAGAGGGGGCAGAAAGAATTGCCCAGGCTGTTGTAGCTAGATGTGGGCCCTGTCCACTTCTTGTGTTGCTCAGAAACCTAGGGCTGCATCTTCAACCATATCCTTATAAAATCTTGGTCTCTATCTCTTTGTGAAGCTTCTGATAGCAGAGAGTGAAGAATTAAAAAGAGAAACAGGAAAGAGGAAGCCGTCTGATAGGAACAAAACAACTCACCTTCAGGAGTTCCAGGAACTTCCTCCATGAATCCATTACTACAGCATAGCATACTTGGCTATGGTCACAAACAAAGAGTTTGCATCCCCTTTGATTTCTACACCAGGTTTTATCAAAAAAGTTAAAATTGGAGCATCTTTTTTCTAACATGAGGTCAACATGAGTTCTTCATTTTTAATATTGCCATTTCTTCCATCTAGTGATGATTCACTGTTTCCATTGCATCTTTCTAAGTTGTAAGTAGGTTTGTAAATTAGAATGTAAATAAACAAAAAGATGTAAATACACAGTTGTAACAAAATATTAAACTCACCAGTAAATGAGGGGGAGGACCTGCATAGATAACATGTTAACCACAGGGCTGATCTCTATGAGCACCCCAATAACTCTAGCACAGATAGCTCAAAACACACAGAAAATTAAGATACCAGAGAGGGGTGTGATCTGCAGCCCTAGAAAGGAGAGAATCTCAAGCCTGCCACTTCAGCCTGAATGATGTAGCAGTCCAATGTCTCAAAACAGAAAATAGAACAACAAAAATATCTTCATAAATTGGCTCTAACATTTATCTGTACTGGAACTCAGAGCCATAAACCAGGCTGGTCTTGAACTCACAGGGATCTACCTGCCCCTGCTTCCCAAGTGCTGGGATTAAATGTGTCACCACCACCACCATCCGGCTTCTTACTTTTTATTGTATTGCTTGACTCTGTGTGTCATGGTTAGATTCAATTTTCAATGGACCAAAGCATTGCCTCACTTGCATAATCACTAACCTTGTGGCATAAGTGAAGCAGATTTTTCTCATACTATTCTACAGATGAGAACACCAAAGCTTATTAAAGAATTACACAGAAGGCCCTAATAATTACACAGATGGTTGGCTTGAAACAGATTTTCAAACTTTAAGTCTTTACTGTTGCTGCAGGTCAGGATACTGGGGCTAGTGGCCCATCATGTGGTGGCAAGCATTTCCTTTGAAGCAGGCTGAATGCATTATGACCACAATGGCAGGAAGCATTAGGGCCAAGAAACTGAACCTGCTTCCCCTCAGCCAGAGCCCAAACTCTTACTCAATACACTCTACTGTTTGCTGTGTGTTATACACACAAATTCTCAGAACAATTTAAATTTACATAATGCACCACACACATTAACAGCCAAATTAAAACCTTTTCAAAGGAGACTTAAAAAAAATGGTGCACTTATTATTTTTTTTTCCTTTTAAGAAACGTTACTTAAGACATTGGCATGAATCACAAAGTATGTTTCTTTCTTGTGCTTCGATGATGATTAATGAACTCCTTTTGGAGAGGCAAGAGCTGTACTTGGCATTGATATTATAAACTTCGCTCATCTCAGTAGCTTCTCTCAGGTAGAAAAGCAGTTACATAAGGCAGTGATTAATGAGATGCTGCAAATGTTGATTTAGACCCAGATAGCAAAAATGTTCCTCTCTTAAATCTAAATGCTTCACCAAAATTAATTTTAAGACTCACTACAAATATGAGTAAAGTGCCAATTCAAGTTGAAAATACATCATATGCTCAACCTGAGTCCATATGTTTTCCAATTTCTTCCTGTTTTGCTGGTTGGGGGGGGGGAATACATATCCTTGAACAGTTTGAGATTCCAAGAAGGTGTTGCCATTTGGTTTTCTCAAAACCACTGGCCAGATTTGTTCTTGGATATTGCTTGAATTTAAATAGAAGATGCAAATCTTATTTAAATATTGGATCTCTGAAATACAGCATTCCACTTTTTAAAAAATGGCCAGTTTCTTTTGCAGGGGTGAAAGCTGCAGGTGGTGGTGAAGAAATGGGTGTGGACACTTGCACCTGCCTAACCTTGCTCCTAAACATACAGCAAGGGTAATTCTTTGTTCTGAGAAGTAACTTTCTGTCTCCAACTGAAGGCATCACGCTATCCTGGTGGGACCACTGGAAACAGCAGGAATCTGCAAGGAGTACTGTGTTCATGTGGGTACACAGAAACATGTTTTCTCAAAGCAAGAGCAATGGGCCAGGCAGGACACCAGAAGTACTTTTTCCAACTAAGTACTACCAATTTTCCCCAGGAAAGTGTTTCATGAATGTAAGATGGGTTCACAACAATGGGAGAACTTCAGAACTTTCCATGATGACTAAAGTTGCAGGTACCAGTATATGTTTGCCTGCATACCCAATAGCACTGTCACCAGGAATGCCATTAATCCCTTTTCCCACTGAAGACTCTTTTACATACCTACTCTAGAGCCCCAGGGCCATCACTAAGTAAAACAGGATTTTCTGAACACTTTCCCCACAGCAATCCATCTGCTTTAAGACAGTTACTGAATGAGTAACTGAGAGGTGGGATTTACAGTGTGGATACAGTTTATTCTTGTCCCAGGCAGCGTAGACAATGGGAGCCTGCATTGTGCTAATCAGAAAGGTGTATAATTATAAAGGTCATGAATTGATTTTTTTTTTTTTCTGAAATTCTTCATGTGATGTATCAGTCTGCAGTTTACTGTGGGCAACTAGACCAGCACAAAGCAAAGGCACAATGAGCCGAGACTACTGCAGAAACTTCCCAAACTAGAGCCCAGAATCACAGACTTCCACATTGCTGATGATAACGCAGTATCTGATATATGCTTGGAGTCAAACAGAAACTTAAGTTTGCATAACAATTACTAAAACTAAAACTCTTCTAAGGTCATAGGTCCAGCCTTGTTCTTGAGAGCAGCTGAGAAAATGAACATGAGGATAACCTCTTACATTGAGGAAGATCCCCACTTTTGAGCCTAAAGAGAACAATGGGAAGGGTTACTCTGAATGCAAGGGGACAAACATGTCATTTTTCTTCCTACATCAAAAGAAGACATGAGAAATGTAATCTTAATTTTTTTCATGTTTTATAAACAAGAAAATCTGATTGCCTCATTGTAGACCACTGATATTCATGTAAAAAGTTATTATTACTTTTCTAGCTTCACAGAGCATACACTTTGTAACATATTTTGTGTAAGATAACATGGCCTAAGTAAACTATGAGCATAATAAAATACAAAGCCACAAAGTACAGAATGTGTATTTTAAGGAAAAAGACTGCTTAAATGTGTAAATGGTTGAAAAGTCATTGAAAACACCTTGAGTTGTACTTTAGAGCTGATCATAGAATCAGTCTTTTACTTAAAATAAAAATTAAAGCAAGCAAGTTATTACTTAACTGAAAATAAACAGATAAATACTACTACAAAACAAAATTTTGATGCCCATGTTAGATATATCTATGAAGGTATTAAATTTTCTAAACATAAAATATGCATAAAATCTTAAAATCTTCGACAACCTGTAAATTTAAAATCTATCAATGGAAATAAATATGCTAAATATTATCCAAATATGTTTTAAAGAATGTTACTTATTCATGTATTTTTCCTAGAGGTCTTTGGAAAAACAGTAAATTTTGGAAATAAAAATAGGCAAAGAACAAATAGGTAATTCAAAATTAAGAATACCAGAAATAACCAGTAAAAATTAATAACATACCTTACCTAAAATGAAGTTCATATTTGAACTTTCTGGTACATGGTAACTTTAGGTGGTTTTCAACCTAAGCCTAACTTTGGGCTTTCTGGTAGTGCTAAATTAATGTATATTCAAAAGAAAACATACTTGGAAATTATATATTTTCCCAGTCTAGTCAAATACAGTACAGCATTCTCTTCATTTGTGGTTGATAGAAGCCAACCACAGGTTCTGTTGGTTACAATCATAAGGATAAACAACTGATTCCTGTAGGGTACTTGCCTGCTAGTGTAAGACCCTGAGTTTGGTCCCCAGCATAACACAGACAGACAACACAGACAGACGGACAGATCATAAACACACACACACACGAGACAGTAGTACAGTGGGTTAGAAAACTATGATCCTGGAACATTAAGTGCATTTTTGACTTCATGATAGTTTGAACTTACAATAGATTTACCATCACAGAGTACCATCATAAAGTTGAGAAACAGCTGTTCTATGAGATAAGTTTCAATACATTACTAAATTCCTATCAAATAAATGACTTATAGCAAAATGAGCACAGTGTAAAAAATCAAAAGTATATGATATGTCCTCTTATGCTACTAACAATGGAGACATAATGCAATTAATACTAAGGGCAGTTTTGGTGCATGCATGCATATTCACACAAACACAGCTAGCTGAGCATTTGTCTGCACTGACCCAGAAACTCCACCTTCATGACTCCATTCTTTAGCAGCAGCCAACCATATGGCTACATCTGCTCGTGTCCTTTCATTTTTATAATAAAAAATAGAAAGACTGATTATTTGATGACAAATCAGTCTAAAATCACTCCTTATTTTTGAAGAGCTTTTAATAATTCAAGACTCCCCTCAAATTCTAGCTAGGATTGTCTTTTCAACCTAGCTGATCATGTTACTTTTCTAGTAACATGTCCAAGGCTCAGCAGACTCCTTAGGATATACTCTTAATTTCCTGGTGTGGAATAACAATTACCTTGCCCCGTTTCTTAAACAGATCTCTCCCTCTATCATTCTGTACTTGTAACACCCCCTGGCCTTGGCCAGAGCTGTTCCCTACAACTACACTTATTTTACATCCACTTTATTTTCATAAACTTTCTTCTTGAATTGTACATCTCAGTTTAGAACTCATTCCCTAATCACCATGAACCCCTTATAATCTCTTGCATTTCCAAACTTCAATGCTACCATTGCTCTCTTGATAGTTCTCTGGAAGTGAGAACACATTGTGTTCATTCTTTAAACTTAACCCCAAGCCTGCATACTTGGCAAATGGTTGAACAAATATGTTCAGGAAACAAAGTGATAAAAGCAAAACACCAAACCTTGAGATGTACAGATATTTTGTGTAGTAGTTTCAAAGAAAATGGCCCTGAAAGGGAATGGCACCTATTAGGAGGTGTGGCCTCATTTTATGGAAGTGAGTCACTTTGGGGGCAGGCTTTGAGGTTTCATGTGCTCACTTTGGGGGCAGGCTTTGAGGTTTCATATGCTCAGGAAACCACCCAGTGTGTCAGTTCACTTCCTGTTGCCTGCAAGATAAAGCACTCTCAGATGCTCCCAGCACCATGTTTGCCTGAATACCACCATGCTCCACAATGATAATGAACTGAACTTCTGAAACTGCAAGCAAGCCACCTAAATTAAATGTTTTCTTTATAAATGTTGCTATAGTCATGGTATCTCTTCACAGCAATAAACACCCTAAGATATTTTGCAAACATGTTACTCTGCACAAAGAAAAGATGCGCAGGGATAAACTGTAAGGGGGAGGAGACACTAATGTGAGTGGATTTTACATATTTCTTCAGGGAGCTTTTCAGAGTACTTTCCTCATGTTTTCTGAATTTTTCACAATACACTTCTCAATGCAAAAATTTAGTGTATTAAAGTCAAATTATTTTTAAAATCTACCTCATACCTTCAACTCATAACTGTACAATGAATAACTGTTTGAATTTCTGCCAAAGCTATTGTTACTCAAAAGATAACATAGCAAAATAAACATAAAGCCATTTTCAGAACTGCATCATATTTTAAATTATATATTAAACAGTTAATGACTTAAAATCTTTTTTAAAACCTCAACTGAATTCAACTATAATATGTAGCCTGCCAGAAATCATCCTTTATGCTTCAAAACTGTTCAGCAGAATGAGCTATGCAAGAGTCATCCACCCAGCTTGTTTCTGAGCCAGGGTCTACCAGTTGTTTGTTTCAGAGCCTCTAATTAGCTGCCTTATCTTTTGGAAAGGATTCTTCTGGTGCTAAGTTTTAATCGTCCAAATTAATTGAAATACGGTAGCAATTTGAGATTAACATTTTCAAAATTAACAATGCATAAAATAAAATCAACCATGAATCTGCTTTGTAACATCAGCCACTAATGAACTCTGCAAAACAGACCAGATCCCACTACTAATTTTCACTGTCCTATGCAGTTAAGCATTGGGAAATAAGCTTTCCTTATTCAAAGACAGTAGGGTGCTCAGATCCTTTAGAGGTACTTCAGGCTCAAACAGTATGAATAAGTTAGGCACACACCATATACTGCATGATTCTGGATAAACTACTTAAACTCAAGAATCCACAATGCAGCTTTACTCCCATGAATATGTCCTGTAAGGCTTTAATTGCTAGGATGCCCTATTGCCTTCTTGGCTTGCATGCTCTGATGAAGTAAACATCCATATAAGGAAGTTCACACAACAAAGAATTGGGAGCAGCATCTAGCCAAGTATGGTAGGTATTGGAGACTTTTGTTCAATTGTCTAACAGGAACAGGATGCTGCTTCCAGACACTTGACATTGGAAATGGACCCCTCCCTCGCTGAGCCTCCAGATGACATCTATCATCACCTTACATCAGATTTGTCAGAGAAACCTGAGTTAAACCATGCTCAGGTGTCAGAGTCATAGAAACTATAAGATATTATTTAGGGCAACCTGTTACACACCTGTATGGAACCAGTACAGATGTGTGTATGCATTAGCATCACTGACAAATTACTATGTGCTAACATTCTGGGAAAGTGCTTCATCTATTAATCAATTTGACTTTCATTGTGACACAATAAAAATAGTTGCTACTTAACTCAATTTTAGAGGTGATACTTCCATGCTAGCAGCATAAACCAAAGCCCCTGGAAATTCTAATATAAGTGAAAATGGAAGGAATAATGGAATGGAAAGTGTTAAGTTCATATGAGGGTAAAGGAGAATGTATGTGAAAATAACACTAAAGGTCTTTGGAAAAAGTCATATAGAAATCTACTGTGGAATCTCTCTCTCTCTCCCTCCCTCTCTCTCTCTCCCTCCCTCTCTCTCTCTCTCTCTCTCTCTCTCTCTCTCTCTCACACACACACACACACACACACACACACAGATTAACAGAGACAAAGTAATGATCTGCCCTTACCTTTCCTTATTATTGTTTTTTGTCACAGCTGTAGGCTATGACCTAAATGTAATATATCCATGTCTATAGTTTTCCTTCCTCACCCTTCCAGGACTTAGAGAACCTTCTTCCCATTTGTCCCCACAAAGCATGATACATGAGGATATTGTTTGCTCTGCTTTCTAATCAAATGGACAAATCTGTACTAACATTGAGTAGGTAATAGTGGAACAAAGAACTATTGCCTTCTAAATGACCAGTATCTGTGTTCATGGGAGAATGCCAGCTTTATGTGTCAGGTACAAGGACACGGTTAGAAAAACAACCAGGAGACAAGAGAACTGCTTTGCTCTTGGCTTTGCTGCCAACTAAAGCTACCATTTGGGATCAGGGTTTGCTTGTCTTCTCTGCTTCCTTGTTTACTTTAAAAGACATACAAGTAGTAAAAGAAGAGTATAGGAGATGTGGGAAAGTCTGCACAGTACACACAAGGATGGAATGTCTGAAAAACATTGTTTTCTTCTTCTTTTGCCTTCTCAATTGTGTACACATAGAACATGAAGCAAAGGAAGGATGGAGGGAGGAAGTGAGGAAAGGAGGGAGAGAGGGCAGGAGGGAGGAAGAAAAAGTCTATGCAATAGGTTGTCATCCTCACTTCCCCATTACTCCATTATGGAAGGGGGACACAGAAACTAGGCTGTCACACCACAGGGGACATGGCAGTACTGCCATGATGAAAACCTGATCAAGACCAGAACGATTAAAGTTCTCCTCAGATTTTTAGCATACTGGAAAAGAGGCACTTTGCTTTCTCTGGATTCACTTGCTGAACAATGAGAGCTAAGTGTGAACATCTTTGCCTGGAAATGAGACTAACCAGCCTGAGATGCCTGATGACAGGCAATCAGAAGAAAAGAGCTGTGACACTGTGGGGAGACTGAACTCAGAAGGTTTCCCATTGAGCCCTTGGGTAAAATTCTGACTGAACCAAGCACTCTGGACTGACCCTTTACCTATACTGGTATGCTGGCATCCCTTTTCCTTAAATGTTTTAAATTGTGTTTGTAACAAGCAAAAGCATAATGGTTCATATTACTTAATCTCATTTAAAGTTTGTAAATCTACTGAAGATCAGCTAGTAATATTTTGTTTCCTCTTGTTATGTCTTACTTTCATCAATAATGAATTCTTCCCCAGATACTGTTGACTATCCCTTTCATAAACATATACCATGGACTTGGGAAGCTCATCATAAGCTGAACGGTATTGCTGCTAAGCATGTTGTGTTTTATTTATCATTCTTCCAGGAAAAAAAATGTTCATAAAAAGCAAGGAAATGTCCCTATTTTACTGTTAGCTATGAAGAAAAAAAGTGTTAGTCTCAAAAGAACAAATGATCTGTAAAAATAAATGTTAAGAATCTAATGTAAACTTTTCTTTTCATTCAAATTAAAAAATCAATTTGATGATGTTGAAATATAACTACTAATATGCTATTTTGACTGAAATTTTACAAACCATACTCCCATGTTCCAGTTAACATGATAAACTTACTTGTAAATAGAACTGTAGTAATAATATAATCATAAACTAATTTATCAATAGCTTTTCTCCTAGGAGCAGTTAGATATTACACCAAATACTGTTACTGGAGAGTAATAAGTTTTGATCCATTTGGTTTCTTTCATCTAACAGTAGGGACCTCAGTTCTGAAATGAGATTATCTGGCTCTCAGACATGGCTGGCCTATAACAAATTTCTGAAATTTCTATTTTTATCTAGTATTGAATGGCACATAGTTTATCTTCTTATATGGAGCAGTAGTTAACTATCATGGCCACAGATACACAGAAGGATACATGGGTCATATCTCATCTTCTAAGCTAAGAACATTTTATCAATGATAAATGTTCAAAGAAGCTCACTACATTCATGACTTCCTTTTTGGGATGCTTTTCTAAACATTTAATAGATGTATACTTAGTCTTCCAAAGATAACATTATCAATAAGATTATGCTACAAGTTTGTAAGTGACCTTTAAATATATTATAGCACAAATATTTTGTTATCTCAATAATCATATTATTGATACTATTTGACATCTAAAAGGACCTCCCCCATGTTTGTCTATGAATATTCACTTCCCCTTTGTTCCTATTCTAGAGGTACCTGTGCTGTATAAAAGGCTGGCTTGGCAAGGCATGTGCAGACCTGCCAGAGAGCAGTAGTAGTGGTTCTTTGTGAACTCAGAATGAGCCCTGAAAAGGAGAAATAAATCCTCAAACCAAAAGAGACGTGAGCCAGGTGCTGTGATGTTCATTTCAGAAGTCTGTTATCCTGGCAAAGGAAATTAGAAAGGTAGTCCTGAAAAATAACTACAAGGGGATCAACTCAGTGCAAAACTAGTCTATTGTTCATAGTTTAATAGATGCGTGAAGGAAAATCAGCTATTTTAAAAACCAGAGCACACTCTCCAGTTTCGTTCACAGCTTGGATTTCTCATTCCTCTGCAATGAATCTTAATCACCAGCTTCTCCTTGCCCCATTTTATTTTTTCAAGTTTATTTCTCACAGTGAGATATATATTTTTAGACATTTACAATTATACTCCCATCATTTAGGATAGGATTTATATGTTTGATGAAAAATTAGATTTAGGGATGACAGAAAATAGAGAAGTAGGAATGCCTGATTAATATGGAAATATGACAATCTATGAAATTTGTTGTTTGTTGTTTGCAGGCAAAGACTCACTCACAAAACCGTCAAGAATGTAGATTTGTTTCCCTCATTTTAGAAAAGGATCATTTTTAAAAATAAGCTTTTAGAGTCACAATATTGAAAATAATGGGCTGCAAGAATTTTTTTCTTATCACTAGTTTCTACTTGAAAACTAAAATATAAGATTTATCTATTGAATACGTGTTCCATTTAAAATCAAATGTAAAGGAAGTCAGCAGTTCTATTTATATTTGGAATGCAATCCTTTGAAATTAAGACATCAAGGAAAACTATATTAAATACCAATTTAATACCATAAGCCAGAATAAAAAAAATGTTTATTTACACAAATGTAAAACATCTATACATAAATAGGTTTTAACATAATCTGAACTCACAGTTTCTTATCTTTTCTAACTTCATTTAGCTATTTTGCATGGACTAAATAATTAAAAACATTTTCCTATGTTTGGAAGATACTATATTATGCCATAGTCCAAAGGATCTATATGTAGAATAGTATACAATGTTAAATTTCCTTACAACTCATGTATATTTACATATATATGTATTTATGCAACTGAAACCTAGTGGTTTTAATCTTCTCCATTCCTACATAGAATATAAATATTATTGAGAAAGACCATGTTGTTTTTAAAACTCAAAATTTGGATATGTTTAATGTCACATGACACATGTGTCTATAGTGACAAATTACTTAAATTCTGTCTTCATGTAAAGAAAAGAAGAGCATGAATGTAAGTCCAACTCATTTAGAGGAGAATATGATCATCTCTGAAGATGTATCTGCTAAGACATGGTTAAGACAACTCCTAAGGGTATAAGAACACAGCCTGTCCAAGTCATGGCTATCATTTCTATTATAAGGAAGGCAACAAGAAGCATACAAGCATTTGCTCTCTGAAAAGATTCATACACTTAGCCCTTATCTGATCATTTATTAGGCAAGTACACACTATAACAGTACATATAAGATGCTTAAGCTCAGAGAAAAAGGAGTTATCAAAACATTCCCCATCCTCTCCATCTAATCTCTAGACAGCACAACAAAGAATAAAAACCTGAAATTTTAAAGATAATGACTGTGGACTCATATACAAGAGGTTATGAGTTCTACAAATGTATGACAATTTCACAAAAGTCTAAAATTACAAATTTGGTGAAAAGACCACATGCTATAGCACACAGACATACTGCATGCAAACAAATATCTACCTTAAATCTTCAATACCAGATAGAAGGAAAATTGTAAATCTAAGTATTAAAGTTTAACAAGTAACTTAGACCTTGAGTGCCACTTGAGGTGAAAAATATTATAGCATCACTGGATTTACTTGAGAATTATGATCTCACGTTCTTGAAAAAGGCCCAGCACCTACCTACGTGTTCCTGAAATAATTGATCTGTGTGTACAAGTTTGGATGTCCTGTTACCAACATCTGTCTCAGGAAGAGAGGTATAAACTGATAAAAGCACTCTTCTATATATAAGTGATTCAAAGCAGCTACCAGAATTTGCATCTTACATGTTATTATTACATTTAGCTAGAATTGAAAAATGTTAAAAAAAAAAAAAAGTTCTTAGCCCCTAAAAGAATGGTGGAAAAAAAGTGAAATAATTGTGAACATGGTATATAAAGATTAATTGCAATTGCTAGTAGAATATTCTGTTTCCAGACAAGCCACAGCACAAACATATAGCTCTCATATTTTGGACATTCTGCTAGAAATCCACAAACAAAACAAAAAAACACCCACACTTTTCAACTAGATGTCTCATTACCTTTATTCAAATCAAAAACTCTAACAATTATACCCCAAACAAATCATTCTTAACCATCCCTCTTGTACCTTTCAGTAAAGATAATCAAAAGACTGTAAAAGTTGTTTAGCAAACAGAAAATAAAGAAAAATATGAAAATTACTATGATTATGTAACTTTTTTGTTTGTTTACTTTTTTAAAATGGAGTCTCACTATGTAGTTCTGACTGTCTTAGTACCCACTGTGTAGATGAGGCTGACATCAAACTCAGAGATCAAGCTGCCTCTGCCTCCCTAGTTCTGGAATTAAAGGAATGCACCACTACAACAGGCCTCAACTTCTTGATTCAATTTAAATTCAATATATAATTCTGTCTGTTTTCAAAGATTTAACTTGCAGATGTTGATTTTCTACTTGATAAAGTGTCCAATACTAAATAACTTGCTATAGAATTAATTAATCAGCATAATTATTGTTACCAATGAGTATTCACTATTTACTGAGCACATTCAAAAGTACTGTTTAATCTGCTACTTCAAATTATACCCAAAACACCTGAGGCAGCTCAGCTATTATTACAAGTCTTCTTTGATAAATATGAAAAACATAACACAAGAGGGGAAGCAAGTAGAAAGGATGAGGCAGTAAGCAAAGAGCTACACTTCCAACACTAGACCATGACATGTTTTATTACTATGTCAACAGGTCGAATTCAAACAGTAAGAGAAGAGCAAGATACAGGTAATATGAAATGGCAAAAGGGGAAATGTCACCAAGGTTGTTTGATAAAGTCTCAAGGATTTGTATTAAAGACACTTACCTAAAATCATATATAATACATATAAGTGTATACACACACACACACACACACACACACACATACACACACACACACCTAAAAGGAAGTTATGACACTAGGATTACAAATATTCTCCACAAGAACTGAAGATTAACAAAATCCCGGTACCAGGCATGAGAAATCTCCTTTTGAATAGTTAGTCAGGGTAGTCCACATGAAGCCCAAAACAATGGCTGTTGTCCTTGGTTGCCTCTCAGAACTTAAAGGTAAGCTCCTATTGCTGAAATACTTCACTTTAAGACACAGGACTAGGAATTTTTCAAAGCTGGATATAACTTGAAAACCTCCTTCCTATGTCCTAGCTTCCGTGCTACCAAAAATACTTGGGAGCTGTCAAGAGAGACAAGTAATTAATATTGCTGCCCAGCTGTAATACCTATGAAGCCATAACAGGAACCAGCATGGCAAGAAATCAATAAAGGTGAAATAAGTGGCACACACGTTAGTGGTAACCAACTGCTGTCTAATTGGAATTATGGCCCACTAACAGGAGGGGGACCATGGCTCGTACTGGAAACTTAGATAACTTCCTGACACTAGTGAGGATTTTAGAATAAAATCTATTACAGTCAACCTTTTTCTTATATCCACAATTACATGTGGCTACCACCCCTTGTCAAAGAAGCTTATTTTTGCATCAAATAGAGACCATTACATGAAACCACAACTGGACACAGTGTAGACTCAGTGGATCAAGGGGAGCCCACTTCCAGTGGATAAATCTATGTCTCAGCTCTTGCCTCAACAGATCAGGAACCAACGTAAAAGAAGGGGCACAAAGGTCCTAAGAGCCATCATGCCTCCATGATTGTTGTACATCAATCTCTCATAGAAATGGCTAAATAATCAAGACCTGAACAGTGGCAATACACATAGAATACTGACTAGGAAGGGGGTTGAACTTATGAGATCACATTTCTTGATGAGTAATTATAGTAGGTAAGTTATGATTGCTGAGAGTGGAAGAGTTAGCCTCTCGCAGGGATGAGCTCTGAAACCATATGTACACAAAGAACAAAAACAGACACTGATTTAACAATAATAATTGCAGCAATAGTGTGACAATAATAATTGGGAAGAAGAGGCTACCATTTGGGGGATATGGAAGGAGTTGAAGCAGAGAGACAGAAGAGTTGTGAGGGAGGAAATTGATGTAATTATATCTTATCCAAAATGTTTAAAAAAATAAATAAAAATAAAAAGCAAGAGCATCAACACTTAAGGAAAAATGCACAGTCATTCATCAAGTCCTAATAAATGTTAAGTCTTCTGTCCACATAACTATGCAGTAAAGTCCTTTCTAACAAAAAAAGGTTCATGTGTGATTTAGTTTTGCACACAGGGCTCTGAAATGTGAACCTGATGGATTCTAGAAAGCAATTATGTATTAGAACATGGAGAAGTCAATGAGGATAGCTGGAAATGGGGGTATAGGGGTCAAAGGAAAAATACAAACGACAAACAATTCTCCTAGAAAGCTCTGTGTGCATACTGCCTCAGTTGTACAAATACCTCTTTAAACATCTGCAATAAACATCTCCCAAGAATTATGGAAATCTTCTGCAGGACAGTTAGATCAGTTGATCACAAGACAGTTGTCAAACCAGGGCTCATTCTGAGCACAGAAGCATTGCAGGTCAGGAGAAGGAGGCAGAGATGCAAAAGCAACCAAATCAGACAGGGATCTCAGGCCTACATCCAGGAATGGCTAAAGGACATGTAGAACCTCACTGCAGTCTCAACCACAAGAAATGTGAAGAATGACAATATACTCACATATCACATACACACATATCACCGCTACAGCAAAATAGTCTAAAATGTACAGAATACATCTTGTATATTTGTAAATTTATTCTTCATAAAGTACTTTAGGATAAAGTGGTATACATTTGTTTTGTTACTGATCCACTCGGCTGCATTTATAATCTGAAAATTCACTATATTTTCCCCTAAAAGATTGTAGAAAACTGGTTGTGAAGTAAAACTGCAAAGAGAAAAATGTGCATCTTCTGACACTATAAATAAATGTATTTCTCTAGAAGGAAATAGACTAAATAAAAATGCAGAGGTGAAAAAGAAATTTCAAAATAACACATTTAACAGCCAGATTATTTGCTGAAATAGAAATACAACTCACACACAAATGAATGAACAAACAAAAAAAATATCACTCATACAATCACACAGTCCTACTTAATACAGCAAACAATGTATCTTCTAAATGTCATCACATAGACCCCTGCTTGGGAAACTCTGAACTATCAAAAAGGAAAACAGAAACAGAACCCTGTGTTTTCTAATGGCATCACTTTTGTTCCGTAGTTAAAAGAGTTAACCCATCTCAAGATGTAAATGAGGCAATTTCTAGCCAGAGGCAACAGGGCTTCCATAATCTCTGCCATCTCATAAACCGGCAGGGCCAGCCTGGGTGTGGTTTTCAGTTAAAAGATGTTAGGCTTTGAAAAAGCAACTTTATAGCTAGATGAACAGTGTTGGTGTTGAGAACACAAAGCCAAACAGAAATTCAGATTATTTCTCACCAAGGCTACTCTGCATTTCACAGTCCACTTCATGAGCTTGAATCAAATTGATATATTTGGATGCTTCATCTGTGAATACCTTTTGCACCTCCAAGGATGGGATCGTGCACAGAACAAAATGTTCAGTGATTACACTGTACAAGGCATTTCTTAATGGCTTAAAAAATAATTGTATTAGGATAATAATAGGCGCAAACCACAAAGTTAGGGGAAAAAAAAATACTTTTTCATGAAGCTGAACCACTGGTCTCCAGAGGACACTACACTAGTTCACAGAGTCCTGACAACCACATTCTTGATACAAAATCATACAAATAGAGAATAAGAAAACTTCCCCAAATGGGGAAAGTAGCAGTTGCATGTTCTCCCTTGCCCTTTTGGAACACACTATTTTCAAGTAGCAGTGAGCTAGTTGGTTTTGCTACTTGATTTAAGAGAAAAATGAGGGGTGGGGGTGCTGAGTATGTTAGCATTATGCAGGCACCCTGAGGCTGTTCAGTAAGCAAATAACCAGCTTGCCTGCTGACTGTAGAAAGCTCACAGATCTGGGGGTTGGTCACCCAGGAAAGATTTGTACTTTAGACCTCCTGGTCACAAGGTATAGACCAAACTGTGGGAACAAAGGCCAGCGATGCAATAGACTTCTCACAGTCATTCCCATATATTTTCATAATCACTTAACTGGAGCTATTATAGCATATATAATGAGGAAACACACCTGGATCCACCTGTCTGGGAGCCCGCCGGAGTCCATTGGTCCGTTTCTGTGTGGAAAAGTAAACAAAACAACACAAAGACATGTTGGTTATATGGCATAAAATCATTACCACAATAATGCTATGGCAGTCAATGTTGCCTTAATTCCAATTTAAAATGTGGCTAAATATGAACAAAATGTGGTTTTGATATGTGTGTATAATTTAATATAAATCCTCTGATAAGTTTTCTATTAGAATATCATTACACTTTATAAGTCATTGGCGAAAACAGAAACAAATTTGTTTGCCTAATTTATGTATCCTAACCCAATATTTCTTAAAATCACAGGATTACAGAAACTACAAACACTAACTCCACAGATCCATTTTTGGTTAGAAAATATTCCCAGCAAAATAAATATGAATAGCACAGTCTTAAGAAGATCTGTAAAAATTCTAACTGAAGCATTCCTGGGCAGTGATAGACCAGTGACTAAAGAAAGCACACAGTCACAAACCAAAGATCCAGAGCACTGGCTCCAGAAAACGCTTAGACGATAATGTACTTTAATTACAGATGAATTGTATATCTTAAGAAAAAACAAAACAAAACACATGCAGATCATGAGGCACAAAATCAATTATTATAGAAAAGGAATTCCTAAGGAAAAAAGGAACACTATGGAAGCAAGACAAAGGTTTTTAAATCTGAAGATGCATGATTACCTCTTGATTTCACAAGCATTGAATTCTTTGCTGTCATTAGTACAGTGATCTCACTAATGAAGGATTGATATTTTTATTATTTTTGTAGTTACACAAGAGATTTTCATGAGAGGAATTTTCTTTTTATATGTGTTGAAATTTGTCATTGTCTGCAGGGCCATGGTTTCAGTCAGAGGATCCCTGGCTCTGAGAAACACATATAAGCTGTAGAACTTTCTCAGGGGGTTTCTCATGAATCAAATAATTAACAGTTGAAATGCTTTTTTTTTTTTTAAACCTTCTCTAGGGGCTCAAAGTCATATCCAGAAGATTCTAGGGATCATGGGAAAAGCAAATAAAATAATTCTTGTTCTCACCCCAACTACTTTCAAAATGTATTTGTAGAAGACTAATAGGATTATTAGAATCTGCATGGGGTCTTTGTTGAGCAAACGGGACATCCAAGCTAGGAAAATTATTATAAGGGATCACTGTGGGAGAAATTGTTGCCCTGGACTACTTGGTGGCCAAGACATAAAAAGGGAAGGCACATGGGTTACAGATCCATTTCTGAAAATATGGAAGAAAACTGATGACAAAGACAAACTCATTTTTAACCTAAATTTTTATTTAAAATTTTTGATGTTTCTACAGAAAGGGCACCAAGCAACACAAATATATATATATATATATTGAGGTCTATCATGCCAATATTTGCTTCCCACCAAGAATCACCTTACTAACTGACAATAAACTGTCTTTTCCTTGAGTTTAAGTAGGTGACACAATGTGGTTAATAATCATATAGAAAAGGAGGTTAATTTCCAAGTCAAAACATCTCTGTTTGTGTTTTCCCATCTTTCAGGAGAAATGAAACTTTACTAGAACTTTGTTGGGATGGTGGTGAGTGGTCATTTGTTTGAAGCATGTGGGATCATTAGGCGATTCCTTGGTGTTACTATCATTTTTAACTTTGTGAAGCTGTGAAAGTACAAAGGCTATGTTCTGGGAAACTACAGCTTCTACATTTTCATTGTGGTTTTGAACCAAGATCTGAAGATGCTGCTGAAGCTGACCACGGACAAAACATGCAAGAGCTCCTCCTGCCTCATCCTCCCCAGGAGTTGAGACTACAGGCATGCATGACTGCACCCGCTTGCCCTACTATGTTCTGACTCCTGGAAAGTAATTTCTGTCAGTCACCCTCAAAACAGAAATGTTCCTGTAGGGAAAGCAGGCAGTAAAAGAACCTATATATTAAAGGGCAAAAGGGAACCTGATCTATTTAAACAAAGTGCATCTGGAAAATCTGTGGTTAACCACACTTTAAACGCACCTTAAAAGCATTTTCTGCTGTAAAAAAAAATCAAAAACATTTTAAAATATTTTTGAAATATATAATTCAATGTCCCTGACTCTAATACAGCCTCTCTCACCTATTTTTCTCAGAAGCATGGACTGTGATAGGCAAACCTGGAAAGGACAAAGATGGTTGCCTTGCCTGGGAGCTCTCAAGTCACAGGCCCAAGAGACATGAGAGTCATGTGTCTGGAGTCTGGCTCTCCTTTGATCTACCCAGAGGGGTTGGGAAGGCAAACCTAATTTATAAACACTTGGTAATTATTTCTTGCTTCACTGTCTTATTATTATTATTATTATTATTATTATTATTATTATTATTATTATTATTATTTTAAATACTTTTACTGTATAAAACTCTCCTGGTCTTCTCTCCTCTTTGGAAGAAACTGATTCTCTGGGGATTTTTACCAACAACAGGAGGGAAACTTCCTTTGCTGTGTGGAAGTTAGCTTTGGTTCCTCTACAACAGCAATCGATGTAAAGTAGCTGAGTAGACACATGAGGACAAACGTGCTTTATGTAGTCAGCAGATCTGTGACGACCTAGACAGCATGTGAAAGGAACATCGCTAGGCAGCTAGGCAAACCTATGGATGTGTGGCTACAGAGAAGACTGACCTGCCTTCACAATGATGTGGAAGTTTTCAAACAAAAACTCATGGTCACACAATGACTGGCACTGCAGGGAAGCAGAAGGGTATGCTGCCAGCACAGGAAATGGTTGCAAGAAAGGAGAAAAAATAAATAAAAACCATGTGCTTAATATTCTTTGCTATACTTTTCCTAAAATGATGCCATTTCCAAGTGAATTGGCTGGCCTCAGAGCATACTACAATCTCCTATCCAGACAAAGTGGAGGTTATTAGTGAAGTTACACATTCAATGAAAACTGCACTTATTAATTCAAAAGTTAAGAAAATCACTACAAAACCGACACTACATTTTTAAAACTTTCAACATGAAAATTAATTCCTTTTTATTAATAGGCTCACATGTGTTTTAAGGGTATAAATGCATCTGAGAATTATTTAATATCATGTGAGAATGATTAACCAATTCTTATTAGCACATTTTTCTCCTGCAAATACACCCACTTCATATTACTTCCTTAAATCATTTTCTTAGGGAGAAAAGAATCTACTTGTCTAATAGGATAAATGTGAAGTAAAGTTGAGTTGAAGCTTGAGACTCTACACAGTATCTTTTCCAATAATCTAAGACCAGTGTGCTTAGCAAGATCATGCACTACAGGGAGAATCCTGACACCCCTCATACAGAAACTCCCCTCCCTGTCTAAAAAACAGAACCAAAAATTGTAGGGTAACTGGCATTAGCCTGCAATAAGTCCTTACATCCTATTAGCTTCAGAAAATATCACTGCCTTATTATATGGTCCTTCTCTAAACTCTTAGTTCTAACACCCAGCCCACTAGCACACTGAGCAGCTGCATCTATCACAAGGTTCCTCATACCACACCCTTGACATCCTGCGTGAAGAAGTTACACACATACACAGAAGTTACTCATGGACACACAGGGACCTCTAAAGGCATTGCCCCGTGCTTTCCAAATTTTCACCAAATATATCAACACTAGCTAATAAAAGCATACCAATAATGTCGCTGCATTATTGGCCAGGAGGTGTTTTATTTTACTGTACTTTTTGGTACTGAAACTGGAGGCATTTTCACAGAAACATGATGTGAATGTGCCGATCAGTTCAGTAAATAGACTGCCATCCTTGCATCCTGAAATTCTCAGGTAACTTTATTTTTTACTCATTTCACACCCATTTTATATTTCATTTCTTCTGCTAATTTTTAACTTAAATTTTTGCTATGGTATTTTTACAGAGTCAGGTAAAATACTTTTGATTGACAGCCCAAATAACTGTGGTGTGGAATCGGTCACATTATATATTATTTTCCATTTTTGAGTTGATTTTAGTCTGAGAATTCTACTCAAGAACCACACACTTTTTTTTTTAAAAACCCATTGGGAGGTAGGCTGTGATAAACCCAAAAGAAATGTTATCAGAGCTTGATTTGATAAGTGGGACACAATACTGACAAAGTTTGTGCTGAAGGGGAAACTACTAAAAATAGGGGCCGTAATTCTTGGAATTACGGCAGAATTCTCACAGGTTACTCGTGGGCAGTGAAACAAAACTTCACAGAGGGTGATAGGTCTAGCATGGTCCTGAGAGGAGAGCCACCCTTTCCATCACATAGAGCCCCTACTTCATTTAGTATTAGAGTAAAATATCCACCTTTATCCTCAACCTAAGGCTTCCAGACAACAACTGTGAAAATTCCTGACTCCATTCATGTTTTGACAAGCACCTGGCAGCTCCCTCCATTTCTGTTTCACTGTATTCATTGGAAAAGGCACTTTTAACACTGCAAGAGCTCAAGCCTGCTCAAGTTAGCAAACACCTTGAAATGCAAAGCTTACATAAAAAGTTCAAATGTCAGTCTTACCTCTGATGGCTTGAATGGCCCTTGTTCTGAAACAAACGTAAAAATTGGCATCGTCAGTGCAGTCGTTTGGTTTGGTTAGCAGCCTTAGCTTGTCCTCTGCAGAGTGGCCAAACACTACCGCTTTGTTTTCTTAACTGATACCTGTAATATATTTCCAGGGTCCCTCGGGCTGGGCTAGTAATTGTTTTGCAACCTGGGTTCTCTTACCTTATTGGCTAGTCAGGAAAATGACTCATACTTCTAAATGGCTTGTGGGTTATGCTTAACTTTTTCAATTGTTTATTAAGCAATGTCAATCTAGCCTCGTAAAACTCTTTAAAACAAGGACTTGCACTAAATTTATATGCACCGTCCTGAGTTGCAAGTCTTTCAACACATCTGGCTTTAAGATCTAAACACACTGTTAAATGGTACTGTACAGACTAGTTCCTGCAGCTGCAAACATAGCACAGGACAGCACTCCACATGAGAAAAATCTCCATTAACTGAAAGCAATACTAACTTTTTATTTTAGATAAAAATATACTCTGGTTTACAGATAGAAACTTAAAAAACAAAAACAAAAAACAAAAACAAAAAACCTCAGTCAGGATTTGGTTCCAACCCTGTTTCATCTTTACTTCCCATATTTATAAACAGACACAGCACCTTTTTCTTTTTTCTTTCTTTCTTTTTTTTTTTTCTTTTTTTTTTTTAACTATAGTTTGTTTGTTTCCTAAAACTGATTCACACTCTCCGAGTCTTGAGACCTTTGGGTGAGTAATCTGGTTGAGGGGCCAAACGATATCAGAGTAAGATCACACACTGCAGACAGAAAACTGATAGGTGTGTTTCTGCTTCATTTCCCTACATCTAGCAGCATCTAAACACGTTCTAACTTCTCTAGACAGAGTAAAAATCCCTCACCACTGTGAGCCCATGCCTGCATTTTCCCATCTGAAATAACCTCTAAGAAAGGACCTGAGATAGAAAAAAGATTCAGCCAAAGAAGACAAGATGAGAGCACAGGCAGTCTGGATAGGAGCTCTGTAGGATATGTCCTTAAAAGGCTAGGAGAAGCCACATGGCCAGAGTTCACCTGGAAAACTCCTACCAGGACACCTGCTCTGCTAGAGCAGGCTGCTTACACAAGAACATTGCCTGGGGCAAGGAACAGGAGGTCCCTTTGTGGGCTTTCACTTTTTTATTTTCCTTTCTTTTCTTTTTTTTTTTTTTTTTCATTTTAAAGAACAACTTCAGATTAATAGGAATGGAAGCTCCATGAGTAGAAAGTCACCTTCTGGAGAAAAGCTAAGTCTACCTCCCTTTGACACCTTCAAACCCTATCACCCGAGCTTCACAGATGACTGACTGCCTCCTACGAAGGTATCTTTGCTGGGTCTGAATTCAGCCTTTACAAAGGAATATTCCTGGACAGAAAGGCTAGCTCACTTCTATTCCTCCCCTATAGAAACACGCTTCAGGAGATAAGAGTATCTAAGACCTTTAGCCAGGCTCAAAATGCTAGTTATTTGAAATTGTTTTCTGATGGTTTTTTTTTTTTTTTTTTTTTTTTTTTTTTTTTGGTTCGGTTTGCCCCCAAAGCTCCCATATCGTGTGTGTGTGTGTGTGTGTGTGTGTGTGTGTGTGTGTGTGTGTGTGTGTGTGTGTGTGGTGGTCATGGTGGTGGTGGTATATCCATGTGGTGGAAAACAGACTTTGAAACCTGATGTCTTTCTTCATTGCTTCTCCACTTTACTCTTTGATCCAGGGTCTCTCTCTGAACCTACTAGAGCTTGCCATTGCTGCCATTGCAGAAAGGCAGGATGACTAGTGGATCCCAGGATCCACTGGTCTCCATCTCTCTGTGCTGGGGTCACTGTGGTGCACTGTAGTGCACCATCTCACTCAGCTTTTATGTGTGTCCAGAGCTGCTCTAAACAGATGTTCATACTTGCCCAGCAAGCCTTTGCCCCACCGACCAATCACCCCAGCCCAGAGTTTGTATCCTTAGAAGCAGGCACACCTGGAGTGCCCAGCTCACTGGCATACCCAGAAAAATCTATATATTCTAGGATACCCTACATTACCATCTTCTTCCATTGGTGAGTTAGGTAAAGTCAAAAGTACCAATCATAAAGTATAGGGATAGAGCTTACACTTCCCATACCAGGAAACCAAGGAAAGCGCAGCACTGTAGAGGGGTCCCCGAAGTGGGGGCATCTCACATCTGTCACATTTGGGAGTTCATTGTTGAATGTGCACCTTGATTTTAATTTTAAAACATCCTTTTTTTCTGACTCTTTGCATGGGGGAGTTTGATGCCCTTGTAAAGTAAGTCTTTTACAACCTTTTTCAAACGTATTATTTGTTGAATAAAACTGACACCTGCCTCATGTGGCAGTATTCATCACTCAGCTTCATGGAAGATCTTTGGGTGCTGCTTGGGAAAAGGAAACAATGGGATTAAGGTTTCTACCTTACTATGCAAACAACTGCACCTCTTCCACATGAGAGGAACAGAAGGCCCTCCTTCCAGAGCCCTTACCATCTCATGATGTAGGGCTGGCTACAAGATGGTCATTTCTTGGCATGAGTGTTAGCAAGCACAGAGCTCAGGAAAGCATAAGGGTCTGGCATATCTCAAATCAGACTAATGCCAGTGAAGACCAACTAAGACTAGGCTGATTCAGTTTATTCAAAATGCTCTCCATCCATTTCCTCTACTTCCCACCTTCACCTGCCTGCCTGCTTGCTTGTTTGCTTGCTTGCTTGCTTTGGAGCAATGCCAAGGAAATCAGTTTTCTTCACTACTCTGTGTTGAGGCACTGAGAACCACTTTACACAACACCTCTCAGTGTAAGCCATGTAAAAAACAGGAAAGGGCTCAAAGCTGGATGAGGAGTCTCCAGCTCCGATGTCACAGGAGTCCTTAAATTGTGCTAGCCCTTCTCCTTCATGTCTATTCCTCATCCTCATGGCCACCAGAGATGCAGGCTCCTCATTTCCATAGACTCACAGAGTACCCAGTGCTTTCAACTGGCTTTGTTAGATAAAACACAAATGTATGTTCCTAAAACCCGAGTTTCTTATGTGGTCATTTCATACAGTAATTTACTGTTTTATAATCTGTTCAGAAATTCTTAGCCAGGGTCCTTTGCTCACATTTTTGAATTTTGACAGTTGCACTAACATTAGACTGGACTGACTCCTTTATAGACATAATCTTAATTCACATAAACATCACTTCAACAGATCATTGATGTATAGTAATGCAATGGTAACACAAGAGGCAAAGCCAAATACTCTAATAGTTCAGATAAACTTCAAAGTAAAAGTTTATTCTGTCTGGAAAAATGGATCAACTACCTTCCCCAAGGAGTGTTCTATAGGAAAGCTGATCTCTTTTTGAAGCCTTCAGTCCCATCCTTTACTTTCTCTTGGTATGAATCCAAATCTACTGTGGCAGGAGGTTGTGTTGCTAGAAAATTCTGTGTGTGGATGGGACAGAAACTACCTCTTGGATAATAAGGGCTAGTTATCATCAAGTATTTGGCTGAATTCTGACCTAGAAGAAAGGTTGCTGGCTGAAAGATGAAGAAAAATCTCCTTTTCTTTCTATCTCATTTTTCTCATGGGAACTTTCTTAGGATAGTTATTCAATTCTTCAAGTTTCTAAAAGTTTTTAATCCTCAACTTGTCCTTACCCTGCAGCCTACTTCTCAGGCTCCTATTGATCAAACTATAAAATGTTCTTACCCTTTCAGGAGCCTTTCTGGGCGGTGACTTACAGGCCCTCAAGGGGTTTAAGCCTTGCATTCTTTCATCATGTCTCAACTGACTTAATGTAATTCTAAGAAGTGGTGTAACTAAGGTGCTTGGAGCCTTTGCCGAATTCCATCTCCAAAGCCAGGAGAGCTAGGTGGGCATATTTGGGTATAATAAATGATTTCTACTGAAGTTTTAGATTCGTGTTTAAATACCAAATTCAGTCCTGTTAAGTTTGTTTTTTTCCAATAGAAGTGGCTCTCAATTCATACCTTATTACACAATTTGCTTTGTCTTTTATCTGAAGTTCTATTTAAGACTAAGCAAACCAATGCCCAGTAAGACTGGCTGTCCTAAGAGGGGCCACATAAAAGCAATTACTGATGTTATAATGAAAGGTACCTATTTCATGGCTAACATGCTATTGCTATGAACATATAACAGGATTGAACAATGTTAGGAAGATAGTACATGAGTGCTATGCTCACTACTCTGGTCTACAATGGTGTTTTGGGAAAGAACAGAAAGACACTAGCCTTAAATAATATGTAGGGGAGAATCTTTTATTTCAGCTTGAATCAAATCACACAACAGTTTCCAATTCTTTATTTTTAACAATTATTAATATATCACTAAGCTGAATCCAATTGGCAAGTGAAAGATAAAGTAACTAGTTCTGCATATAAAACTTTCTTGATGAATCAAAAAAGATGACTCATTTATAAAAAAGGTGTAAGTGCCCTTACACAGAAGCAAAGTCACTTCTTTGCTTCTAATGAAATCAGAGATCAAGGCTCAGTTTATATTGAATTATATGATAAGAATGTCTCGTGGTAGAAAGCTGAACTAACATTTTACTCTACAAGTTATACCTCTTCTTAAAATATGAAATGCTATTTATAAAAAGAGCTGGTTTCAGATGCCAATTTGTGGTACAGACTCTAGGTAACAATCTCCTAGGTTTAAGTTTTAGGATACCAAGGCAAATTCGTTCCTATTAGAGTTGGCCACAGCAGCAGCAGGAGCAGCAGCTGACCTAGATAAAGGAGCAATTAAACAGATAAGCAAATGGGGATCTGCTTCAGTTAAATATTAGAGCAGCTGAGGCATGCATTCTTACTGAAGGAAAAGATACATTAAGCCAAAGTTGTTTGCTCCAGTGATATTTGCATCCAATACTAGCTTCTTTGTTTAATCTAGAAGATGGGGGGGGGCTGTATGCTATATTGATCACTGTCAAGGTAGAAAGGGGGCTAAAGGGGCTTAGTCACAAGTCACTAACAAGCAAGATCACAAAGACCCTGAAGTTTGCAGTCTGGAATTAGACCTTCCCCCATGGTGTACTGTGAGAAGGAAACACCATTCTAGAATTGCATCAGCTTTGCAGTAACTTGCTGAGAGTCTCATATAATGGTGCTTATACCTATTCATTACTATCGTTAGAAAGTTTGGCACAGACTTCAGAGCCTGTGTGAGTAGTGATCATCAAAGCTTCCATCATGAACATGCAGGAATCAAGTCAAGTTCAACAAAAGAGGTAGGACAGAATTTTCTTCCTGGCCTTTAAGTCCCAGGCATTAGGATGCAAGCTAACTACCCTACCCTCAAATTTCCAAGTTGCATAGTTTGTCTTATTTAAAAAATATATATGCATGTTTTTCTCATACTTCAGACATACTTAAAGTAATAATCTGTCATGGTCATGTATTAATATGAATAGATTGCTTCATTCAAAAATGCACTGCATCTTTTGCCAAGTAATTATTATTTCCAGGGTGAATGAAGACTCAATAGATTTGAAGGATAATAGAGCATGAAATATAAAAGGTTTCTAAACCAAAAGAAAACAACGTCTAAACAAAAAGGCTAACTTCCATAATCAAAGGTATATGAGCTCTTTTAAAGCCTGGTGGTTAATGTTTTGTTAGAACTCTGTTTATATTGAAATAGTTCTATTTATGTGGAAAGTGATTAACTGGATTTTAAGTGTCCTATCCTTGGACTTGGTACAAAGTGATGGATTCAAAAGACAAGAAACATATTCCCCATATTCCCATATTTCCCTTCACTTCTAAACTCAAGGCACATATAATCTGCAAGAGAAAGTAAAGGCAGCTGTGACAGCAATGTTCTCTGGAGTGGAGCCACAGTCTTCCACTACATTCCAGCTTCCCGTGGAATTGAGCGGAGTCTGTGTATGTGCTTTTCACCAATGTCAGTGATTTAAAAAAAAAATGTTTGCTTCCAGGATATGTGTGTAAAAAGTTGCCATTCTGGTAGGCAGACATGGAGCTGGGTGGTCCCATGCTTGGTGGGGGGATCTGCTCTAGAGAATCTATGAATTCCTAGTAAACAGTGTGTGTTCACTGAATTAAACCTTAAAACTACTAGAGACTGGGGTGAAGGGTAGGGTTACCACCTATCACAGTACAGCCTAACCTTAGAAAACTACATGAGCTCTACCCTCTAAGCTAATTAAAGAATTATGTTAGCATGACCATCTGGTGATCAAGGTGATGTTAATGATAGGCAAATATGTGGGACAGGAACTAAGAAAAGGAAGGAATGATTTAGAATTACTAAGGGGAAAAGAGGGAATATTCCACCCAGAGGTAACAATAACAGCCAAATAAGAATCCTAACAATGGAATTGACTGGATCAGGAAGCAGATGTATAAGTAAGAAGATTTTTTTTTTAAGCACCAGGTGTTGTGTGAGCTGGTTCATTATTTTGCCTCTCACTAACCTACCCCAGGTGTACTGCCTGGTAATCAATGCTTAGGGCATAAGTCTTTCCTTGCACAACAACCCAGAAAGGAAGGTAAAAGGTCTACTTAGTTTATTTCATTCTTAAAGTACAAGTCACTGAATCACAGAATGAGAGTTTTTATTTATTTATTTATTGTTTCAATTAGCAAACTTTTACCTCCATACCAATGGAACCAAAACCTGCATAAACTTCCACACTGCTTCTATATCTAAGATGATAACGATCTTCAGAGCCCAGGAACCTGACTCAGTCATCTGTCTATCAACTCTAGTGGGTTATCCATCCCCATATCCACACACCATGTCTTCCCTGAGGTCAAAAGATCAACTGCATATGGTTGAGCCTAATTAGAGAGATCAGTCAGATAGCAATTATAATAAGGGTGATAAATGCTATGATAAAGTTAATTATAAGATGGCAGGAAAACACAGACAACTGGTCGGCTAAGAGAGGCTAGGCATGCAGAGTACCAGAAAGCCTTCCAAGTGGAAAAATATTTGCATTGATGTTTTAAACTAAACAAAATGAGTAAGGAAAGACTAAAAGAGAAACAAAGCAGATGCATAAGGAAAGTAGTTGAAGAACTATGAATAAACAGAAATTCAGTGTCAATTGGGATAGTTAAGGGATGGTCAAACGAGGAACAGAAAACTGGCCCAGAACTATGTGTGCTTTTGGGGGAAAGTCTGGACGGTATTATGTAGGATATAGAAAGAACAACAATTAAGTGAGTATATAATAACAATAGATTTTGAAAAATCAGTTCAGAAAGTCTATAGAAGGAATAAGATGAAAAGCAGGAAAAAATAGAAATGGTGTAAATTCTATCTAATTTAATACTGTAGCAGTAGGTTCTAAGCAAGATTGGAGAAAAATGAAGAATAGGTGAGTAAAGAGGGTGATACAGCAGCTTACACCTGGGCTTGGGTGAGTATATTGGGATACAGAAGCATATATTGGGATACAGAAAATGCTTTGTACTTGATACCAGAGATTACTTGAAGGCAACTGGCAGATGATGTGTGAGCAGAGGATCAAGGTGGTAAATCCGGATTTCAGGAAACATGTTACATGTAGATGGAGGGAGATAAGACTAATTTCCATTAGATGTGGGTTGCAACTTAAGTGACAGAACTAAGTCAGATCTTCGACGGTTGCCTGTGGGATAATGAATGGAGTGTGAAAAAGTATCAAGGAGACTGGCTAATAGTTTCCAGTGAGAAAGGCCGGTAGTGAGATGGCCAGAGGATGCAAGGATGTGGCAATGACAACAAAGCAGGGATTCTCTAGCCTCCATTTAGACCCTGGTCTCCTCTAACTTGCTGTACTCCTGTGCTCCTTCATGTTCCCACTTCCTTCTGTGCAAATGGCCCATCAGATGAAAACACCACGTTCTCCTTCCACAACTGTCCAAGCTGTATTCCAAAGTCACCATCCATATCCATCACAGTGCCCTGCTCAACAAATGTACCCCTGACTCACACTACCCAGCCAGAATCTGCCTGTCTCTTGAGAATATAGTTAAACTGGGACAATCTTTGGAACCAGAAACCTCTATAAAGTAAGAATGAGTCCCAAACATGATGTATGTTATGTGGGAAATTATTACATAAACATTTAATGCCTTAAATCAACACTACTAACTTGTTTTAAATTTGCCTTTTAGGGCAATTTTCTTCAAAGTCAAGTTCACCAAGCACCACACTCCACTCTATACAAAATCTCCATTCAAGTAAACCATGTCTCTATCCCCAAATTCACCTTGTGCTTCATCCTCCTTTCCCTGTGCCTGTTGTTCCTGATACTGCAGAAGTTAGGTTAATGAATAGCTGAATGTGCGATTTCCAAGCAGTGAAATCTGAATGCAAAACATGTTATTCAGGGATTCTCAGCAGGTCAGGGAAGAGAACTGAGAGTAGCTTTCTGGTAACCCAAACAACTATCTATTCTACCACACTCACAACAGATCTACTAGGCTCTGAATGATACAATAGTCACAGTAGTTGCATACAATAGTCCAAGGATGAGTGAGTTTGAGAGCAGAGTGTAATGTCCCTGCTGAGGGACAGGGGTGAAAAATGCTGAGCAGTGATCACATAGAGCCCCTTAATCCTGAAGATGAGGCCTCTCTAAATTACAAAGCCTGGTCTGAAGAAAAGAGAAGCCTGCTAGGCAGGTTCTGGACTTTTCATACTCCTAATTAACCTTAAGAATTCAATGTCACTCACCTCACCTCCTCAAAGTCTGAAGCAGGGAAGGACATAAAGACCAGAAAGTCATGGATGTGGAAAGTGGGGACGACTGTAGGTCATGAAGATTCAGAATAGTGACAGAGACTCAAAAGCCTAACGGCATGTGTTCATGGAATGTAGTCAGTTTCAAAACAAAATAAAACAAAAATAAACCCACCATTTTCCCTGCTTTATGATAAATTATGAAACAATTTAAAGTGAGAGAGAAAAAGAGAGAGGGAGGGAGGGGGAACTGGGATCAGTATGTAAAATAAAATAAAAAATAAATAAAAAGAAAGAAAAGCATGCTGCTGCTGCCTTTTAATGGATGATTCCTCTGTATCTCTATCTAGAGCCCACCAGACACTAGCATTCTTAGTCTCCAGTTGCCTTATTTTCAACTGTTAATGAGCCTATTTCCCTGGATCAGAAAGTATCTAAGTCCTAGCTCTTAGGGCTTATATAGGACGGACAGGTGTGGCCACTAAGAACACCTGGCGCTCATCCAGTAATTCAGGACATTCAAGTCTAAAACTACAGGACTTTTGCAAGCCTTTAAGAGACAAATAGTATGTTCACTGAAGAGTGAGACCTGTAAGGGTGAAACAGTAAAACTTGAAGATTTTGCTGTATCAGGTTGATGGCTGAAGAATAACAGCCATAATACATAATATACTGTTTATTTCATCACTTAGACTGATGAAAAGAGTAACATTATCTGTTTCACTTTACCTTCTTCCGCCAGAAGCAGAAATACTCTGGCCTTACTGGCCATGGGAAGGGTTATTCTAAAAAACTAAAAACTTTCTGCAGGATATGGCAGTACTCAACACAGTGGAAGTACTCAGTCAATATGAAGGTCTTTGCTAGCATGACTGTCCTTGCCTGGCACAGAGAATGGCACATCAGGCCCTCTGAAGATGTCTATAGAAGGAGCAGAGGGACAGGGCTATGCTGTGATCTCAACCCTCTATTAGGTTTCACCTCTTCTGCAACTGTTCATTTTGTGAACTCAGCTCTGAAATAAGATATTTTCTGTTCCACTCTTCTTCACATTATCCAAAATAATTCAATGTCCACCTTCTCCTCTGGGAAAATCAAAGGTTGACATGGCTACCTTTTGAACTCAAGCTGTTAAAGATCCTTTCTTGTGTTCAAAAACTCTTCCCGATTTTGAAAGGTCTTATTGATAAAACACAGAGAAACTCAGGGGAAAAGGACAAAGAGGAAGAAGAAGAAAGAGAAAGAATAAAGAGGCCAGAAAAGAAAGAGAAGGGAGGCAGCCCAAGAGGAGCAGAGAGAGGCAGAGGCTATTGAATGCATAATTTGCAAGGAGCTCATACAACAAGCACAGAGAGATATTTTTAAAAATCAAGCAGAAAGATGTTTACATAAATCCAAAGGATATATGCTTTGTTTGATGTGGAAAATGATAATGTATTCAATTCATGAATTCTTGAATTAGTCTGTGTAATGTTTGCTTCTGGAACCAATAACGAATCTGACATAAATGTTTAAAAGAAAAAAAGTTTAAGAGCTCAAGATAGAAGATATTTTCTTTTTCCTTTGCTTTTATTACTGTTTGTATTGGCAGTATTCAAATAATTTGGTGACATATTTTGGGACTGAGGTAAATGAAAGAAGTGCCATGAAGCCATCTAAGTGCATCCAAGTACATACAAAAGTCAAATATTAAATAGTTTAAAACCAAGTCATGTAGAAAAGTCACACAGATCTTAAACAACTTTCTAATTGTACTTATTAATGATGTATTCAAACAGATATGTTCCAATAAACACATATTAAGAGTAAATTGGGCCTTAATTGTAAGCAAGTTTTATGCCCTCATTAAAAACAGAAACCCAACAATAAACATGACTTACCAACAGAATTAACTCTGCCACAATTGTCTACTCTTCCCAGACATTCTTTGTGTGCCTTTGCTCCACATTTGAAACATAAATAGCCTTGATAAAATGTCCCCCTGCAAGGTAAAATCGGAGAATGGTGTATTAAAATGTGCTAAGTTCTGCTTATGTAAATCACTAGTCCAAGGACTAGAAAGAGGTGATCATGGTGCTGTCAACACAGGAGACTCTCTATGGGAGTGTTGAGGAAACAGAACAGGCACAAGGCCAGCAAGGATCAACTGTGTCAAGTAGGAAAGTTAACAGCTCTACTTCAGAACTCCTTTGAGTTGATTGCTAAACACTGAAATATTTAGCAACTATCCCAGTTCATTTAAACTGGAAAACAGGCCCAAGAATGTGTACCTCAGGAGCATCTGGCAAACTCGGCAGGACGTCACTCGAGTGAAGGTGTGCATCTTGAAGTCATGGAAATTGGAGTCTGCATAGTCTGGCCTTATGTTAGATCTGTGAAAAAGGAAAAGTCACTTCCTAAACAAACTTTCATAACAAAACTGCATCAAGAAGAGATCCAATTCAAGCTAAACGGTGAGCCAGGCAGCGTGTACTGGCTTCCAAGCCAAAAGTCTGCTAGCATTAAAATCTGTGCTGAAGCCCAGGTGTGTGGAGACCTGTGACACAGGAGACAACTACAACACGATACATCCAAGAACTGCATGTCACAGAGGTGTCTGCAGCATGCCATAACCAGCCTTCTGGAAACCAGGGACCAGCTGGACATTCATGTTTGCTACCAACTTCTTTGCATTGCCATGGGATAAAATTATAAACTAGCTGGTTATACAAAAGGCAAGGCAGAATGCAGTGTGTTTCTAGAGCTCATCTCTAACAAAACACCCAGATTATGTAAGGGTCTCCAGAAGGAAGTGAAGTCATCATCATTGAGAAGGTTGTCCATTAATGCATCAATGTAATAAAAAGAAATACTTCCTCTTAATAATCTTCTTACTTTACAAGCCAAATAAACCCAGACAAAATCACTTTGTGTTTTGGAATTATACTTAGGCTATATGCACAGACACCCAAAGCTCTCACGTATATCTCAAAGAATCATTTCAGTGTACATTTTGCATATGCTGGAGATAGAGAAAACACTTGGCATTCATCACGTTTAACTTTCACATTAGTCCTGAATATGTAGCGTGGATAACAGCACTGGCTCAAAAAACAAGGAAACATGCTTATCCTAAAGCAATGACTTCCCCTAAAATGATGAAAACGGCAAATGGAGAGCTTCAACCCAGGTGTGTGTTCTCAGCCATTTAAGTGACAGAAACAGAAGAAAGTCAACAATATCTGTATTCAAATTGCTAGGGCTTTGAGGCTTGATGCGTGTGTTGGAAATAGTCGAATGTAGACATTCTCAGAGAATGTTTGCATTGTTTTTAATCGAGCCATAGCACAGGAAAAAAAAAAAGCCTTAGACAGATATGAATTAGAGGTACATCTAGAAAGATAATACCTTCTGAGACATTACACACCACAACCCGAGAGACTGTAAGGTATGTTTGAGATTCTGATGAGCTAGGATTTCCCCTTTTATAGAATCCAGCATCTCTCAAGCTCACAGAGTAGCGGCGTAATGAAGCATAACACAGGCAGGCAGTCAGGCATCAATCTCTGAGGTACCAGGAGAAGCCTTATGAAAAAACATTCGCCAAGGCAATTGGAGTAGCAGGCAGTGATGCAGAAGTGTCAGAGAGGTCAGCCTTCCCATCCATCTGCTGAATAGGAGCTGCTGAAAAGGAAATCAAATCTGAGGGCCATCTGGGAGCTCTCTGCAACGTGCTTCTGGTGACCTCTCTTTTTAGGAAAATGTTCCAGTGCATGACAAAAAGTATGGCTATTTCCACCAAGATATTGTGTGTGTGTTTGGGGAGGGGGTGGTTGTTGTTGCTGCTTCTGATGATGATTAGAAATCACAGTGTCCTTCATCATTCTTAGAAGGAACTAGAAACAAAATTCTCATACTGACTCATTTCTGTAGCTGAAAGGGGCTGCTGTTCATTTTTCTCAAAGCATCAAGATGATTCAGTCATATATAAATTGTCAAATTTATTCTAAAGCAATGCTTGTTCTAAAGTGAAGAAAATAACATTTCCATTCCTGAGAACTTAAAAAAAAATCATGTACCTGGAATTTTCAAATCAAAGTAGGTTTCCATTGGATAGAAAATTGGGTAGATAGATTCCCCAGGCAGGTAAGAACTTAAATTTTTCAGTCTTTCTTGGACATGGGTGGCACACCATTCCCGTGGAATCAATCCAATTCTACACAGTAAACATGTATGTGTAATAAGACACACACATATAAGGTACACATAGGAATATGCATGCACGTGTACCAGAGTTGTGTTTGAGTCGTTTTTACTTAACATTTTTACCAACAAATTGAGAATAAGCTACATTTTCAGGAGACAAAAAAGCTGAAGGGAAACTTGCAAACACTCTATGGGTGTTTCTTTTCTTTCTTTTTAATCTCATGATTTAAAAAAAGAAAAAACTCTGAAAATATTGTTAACAGTAGTTGCCTTAAGGGAAATGAAATTTGAAGTGATAGAATAAAATGATAGGGAGAAACTATGACATTTTTTAAAACTAAAGCTGAATATTATTTTTTCTAAGTTTCAAATCAAACATTAAAGAATAAACGTGAACTCCATGACCCTGGCACTGAAATGGAGGCACTATTGAATATAAAAGCACAGTCGAGGGTAGGAATCTGAAATTAGACCACCTGGGCTTAAATCCTCACTTGCAAATCAGAACAGAGTGACCTCAGGTGAGTTGGTAAGTATAAAGCAGGAATACTAATAGAATCAACTCAAAAGCAAAGTAATGTATATAAAGTGCTTAGGCCATCGCCTGAATCAGAGCTAGTGTTCAGTGTGGGCTATCACTAATGAAATGGTAATATCACATTCAACAGACAGTAGTGTGATCAGGGTAATGTTTCCTGAATTTCATCATTTGTTACAAAGAAACTTCCAGAAATCTTTTTGCTCCTACAACTTCTTACTTGGGAGGCTGTTATTCAGTGATACCCTTTGGACCACAAAGCCAAATATAATAATAATGACTACTACTACTATTATTATTGTTGTTATTTATTAATATTATTTGAGGCAAGGGTACATGTAGGTCAAGTTGGCCTTGAATTTGCTATGAAGGTGGTCTGCTAGCCTGTAGCCTGTGAGCTTGTGAAATCCAAATAAAGTGAAGCACTTATAAGAAGAGTTGGAAGAATAGAATGGATCCAGAGAGATCAGCAAAAATCCGGGATTGTAGGCTTGGGAAGATGCAAGGGCAAAAATAGTCTAAAATGGCATTTTACCTACACCTCTAACAAACATAGCATATTGCCCAGTTCTTCACATGTCTTTCCACATTGACTTCTTACAGGAAATACAAGCTAACTAACCCACTCATTCCATGTATAGTTCCTGAGTAACTATCATAAAGGTTTGTTCAGAAGCTTAAAAAGGAGACAGGTCCTTCAGCCATGGCCTAGAAAGTGAAGAGGGGAAATGTAGATGATCTAAGATACCAGCAAGGGAAGAGATAAGATTTTGCATAAGACATTACATGACATTAAGTTGATCAAAAAGGAAAAGGTCTTAAGGTCTTAGTGACTATTCCATGCAGAATTCCTTATAGTGAGGCAAGAGATGACACAGAGAATACTGAAAAGGAACCAAGTTAGCTCGGTCATGTAGCTATACATAAAATATCAACAATTGGCTTTTGAGAATTTGGATGCAATCTCAAGATTTGTGAGATATGTTCCTATTTTTTCACTTTGCACTGGTCCATTTTTAATAAAAGCAAAGACAATTAAACATTTATTGAGTGGAGTGTGTTCATATTCTTAGGGCTCTTCACACTGGACAAGCTCTTCTGAGATGGTCTCTTCCTACCCAGCCCCAGAACAGATACAAGCTGAGACCTACTTGTCTCCCACCAACCCAGATGCCTTCCCAGATCTTCATTCCCCCAACTGCTTCCTGGGCATCTTAAATGTAGCACATATCAAACTCATTTACACACCTATCTGACATGTCTGATCCATCTACTTGATCTTCCAAACTAGAAATTTCAGAATCTCAACATGTTTCACTCTCCTTCATACTCTGTGTTAATTTTTTTAATTTCCCCATTCTAGTTTCTCTTTCCCTAAAATAGTAACCAAAGTCTAAATTCTAAGGATTCATTCTTAGAATTATCTCCTCAGAATTCAACCTTTATACACACACACACACACACACACACACACACACTTACCACTACTTCTACGCCAAATCCTGAGTACATAGTTATATTAACTGATGATGATGATGATGATAGTGATAATGATAGGTACAAAAGATATTAGTGGTCAGTTACCAGTAGAAAGGGAGATTGCAATACTTAATTGTAGGAATTTTGACCTCTACAATGTGTTCCTTAATACCCAATGGAAATTTAAACAGAATTGTGAGGAATTTGCAAACTATATAACTTTAAGAGACATCACCACACAACACTAAATGTTCATATTACTACTTGTCTGCTATGTGACTGAGAACAAGGCAACTGATGTCTCCTTCCTAATCTGTCTCTTCTTCAGAGTCAGAAAACATTGAACCAGAAAAATCCATTGCTAGGTACTTACAAATATTCTAAGTTGTAAAAATGTGCTTATACTGTACCATTTTCTGCATTTGTTTTCAAAAGTCTGCCCTTTGCCATAAATACAAAAACATAACAATTAACCGAATTTCAGTTAAGTGTTATACTTTGTATTGGTTTACCTAGACCCTCCCTTCTTTATGAAAAAGCAATATCCTCTTGTACAAAGTCTATAATCATTTTAAATAGGATAGTTACAAATATGGTCATCACAAAACAATTTAGGGGGCTGTGGTGATAACTCATAGCTCAGTAGGTAATTCCATTTGCTGGCTAAGCATGAAGACCTGAACCTTGATCCCCAGACCCATGTATAAAAGCACATGCAGCCAAGAGCACCTCTAATTCCAACACTGATGGAGAGGAAAAGACAGGAATATATGCTGGAGCTTGCTGGCCAGTCAGACTAACCAAACATTAAGAATTTCAGGTTCATTGAGATATACTGACTCAAGGGAATAAAATAAAATGTAATAGGGCAGGGCCTATCTGGTATCCTCCTCTTCTCGTGTCCTTATAAATTCTGTAAACCCTCTCTGCCTCTCTCTCTCTCTCTCTCTCTCTCTCTCTCTCTCTCTCTCTCTCTCTCTCTCTCTCTCTCTTTCTCTCTCTCTCTCTCTCTCATACACACACACATATACAAACACACACACCCATGCACACACACGCACCCATGCACACACACAAACACACACACACACAGACACATAACTTTATATTTAAAATTAGCATTTTCTCTATTTTAACCATAGACTTTATAAACCACTCCAATGTTAAAATGGTTTCAGAACACAGAGAGCAAATACTAGCAAAGGAAGTCATGTAAAATAACCATGACGAGTCAGTTACACAGAAAATAATATGACAATTAATCAATTATGACATCTTATCTACTGCACTATCAGTTTTACTGTATGTATATTTAAATATCTCCAGTGTAGCTAGTTTGACAATTATCTAAAATATATGAACTAATGACTGTATCCTATTGTACTTAAAGTGATGGATAAAAGCAAATATTGGTGATTCAAAAACCAAAACCCTGAATATGGTTGGCTGAGTCTACCCAAAGTTCACAAATGTAAAATATATGGTAGATATTGTTATTTTTATTGTTGAAATTCATAAAAGTTGGTTATATCCCATTATTTTTTAAGATGCTGAACAATCATAATTTTTCTATTATAATATTTTTACTCTCAAAAATGGTAAGATGGATGTTTCTACTGGATTCTTCTATTAACCTTTATTTAACCTCTGTTAAATAAATTGTTCTAAGTAATACTACTGAAACTAATCTGTCTTCCAGAGGCTATTATAAAACTTGCATTTTGGCTTCAGGATATTTATTTGTATCTCTGACTCCTCAAAACTCTAAGAAATATACACATTTCAAACAATTTACCATAATAGTAATTTAAAAAGTACTGTTTATCTCAAGAGATGCCAAAGAAGAAATTTAAACAAATGTATATATCATACACAGAGCATGGAAGTACACGTATGTGATCACAATAATCAGAAGGCTAGGTCAGAAGAACATGGAGATCAAGGGCAGTCTGGACTATAAAAAGATGCCCTGCTCCATAAAAGTAACAGTGATGGTCTTACATGCTTCTGATAAAAATGACAGCAACTAGATAGTTATTACAAATGATTCTACAACATGATGATGGATATCAAAAAAGAAAAAAAAATCCAGGTACCATGGTACATGTCTACAATTCTACCACCCACGAAGCTGAGGTAGGGTTCTTATAAGCTTAAAGCCATCCTGGCCTCTATAGCAAATACCAAGCAAATAAGAGGTATAGAACTGGAGCCTGTTTCCAAAAGGAGGAAGGGAAGGAAGGAAAGAGCATAGTCAATATAAAAACTTGCATATTGAAATTATTATTAAACAAAGTTCCTGAACGCAATTATATTACTCAGTCTTGTTCCAAAAGGGCTAATCAATGCAAAGCAGATAGGAAGGAAAGATGTTTCTAAAGTATGGAGAATACCCAAAATTCTCATTTGAAAATGACATTATAGGTTTGCTTAGAGAAACTCAAGAAAAGAAACTGAAAACTAATGAAACTAAGAAAAGATAATGATACCTCCAAATGGCATGTGAAGAAAGCCACATGTAAGTGTCCAGAGCTCACCAGCTCAAAATGGAGTAGGGTGCATGGAGTGTCTTCACACAAACTCCCTTGGAGTCATCGATTTTAAGAGTAGAGCAGAGCTGGTGATAGTCTGCTCTACAGGATCAGCCAAAAATAAAATGAGTGTTCACTGCAAATCATGTCTAAAACAAAATGGGCCATTATGAGTGTAAAGATGTTACCTTTCATGAGCATCATCAGTATCTTCCATCAAGGCTAACGGCAATAGATCATGTACAGGCAATCCATAAAGGCCAAAAAAGAGTTAATGTTTTCTGAGGTAGAGACTGACATACAAGATTTCTCATTCCCACACAGCTTCAACTACACAACACACCACTGAGCCATTAGGATCATCTATCTAACTGGATAAAATGCTTCTTATTCTCTTAGAACCACCAACTAAATAGTAAAGAACATCAGAAGAGGGCCAGAAAGATGCTTCAGTGGGCAAAACGTTTGTTGCACAAGCCTGACAACCTCAGTTCAGCCCCCTGAGATCCATGTGGAAGGAGGCATGGTGTCCTCTACGTGGACACCATGGCATGTGCATGAGAGTGTACACACATATGCACATACACCATTGATGGGAGATGTCATTATGTATATATGTTTCTCATACTGGTTAATAATAAAGCACTGTTGGCCAATAGGAAAGGAGGTAGGAGGGACTAGGAGACAAGGGGGAAAGAGGAAGTAGTAAGGAGGAGTCAAGATGGAGAGTCTGGAGAGAGCTGGACGTCAGCCGCCTCCCCGGTAAGAGAAATACATAGATTAACACAAATGGGTTAATACTTAAGATAGAGCTAGCCGATAAGAAAGTAGTAACTGGCCAACAGTATAATATCAAATACAGAGTCTCTGTGTGTTAACTGGGGCTGGCGCGGTGGCGGGACAAGACCAGAGGTGGTGGGCAGAAAAACCGTATTCGTTACACACCATAATGGTTTTTAGCTTTTAAAGATCACAAGAGTTGACCCAGGCTACCAAGTCAGAAACACTTCTAAAAATCTCCACATTTGTAACCTAAGGCTCAAAATAAGACTAATCATTTTATATCTCAAATGGTTATGCTTTTATATACATGTATAGACATACATACATAAATACATACATACATACATACACACACACATAAAACATTCACAGTATCTTTAAATGTTGGTAATTCCTTTTTATAACTGAAAACTTCCTAAATAAATCGAAATATTTAAAAGTAGTCTACTCTGTGGGCTGAAATTAAATTCCCTATGTCAATAATAGATAATTACCACAAATACATCCACATGATCTTTCAGTAAACAATGCTCAGTTCTTGCTTGTTTCTTTCGCAATGTATTCCCTTAACAACATGGTAGACTAATTATGCAGCTGGTTATTTGCAAGGACAATGAAAATGGAAAAAATAAAAAAAAAAAAATTGGGTCCTTCAAAAAACAATTATAAACAACAGAGTTCAGAAGTAACTTATTCCTAAGGATCAATACAAGGAAGGAAAGCAAAAAAGATGTATGAATCACAGCAAGTTTAATTTCTTATATTTCAAATCATGCAGTCTCTTCTCTAGGGAAATGAATAAAGATGTTCAAAATACCAATAAAAAGAAGATAATGTTTGGCTCTGAAAAATAGTATTTTCCTATCTATTATATATTACATTCCTTCATTTCATTCAAAGCTGGGTTTGTAATAATTTCAAATATACATCCATCACTGTGTTTCAGTGACATTTCAAGGAAATTACTGGATGAAATGTAAACCCAGTTAAGTCTATAATAAATTTACAGTGGAAAATGTCAGATTATAGGTAATTTGGGTTATATTTCTTATAGACTTGAAAGGAGGTTTGTTGTTGTTTCGATTTTTTTTTTTTTTTTTTTTTTTGCCATCCAACATGTTCTTTCTATTTTTACTTTCTTAATTAAACAATCATATCTGTTATTCCTGAGGTAAAAGGACAACATTCAGGAGTAGGAGAAGGAACAGGAACCCCATTTATCAGTGTCCATTATGTGACAAAAAATTTATGAGGACAAATAAAAATATACACATGTACATTTTTATACATTCTATTGATAAAATGATGGAAATCACTATATGTTGAAATTGATTCTGTTATTATTTTTTGTCACCAGAAATGCCAAATATTTAGCAGAAAAATTAGAGACCTCATCAAGTTAGAAGGATATACATGAGAACATATCTACCACCTTAAAAATGAAAAAATGGGAATAAAGTTTTTCTTGTACTAAGCATATCAAAATTTCTCCTTACTGACAACACAATTCATTTGTTCATATGATAAACAAATAAATTGAAAATTTGTTATGGCCCAGCCATTTTAGAACTCCGAGACAACAGCGAATTTATTTAATCTGATACCTATAATTATAGATTTCCTGTTAAGTGAGGCTATACTGCTTTTTTTAATTCTCCCAGTAAAATACATTGTCCATGTGCATATCAGTGAGTACATGAGAGGGAGGAAAACACACAGAGAGAGGTATCTTAGTGTTCACCTTTAAACAAGTTGCCTTTCTGTCTAGGTATGGACTTGTTTCTTAATGATTCTCATTCTCTGATCCAACACTCTAGTTACATAATTCAAGCACTAAAGATAACATGAATTTAAACTGTAGCAAATTCTAAATTATGACTAATATAAAATTGATTATTAAATGTGTTTGAGAACAGTGTTGATATTGTTATCAGGAAATCTTAAGGAACAAAAGAAGAAAGTGACAGGCTTTCTAATGATTACCTTTAAGTGTCTAAAATAATTATGTACAAAAAAGGGTTTGTAATCGACATTTCATCCTTTACATCAAAGTGTGTTTTGTGCTACCTTATTATGTTTTGCTTTGTTTTGATGGTTTTTGTTGTTGATGTTGTTTGTTTGTTTGTTTGTTTGTTTTTCAAGACAAGGTTTCTCTGTATTTCCTTGGAGCCTGTTCTGGAACTCGCTCTGTAGACCAGGCTGACCTCAAAAACACAGAGATCCACCTGCCTCTGCCTCCCGAGTGCACTATATTTTTTAAGATTTAAAATTTGTTTGTGTGTGTATGTGTGTATGTGTGTACGCACACATGCATGCATGTGTATACGTGCACATACAAACTTGTGCACACATGGGCATGGTGTGTGTGCCTATGTGCTGGTACCATGCCACCTGCATGCTGGTGGAACCTGAGTTGCAGCCAGTTGTAAACAATGTGCCCTGGAATAAAATATGGGTTTTCTGGAAGGGCAGGGAGCAGTCCTAACCATTGTACTATCCTTCCTTCCCCCAAAAACATGTTTTAAAATGTTGTTTGTTAAGATGCTAGGTTTGGCAGGATGTATGGCTATAAGATACCTGTCTCTTTGAGCTCCCGACAAGCTGAAGACAGAAAACTCATATTCAGCAACTTGTGACAAGATAATTGAACAAGACTTAGGGTCTGCTTTAGTCAGTTTCATCACAAGAATTAGAGATCAGTGAGGACAGGCACAAGAGGTCAGGTGGCTGGCTGTCTTGTTGTGGAAGTGACTGCTGGGGGAGAGGCAGAAGTGAAAAGACAGAGATTTGTTCGAGGGGAACAGGAAGGACTGGGGCTCTGAGAATTACCTTAGGCAAACACTTGTCTGGGACAGCAAATTGGGAGGTGTTTACCAAAGTTTTAGAGTAGATAAAAGAAGCACGGATAGGGTCATCATTCGAGACCACGGTGATATATAAGAACTGAGTCAGATCTAGATAAGTAACAGGGCCAATACAGGACATTTCACAGATTAGTTAAGGTTATATGATTTGTCTCAAGACACCTGTTTGGCAGTATGTCTATCCTAGTATGTAAGGCGTTCTTAGAACAGGGCACAGGCTGCTAAGGATGTGGTGGTTTGAATCAGAATGCCCCCCTAGGCTCATATATTTGAATGTTTGTCTCCAATTGGTGGAATTGTTTGGGAATAATCAAGAGGTATGGTCTTGTTAAAGGATGTGTGTCACTGGGGGAGGGTTTTGATGCTTCAAGTGCCCACACCATTCACAGTTAGCTCTTTCTCTGTGTCTCTTACTTGTGGATCAGACATAATATCTCAGCTACTGCTCCACTGCCATGCCTGCCTGTCTGCTCCCATGGTCCCTGTCATGACAATGATAGAGTCACCCTCTGAAGTTGTAACCAAGCCCCCACTAAACACTTTCTCCTATAAGTTGCGTTGGTCAGTGTGTCTCTTCACAGCAATGGAGAAGTAACTAAGACAAGAGATGAATGTGAGAACCTATGGCCAATAATCCAACCAGAGTCTGGAAATCTTTCAGTGGTGGAACAAGATGGAATGTACAAAAAGTGCTGAGAAAACAAATCACCCCATGTACAGAGCCAGCAGACAAAAAGAGGCATGAGACTGAGCAGAAAAGGAATATAGTGCAGAAAAACAGAAACAGCAGAGAAAGAAGGAGAAAAACTCAATACAAATGCACTTTCAAATTAAGAGCAGGTAAGTCCAAACAGATGCAGATACATCTATCGATGTGCAGACAACATCCATCTGTGAGAGAAAATAGCAATGTCCTTGTGATTGCACAAAGACTAGAGGATCATGAAGCACCTGAGCAATGTTTCTGAGCCTGAAAGAAACTGTTTCCAACACTTAACTCTTCACCCTCAAGCCCGGGTCTTAGCTAACCTTTACTCCCTCTAACCCCAGAGCATCCAAACTTTGTCTTTCTGGATCCATCCTACAAAATGGGATGGCAATACCTTCCAAATGTGTCTAAAGAAAATTAATCCAAACCTGAGATGCAACTGTGATTGCAAATAATGGCTTCTTGGGACAAACACAAGTGAGTATTGTGATCCACGAACCTTGGGTTTGAATTGGATATGATGTCCTAGTGAGGTTCCTATATGCATGCCCAAAAGAATGAGCAGGAAAGGGTTATTTCAAGGCAGCCTATTTTCTGTGGAGGTAGTTGTGCATAATAGATTCAGAATGCTCACATTTGAAAGCCAGCTTCACTCTCCACTATGAAGTATCAGATTGATCCTCCACTCCAGTCTTCCTGCTGAATGTTGCTTTTTACCCCCTCCAAATTAATTATATTAGAGAAACTCCAGACTAAAATATTCTGCAAAGCACATTTTTCTCACTATCCTTGTCAATGAACTTCAAATTGTCTTGTGATTTGGGACTTCCTCTTCTACACTTTCTATCCATTTTGAAATAATTTAAAGTCTCAAATGAGACAAAAAGCATACAGAAGAGTAAAACTCAGATGGCTACTCCTACAAAAAAAAAAAAAATACCTCACAATAGTCTGAATGGTACCATGATAATCTCAGAAGTGTTCTCAAGACATCCCAACAGAAGAAATTCAAAATATTTATGGAGAACCTACTGTGTACTGGATAATATGCAATAAAAATAGGATTAAGTCTCTGACCTTGGAGGTATTTTTTTTTCCCCAAGCAGACTCAATCAAGCCCTTGACGCCTTCCAAGTCCCAACATTAGGAGAGGCTGAGTGACGAGTGAGCCTCAAGGTGCCTCCCCTCACTATATTAGCTCCCCCTGAGGTCTTGCCTCTTTTTCCAGCTCACATCTCATATGTCCAAATTTCACCACACTCTCAGGGATCATTCCTGTTTTGTGACCACAATATGTAGTAGGTTTTTTCCCCCAACCAAATACCAAACATCCCATAAAAGTCCTGAGATTATTCCTTGTGGCCATACTGACCAGATCAAAATTGGGGAAGGGTTGTTGCCAATCACATGATCATGGGCGAGAATTGTACTCCAACTTTCAGAGAAAAAAAAGAGTTATTGAAAATTAACCTGATCACTAATGTCCAGGGATTAAATCAGCCGCATCAATAAATACCTGAAAGGCTACATTTGTTAATGTTCCAGCATGCTGAATATGTGAAGGTTCCTAGTGGTAAAATATTGTGCATTGAGAGTTGTGTGTGAGAATGGGAAAAAGTTCTTTATTTCCTCTCATATACATAACCCTTAGTATCATTAGATACCCTACTATTCCTAAGACAATGTCTTTTGTTCTCAGCAATCAGAACCTATAAGAAATGATCAAATACATTCCCAGGCACTGTCAAGAAATGTTGACCAGAATCCTGGGCTAACACTGGTCTGGAAGAAAAGATGGAATTCCCAGCATTAGCCATCACTAAGTGCTCAGGATATCTAGAACACTCTGACCCATTGCTTTACATGACTTTTCTCATGTAGCTTTACAAGCAGCTGAATAAGCACTGGTATCTTCATTTACAGATTAAAAGCTCATTGCTTAATTAGCAGGCTTCAATAATTTTCCAGGGGTCACTAGGCTAGAAAATGTAAGTGTCATGATTCAATTATTTCCTATTAGATCCCAAGGTTAATGCTTTCAATCTTTCTATGACCTTGAGTTTAATAAAAGAGAACTTTAAGAGGTCTTGGTTTCTAGGGATGTTTGTGGGGCCCATCCCTGAGACAATGAACAGAATAGTGCTCCCAGCACATGAAAACATCCCACAGAATGTTTGTTTGTGCCTATGGTCACACTAACCCATTGCACTCAGCTGCAACCATAGGATGTTTCATTCTAATCATCCCATCACATTTACATTCCACTTCCCAGAAAGGCATTCAATATGACAAGCAATCTCAGGGCCATGTTTCTGGCTGGTGAACTGAAGCCATATTAGAATGATCAGCTTCATAGAGCAGCCACAATTTAGCAGAACCAACTCTCTCTGGAGTCTCATGATGTACTGGTATAATTAAATGTTGCAATCAGTCACCATACACAGGATGTTTGTACTACCCAACCCTCAAGGCAATTAATTATGCCTTTCATATTTACACATTTCTATTGGTGATATAGCTATTTTTTCCAATTTTTGTTTTTTGGTTTTTTTTTTTTTTTTTTTTTTTGTTTGTTTGTTTGTTTCTTGAGACAGGGTTTCTTTGTGTAGTCCTGGGTGTCCTGGAAGTCACTCTATAGATCAGGTTGGCCTCAAACTCAGATATCTACCTGCCTCTGCCTCCCAAATGCTTGGATTAAAGGCATGCATTAACACTACTCAGCAATAGAACAAATATAATTCTTAATCAACAAAGAACTTATATTAAGACTAAATGAATAGGACATATGAAAGGCTGAATTGCACCTAGCAGACGACAAGAAGAGGCAAATGAATAGTGAGATTCCTAAATTATAGTTCAGTGAAGCCAAGCCACTTGCCCAAGTTCATTAAGCAATTAACACAATGTTCTAAGTCACTTCACAATATTAAGTACTTTGGCGATCATAATGTGGGTCATGAAGAAAAACATGCTTTTAGTAGGAAAATTATATCTTTACTATTATCATTCCATCATTGGCTCAAAAAGAGATCCATTTACTTCAAGGTGCCCTGAAGTGTTCACCCTTTTCTGCTGCAAACCACCATCCCTGGTCATGAATATATTTCTTCTCTACTACTCCAAATGCTACCGATCTCTGTAGTTTAGGTTCCATCTCATTAGCCCAT